>NC_133972.1:153780325-154980325 GCF_047716275.1 Strix uralensis | reverse complement strand
TTAGTGTCTTCTAAGAATCTCAACACAGTAAATTTATTGTTGGTGGTCGCTGAATGTGCCATTTTACTAACAAATGGAAATTTAAGGTAACTGCTTGGAAATCCAGATACTGTAGCTATAACAGCTGTAGTATCTAAAGGCAGTTATTGTGAATAGCTAACTAATCATGTGATTTGGAACCACCACAGTGCATGTGAACTTCCTCAACTGAAAGTATCAGCTAAATTGGTACCTGGGTTGTCTGGAAGATAATGACTTCTAAACTGTGTATCTCTCATGGATATGTGGAGTGATTGCTGAAACTATGTAGTGGTTTGTATATTGAGGTTGGTTTGTTGCAAAATTGGGAAATGTGTCTTTAATCAGAATAGGTTTTAAAGTAGGAATAAGGTGAATTCTTAGTCTAAATATTGATGATGAAGAGTTCTTATGTATGAAGGTACATGCCGTGTGCTGAGGGGAAATAAAAGTTACTTACGTAGGCTTGTGAGCAGCTATTCTTAATTCTTCATGCTTTAATTCTGGGCTTAGCGTTATGTTCTTACATGTCAAATAGCTAATTTCAAAAAGTAAAGTACTGTTTTTGTGTTGGTAACAGCTTGGTATAAGGCTTTTGTTACTAATTCTGATGGGAGATTTGTTTAAAGTTCTGTGTGATGAAACATAACCTATGAAAGAACTATTGTAACTGATCTGAGAAGAGAATTTGACACTGTGAATGACCTAGTGTAATTCATTCCTGTATAAAACTAACACAGCTTGACCTTAGGACTACCCTTCCAGGAAATAGATTCACTACTGCAAAGTTGCAGTTTTAGTGGATGTTTCTGTAAGAAGTATGCTTTTTGGCACAGCATTAGCAGAAGGAACCTTGAGTACTAACTCTTTTAAGGTGGTTACCTACTGTCATGAATTCTTCAGGAACCTGCTTTGAAATAACCTTGTTCTAGCAGTTTAGAAGCATTTTTATATGGTGTGTAAAAAAAAAAAAAAAAAAAAAAAAAAAAAAAATTGGAACTAGTGTATCATGTGGTGCTCAGTCATTTCATTTTTTCTTTTTTTTCTTTAACTTAAACTGCAGTAGTGTGAAGCTTTGTCTTACTTTGATGGGATTTTCTAGTTTCAACTTCAGAAGCATTACTGCTGTTTCTTCTGTCCCTAAATTGCTTTTTTAAAAGTACTCCATTTGGAAAGATAGGACCATGCAAATTTGGTATCTTGTTAATTAAAACTACTGCCAGAAAATATTTTTTTCCTCATATTTCAAAGTAAATAATAATTTAAGAAAAATTAAGAGACTTTGCTGCTGTTGTTGAAAATAGGTTCCAGCAACAGACAGAAATGCTTTGAGTTCCCTGTGGGGAAAACTGGCATCTGAAATTCTGATGCAGAATTGGGATGCAGCAATGGAAGATCTCACAAGACTGAAGGAGACAATAGATAATAATGTAAGTAAAATCTTGGTCATGTTGGTAAGGTGAGAGGTTAGACGTGTTGATATTCAAGTTTTATTACGAATCACTTAGTCTTGTTTAGGAATAGTTTACCACTTCTTCAGTAGATAGTTTGTTTAAAACTGTGGGAGAGTCAAAGGGTGCTTGTGAAGAAATAGTGAGGCTCCTTTTTTCCTCTTATCACACTTGAAAATATAGCTGAGAACTTTTAAGGTATTTCCAGTAAACAGAAAACTGAACTAGTCTCAAGGATGAGTTTGAGGGCAAGGTGTCATTGTGTGAAATTGCTGCTTAAATTTCAGATAGTTGTGCTATTAATTTTGGATAAAGAATAAAATACATGTAACTAAACTATACTCTTGCATGAAGATAGCACTTTTGACAAAAAATGCAAGACATCTTGTTTCTGGAAATAGTTTTCAGCCAATTCAGCTTCCTCATCAGTTCCTGAGTTCAGATGAGCACCAAGAACATGAAGGGAAAGAGTGGGGCTGCAGTACTCATTCAGAGCAGCTGAAGTGATTGAAGACCTCTCAGTCTTCTTCTCTGCTTGTGAATCTTCAGTGGCCATATCTGAAACGTGAGAGTTTTACTCTCCTAAACCAGAACCTTGAAAAGGTGTTTGGTGTTTTGTTTTGGTGGTCCGTCCCCTCCCTGCCCAGAATGATTCTTTCTCAGTGTGGTAGATAACTAATGTTAATAAATTTTCTTCTCTAATTTTCTCATCTTTATGAACCTATATGGTTATAATAGACTATTAAATTTGACTTATTCATTAGACTCCCAAGATTTTTTTAGGATAGAGTCATAGTAGTTGTCATGCTCTTTAGAGTGATTATTACTTGCTATGTCAGTTCATTCTCAACATGTTGCTTTGCAATCTATTTGAGGTGCTGCTGAAATTTGGAGCTAATACAGATACTTAGAGCTGAATTCCTATTTGTGCATTATCAGCTGGTTTAAATGAAGATAGTTACATTCTTATTTCTTGGCTGAAAGTGATTATGGTGTTTCATCATTGTCTGAGACTGGCAAAAAAGCTCTTGTGAGGCTTTAGAGAGGAAGAAAAACTGAAAAGCTAGAGAAGCCAAGTAGTTCCTCAGATCACATCTGAAGAGAAGAATACAAGAAACAAAATTGAGGATTAAAAAGGGAAGTAATAACCTATCTTAGTATGGTAGTCTTTGGGAAACTAAAATCCATGCTCTTGCCATAACAATACAAATTTTGGCAGACAAGTTGGAATATAATACTGGAAAATTTTTCTTGGTTGTAACTTTCAGCAGATTTATCTTTAACAGATGACAGGTTAAAAAGCTGGAGGTCAAACTCAGCCTGAGAGTGGTAACAGCTAAAAAGAGCCAGTAGGAAATCACAAATTTTTTGAAGACTTGGAGGTTTCCATGCATTGGTATTCATGCAAACTTTGTGTTTTATTTCACTTAAATCAATGTTATGTTTTCTTTTAGTCTGTCAGCTCTCCGCTGCAGTCTCTTCAGCAAAGAACATGGCTCATCCACTGGTCTTTGTTTGTATTTTTTAATCATCCTAAAGGAAGAGACAATATCATTGACCTTTTCCTCTATCAACCGCAGTAAGTTATGTTGTGTTATGCTGGGGTCTTTAAATCAAAATGAAGACAGATGATGAATACGCAAAGTTGTCAGACATTTTTTTTCAACCCATAGCCTGAGGCTGTTTCAGAAGCTCTAATGATATTAACACTTGAAATTTTTTTTCTCCCCAAGTCTTTTTTTTGTGTATAATCTGCTTTTCAGCACGGGTATACTTCTTTGAAGGGGAAGTGAGTGGTGAAGTAGGAAGAACTGGCTTTTTTTTTTTTCCCTAGTGCTTGGGGGGGACAGAATAACTGGTTTTGCTAGATTACCAAGTGCTACCACATCTTTTAGGGCTGGAGGGGAAGGTGTTGTTCTATTTTGATTTTAAAAAACCCGTTTAAGAAGGATTCTTGAGAAAAATCTGAGAATAAAAATGAAAATTGAAACACTATAGCCATTTTTGAGAGGGCTGACTTCTTATAGATCTAGGAGTCTAGAACAGCTTAACACTTGAAATTAGTTACAAGTTTTGCTCTCCTTCGAGTACCTGGTTGGAGGTAATCTATTAGAAGAGGAGAATAGTACTTAAGAAAAGCAGTTGAATTTCTTGCATGATGATCCCAGTAGACTAGTAATTTTTAGTGGGCTTTTTTGTCTCCTTTTTGTTTCATAGTGTATGTATTGGTTTGTTTTTTAATTTTAATTTATACTTCTCACTTGTAAATATGGGCTAGTTTATTGGAGAGTTGAACAGGAAAGTTGCAGGCTCGGATGACAATATGAAAAAGGACTTCCTGTGGTTCTGTGTGCCCATGCAAACCCCTCTTGTGAAATCAGTGTAGCTGACAGATTAGGCCAGTGTTGACATCAGTTTAGCATATGGACTGTTCTCTTGCAGTGTTAGCTCCTTCTCTCCCTAGTGCACTGCTGCCTTCTCTTCCCCTTGCTTCCCTCCCCCTTTTCCCTGTCTGAAAAAGGTGATCACAAGGTTAACAGAAATAAGTCATTCTTCTACATTTGAATAAATGGTCAGTCATAAGCCCTGGTATTCTATTGCATAAAAGGTGCATAAGCTATTTATCATGAATACTGTTTTAATACAAAATTGCATTATCTGAGCTTTATCTGTATTTTTTTCTTTCTAGATATCTCAATGCAATTCAGACAATGTGCCCGCATATCCTCAGATATCTGACTACTGCAGTCATAACAAACAAGGATGTTCGAAAACGTAGACAAGTGCTGAAAGATCTAGTCAAGGTTATTCAGCAGGTAAGGACTGAAATATCGGAAGTTTTCTGTCCTTTTTTTACCAAACTCCATAATAACTTTCTTCTAATAATACGTCTGGTTTAGGGCTTCTACTTATGGATTTTGGTGCTCACTTTCTCTCATGGAACTAATTTTCCCTTGTGAAGCAAAATGCATTGTCAGCCAGTGGGAGGACGGAATAACTTTTTTCCTCCTTTCATGTCAACAAGCAATGAATAAAATAGAATATGCACTTAATTTTGCTTTTCTTTCTGTATGATTAAATGCAGAAAATTCAGCAAGACGTGTGAAATGCCTTTGTATCTGATTCTTCTTTTTCAGCTATCCCTACAAGGAATTGTTGTATGAATAAGATCTTGTTTGCATTTCATAACCACTGAACTGTGTGCACTGGTTTGTGTTCATGTGCAGTTTCTCGAAAATGTTTCTGTTGGCACAGTTACATGAGGATGTAGACATGGACGTGAGCAATAAAAGAATTGTGCTTGATAGCAAACAAGGGGGTTATGGCAAAGATTTTTATCTGAAGTTGGCATGCAACTTGCTTACAAGCCATCATGCTTCAGACACTTTTGATGATAATAACATATATTCTGAATAATAAACTATGGTATATAGTGACAGTGCAGTTATTACAGGCTAGCAATTGATAGGATCCACTTCATTTATGTAACTACCTATGCAAAGCACAGTCAATGCAAAAATAAAACTCTAAGCATATCTTAATTTGTGTTTAAGCATTAGTGTTCAAAAAAGTAGCACAAGAAACTATAAACCAATCGAAGTGTTGAGACTCATCTTCTGAGCTAAAAACTGATTTTAGTGTTGAGCTTCTCATGTAATATGAATTTCTAATATTTGAAGTAAAGTAACATTTTACAACTTTTTTTTGCTTTCATTTTATCTTGTACAATTGGTGTGAATAAAAAACCAATCACTAGGGTGTTCCTTTTGAAAATGCCAACTCTGGCTTTGGCTTTGAAATACCTGATAAGAGATTTATTTCTTAGTATTCTTCTACTCTGTATGGTTCATTATATTAAATCATAAAATGGCAAAGGTTTTACAGATTTGAAAGCAGTTCAGACAGGATAACTAGCAACTTGTCTACATAGGAAAAACAAAGCCTTGAATGAAGTGTTCTGTCAGATGTCATATGGTAGGCCGATTGCACTACTAGCAGTTAGAGATTGCTAATGCTTCTAATACCTTTGCAAGTATTGAACTGATAGGTAAGCAGTTTGTTCGTATCTATTTTAAAAGGTGATCAATCCAAGACTGTTTTACATAGTGGATGTTAATTATGTGGTTAACAAGTACTATTTTGATGTAAAAAAACCCTTTAACTATAAAACTGAATTTTAAACCTAAATAATGAGACTGTAAATACATTTTTTGTAGAAGAAAAAACAGCTTTGCTCAGAAAAAAAATCTCAGTAATTCCCTTAATCTGCTGATCATTTTGTATGCCGAAGCAGATATTGACAGATAGTGGGTTAAGCTGTCTTAAAATAAGTGTTAGAGACATATCAGAGGATGTTAAATTATGTCTTAATTTACACAGATTTATATAGATCTAGTGTTGTTTATGCCTTGTAGTTAAGAATGTTGAGTAATTCCTGTAATGCCAAAATAAACTCAAGCATTTTGTATATAGAAAGTAGCATTATTTGTGTTAACTATGTTGTTAGTGTAAATCATAGGATCATTCAATTTGAAGCATGAAGGATTTGGTGTTGGACTAGTCTTTGAAATCAGAATTTAGACTATCTGTTCTACCATATCTTAAGAAATTTGGAGGTTTGATACACAACCAGCTCTAGTCTCTGACTTGTTTTTTAATGCAAAGGTTGCACCACTAAATGCTGAAAATGAAACTGCACTTCTGGTTGTTTATCCATACTATTGAGGGGGGGCGGGGGGGAAGAGCACACTTACTCAACTTTTATAAGAGGAATCGGGAAGTTTAACTTAATTTATTTAAGATGATATATGGACTTGCTTCCCATATTAAATTTTGTTTGAAGAATATAAGGAAGACTGGAGTGATCTTGTGGCCTTGATTTCTAATATTGTTCCTAATTTTTTGACAGGAGTCCTACACATACAGGGACCCTATCACAGAGTTTGTGGAATGCTTGTACGTTAATTTCGATTTTGATGGTGCACAGAAGAAGCTGAGGGAGTGTGAAACAGTAAGATTTATAACATTTATAAGACTTCCCTTCCTTAAGTAAAGATCTCAAGTTCACAATGGCCAGCTAACTTGTTTGAAGTGGTGTTTGAGTCCATTGCCAATGTTTTCTGATGAGACTCGATCCACAGGTGTGCATGTGTGGTTTTTGGGGGTTTTTTGACAACTCATTTTGTAACACTTAAGACTTATGGTAAAAATGCAGCTTTAAAATTATATTTAAGCGGTTCTAGAACAAGAAGTGTATAGGTAATCATGTATCTGGCTGAGTTTCAGCTTTTCCATTAGTGTTTGAAAAGTGCTTGAAGAAAAGCTTGGATTTGCCTGCTGCATCCTGGAATCGTAATGGTGAAAGTAATGTGAAATTACATTAGGATAGTTAAATACATATTCTTGGAAGAATCTTAGCTATCTACTATGAACAGTTAAAGATACCTAACACTTGGGTTGACTAGTGTAAAGGTATTTCTATTAACTGAACATTAGTACCAATTCTTATAGCCTCTGGTTTGGCTTTCCTGTCATTAGTATTAGTCACCTAACTGGGTAAATCAGAAGTCTTATAATAATCTTCACTGCATAGGGCTGTAATCTGAACTGTATAGGCATTCTTGCACTACTACGTAATCTAGTTTGCATGGTAAAGAGAATGTTCATCAAACGGCAGAGAGAAGAATTCTACAGTATGAGGGGGGCATTAAATTTTACATGTTGGAGGGATCTTTTGTAGAATTATGATAGCAGGAGACCTTGTTCTCTTCTTGAGTCAGACCTTGGTGATCATGTTAGCATGCAATTTTAGCTTAGCAAGCTGTAGAACAACGAAAATTTCTGCTAAATCTGTAGCTTTTTCTCCACATCTTGGAACACACCAGGAACTGTTTTTAGATGGGCTGTTCACTGATCCTGTTTATTGACAGTGTCTATCAGTAAATGACTACTTCCATGTTTGTTCTTAGTGTTCCTTTTCTCCTTGCACTTGCAGGTGCTTGTGAATGACTTCTTCTTAGTGGCATGCCTTGAGGACTTCATTGAGAATGCCCGTCTCTTTATATTTGAGACCTTTTGTCGCATCCATCAGTGTATCAGCATTGGGTAAGTTAACTTCTTAATACACCAGTTCAGAAAAATCAGTCATGGATGATAGTTTGACAAACAGTGTAAACTTCAGTAGTAAAATATTCAGTTCATCAGATGGAATGAAAATCATTAACTAAAAATTAATTTGGATAGTTGTCTTCCTAGTTTTATAGCTCTAATGTGGTATACTTAAATAATGTGATATACTTAAATTACAGCAATCATATTTTAAAGTTGAGTTCTCGTGGTTAACTTAAAACAACCTCTCTCCACCACCCCCAGCGCCCCAACCAAACAGTGCTTTCAAGCTAAAACTTTCTCATGGTGTCAAGTTAGCTCTCTACTGGATTTAATGGGAACTTTCATACCCAGTGTCACCTAATATAAATTGCAAATACAGCGATTGTTTAAATTTATATTTGGTAGGTACAGATACCCATGTCTGTCTTGTAGGTATATTCTTTGAAAACTTAGAACTGTATTGCTTTTTTCATTAATTAAATAGAGAACAATAGATTTTATTCCCTATGGCACAAAGTGAGTGATCCGGCTGCAAGAAAATTGTCGTCTTATTAGCAAGGATGACTGGTGTTTACTCAGATTAATTTTGTAAAAGCAGACTTTTCAAATGGATCAGCTCTGATTGCCTCTATTGTAGCAACTAAGCAGGAAGATGTTATGCATGCTTGAGATCCCTTTCCACTTAGCCTTTGCCCCCATTCCCAATATTTCCACATCCCTTAAATTTAAAAAGGAAAAAAAGTGAAGTGAAAAACTGAATGCTATAAAAATCTCAATGGTGGAGAACAGTGGAGAGATCCTTGAGACAGCAGAAACCAAAGCTGTTAAATCGATCAAGTGCAATGGAGTCTTGTTACGATCTTGTATCCAGAGCAAGTGTGTGTGTCTGGTCCTCTGAGGAACCGATTTAACAGTGCTTGATTTCAAAAGGAAAGGACTTGAGAGAAAATTGTCTTAGAGATTTTGCAAGCTTATTGAAAGGATTACTTTTCTCATAGATAGGTGTAGTTGGAGAAAGGACAAAGACTCATTACTTTTCACTGGGTGACACATTTCTCTTCAGTGCATTTGGGAAATTATTTTTTTATCCTTTGTATCAGCTTAAAATAGTCAATGAGTTCAATGTAAAAAGCGAACAGTGAATCTGTGCAGTTTAATCAGCTGTGGTGTATTGTGTTTTAAGCATAGTCACAGGAAACTGAACTAGATACTGTGAACAAAACTTCCATATTTAGGTTCATTTTTATAAGGAGACTAATGCTTTATCTAAAATGACTTTAAGCAGAGTATTGCATGTTTAAGGATAAAGGGGTTTTGAATAAGCATTTGAAGAAAAAAATGTAAATAAAGTTTTCTTAGGAATGAGTTTCTGGGGAATATAAAACCCTATAGTGTCTTGCAATTTTGCTACAATTGATTTTTAGTACTGTGAATACTGCACATATTCCAGCATAAGTTTTCAATGAAACTAGATGTTTAAGCTTTTTTAAGTAAAGACTAGATATCTTTTTAAGCAGTGTGCTTCTCTGGTCTGGCTCCAGTCAATGAGCAGAGAGTCTGAGGATGTGTCTTAGTTATGCTTCAAGCCTCTCAGTCAGAAGATACTGATAAACTGTGGGTAACACACCAGTGATTCATTCCAGCAAAAATAGCAATGTTTATTTAGCAAATCAAGATCTATGGTAGGTGGCTGTCATTTATTTAGTGTTTATTACTTATTTTACAGTTCATATTTTTTGTGCCATATGTGGTATTTCAACTTCAAGTATGACAGAAAATATTGTAGTTGACTCTCTTTGTTATGTGATGCATAAATATAGGTAGCAGTGTCTTTATTTTATAAGCATTATGGTGTGTTCTGTGGCAAGTGATAAGCTTTGAGTCAGGACATATTTCAGATATTCCTGCTGTGTATCGCTTCAGGTAACTGCATGTGGAATTGTCAGTAATGAGATGCTTTTCAGTAGGTCATTGTGTTTTAAATTGTGGACGTAAGTCTTACATTTCTGCGCAAGTTGTAACAATCATTAGATTTGGGCTTAAGTGGGGTGCATAAATTTTTCTTAGTGCATTTCAGACTTGCTTTTGAAGAAACTAGCTGGTTGAAGTGCTTTTAATTAAACATTTGAATGAGGTATAGTTCTCCAATTTCTTGGTCCACAAGGGTTTTCCACTGCTATGCCTGGAGTTTAAAACTAGTTGGTTGTACCACACTGCTTGATAAGTACTGTTTAACTATTCAGAACTAATTTGAAAACAATTAGTGGGAAATCTGCTATGCCTTATGTTAAATGGAAAATACATGGCTCATTTAATGGTTTCTTTTTTAACTACTTAACATCTGTCAGACAGCTGACACTTTTTCAAAGGACGTAGTTGCTTTCAGTTGCAACTTAAAATTTATACATCTCCATCTTACAATTAGTTTATTGTTTGAAATATTATGTTTAATAGAAGTAATAGATGAAATTAATCCAGAATGTGTTTTGGTTAGTTTGATATGTCTGTATTTAACTGAAGACCTGAATATGCTTCATTCTTCTTCTCTATGTGTTTTTCTTCTGTGTGCAGTACAGAAGAAAACAGTAGGCTTGTTTATATATGAAAATATGTAGAATTCAGTAAACTTGCCTTTTAAGCAAAGGAAAACCTAAATAACTCTGGCCCTAGCATGACCCAAATAAGTGAATTTCCTTTATAAAACAGGTACAGAAATAATCTAAAGAACTATTTTTGAAACTACCATTGGGAAACTACCCTTTGAAATCACCTGCAACTTGAAATGGTAGACAGTATTCCTTAAATATTAATAAAATTCTTTCATTATGGTTCACTAATTTTTATTGGATTGTAGTGGGGATCTTTATAAACAATGGTAATCTAAGTAACAACTTTTCTTGCTTCCATTCTTTATTGTTAATGGTGTTAATATGTGTTTGTAAATCTGAATGTGTTACTATTACTTGAACTATTAAACATGTATGGGGGCTAAACTGTAGTTTGCATCTCTTGAGAGTATTAGATACCCATTTAACAGTGCAATAGGAGAATAGTATTATTTGTAACATAATTTTGTTTGCTCTGGAAGGATGGAGAATGCTTTTTTGGCTGTGTATGTTGCTTTACCAGGCAAATACCTCCTCCATGCTATACATCCAGACACTTTGGGTGGTGCTGGCTGTTTTGGTGTAATCTGCAAGCAGATCCTAAAATGGAACACAGTTGCCACAAGTGCTGAAATAAGGTCATCTTTTGCATCAAAGTCTGATAAAGTTTTAGGTTTTTTAAAATACCGACATCTTTATTTCATTAAAAGATAGTTGTTACTTTAACTTTTCTTACATTAAGATTTTAAATCCATGTAAATCACAAAGCTAGAAGTTGAGATAAAACAGGTTTTCATATCCCTTTCTACCCTGTCATTTTCATGCTGAGATTTGTAAGTTAATTCAAATGCATGTGCAGGAAAAAATACCTAGATAGAGGTATGCTATTTCTATCATGTGCTTGCATATATGCTATATATTTGTTTATAGAACATGCTTTAATTTAAAAAATCCCACCTCTGAAGAAGTTGAGCTAGTAAAATCTAGGCATAATAGGAAAAAGTAGAATTATCTGCTAGGTGATACAAAGCACTTCATAGTTTCTGGCTTGGAATTAGTCTCCAGAAGTCTGTGCCCTCTTCTCTGCCAAGTACTCAAGTTCTTTAGGTTAAGCAGAAAGGTGCTATAGGTTGGAAGGGACCTCTGGCAGACATCTGGTTCAGTCCTGTGCATCCGATTAAAACTCTGAGCAGGACCCACTGCAGTGTTCCATTAGGCTACTTAAGGCCTTGTCTAGTTGATTCTTGACTACCTCCAAGGACAGAGGTTCCACGCTTTAATCCCAAAGGTAGGTAGTTTAATCCCCAGTGTAGTGGCAGTAGCCATTCCTGTGGTCATCTGGAGGAGGAGTTACTTTATCTGAATCCTATTGATGCTTCTGAAAGAGAAATACGAGAACATGCAACACACATGCACTCTACCCCATGTTCTTTTAAGTTTGAAATTTCTTCAGTTTCAAGTGAGGTGCTTAGCATCACTGATTGAAAGGTAGTAAAGGAATTTGTAGCTTCTTCCTATTCAGATATCTTATTATATTCCTTATTGAAATAGGCTTATTCTGCCTAGATGACTGATAATTCCACAAAAATTTACATCCCTGATATCTTCTGTTCTCTTGTCTGCCTTAACTCTCTAGAATTGCTAACTCAACCATAATTTAACAGTTCTAGTAGAAGGGTAGCAACTGTGGCTGGAATTTACTTCCCCTTGCTTTGCCAAACTCCACATACTTTGTTGCCCGTTTGTGTTGTTTCACTGCAGTGAGTTCTTGCAAGTTCAGTATTTTAAGTTACTTTGTTTTTTTTTCTATTCACCTCACTTCATGTTTGTATGACAAAAAGTGGAATTTACTTTTGTAGTTGGGAGAGGAGTGAGAGATCAAGAACATAGCGTAGACTGTATAAAGGTGACTATATAGATAGTCTATCTAGGTGGACGAGGCAAGTATTTGCTTCACATTCATAATCATCAAGAAGGAAATCACTCTTTCAGGTGCAGAAGAATATGTTTAAGCAAGATCCTGTAAAATGGTGGGAAATTGACCTCTTGTGCAACTCAGCGTAGCCAGCTGGCCTTTTGGTCATGTCTGTAGCCCTCACCTCATGTTTGTTACCTTAGTCTGAAAGCTGATGGAAGAATGAGCATTACAAATGTCCTGTATGAGCCAAATGCCAGCAGGAAACTAAAGAAGTTGGCTGGAAAGCCACAGGAAACACCATAAGAAAGAATTATTCTTGGACTAGAGTGCTTGTTTCATTAAGAATTTTCCTTTCTCTGTCCTCCCCCACCATCTCTCTTTGAAATTGCAACAAGTTTGAGCATAGTGTATCTGTCACATCTTCTATACCAAACCCTGTCTCATGGCTCTTGTTTCTGAAACTTCAGGGTGAAGTTTATTGCTAAATGAGCTACTGAGATACTGAGAGACGCTTTCTTGGACTAACTAGTCTAAACTTTGTGACTGCTGGCTGCATTTACATAAGAATAAAAGCAATTCAGTTCTCTTTATAATGATGGGTTGCTGTTTTATGTTGTGGTGAGATTTACTTAATTACAGTTTTCCAAAGAATGTTCATGTAGGCAAGGTTTAATAGGAATATATAAAAATTGTACAGGTCAAGATTGAAGTGCAAGATGATGACTAAGTATACTTTCAGGATGTGAATTCCTTATTCACAATGTCCCAGTGTAAAGCAGTGGGGGTGGGAGATGTGCAGGAGTGCATGTATGTAAGCTTTAAAGTCATTTCAGTCAAATGAAAGTATGCTTCCCAGATATGTGGTATTTATTGAATACAAGTCTTGGGCTGTGCCACATTTTGTGTCGATTTAACTTGTATTCAGTCCTTAGTCATGTTTACCAACATAGAGGGATTCTGTTTCACTTTTTGATTAAGTCTGTTATCTTTTAGTATGTTGGCAGATAAACTAAATATGACTCCGGAAGAAGCGGAAAGATGGATTGTCAATCTAATTCGAAATGCACGATTAGATGCCAAACTGGATTCAAAGCTGGTAAGGCTGTGTAGATGGATCCAAGTGAACGTGTTAAATTTTTCATTAAATTTCTTTTAACTTACTCAGAAACTGCAAATTCTGGTTTCTGCTTTTTTTATTTTCCCATAATGTGTAGTGGACTTCACTTACTCTTTTTTAATCTTGTGTGTAAGATGATTTGTGAAAGCTCTGAAAACAGAACATTAAATTAAAGGCATATGCCTTCTGAGTGATTGTTAAATTTGCTCTATCTTTCCTGTGTTTTAGGGCCATGTAGTGATGGGCAACAATGCAGTCTCACCTTATCAACAAGTGATTGAAAAGACCAAAAGCCTGTCTTTTCGTAGTCAAATGTTGGCTATGAACATTGAGAAGAAATTGAATCAGAGTGGTAGATCTGAGGTTGGTATAAGTCATACTTCTTGGAATTCCTGCTATCTTTTTTTGTGAGATATTTAAGTATAATTCTTAGCCTGTTTCTTAGTTCATCAGATGTACCTACTTCAAGTTCTGGCACTACATAATAAATTGAAAAGGCTTATTTTCTTGTAGTGAGCGTTAGACAGTGACTCTTGTTTTCTTCTCACCTCTCTTCTCATCACTAGGGTTTTTTTTTTGTTGTTGTTGCGTTACTAGGTAATGTTTCTGTCATGATTTGATTCTAATTCCTTTAAATGATCACCTGAAAAGGGCTGGGTTTGAAGGGTAACATTTATAAAAGTAGTTGTATTACTTTTTTCAAGTGGGTTGTACTTGAAAGTTATCTGTAGGTGTATACATACATAGTATTGAGAGAAGAATGACTGATGCTTAAAACTGGAACATGAAGGGGAGTAGTGCAAAACCCTAACTGTTAAACTCATTTTATTAAACACTAGAGAATATAACTAGGTCAGCCAAAGGTTTAAGTAGAACCAGTGAAAATAAGGAAGTCGTCAAGATCATCTGGTTTTACCTCTGTGCACTTTGCAATATGGGAAGCTTTGAGGGACAAGAACAGTGTAAAGTAGATGACTGAAGTCTACTAAGGACCTGGACGTATGTACTTAAAACAAAAAACAACAAAAAAACCCCAACCAAAAAAACAAACCACATGTTAAAAGAACTTAGAAAATATTAAAAGTTTTATAGGGCTTCCTCACTGCTGAAATATTGATGGAAGTTGGACAAGCAGTGGTGGATTAGTTTATTCCTTTAAAGGGAAGTCATGTGAAACTTAACATGATACTATTTTCTTTAAAAAAACATAGCTGCCAAAGTTTTTCTTTTTTTTTGAATCTTCTAGAACTCCTTTTTGAAACTACTAGGTTGGGGAACTCAGGCTGTACAACTTAATTACAGCATGTGTTTCTGCTATATCAACACTTCCTTTAAACTTACAGGGTACCCTTCACTAATTAACAATACTCCCACTTCTTAGCCATTTATTAGTATTAAAATTTTTTAAATAATTTCTCATAAATTTCAGTAACAAACAGATAATATAGTAATTATTTTGTACTGATCCTTATTTATTTATTCTTTAGGCACCTAACTGGGCTACTCAAGACTCTGGCTTCTACTGAAATATTTCTGCAGAGGGGCAAGAATCAGTTTTCATTTGACTAAAAAGTACATAAATATGTAACCTTTTTGAGAAAAGGTAATTGTGTTACATCTAACATTATTTGAATAAAATTGGCTAATTTTAACTGTGTATCTCTCTAATTTAAATAGTTAGATACTTCATTGTGTTGTATATGGGCTTTTTAGCATAGTGGTGTTCTTGAAGCATTTTGGATTGCAGTTTGCACAATTTAAAATGTCAGTTTGGTTAGATTTGTTTGTATCGAAGGATGCTATTGCTCTCAGAGCTGTCTGAGTTTGGAAGCGGGGAATTACCATTATTTATTATCCATTGCAAACGTCACATAAAAAACTAAAAGCAGATGGTACAAACAAATGGTTCCCCACTGAACATTTGGCCAAGCCAAAATCTTTTTGTTTTTGTCACAGAAGCAGCTTGGTAGATTGAAGGCGTGGATAGCCTATACCTTTTATGAAACCTAACATAATCTACATGCAGCATAATTTGCGTAGACCTGTGTGTTCATGCTTCAGAATTTTTACTGTTCCAAATCCCATTTTTAATCTTGCCCAGTCTTGGAAACCTTCTGGAGCAGAGCTTTTTGTTTCAGGGGGGAAAAAGTCTTTCAAAAGGTCTGACTAATGATCTGGGTATGGTTTAAAGCTTTTGTTTTGAAATCAGAAGTTCTTAAGATTCATGATGCAAACATGAAGCACCAAAACCCTGTGGTGTTCAACTATTGTAATTTGAAGGATTTTTTGAAGTTTCTGGTTTTTTTCAGCCAGTGTTTCACACTCCCCTGGGTTTCCTTAGCACCTTTGCACTGCAGAATGTATCATAGCACCTCTAGGTCAGAAAATACAAGATCCTTGTTAGGGTTCTTGAAGTATAGTGACTGATCAGTGAAGTGAATGTTAGAAAGGAAGAGATACTATCTCTGCATGCAATTTGGCATTTAAGGTTTGGGGGAAAATTTAATGACTCTCACCTTATTCCAACATTGTACCTTTTTTGCCTCTCTGCTCTGAAAGTTCTGGAACTTGTCTACATGTGGAAAGTTGTTTTAACTTGCCAACCCTCCCACTTACTGTCCACAATTACATGTTGGCTTGGAAACAGTCACAGGAACTGATTTGTCTGTGAAGATGGCAGGTGTCTTTCTTTAGAAGTGATTTTCAAGGCAGGCTTTTCTCTCTACTCTCCCATGTCTAATCTTGTACTATATCAAACTAGGGAGGGAGCTGCCCATGTTCTGGAAGGTGGGTTTGCAGTTCAGGGGAACTGCAGCAGACTGGAGGAATTGGCTCACAGGAACATCTTGGAAGTTCAGCAAAGCCAAGTGTCAAGTCCTGCATCTGGGATGGAATAACCTCATGTAGCAGTGCAGGCAGGGGTCATGAACTAAATGTAAAGTAACTTTCCAGAAAAGGACCTGGGGATATGCTGGACAGCAGGGTGAACCATAAGTTAGCAGGTGCCCTTGTGGAAAGAGACATGCCTGTAGCAGAACCACAGTGTGTCCTGTTTGGGCTGTATGAGCAGAATCAGCAAGTTTATGGAAATCGCTATTCCTCCTGTGAGAACACTGCTGGAGTACTGTGACCAACTTTGAGCTTTCTAATACAAGGCAGATATTGATCCTCTGGTGGAAGACAGTGGAGGGATACCAAAATGGTGAGGAGGCAAGAGCATGTGACATACAAGGAGAAACTCAGCTGAGTAATGTTCAGTCTTAAGAAGTCTGAGTCAAGATTTTATTGCTGTCTTCAGTCCCTTCAGTGGGAAGACTCACAGCAAGACTGGTCTTGAAGGTGCATGGGGACAGGATGAGTGGCAATGGACACAAATTGGAACATGGGGACATTGCAATTAGATTTAAGGGGGAGTAAAAAAAGATTATTTTTAATTTTTTACCATGAAGATGATCAATCACTGGAACCTGTCACCTAGAGAGGTTATGGAATCTCCACCCTTGGAGATGCTCAACTTAATACATACATGACTGTCCTGATACTTAGACCTGCTTTGAGTAGGGAGTTGGACTTGATGACCTCCAGAAGTCCTTTCCGGTCTAAATTATGATTTAATGTGTTATATTTATTAATATACATACTGATAACTTATTTTAAAATGTATCTGATAAAACAGAGTAATGGAAGTAGCTTCCAGCAGATAATTTAATCTAACTTCCCATTGTGCTATAGTCTAATCCTGTAGTGCTCACAGCTGTAAAAATAAAGGGGGGGAGAAAAGGGGAAAAAATCATATTTTTGTAATTTAAAAGATAATAGGTGTACAGGGCATTTACCAGGGGAAGTATTTTACTGTTGCATAAAGGACTGTAGAAGAATAGTTAGAACTGGGATAGGTTTGTAATTAATTGTTTATTTAAACTTTTCTTTTTTCCTAGAAAGTATTAGTTGGGTTACTAGCACATTCAGCAGGCACTCTGATTCTGCAAGCAGCTTCTTTTACATTTTCTCCTGTGTATCCTTGGCCAGTTGTTCTTGCTGTCCTGTAACACTCATTTTGTCCAAATGTAATTATTTCTTATGACAGTATGCTGGCCTAACAGATGGAATTTAAGAAGTGGTGGAAATAAGCAGGTAGATAAGCAGGCTGTATACACCAATTCAAAAAGCTTGTCTACAGCACAGATTCACTTTATGTATAGGATTGGTTCCTATGATGGGGATGAAGAGTCTGAATCAGGACTTAAGTTAGGAAGTTGCCTTTGGAGAGTAGTTTCCTAAGGCTGAGCATGCTCTTTATGCCAAGTTTCTTATTGTTCCTCAAGTTTTCTCTCAGGAGATTAACTAAATTGTAAACTGTAGATTCGTTCTGTATCATTACAACCCCAAAACACTCACTTTAGAACAATCCAGATTGTGTAATAGCCATGTTCCCTGTTTGATAACACAATCACAAAAGTACTGTTGTGTAATAATTAAAGAATTTTTAAATGAGATAAAATTGGAATGTTTTTTGTAAACAGCAGGGAAATGGCCCACATGCAGCTTTCCTTTTGACAGGAAGGATTTACTTAAATAGTCAGACTTTTAAAATTATCTAATTTCAGGAGCACAGTACTGTGTTATGGCTTTCCATTCTCTTTTTTTCTGACCTTTCATCTATTAGGTGTACATGCATAGAAAAGTTATATGCAGATTGCACCACTGCTTAAATTCTTGGTAGTTTCCCTCAGATACTGGATGAAACATCACTTACATGAACAGTTTTGAGGCTTGAAAATTTTTTCCATGTGTAAACCTTAAAGGCAAACTTCAGTTCAAAATGATTACAGTACCTTCTGTAAACGTGTTATACATCAAAATATTTTTTTGTTATCCCCACACTTGAATTCTTGCACCAGCAAGCTGCTGTACATCTCAAAGGGTCAGTCCCAGTTCCCTGGGAAAAAACAACAAAACCCCAACACTTTTACTACATTCACATGCAGTAAATGATTGTTACTCTTTTGGGTTCTTTTGGTCCTTTCTGGGAAGCTCAAAAGGCAAAGTTTATTCAGCTTGCTGTAGATGTAAAATGCTTCTGTGGGTTGACTTTTATTTTTTGTAGGGGGGTGTCTTGATTTTGCACTGGCATTTAAATCCTGATGCAGTGATGCTTGAAACCACTGCTGTAAGTACACAGTCAGGTGGATTTCAGAACAGGAGTTCAAAATGAGAATCCATGTCACTTTCCAGAAGAGACATTTGTTAGTCAGTTTACTAAAATATAAACCATTTTTATGATGTAATATTCAGAGCAAACTACATTCACTGGTGATATCTCAGGTACCTGCAAGTATGTTTTAAGTAATGTTTCCAATTTTCTGAAATTCTGATTTCAGATGAAAGGGTTTTTTAAACAAATTTTTTATTTGTATTACTCCTGTCAGTCACCTGCCATTGTCTCTGCCTAGGAGAAGTTGTGAAAAAGTTCACATATGTTGCTCTTTAACGTAAAAAAAAATAAACATTTTTTTTGGAGAGATATAAAGATGGTTGGAGAGGAGCACATGTGTTCTCAAGCCTCTCTGCAGTTAAGGTGATGTTGCTAAAATCATTCTCTTAAATTGCATAGATCTCTCCTGGTTTTGATGAGTGAAAGGGGGCTGCCTCATTCAAAATATTGGTATCCTGTAGGATGTGAAGGGCCTTGGTTCCAGTTGACTTGAAGTAAAGCTACTGTGTGCTTTCAGTGGCTCAGTAAGAATTTAGTCCCCAGATTTTTTTCTGTATGTGCCAGCACTGCTAGTCAGAGGAAAGCTTTGTTGAACCTGAATCTCAAAGCTGAGCCCTATCATGAGATGCATATGACGGTACTATGACAGCGCTCTGCCCTGCGAATGCTCGCCGAATGGCTTTTCCACGTGGCTAAACTTGTGCTCAGCAGAGCTTGTTGCCATAGGTATTGATAACAGAGTCTTCCTCGCACAGTGAATCTAGGAGGTCTTCACAAAATAACTGAGTGATGGAGTTACACAGAGAGGGGAGAGCAAAAGGAGGAAGGCAAAGCATGTTCTCAGCCAAAGGATGGAGCTGGCCAAAGCATGAGTTTGCAATAGATTGGCAGTAGATGAAACTTAAAGCATGACAATTGCAAATTCTGTCATAACTTTCTACTGACAAAGCTTTAGCAATCTCATTAGTAGCAATATTTTATAAACATCCAAGAATAGTTGTTTTCCTCTTTAAATTACATGAAGATCCACTTTGTGCCTCTTGTTTTGGCTTTGCTTTTACAAAAATATTTGTAGTAACGGCAAAAAGAAGCCCTTGGAAAGGGGAGAGGAGGGCTATTTTAAGACTTCCCTTTCTTCCCCTTTTTTTGGAAGGGAGGAAAGGTTGAAGATGGGGAAATCTTGTACCTCCCCTGCTGCAAGGACTGTCTTTGAATGAAGTTGGTTTATTTTTTTTCAGTAAATTTATTGAGCAGTTACAATGTTATATTGTCAAGTTTTTCTTTTGTAGAAAATAAAGATTGGAGTTTTCTCTTTAAACAAGTGTAATGTGTAAAGCTATGATTCTTGGGGGTTTAAAATGTTTTGTTTCTAATCTTATTTAGGGAAGATATGTTGCCATGTTTGTAATAAAATTTTTAATAGTTTCAATAAATGTCTTTTCAATTCCTATCGTAGAAATGCCATCAGAGATTAAACCTGCAAAAGCTATTCAAGGGTTTTTAATTACAAGAGGAAGGTAGTGCTAAGGGGAATGGGCTCCTTTTACAGCATATACAAGTGAAAGAATGGTGTGAGGAACTCCTCTGCAATCGCTGATAATTAATTATGTAACCTTTAATATCCAAGAGGAAAGCAAAATCCAAGGCCTGTGAGCTGTACATTAAAATAAGGGTTTAAACAAAATCCCACTAGCAGCTTGGAAAGGCAGACACATTTTCCTTCACTCTAAATCATCACTAAGTTTTATGGCCTAAGGCTGTGCTGTGCCAACAAAAAGCACTGACTGCTGGAACTGTTCTCAGAACCAGGAATCAGTGACTGCAGGTCAGTGGAAAGCACAGAGAGCACAGCACTGCTGAAAAGTGGGCTACACTTTCCTTGATCCTTTTGTATCTGTCAGCAGAGGACTTCATGTATATACTCTCTTTGTAAATAAGCAAGATGGCACTGAATAGACACCTACCTCCTCATAGCACAATAATGCAGGAAAGACTTCTGAGGCCACTGGCTAACAGCATAGTGTGGTGGTTAGTACCAAGAATAAACTGCCAATAAACTACACAGGAGATGCATGTGAGCTCCCTGCAGCTGGATTCATTAATTCAGTATCCTTAGAAACGATGAAAACTAGCAGCAGGAGCAGAGTTGTGAAATTAATTTATTTCCATGACTGAGCAGGTAGCTGATGGGCTGTAAAGTAACTTTCTTCTTTACTTGTATAATGCAGTCCTGATTAAATATAAAGATGTGAAAATGCAAAACTGCAAGCCTCCTAATGAATAGTTTCATTTTGTATGAGAATGAGCAATGCTTTGGAAAGAGCAAAACTGTCACTGAATTGTAGCTATCCAAAGATACTCACATGAAGTTGTTCAGGTAGCAGATGGCTATGGTGTCTTAGCAGCCTGGTCTAGGGAGTAAGCTACATCTCAGCATCTTCCTTAACTCCACTCCACACACATCTTTATGAGTACTGTATTTGTGTCTTGCTCAGTGGATCCTCAGTGATAGGGCACTTTGAATTCAGGCCATGTACAATCCCTATTTCCCCCTGTAAAAGAGTAGGCTGCGTGGTAGCAGAGTAGCTACTAGGCACAGCACACCTCACCCATCCACACTGCACTGGTGGTATGGACTAAACTTCTCCATCCACTGTGTCCCAAGATACCTGCTATGTGAGGGTTTGCAGTCATACAATCATTATGGCCCCTGGACAAATTTGAACTCTAGTATCAGGTAAAATCATAATGCAGTATAAACACATTCCATAGCTTAAGGAGTTTGAAAATGTCTATGAATTAGGTGATCGTGATGTTGGAGCATGTCTTCCTGGAGCTAACCAACTCTGAATATACTCATTTGGCCATGAAGAGAAATTTTAATGCAAACAATATAAAAGTTTAAGCTTGTTTCAGTAGGTTGAGCTTCTTGTTGCAGTGAACATCCAGTGTACAGAGAATTTGTCATGAAAAAAAATTGCATGCTTGTGAGAGCTTGCATACGCTGCAAAAGAAGTGTGGAAAGGTGCTGGCTGTGCTGCTCAGCTATGGCTGGCTTGCCTGAAACGACCACGGGCTGGAAGCTGCACTACGTGAGTTTGGGAACATGCAGGTTATATTCCTTTAATAATGACCCTGAGTGGGGTATGTGGAAGCAACTATTTAGGACAACTCTCTTTTTATACCCATGTTGGGAACATTTAATTGTCCCTCAGCGATCAGAGGTTATGATATTTAAGGAAAAATTACGCTGTGATGAAAAGCCACTTAGTGAATGTGTAGATGTATTGACCTTATGATTGGACAATGAGGCTGGTTGTGGGAGGATTAAGATTCTACACATGGTTTGGACACAGATTCCTTGTTTAATCTCACAAAAAAGACACATGTAATCTTTGTGTCAGCACTAGGAATTAAAAGTTAAAATATCTTTTTGGAGTATCATGATGTTAATTCAATTATTTCAGTATGTTTTCCTATCCTTGTAGGGTCCACAGAAATGCAATGTGTTATTTGATAATAATTGTTGGGATGATACTGAATTTGGTTTTTTTTCCCCTATTTCTACTGCTTTAAGGAGCATTTTTCCTCACATGGTGCCAGAGTGATCTATTTTTGAAGAGGCAAAAAGGGATGACATTTAGACAGTAAAAGTTTATCCTACATAAAACTGCAGTTCATCTTTCTCACTTATATGAACCTTGTGTTGTATGATTTCTTTGATGTGAAAACCTTTTTCCTAATGATTTTTGGAAAAGAACAAAGAGCTTTTGTTTGTAATAGAGGAAATTCTGAGTTTTGAGCAGTATATGAAATAGAAAGCAACCTGTTTATTTCTTTCCTGCAGGTTTATTTTTGACCTAACTAGGACTATTTGTTTAGTGCTGTGCCTTTCTTACTGTGTATGTAGGAAAAGGCTTATTTCAACTTTTTTTCATCTCCATTCCTCTCTTCATACCACCTTATAAATCTTCCTGAAGGATCTGAATCTCACTCAGGGCAGACAGCTTCCAAAGCTTTGAAAACATTTATTGGAAATTATTAGTACGAAAAATATATTCCAATATGTTGTATGATTTGAATATAAAGCAAGTGTTACCAAGGTTGGGAAATGTCAGAGAATTTCTGTGGGGCTCCAGGAGGTTCAAATTAAGTTAGAAGAAACAAGGACAGTCATCTATTTTGGCTTTCAACATGGTTAGATATTTGTTTCTTGTACAAATTCAATCAGTGTTTTCAAAGATTATACAGTTTCAGCTAAAATTATTTGCATAGTTTAAAGGTACTGATAATTTGTAGTGTCCCTGCCCCACCAAGTAAACAGAATTTGTGAGAGGTCAAACAGTTGTGATTATTGAGTTGTTACTGGTGTGACCAACTATAGATTGAGGAACCTAATTTAGGCAGCCACATCATTTCAGACCTTGGCTGCATTTTGTGAAGTGCCATAGGAGCCTTTTGGATCAAAGGTGCTTTTTTTTAATAGTACAGTGAAAGAATACCCCTGATGTGACATGAGCTTTCCATTTTGACTTCACTCAATCCTCATTCCCCACCCAAAACTATCCGACTGCATCTTGTTATATAATTTATCTGTCAATTCTGTCAAAAAGGAGAGCTTGTGTTACTTGGAGGGCCTTCATGCCAATTCCAAAATGAAAAGCAATGCACGCTGCCAGTACAGCAATTGCCTGCAGGCTTATTGAATTTCTTTCTTCACTCCTACTCACCACCAAAACCAACTCAGAAAAAAAAAAATCCCAAAAAGGCTTGTTAGAAATCAGCAGAACTGAAAGCTGATAAAATACTAAAAATTTTTCTGGGTAAAATAAAAAAGCAAAATTATGTATTAAACTTTATTAATGGTCTATCATATATATGCTTTACTCATGTATAGAGCCAGACTCAGTGGGACTGTTGAACTTGGAGGCAGAGGGAGCCACAAAGAGGTATGGGTTGTATTAGTATAAGCCCACATATTCCAGTACTCCACCATGTTCTCTTTATCTTCACTTGCTCTACAGGTTCTGAGTTGGTCCCCTGGAGAAAGCCAACACAGGCCTCCTCTCTTTCACCCCCTCTATGTGTTAATTCTACACTTGTGAGAAAAGTAAATAGTATATGAAATGATATCGATATCTATCAGCTGGTAGGATCCATCTATTTAACTAACAGTACCCATCGATTTATGCAGGATGCATCAACTCTAAATTGCTGGTTTCAGAGCAGTGGGGAATCTGAGATGCAGTATTTGCTCCCTGCGGGTTTTTTGCAGTTGTGTCATTCTTGAGCAGAGGAATTGCTATGGACTCATATGAGGAAGTAAAGATAAAGGATGTGAAAGGAAGGCATGGGGGAAGAGTGTTTGAAAGGGATGTCCAAAGAAACAGGATGTAGCAAGTGAAGGAGAAGCCTGGGGAAAGTACGAAGACAGTGTGAAACAAGCATGTTACGGAAGAGAGAGAAAAGAAGCTGTCAGATAAGAAGAATGAAAAAGTACTAGGCAAAGTTAGGAGGAAATTAAAACAGGTATGGACAAAATAAAAATTCTTGATAGCCATGAATATGGGGGAAAAGTGTTAAATTTGCATCAATGTATGGTGCTCATCAGCCAATGGCATTGGTTGAAATGTAATTTCTAAATATTGTTGGCTGTAGTTAGTGGGGATGTAAGAACTGGACAAAGCATGATGGGAAAAGAAGAAGGATAAAATAAGCTCTGGTGTTTATCTCTTAATTGTATCTGTTTTCTGTGTGTTGGCTCATTAGGACTCCTGCCTGTCTGCCAAGAGAGGAACCATTTTGGTTTTGCATAGTTTCAGCCATATGGGGGAAAAGAGATACAGTGTCCTCCCTGAAAAACTTTGTTTTCTCTCTAATGTAAGATAAGATATTTTGGGCACACCGTGCTGTTTGCATGGAAATATTACAGTTGAGGAGTTAAATGGCAGAAACAGAAATGGAATAATAAGCTTGAAGAAAGTAGTCTGGTTGGCAGCTTATTGGAGGTTTTGGTTAGTAGTTATAATAATCCAAAGGCTTTTAGTACCACAAGCATCTTTCTTTTCTTTTTGGTTTATTTGTGATGAGAGAAGAATGACAGAAAAGATCCAGTTTTAAATTTCCAACACACTTATATATTTTTCCTCTTGTGTTTGGAATGGTGATTTATTAAGTGACACCGAAGCAGGCTTGCCACTGGGGGAACGGCACACTGCAGTTCTCACTATCCATCAGACAAAGGCTCCAAGCTATAATTTGCATAGGAGCTCATATACAAAATGCCACAAATAAATAACACAATGTGGGGATGGCCCAGAGCAAGAAGTTGCCACAGTCCAAACCTCCCAGAGCTATAGAGGAGAAGTCTGGCTGAAGGATCCTTCGTCTAAACAAAGGAGAGAATACTTCTCATACTGGAGCAGCCTGCCAGGAACCATAAGAATCAGTTTATTATTGATAGATTGATCTAAAATGAGGATAAAAAATTACAGAACATAGTTGTTCCACGTACTATAGGTGACTTGTGTGTCTTGATGCTCTCAGTTGGCCTGGAATATGGAACTAGAAATGTAGCTGTTGTGTTAGTCAGGAGCTTCTAACCCCAGACCTGCTTTTGGGATCCTTCCACAAGCCCCCTTCCAGGTGCATCTGTCAAACAGGCAGATGGAGAGGTACAAAGTTCACTTAAGAATTAAGGCCTTAAGCCTATCCTTTACACTCACCTGATCTGCCTGTAAAAATTTTAGTAAATAGCTGTGTGTAAACAAGGCTTGGACAATCTAAAGCACTGGCAGATCTAAGGATATACTCCACAAAACAGAGGTGTGACCATTGCATACGAGGGTGTACCCACGCCAGCCTGAAGTTACCTGATAAAGGTACTAGTAGCAATGAGGATGCTACATAGCAGGACTCAGTGCAAATGAAAAATCTCAGAGGTCTTGGTGTCCTCAGCAAGTGTGCACAACGCACAGTGAAGCCCAAACCACTCGTGGTCCTCTACTCCCTGCCTGCTGGCTTACACTTACAGTTTCACTTGCAGCACAGATTTAGTCTGTGTGTTAAAAATCCCCCAAACTATGGAGGTTTCGTTTACTCAAGATCCTCTATGACTTAAAGTATGGTGTTTTCTTCATTTTTAATTTTTGTTTTCAATCATAATGCTATTGATAAAGACACCAGAAGAAAGACATGTCTTAGTTAACACACTAGGTCATGTTAGTTTAACAGGCAGAAATGTGTAAGAACAGTCAGTATTCAACCACGTTTCTTCAGCCAGGCAGCAGGGTCACAGTGATCTCTTTGATAACTATTACACCATTTGTCACCAGTAGTGTCCCTGTGTGACCCCACAGGATGAATTAGTGATAGAAAATCCTCCTTTCACTTTCAGGTGCCTGCCTCTAAAGTTTAAACCTGCGATGCCTTCCACAACTGCAGTCTAACCCTTGAGACTTATGAATTCCCCACATGGCTCAATTCCCAATGCCGTGCATGCCAGCTGAGCTTTGCAAGGGCTGACAGTATGTTCCTTCACCTGAAGTCTGTCCTGCATGGTGGGCACTCTCTGAACTTACTTGTGGAACCAGGCCTAGAAGGAAAACAGACAAAAAAGACAGAGGGATATGTCTGCTCTATAGCCTGAGCACATGCCTGAACCCCTCAGTGACAGGCTTACATCCCTCTTTTTCCTGATTTAGAATAAGGATTTGAACCTCAACATCTCACCTCTCAAGAAAGCACCAGGGTGGCATTTCCTGTTTCTGTTTTTAAGCTTCCTAAATGATTTTTGGAGCAGGTCTGTCCCAGCAAGTTTGAGAATATTTCCCTTATAATCAATGTTTAAGTGCTTTATTCAAAGCAAACCAGATATCTCTAAGAAAAGGAAACAAACTATTAATTGAGAAGCCAGTAACCCAAACACAAATACTTTTTATACCTTGTATACAAACCAGTGCAGTTTATGGAAAGGTTTTGGTTTAACCAAAACTCCCCAGCAGTGTAAACAGAGCAACAAAATGGATTTATTTTGACTGAGGTATCAGCTAGTGATATCTGAGACACGAGATATCTGCCACAGGAATCATTCTTAGCATAGCTATGCTAATTGTTAACTTCAGGTGGTTGACTCAAAGGGTGGCTTTCTTCTACTATTTGTTTGAACAATTTACACAGTGTTGCAGGATTTTTCTTATATGTCTACAGTCTCATGCTGGACATGTATGACATACATAGTTTGGGTTTTTTAATATATTTGATTTCTTTAACTAAAAATGTTAAATTTTTTTCATTAGCTGCTGTGGCATGTTTTATCTGTTAAGGTAGTACTTGCTTTTATGAAAACTCTCTGCTTCCAGAGTACCTTGCTAGAAGATTGAAAAAGCAAATCATAAAATTTAATAAACTTCTCAGTCAATATTGTATGTATTTCAGTGCCAAATGCAAAAACAGTTGCAGACAATTTGGGATTTAATTAAACACGCTTCAGTTACCTCAGCCAAATTTCTGACCCAGTATAAACAGACTCTACCAGGTTAGATGTTAAAATAGTATTTGTCATGTAATTTTGATAAGGCCTCTGTTCTGCTGGATCAGGGATTGTATGTTCACGACAGTTTATCAGCCTGATTAGATTGTCCACAACCAGGCCCAGATCTTTTGTCCTTGGGCTTCATGAGCACTCTCAGGTCTCTGTCCATCTCGCTTGACTTACCCGTGCCAGCTCAGAACCACCACTCATTTTCCCAGTTCAAGAGAGGCATGGATTTACTGGAGAGAGTCCAGTGAAGGACCACGAAGATGATTCAGGGACTGGAGCACCTCACATATGAGTAGAGGCTGAGAGAGCTGGGACTGGAGAAGAGAGGGCCTGGGGGTGATCTTATCCATGTGTATAAATAAATACCTGATGGGAGGGACTGAAGAAGAGGGAGCCAGACTTCTCAGTGGTGCCCAGTGACAGGGTAAGAAGCAATGGTCACGTTAAAAAACATTAAATTCAGTCTGAACACGAAAAACCATTTTTTTACTCTGAGGATGGTCAAACACTGGCAGAGGTTGCCCAGAAAGTTTCTGGAGTCTCCCTCCTTGGAGGTATCCAAAAGCCATCTGGGCAACCAGCTCTAGGTGTCCCTATTTGAGCAAGGGGATTGAAGCAGATGACCTCGAGAGGTTCCCTTCCAACCTCAGCCATACTGTTATTCTGTCATAATGCCCTTGTACATGAGACCACGGAACCAAACAGTGCAACTTGCCCATATTTAATAAAAAAGTATGACACAGCCATGCAGTTATACCAGAGCTTGCTAGGAGTGTATTCTCCAACGTTGGCACGATATGCTCCCTCTTGCCTTGGACAAAGGTCCAAGATCTCCACGAGTACAAACCATCTGCACAAGGACAATTGTTGGCAATGTCCAAAATAAATTGCTCCCAGCAACTGCAATATGAATGTGGCCAGGATCTGGCACAGGACTGACCAAGGCTGAGTTCTGATGAAGAAAGTTTGGTTTGATGGGTCCTCTGGAGATAGAGGAGTATCCTGCTTCTGTTGTGAACATCTGAGTCATACCCTGGGCACAAGCATGAATGGAAGGGATTCTAGAGGAATTGTCTTCATTCAAAGGTAGTTTGCATTTTGCATTTCTCAGGTGGGAATTGTAATATAAGAATGACATATGACCAGAGTGAGTAAGTGAGAAAACCCTCAGTGTTATGGAGAAGTCTGCTGTAAGTCTTGCCAGCAGAGTTTCATGCTACTACTTTATTGCTACTGTTACCACTGGTTAGAAAGATGATTTGCTGCATTCCCACCTCATAAGTTTAGGATTAACGCTTCAAAACTTCTCCCTTCTTTCCATATTCCTCTTTAATTATGGCTGATTATACAGTTGTGAGTTGTGGTTCTCCTTTCTTTCAGCAGCTGCTGGGTGCACTGCTGCTGGCTGGGCAACAGCCTCTGCTCTATGTCCCCTCCACAGACAATGTCATTTGTCTTTCTCCAGACTTTTTCCAAACAGGCAGCAGGCAGTTTGGATAAAAAGTAAGCAGGACAGACTTTCCTGACAAAGCTGTATGTTGTGATCCTATTGGCCCGGTCTTAGACCTCATCTGCACCCACTGCTTTTTGCTCCGGGCAGATCACATCCAGGCACATGGTGGCAATCCTGACAATTCAAATGCGTGCACAGACACGGCAAACATTTCTTATTACAAAAAGAAGAGCATGGAAAAACTTATCTAGCTAGACTGGTTTTATGTGCTGTTCCCTGTCTTTCTTTTCCACCTGCTCCCTGCAGACGGTCATAATTTAAGCATCAAACATCTGACAAAACATCTGTAGTGATAAATGTGAATTTTAACCTGAGGTAGCAAAGCAACATTCACCTAACATTTCACAGAATAGCAGCCTCCTTGGTTGACCCAGCAAGCAGTCACTTTGCCATATCGGTGTATGGGATGATATTAAGAAGCAGATACCAATACAAAGCATCTTGGCCTGAGCTTCCTTTAGCTTGGATGACAAGGTGATTTGCATGCCCCAGGGTCTTACACCACAGTCAGGGCTGCCTGAGAGACGTCAGAGCAGGTGAGTGAGGCTCAGCAAACACGGTTAGTGCTGGGGCTCTTTTTGACCATTTTCTCATCCTTGACTTATGAAGGGCATTTTTTAAAAGTCATGAAACAGTATGTAGCTGTAAGCCAGCGATCCAGAGACCTCTGCTTCCCTCACAAATGCCCAAAAGCCATGTTTGTTCCATGGAGCTGCTCAGGAAACTTGAAGGAGTCCTGGTGTGGGTTACAGTTGCCTGTGAATGATGTCTTGATCAAAGGTATTAGGGAGGTAACACAGCGTCCCTACTGCTCTCCAAAGAACCACTATAAGGGAGATACTGCCCCCACCAGCAAAGGGTTTTGAAAAATATGGTCACCACATGCCATTACCTGCAGCCATTCAGCCGAAGAACAGATCAAAGTTCACTATTTCCTTTTAAAAGAAGCTTGGGAAGTTCGTGTCTTCCTTCTGTGCAGTAATTTACAGGCTAGGCCACTCATCCAGGGAGTGAGAGACAGGTACTCCAACCACTCCTTATCCTCGGTGTTCATTCACATCGACATCTCCTGCCCTCCAGGCACTGGTAGCCTTGTGTTTTCCTGACTGGAAACCAGCAAGAGATGCATTGCTTCCTTCACTCCCAGCAACTTTATTGTTATTGATCACAGAGAGAGTGTGTCGTGGACTGATTGCTCCAAAGGAGATGGATAGCTGTGGGCTCTCAGCCTCCTGTTCTGAGATGTTTTTGTAGCTTGACAGATGTAACACTTTATGTAGTAACGGATGAATGTATACGTACATCTTTTGGGGATCAGAAACCACAAACCCAAGCATGGCTCTTTCCTTTCTCTTGCTTCTCTCTAATCTAACAAATCCTGATTTCCTTCCTGCTTGGGGACCCAGCTGCCATAGGGATGGTATAGATCACCTCCACCCCACTCTGCCTTCCCCTTCTAATTACTTAGAATACATTCAGAGATGTAGGTTTTGATATCATGAGGCAAATGAGGAAAAATAGTCAGTTGTGTAGTATGAGTGTACTATCACTGGCTGTGTCTTTAACAAAGAAGTCACCACAGCTGTGTTTTGCGAGAAGACCATTCCCAGAGATTTTCTCAGAACGTGTCTGATAATCACACTGACTGAAAATATTGATACACATTTTGTGCTTGTTTTGCATTTAAGGTTTGAGAATGCTTCTGTCAGAGAGGTTCTTGGCTTTCCACATTTGCTGGTTTGAGGTAGAAGCAAAGCTCTGTTCCTCCAGGATCTTTGAAATCAAGATAAATGGTGCCACTGAGTTCAAAGCCTCCAGCTGAGAGCAAGCCAAGAGAGGGTTTTTTTATTATTGTTATTTCTGTTTTGGATTGAGGTGCATCAATTCAGGTGAAATTTAGTTGCAGACGTTCAAATATGTTCCACCTGATTGATCCTTTAAGTTCTTCAGGGATTTAGCCCCTACTTTCTATCCCATCTATATATGGTATAAGATATAAGGTATCTTATCTCTTCTAATATTGAAAAAGCATCTTAAGTTTTGAAGGTGACACTTTGCTAAGGGCACAGCAGTAGCACAAGATGAATTCACTTTTAAAAATCCCTTGCCTGAAATTGTCCCAGCCACATCCCTCTGTGTTCCCCATGCTGGGCAGATAAAATGTGGATTTTGATACCACAACAATTGCTTACTGTGGAAGATGCTGTTCCCCAGAAGTACTAAACAGTGGGGAGTGGACTTGGGCCCAGTGTTATTATTAGTTTTGTTCACCAAGCCAGCTATCAGTCAGAAAATATTCAGCTGCCAGCTGTGGGCCAAACCAGGACTGGGGTGAAAGAGGGTTTGGGAGTGTCATGAGGGCATTGCAGATGATCAGTAGCTGTTTTTAGACTGAGCCATGTGATTTATAATATTCCCTTTGTTAATTGTTATGCTGGCTAAAAACCCAAACTTTGTGTTTTCCCCAAGGAGAGAAGCTAACATTAAATAATGAAAATCATCACTGAGGTCCAACCAATCCAAAAATATCCATTGAAGTGATGATAAAAACGTCAGTGTTGAGTTCAGGAAAAGCAGAGTGAAATATCTGCATTTGGCATGGCCTCGCTTATTCTCCTGCTTTAAATGGCTCAGTGGAGGGGAAAAGGAAAAAAGAAAAAAAGAGTCCAAAAGAAAGTAGAAATTAAAGGCAGACAACATCTTCTGGATTATCATATGTATTATTCTGCCAGTGCAGGACTGAGTCCTTTAATACTTATTTAAGCCTTTCAGTCCCTAAGGAGCATGATTTATGGGCTTTCTGCTGATCAACAGAAGATAGGCATGGTTAAAGACTACAGCTACTTATGTACTGTGGTTCATACTTTTGGCTCCAACAGTCCCCTTCTCAACCCCTGGGGTACTGTTGAGATGGCAGACATCACAGTTTCTCTGCCCTATTTTCTAATTTAATTTTACTCTGAAGAATTATGACCTTAAATTTGCACTTTTTTTCCCTCATGGTTTAGCTCTATCTTACTATATGAACAGAAATTAGTCATTTTTTTTTTCCAGAAGAAAGGTATGATACACCTTTCCAAAACTTGCAATAAAGCAGAAGCTGGCATTCAGCTCCCATTGTGATTAACAGGGTATAGAGCCCAAACAAAACAGGATTCTACTGTGGTTTATGCACTTTTTAAAATTAAAAGCTGTATTTTGTGGCTTTCAAATTCTGAAAATATGTCCTTGGGTACATCTATGTGAATCTGACAAAACTGAATGTAAGCTCTTTTCTTGCCCTTTCACTGAAAACCTTCAGTTCTGTGCTTAGATATTTGTCACAACAACATGTCAAGGGCTGGCATCCCGAGCACAGTGAGATCATACACCCGTTTCCTATTAGTGTCACTATCCACTGCTCCTTTAGTGTAGGATTTCTTCTGAGCTGGGCTAAAGGAGGTGACAGTGTTTCAGAGAGAATGCTCGTGAGTCCTCTTTTAATTTGTTTTCCTGAGCTTTGTTTGTTACATATATAAGACAAGGGGTAATCAATGATGTGACAGTGGAGAAGTATGATATTCTGCAGATTATAAAAGTGTCTTGAACATATGCTTTTGTATTAATGGAGGCAATTTTACTTCTGAAACTCACTGTAGATTAACTACACAAATTGTTAGGATTTTATCTAGGGATTCTTAACTGTCCAAGATTCTTTTTAAACTCCCTTCTTTATTATCATTTGGCAGAGATACTTCTTGTATATTCCAACAACTATTGCAATCACTTTATTGCTAAATAGATATGCTGGAGAAAGCATGTGCTTAACATCATAACATTTAACACTTAGCCTTTATTAACATTAAGTAGTAAAGGTCTCTAAATTGTACTTGGAGGACATCTCCAAAGCCAGTTACCAAGTTAGGTTATTCAGACAAGATGTTGAGTACAAAATATGTCTATGCTGAATAATGCTTCTGTTACAAGAAAATAATCTACTGATTCTGACATTTCAATTTAAAAGTTTCCATCATATCACCTTCCTCTTATTAAGGGATCGTTTGAGAGACGCTTTTGCTTATCAGTGCATGTGGTGGTAACAGTTCTGTGTTTATAGGTATCCAGTCATCTTTGCTCCTCTTTCCTTCTGTAATCAACAGAAAGAGTGGGAAAACAAGGTAGATGTCTTGAAGAGATGGGGCTAATCTCAAGGATTATGTTTTTTAAAAATATCTTAAATATTTTCTCTGTTTGATGCATAGGTGATAAAGAAAGAGGAAGTGCAAAGTAGAAATAAATATTATGCATACATTTAAAGCAGAATATACCAGCAATATATAAATATAAGTCAATATATAATTATATATATATACAAACAAACATATAAATATATATATTCAGATATAAAAGGAAGCTTATATGAAGATGGGGTGCACAGAAAAAAGCCAAGGGATAATGGTCACAGCTTGCAACAAAGAAAGTCCTCTCTGGATATATGGAAAGAATTTTCATCGTGAGGGTGGACAAGCACTGAAAGAGGTCACCCAGAGAGGCTGTGGAATCTTCCATGGTGAACATTTTCAAAACTCAGCTGGTTGCCCTCAGCAACCTGACCTAACTCTGAAGTTAGCTCTGCTTTGAGCAAGAGGTTAGACAGATGATCTTCCAATGTCCCTTCCAAACTCAGTTGCTCTATGATCTTGTGTGGGTGGGTTTGTACATGTATGAGAGATAAAGCAGTGATTGCGTAAAGCTTAGGGCAGAAGACGTAAAATCTATGTAAAAGTATGTAAAAAAATATGTAAAAAACAGTTCACATTTCATCTTTGCATTCCACAGGTCCTTGTGAAGCCATTTTTCTGAGGCCATATTAGAGCAAATTCAAAACTCATATATACATGTTGAAAACCTCTATTCTATAGTTAGAGTGTGATGAAAAGCATTGCAAAACAGAAAGCCTGAACTGGCTTGGTATACATTATTTTTTTAGTAATTTTCTGACCTATATACTGGCAAACTAAAAATCTCCATTCTCCAAAAGAAGTGGATTATCTGCTGCTGCCAAGCTGCAATTTGAACTCTCACCTTCCGAATGCAATATCCACACGCAAGCACGCTGGCTCATGCACGCTCCAGGAGAAATATGGTGTCCACAGCTGGCAGGCAGGAATTGGTTGTCTTGTGCCAGTCCAAATTGGGAGAGGAGGATACACATCATTTAGAGCATATTTTTCTTATTACTTTTTCTGTGTTTCTTTTTTTTTTTCTTTTTTTTTTTTTTTTACAGAAAGAACTGGAAATTAAACTCAAGAGAGCTACAAAAGTTATTTTAGAGATGTTACCCCTTCTTTCCATTTGCTTCTCTGAGTCCTTAATGAAAACATACAGCTTTAATGAATTTGTTCTTCTTCAGGGAAAATGCTCATGGATACTGCTGAAAGTGTTGCATGAGAAAAGCCTGCACAAGCAGGTCAAAAACTGAGGAGTTTGATCGTGTTTCAGAGAGGGAGAAGCGTCAAAAGGAAGAAAATCTTTGATCCCCTACTCAATATGTAAGAAGATTTAGTTGGATTTGCTTCTAATCACCATCTCTTAATATCTACAGTCTTCCTCCATAAGGCTTCAGGTATTTTTGCTAAGACAAGATGTTTTTTAAAGTTAGCCTCATTTGAAATCTCTGTAGCCCAACAGAAGAATCTGGGATAGTCTTGCTTCACTGGCTTTACACAGATAATATTTTTTAAATAACATTGTAGCTTAAAATTAAAAATAGAATGATTGCTTCAATCATTTTATTGCTTCAAACCAGATACAATTTTATGAGAGTTTATGCACTGTGGATATTGCAGAGATACCAGGTGGCCAGGCAGGGTTTGAAGCGAAGCTAAGTGGGTGTCTAAAAGGTGCACAGGGTAGTCTTCTCACTCTACTTTTGGTTTTATAGGATTGCCAAATCATCCAGATTGGCGGGGACCTTGGGAGGTCGCTAGTGTAACTTCTTGCTAAAAGCAGGATCAGCAGAGTCTAGACCAGGTTGCTCAAGGCCTTGTCCAAGGAAGGTGAGTCCACAACTTCTCTGGGCAAGCCTCTTCCAGTGTTTATTCATCCTCACAGGGAAAATTATTTTCTTTTATATCCAGCATGAACCTCGCTTGTTTCAGTCCACGACCACTGTCTCCCATTCCTCTGCCCAGCACCTCCATAAGGATCCAGGCTTCACCTGGTCAGTAACCTCCTCGTAGGTATGGGAAGGGGCTGTTAAGTCTCCTCAAAATCCCCTCTTCTTCAGGGCCAGCAAGCCCAGCTCCCTCAGCCTTCCCTCACAGGTCTAGTGCTCCAGCTCCCAAACACGGTGGCTCTCCAGTGGTCTTGCACTGGCTTTGGGACACCCAAAACTGGGCACAATATTCTATTATTGTTATTTATTATTTTAGATCACATTTTGAAGAATTAATGAATTAAGTGTATTTTAAGAATTTAAAGGAGGTGAAGAGTGACTCAGAAATAGAGTTGGAAGCTGGGTCGTATATAAATTTATTTCTTTTTGAAGTTTAGATGTAAAGCTTGTCAGGATCACTGATTTCTTTCACTGAAAATAAAGAACCATCTCTTCTACTGCAGTCTAAAGCTACGAAGACTTACATGTTATTGCTGACACTCTGGTCTTAGGAAAGATCATGACTTCAGTGTAGAGAACATGAGTCACCCAGCTATAGGAATATGGAGAAATTTCTTTTAAAATAAACTTTGATATTGTTCATTTTAAGATCTCTCTCTGCTATGTGATGAAGTTAGGATACGTACAGATTACATCCTATGGAGCCCAATAAAGAATGGAAAGGTTCGATTACTTTATATTGTAAAAGCAGCAGCACTTTGACTTTAATACAGCTGAAGTGTAGAAGGTATGATCATTTACAGTCAGTGAAACCTCTGTGGAGCACAACACATAAAACTGAATTTTCAGTGAACAGAACTCTAGTTCTATAAAATAATACAATTTCTGAACAGTGTGTAATGACTCATCTCAGCACTGTTCAAGCACATTAATTTGGCTGCTGAGACTTTTGAATAACCTATGTAAAATACACCCCTTCCTAGCTATCCCCACAGCTAAAGCTGTTGCCCAGACTCTCATCATCTGCTATTTCAGTCATTGCCACATCATCTTTTTGGGCCTTGACTAATTCATTCTTTCTATGACCATGTTCATTGAACATACTATCTCTCAGATAATTTTTCCAGTTCCTTACTTTGACAAAGCACCCCCTAGAATGTGTGCAGTGTTCATTAGTGCCCCAGTGCTGCACGATGGTATGCACACAGTGCCATGCCTACAGTGAATTCCTCTCTGCTGATTTCAGTGTGTACTTTTCTTTCCTCTGCCCTTTAATCTCTCAAGTCCCTTGACTTTTCCCTCTGACTGTAAACACATTCTGGGCTCTGCAGACTCTGATTCGGCTTCTGAGCCACTGACACCATTCTGCCCAAAATCATAGAATCATAGAATACCAGGTTGGAAGGGGCCTCAAGGATCATGTGGTCCAACCTTTCTTGCCATCATGTGGTCCAACCTTTCTTGCCAAAAGCACGATCCAGAAAAGATGGCCCAGCACCCTGTCCAGCTGAATCTTAAAAGTGTCCAATGTTGGGGAATCCACCACTTCCATGGGGAAATTATTCCTATGGCTGATTGTTCTCATTGTGAAAAATTTTCCTCTTGTGTCCAATCGGAATCTCCCCAGGAGTAACTTGACCCATTACCCCTCATCTTTTCCATGGGATTCCTTGTAAGAAGGGACACTCCATCTTCGTTGTAGCTACCCTTTAAATACTGAAACATGGTGATAAGGTCTCCCCTAAGCCTTCTCTTCTCAAGGCTGAACAAACCCAGTTCTCTCAGCCTTTCCTCATATGGCAGGCTTCCCAGTTCCTTCATCATCTTTGTGGCCCTCCTATGGACCCTCTCCAGCCTGTTCATGTCTTTGTTGTACAGTGGGGACCAAAACTGAACACAGTATTCCAGGTGTGGCCTGACAAGCGCTGAGTAGAGTGAGATAATGACTTCTTCATCTCTGCTGGTGATGACCTTGTTAATGCAACCCAGAACCCTACTGGCTTTCTTTGACACAGCAGCACACTGTTCACTCATACTGAGCTTGTTGTCCACCAGGACCCCCAGGCCCCTTTCCACAGAGCTGCTCCCCAGTCAGGTAGATCCCAGCCTGTGCTGCACTCCTGGATTATGTTATCCCAGGTGCAAGACCTTACACTTTTCCTTGTTGAACTTCTTGTTAGCCCACTCTTCCAGCCTATCCAGGTCTTCCTGTAGGGTGGATCTCCCTCTCTGTCCACTTCCCCACTCGGTTTGGTATCATCCTCAAACTTCATCAGGGTACGCTTGATCCCATCATCCAGATCACTTATGAAGTTATTAAACACCGTTGGGCTCAATATTGATCCCTGGGGGACCCCACTTTTGACAGGTTGCCAGGTTGAAAAACAGGTACTTCCCACCACCCTCTGCGTGCAGCCACCCACCACACAGACCACTTGTCTAGACCGTAACACATCAGTTTCTCTAGAAGGAGTCTGTGGTGAGCTGTATCAAAAGCCTTGGAGAAATCCAGGTAGACAACGTCCACCGCTTGTTCCACATCAACTGAGCAGGTTACTTTGTTGTAGAAGGTGATCAGGTTTGTCAAGCATGATTTGCCCTTGGTGAATCCGTGCTGGCTTTTCCCAACCACATGCTTCATTTGACTTGTGATAGCCCCCAGGAGGATTCATTCCATAACTTTCCCAGGGACTGAAGTAAGGCTGATGGGCCTGTAATTTCCTGGACCCTCCTTTAAATCCTTCTTGTAGATGGGCGTGACATTAGCCTTCTTCCAGTCTTCTGGGACGTCCCCATATCTCCACAACTTCTCAAACATTATGGAGAGCGACCTTGCACGATGTCAGCCAGCTCTCTTACCACCCTTGTTTGGATAATATCAGCGTCCATTGATTTGTAGGGGTCAAGCTCCTGTAATAGTTCACATAACAACTCCTCCTTCACTGATGGTGGCTCTGTGTTTGCATCGACCTGGATTTTTTTTCCCAAGGCCTGGGGCCCAACAGTGCTCGTAAAGAGAGAGGTGAAGAAAGCGTTGAGAATCTCTGCCTTTTCAGCATTTTTGATGACTAATTGCCCTCTTCTGTTGAACAGTGAGCCAATATTTTCCTTCTGTTTCTGCTTGTTGTTTAAAGAAAAATATTTAATGACTTTTTCTTAATCATATCTCAGTTACTTTTGTTCTTGATTTATCGGCCATCATAAACAGCTAGCTATGTTCTTGAATTCTTGTCCTCCATTAGCTCCATGGTTCTTCTTGTTCTCAGCCTTTTTTTCCTGTTATCATTCCTTCAGAAGCTCACCCAAAGGGGATACTCTGGTGATCCTCATCCACCTTTCAGCTCCCCGACAGGGGCTGACTAGTCTCTTCAATGTATCTCTTCTTTCCTCCTTCTACTCTCTATCGCTGGATAGTCTTCTCTGAAAATGCAAATTCAGATATTATTTCTGTAATGGAGACTGGTCATCGTCTGAGACTGACCTGCAGATTTGACAACAAAACTGTATCTATTCTATATCTGTAAAGAAGAGTCTTTCCATGCAGCCTATTTTAAAACATGAATTTTCCATCCATCATATTATCAAAACTATGATCCAGATTCTTATTGCCAAATATCTTGCTTTTGGCAACATTGTATTCTGTGAATTTCAATCAAATTTAGCCTGCTCTCTAGCTAGCGTTGTGTTCTTGGCCATTAACTTTAACTGTAATGCTCTTTTCTTGTATACTTTCACTGATTCTTCCCCATAATAGGAAGCACAAGCTGCTTGTCTTCTCTTTGAAAGCACTTCTTGCCTGTCGTACCTCATGCAGTACTGAGAGTTTACCGCAAATTGCCATTTGATCCAGGATGCAGGTCCCCATCACTCAAATTCTGGATCCTTCTGTGCTGGTTTTGGCTGGGGTAGAGTTAATTTTCTTCATAGTGACTAGTATGAGGCTATGTTTTGGATTTATCCTGAAAACAGTGTTGATAACACAGATATGTTTTCGTGATTGCTGAGCAGTGCTTACACAGATTCAAGGCCTTTTCTGCATACAAGTGCTTTCATACTGTCTCCTTAACAGCCCATCATGCTTAGAAAGAGCTGTTCATAAATACTTAAAAAAAAAAAGATTCATTGTATTCCTTTAAAGTTGTCATATCTGTGTTTCCTATCAAAGTCTTGAAAACGCCACTCCAACTCAGCCACCTGCCTGTTACAAATGAGGTGTCTCACTATCTGCAGATGTTCCCTCTTAGCTGTCTCTTGATCAAGCAGTCCCAAGGAAGGAGCTATGTCCTGTACTTACATGGCATGATAGGATGCTAGCCCATGGCTAGTGCTGCCAGGGATTACGTGGGCTGCCTGTGGGTGGTCTAGCCTGCCTGGCCTAAGCTGGATGTTGAAATCCCAGACAGCTCCTGAACCGTTGACTGCAGGATTCCTCTGCAGAACTGGCTCCCACCTGGGCTACAGCCTCCCCCATTGCATGCAGCCAAAACCCAGTGCTGAGGCTTACTCCTGCTCTCAAAGTCTAGGAATTTCATTTGGAGATACTTTCCTTGTATTTATTTTCCAGGTCTGGGAGAACATGAAAGGAGCCTAGGCTGGAGAAAGTTGACCTGTTATCCTTCCTTAAGAAATGGGGAAATATCTGAGACCTTTTCCCCTGAAACCTAGTACTACACTTTGAGAGACCTCAGTCATCTTCAGTGTCAGCAGGGCACCTTTCTGAAAGTCCATTTATACTTTTATGTATTTCAGACACATCCAGAAATGGAGTTGTATTAGTGGGGAAATCCTGTTATCACTGTTTATGCAAAGAACTCTGAGACTCATCTCCAGGTAACAGTTGTTGACTCAAAGCCCGGTGACTATGGGTTGTAGAACTGAAAACAGTAAAGGTAATCAGCTCCTGGAGTCCTCACAAAGGTGTAGTTAACACCTCTGTTTGATTTCCCCTTCCTCTTGTAGTATGATCTCCCTCTCCCTTTCATTGCAGCTTGGGAGGATCTGTAGGGTGGTGGTACAATTTTTATTTCTGCATCAGAAAATTGTAACCATGTGCTGTGAAGATACTGCTGTGCCAAAAGCCTCACTCTCAGCAGCCTGTGGCACACAACCTGTCACATGAAGTTAGAATGGATATGGGGACTACACATCTTGGAGAACTCCAGTTGCCAGTAAACATCCTCCACTAAAATAAATTCTGGCCTCAGCTGCAAAAAGTTATCTATACATCTATATATATATCTCTTTTGGAAAGTTTCACGGTGTAAGTTGGGGAAAATAAAGACCACAAACCACATATATACATGCCTTATTTTTTGCACTCTTTCCCATAGCATCCACTCCAAATCCACTTGCAAACCACTGACATGGAGCTAGACTGACCTTGACTGACCTAGTTCCTAGGTCTGTGTTAATTAGTTGACAGGTCACATGTCTGTAATTCTTAGATTGTGACAACACTGAATGGTACAGGTGTTCTGAGCAGCACAGTGGAATCTCATATACTGAAACCTCATAATGACAGTTACAATAAATAAAGATTTGACATCAGAAGATATTCTTACATACTGTCATGTGACTTTAAAAAATCCTTACATTTCATAGTAGTGATTAAACTAGTATAGTACTAGTACTGTACAGTAGGTAAGTGTAAAGAAGGGCAGCCCAGGGACTACAGCACTATCTGATAACTTGGGAAACTCAGGGCCAAGTTTTGACACTGTCTCATACACCCCTTTTTATTTCAGGCAAGTTATTTAGCCTCTTTGTAACTCAGTCTTCTGTGTGGAAACTGAGTATACTAATGCTTCTCTGCTTCAGAGTCATATTATACTGATACAGTCAAAAGTTCTGAGGTCTCAGGATAGTATGGTAAACACCATACAGTCAGACTTCATTTATCTGCGGTCAGATTGTCCAGGCCATGGATGAAAAGCCAGCTTGGGTCTAACACGATTTATTAGCTCAGGCACAGCGCCACATGAATGCTGTTACGCTCTTTCTAGGGCCAGCTCTGCTCTGGAAAGAGTACATCTGCTTTTGTGAGAGCCTAGCTGGCTCCATCCCGAGGCAGCTCAGGTATTTCAGCACCACATTGCCACAACCAGAAGTGTCGGGGGTTGGAAAGGAGCAGAAACACCCAGCACAGAGCCAGCCTGGATCCCGCTGGGTTTATGAGACCTGGCTTTGTGCCAGCTGTGCCAGACCCACACTGCTCCCCAGCTTTTACACCTGCTCCACAGCTCCCCAGGTCCTGTGGGGCTCATTAGGCAGGGGACAACGGGTCCACCACCTCAACCCAGGAGCCGCGATCTGTCGATACCTGCAGCGCTGGGGAACAGGCTGTGAGCAGGGAGCAGAGAAACCAACTGGCTCGGTGGGATCGGTTTAGTTGATGCTATGAGGAATTAGCAGACCTTCCTGCATCAGAGCTAAATTCACCTCTCACCTCTTGAGTGCTCCCTTGTTTCGTTGGGGTTCCCCTTTGTATTGGGGTTCCCACTTTACCAGCTCTACAATACCTTTGCCAGGTAGAGATGTGTCTAGAAAGGGCGAAAAAATCACTTGCTAAAGTTATTCGTTAGGACTTCGAGAGCCATCTTTCCAGGACAATGACAGTGGCGCTTCAGAGAAGAGGCTTTGGAACGTGAGAGGTCAGATTTTAGGAAGCCAGAAGAAAAGGATGGGGAAAGAAATGGATCGAGGTCTTAAAACCAGGGGTGAAAGAAGGGAATAGAGTCAATTATCAAACACTGCGGGAAGAAAATTAAAAAAAAAAGGAGAGAAGTGAGGAGGCCAAGGCTTCCCAAGGCTGTAAGCAGTGCGGGGAAACGACGAGGAGGTTTTGCGAGGAGAGGGAGAAGCCCGCGGAGCCAGAGCCTCCGGGCAAAAGCCTCCGCGGCTCCCGGGGCGGGGGCGCGGGGCGGGCGGCGCTAGGGCCCGGCGGGGGCGGGGCGGGGCGTGGCGGGGCGTGGCGCGGCGCCGGGCGGCGGGATGGCGGGATGGCGCGGGCGGCAGCACCACCTACGTGCCGCGGCCTCGCGCCGCCGCCGCCGCTGCCCCCCGGCTGACAGCCCCCGCCCCGCCCCGCCCCGCCGCACAAAAGGAGCGGGCGGAGGCGGGCGGGCGGCCGGGGGCGCCGGCGGAGCTGGGGGGGGGGGGGGTCCGGCGCGGACACCGCCTGCATGTGGCCGGGAGCCCCCGCCGAGCCCGCGCCCGAGCCCCGGCGGCCGCCGCCGGCCCGCGCCTGCCCGCGGGGGGCTGCCCCGCGGCGCGGAGCCGCTCTCCGGACCCGGCGGCGGCGGGGCGGGATGGCCGCGGGGCCGCGCCGCGGAAGGTAGGGGGGGCGGCTTCGCCCCGCCGTGCCCGCGACCTGAGCGCGTGTGGGCGGGGTGCGCCCCTGCGCCGGGATAAATAGAGCTTTCCCTCGGCTGACAGCCCGTCCCCGGGGCGCACGGGGGTGCCGAGCGGCAGCGCCCGCCCGCTCGCTGCCTGCGGGGAAAGTTGGGGCTCTCGGGGACTCCGCTCCTGCCCCGACCCGCGTTTCTGATTTTTGTCGTTTTGTTTCTCGGGGAGAGCCGGAGGAGCGGGGAGGACCAGGAAAGCCAGGAGCCGAGAGCTTTTTTTCCCCTCTCTCTCCCCGCAGCGCAGGGGAGATGCTGGAAGCGGCCGCGAGTTTGCAGCGCCCGAGCAGGGGAGCGGGAGGCGTGTGAGCTCCTGCCGGTCCCCGCGGCGCTCCGCCGACCCCTGCTCGCCCGGCGCCGCTCGCAGCCCCGCACGCCGCCGGCCGCCGCCGCCCCTCGCTGCCGCCGGAGGAGGCTGCCCACCCCCGCGGCCCAGGATGCAGTTTCGCCTCGTCTCCTTTGCCTTGGTCATCCTCAACTGTGTGGATTACGGCCACTGCCAAGGCGGCCGCTGGAGACGCAGCAAGAGAGGTGAGTGGCGGCCGCCTGCCCGGCCGGGACGCCCGTCCGGGGCGCTGAGCGGGGCGGGCGGGCGCTGCCGGCGGGCTGCGCGCCCGTCCCCTCCCCGCCGAGGACGGGCAGAGACTCCCGCCCGGTGAGCCGCTCCCTCGGCGGGGTGCGCCCCGGCTCCCCGGCCGGCACGTGGGGCGGCGGCGAGCCTCGGCGGGGCGGCCCCTCCGCGGGGCTGCCCCCCGCCGTCCTGCCGGGCGGGCCGGGCCAGGAGCGGGAGGAGCTGCGTGGACGTGAGCTCCGGTGGGAAAGGATCGGCCGGAGCGGCGTGGCCGCTCCGCGACCCGTGTGGGGCTGCCGGGGACGTCGAGCGGTCGGTGCGGCCGCCGGCCCCCGCCCCGCCTCGGCGGGGTGTCCCGTGCCCCCGCGGGGCTCGCCGGGTGCTGCCCCCCGCGGGGAGGGCGCTGCCGGCAGCCGCCACCGGCCCCGCGGCCGCAGCGAGCGGTACCGGGCGCCGATTTGGCCGTCGCCGCGGGTGGAGCGGCCGGCAGCGGGCAGAGGTCCGCTGTTGGCCCAGGCTGTCAGGGCTCGCGTGTTCGTGGGGCGGCCTCGAGGCTGCCTTCCGCGCACCAGCCTTAGCGGGACCGTGTCTGCGAGGCAGAAAGGCGGCTTCTCCCCTTCCACCCCGCGGACCCCGGCCCCCCCGGCCCGCCGAGCCGCTCCCGCGGGGCTCGGGCGGCCCAACCGGCGGGGGAGCCGCGGCAGCGGAGCGACCCGCGCCTTGCCCAGCGCCCAGGGCACGGCTGTGCCCCAGCTTCTGCTCAGGGCGCGCAGATCCCTCCGAGGGAGAAAGAGAAACGATGCGCTAGGGTTTCATCTATTTTCCGAAAATGCTGGTGTCGGGATTACCAGAGTTAGGGAGTCGAAGCGGTCAGATGTGTTAGTACAGCACCCATGTGGACGGAAGGGTTACTGCAGCCCTTCCCCAGATGTCAGGGGCGTCCAGGGTTTTTTTCTTTTTCTTTTTTCTTTTTTTGGGGGCGGGGGTGTGTGGAATGGATGTACACCTTCAGTATAAAATGTTTTTATTATCCACATATTCTGAATTATTTTGCTATCCTTTTCCCTGTTATTTTCTCCGCCATATCTCCCCTTCCCATTTCTAAATTTAGCTGAAAATCAGGTGGCTCAGCTGCCCAGAAATTGTATTTCTGAAAGAATTGCACTTTCAGTGCAATTATGTGGAAGGGGAGGGAGCTAACATCTCCAGTGTTAAGCCGGTACAAGTAGTAATAAAAATGTGAGAGGAAAATACTTTGCACTTTCATGCATATGTCACCTTCAGAGTAGGTACAAATAAAATTGCAAGGCAATTTAGTTTTGATGGTTTTTCAACAGATGGTTTCCAGAATTTAATTTTTGTGTGTGTGGCTAAAACGATAGCTGTGCTTTAAAGTGCCCAGACTATCTGTGCTAACAAAGGGTATACTGTGTCTTTAATTAAATGTGGAACTACTTAGAGTGCTGGCTAGACAGCGGAGGGTGATAGTGGTATTTCTGCTTTACAACAGAGCTTAAGGATTGCATTGTGGGAGTGCTGAAATGAATAGACATCTAACTCGAGTTGTGTGAATTGTCCTCCTACAAAAACTTAAGCTGGTTTTAATTGATCTCATGTTCGTTGATTGATCTTAGACCAATTGTTGTGCTTGTTGAACAGTTGGCTTTTCCAAAGGAGATTGATTTAAATTAGTTTTTAGTTTAGTTATTGGATAAATACCATCAGTATTGACAGTTGACTTACTGGCACTGTTTTGTGCTATCACCTAAGGGTTTTGTTTTGCGCTTTGAAGAATGCAGTCTTTTTCAGTTAGTAAGTCTAAAGAAGTAAGTATAGCCAGTACTAAGCACTGAAAGTAAAATCTAAGAATGTATTCAAATTATAATAGACATTTGCCATGACACATGCAGTCTGAAGTAATGCTTTCATACAGGACCCAAAATTCCAATAATTTCACAATTTTTCCATATCCCATCTGCAAATAATCAGGCATTCACTGTGGGGTACTGGCAGTTACAATTTCTCTGGCATTCTGTTTTGTCTGTTACATGATCTCAGATGCTCCATAATATCATTTTCTTAATGAAATAAATTTTCTTGGAATAGATTAAGTCTCCTGTGCGGTAGAAATCAATTGTATTCAGTCTGGAATTATGGGCAAATATCATATGTAGCTGACTTTTTTAAGCAGCTAAATGTACAGTAAACTTCAAGTGTATATGCCTGTATTGGAGTTTGCATGGACTTGTAGTTGATGTAGAATACTCTAGAAACAAGAGTTTAGTAAATCTGGGAGGATGTTCCCAGATGTCTTCATTCCCCTTCTGCTTTCAACCCTTTCCCAAAGCAAGACATGCAACATTGCAGTAAAAGTGGAGTGAACAATGAAGGTTTAGAATGTGGTTGCTACCTGGCATTGATTTATATTTTGTTAGTCAATGTCACTTCATTAAAAATTATTTGGTAAACACACTATGATCCACAGATTCTGCTAACTCTACTGCTGCTCTTAGTTACTTTTGCAGCTCGTTAGAATATTGCTTTGCCTAGTTGGCTCAGAGCAGAACCTTACTTCCCTTGAAACACCGCAGCAAATTCTCACTCTGGAAGTCTCGGTCCTGAGCAGGTAATTATGATTATTTGCCTTTCCTGTAGAAGCTATTCTAGAACATATTTAAGGGTTACATAGCTTAAAGATCAGTGGTGTAATCTCAGAGCTGGTTTAGCCTAATATCAAAGCACCTCCTTTCCATTTCTTGCTTAATTGTGTAACTTGATTTTTCATTCTCTTGGATACCTACTTGCTTGTTCATTCCAGTGAAAATTTTTATCTTTTCTTCAGATTTCTCTTTAGCAGTCAGTATAAGATGAGCAGCTTCATGTCTTAGCATTTCACTGAATATCATGGGGCACACGAAAGACCAGTGGTTTTCTCCTTGTCTTTGAGACAAGATAAAACAGCTTCCCCAAGGAGTACTACAAATCAAAATGGGAGTATATAGAAATGAAGACTGTCAGGCTGGCCTACTGGGAGGAGTGATGGTATTCTGCAAAAGCGTTGACAGAAAAGAATATAGGGTTCATTGTAAACAGCTGTCAAAAATTAGATGTTAACAAAATTCCCCGAGGAAAAACAAGTCAACAGCAGCGCCTGCATTGATGGGAAGACTCGACTGTAGTGCAGAGAGGCTCTCAAAGCTGGTGAGAACAATGTTGGAAGAATGAGAGATGCGAATGGGAAAGTGGAAGTTACCTATATCTAAGAACTCAAAGAAAAACTGTGGGTGTCAAATACTTGTCTTTCTATTTACTTCATATTCAGGGAGTGTCCTGAGAGCTGAGGTGCATACTCATCTCCTGGATTCTCACACTCTGTATTAGATGTACATGAAGAAAGGGGTAATGTCTGTGTCAATGAGTGAATAGTAGGCAACAGTGTTGATGGCAAAATATCCACAGGTGGAAATAGGAGGAGTGCCTGGGGAAGGAAATTTCCCCAAGTGTTTCTCAGAGCTCAATATATCTCTGTCTATGGTGTTTATAGGATTATATGCATATATGGAAGAACCCAGTAGCTGTAATCAAAATTATGTCAATTAAATCTGTATCATCTTAATGTAAGATGGGAATCTTGACTGCAAATCAGTTGTTAATATAGGAAGCTGTTACATGGATTTTCAACTAGAAAAACCTGTTCAGATATTGGGGACTGTGGTTTAGCTTTCCTAACTAGATACGTACCTGAAATGGGGATAATCTTGGAACCTGTCTTGGTTGGATTGTGTGGTCAGGCTTTGGGAAAGATTGACGATTTGAGCATTAGGGAAAAGGAGCCTTTGTTGGAAATACTTGGTTGAAGTAAATATCACATCTGCTTTTACAAGGACTGTACTAATTCCAAGAGTAATTTACTATCTCAAAAAAAGTCATACTACACAATCTCTTTTAATTGTCCAACAGTATACAAGTATTTTACCTATTCTATCCTCTTCTCTTTGATCTTGGAACATGTTTTACATTTGGAGGACAGTTAACTTTTTGTCTGTGGGTTAAGGCTTAAAATCTTATGTGGAAGCTGTACTTTGAGATATGTGTTTTGCTTAGTTGTTACATTAAATGCTTGAAACGGAATTTGCAAAAGAACTGAGACGTGTTAACATTTTCTAGAGTAATTTCCCAGGTACTTGTGATGCATAGTAAAGCTTTGGAGGGTAGCTTCTGTTCCTCGCCCCTTACTACTTAGGATAGTTAATTATTAAACATTCTTTATATACACATCATTACTACAGCAGTAAGAATATCCTAATACTGTAACCATTGGAAAATCAAAACTTCTAAACTTTTGGCTACTTATACCCTATTATCTGGTAAGTCTGAGGAAGTTTCTTAAACTAAAGTGTCAGCAGAAGTCAAAACTTCAGTGTGAATGACTGACTACCAAACTAGCTAATGATGTAGTGCTGCTGAGGATAATCGGTGCTCAAGTGGATTGTGAAGATTTGCAGAAAAGATGCTCAAAACACCAAGAGTGGGATTCACCGTGAAGACAGACACTTAAGTTTAGGTCCTTGATTCACTTTCCTGAAGTAAGTTTCTAGTGCTGCTTGTGATATTTAAAATACATCCTTCTGGGCCTGGCGTGTACATGATCTTCTTGAGCAACCGGTGGCCAAGCAAGATACCCTGGAGCAAGTCATACGGATCTGACACCCTTAGATGTCTCAAGGCCCATTATAGTGGAAACTGAAAACAGGGACCATGAGCTTGGCACAGTGTTGCTGCATGTATGTCTTCTCTTGCCTGTATCCATCTCCTTAGCTTCTGCTACAGGTCACTTGGGGTTGGGATGCTGGGCTAGATGGATGTGTCTCATCAGACCTTGAAGACTGTGCTTGTATGCTTTTGTATTGAAATCTGTGGGAAGATTTATACTGTGGTGGAGAACTTATATTTTTCTGCTTGATAAACTTGGCTTAAGTTCTTGTTTTCCTTTTTTTTTTTGGGGGGGGGGGGGGGGGAGGGGGATGTATGTTTTCCAAGGCTTGGCTGAAATCTGTTACTAGAGCAGCTCAAAATGAATGACAAATACCAGAAAGTGAGTTTGTATACTAATACCAGGGAACCTAAGACAATAACAGCAAGAATGCAGTTTCTCACTTCAATGTATCATTTACAATATACAGGCCAGCATAATTACTATGATAGTGTATCTTAGCATGGTGTTGTTTGCATAAACTGCTTTTAATAAAAAAATGACATTATTTAAAAGCTAGAAAGTGGAAGAGGTTCTCACTATCAAAATTCAAGGCATAAAGAAATAAACAATGGTGTTTCTGTAAGCTGTTTCTTTGTTGTTTTTTTTTCCTTAATACTTCTACCAAGACTCTGACTATCCCATGGAGGTCTGCATTTCACTTCTGATCATCTGGCTAGTTTTTAATACCCAGAAACCTTAGCTAACCATAGATTAGAGGGAGCTGTCTAGTCAACCCTGCAGACTATCACAGGCTGTGAACTTTTCCTAGTGCAGTGTACATCAAGCTCAGAAGCTTATAGCTGACCATAACATCCCTTTCCAAAAATGCATCTTAATTATAAACCCCAGGGATGGGATTCATGTGACTGCATGTAGTTACCTGCAACATGAATATCTACATTTTCTTTTATAACTGATGTAGTGCTGCCTTTGATCAGATAAAGCATACCCCAAACTCAATAAATATAAAATAACTTTATTACCTCTATCTATAACTGAAGTTCAGGTGTACACCTCTTCACTGTTAGCCCGTGAAATGAGCTGGTATCAACCCCAAATGAGAAGGGATCCACCACATCCAATCTTCTCAACTGTATTAAAATTATGTGTTGGTGCAGCTCTTAACTTTAACAGATACAGTCCCTGACAGTTACACTTTCTCTTGTATTAGAGATTTATTTAGTTTCAGTTATTTTTAATATTAAATTAAATTCCTCAGATGTGCCCTTTCTTTTTACCTCAAAGTTTTGTTCAGGCACAGTTGGAGAACCTTCTGTATTTGTCTAGGCTCCAAGTATTTGCTAATCCTTAGTGAAAAGCATGACTTTGTACATGTTGGCTGTTGATAATACACAAATGTAACAGCTTGATCCTTTTCATCATGGGCTGCTTTAGACACCAAAATCAGGTGCTGCCATGGTTTGTGTACTCATTGTCTTTGTAGTACTTGTTTAGCAGATGCAGTGCTTTAGAAAGTGTCACTTGGGTACTGCAAAGTCACCTTCTGTGGGTAGAGTTAATCTATCACTTTTTGGGACAGTAGTGTTGGGTTTAAAGCCCGTTCCCAAGTAATTTTTGGTGTAGAGTGTGGAGTAGGCTTGTAGTGTGACTTTTTGATACTTGGATTCTGACTAATGCATCTTAAGAAGTGAAGTGTCAAGTGGATCTTGCTTCTAAGCACCATCAGGCAGATACAGAATTTGGGTCATACAGTTACTTCTCCTATCTGCAGAATGGCTTTGTCCAGCCAGCTCCCTACATAAAGGTCACTTATTGACCAGGGCTGACTGTTACATGTGTTGAACTTTGTATATCTGTGGGCAGCAAGGGAACTTGTAAGCCAGACTTGAAACCTACCTATGTCACTTTATTCTCTCTACATCTGGATGTTCTAGCTCTCACAGGGTTTATCATGAGGTGAACCATCCTGGCTGTTTTCACTAATACTGTTTCAAAACTCTGAGGAGAAAAGAAGTCGAAAGGGATCAGGGCGATGGGCTCTCTGGTGTATGCCCCCAAAAGGCAGGTACTGGTGCAACACAATGTCAGACACAGGAGAGGCAAGAGTGAAAGAATGAGTCTGACGAACACACTAAGTAAGGTCACCTTCCCAGTGCAGCTTCTGCAGTGGACATGGGGGATGGAAAGGAGGAATTACAAGAAATTGGTGTTTGTACATAGTACGTAATCCCATTTCAAAATACTCAATTGATGTGAAAGTTGATGTTCTGAGCACGGAATGGAGATGACAACTGTAACTCATCTACAATGATGCAGTATCACAATACTTTCCTCTGTAGATCTTCCTATGAGACTACAGGGTTTGAGACCTTAATTGTATGTCTTTACTTTGGGATTGCTCCCTTTTAGCACCTTGATTTTGAAGCTATGCATGTCTCTGACCTTTAGCAATCAGCCTGTGGTCTATGGAGCAGGTGGTAGTATCTTCTGGATGTATACAGGTCACACTGCCTCATCCTTGTGTTTGTATCTAAATACTCTTGAATGCTGCACTCAGATGAATTTATATAGCTTTGCTTTAATCTTACTCTATTTTGATGCAGTTTCGTGTTGCTTAAATGCAAAGTTGTGATTTCAAATTTCTTTTTGGGTGATAGCATGCGAAAAGTTGGTGGACTTGAATGTAAAACTGTGAGGAGCAAAAGGACATAAAAAAATGAGTAAAACTGTATTATGGGGCAGAAAGAGATGATTTTTTTTAAGGGAAAGCAGAGAAGCAACTAGTATTTTAGGTACCTTGATTATGTGATCAAGGGGAGACTCTTAAGATCACATTTGTTAAGATCTGGTTATCTGTGCAAAAAATGTTCATGCTCTTTGTTTCGCTGTAATAGGAGAAATATCTTTTGATAGCAGGCAGTTTGCAAATCTTGGCATCCAGTAATTAATCAGTTATGTATTTCTTTTTGAAATGCCAATTTCAGTAGTGCCAAGTACTTGATGTATCTGTAAGACTTTGTCCTTTTATGAGGGAATGAAATTTATGCTATCTGCTCTCATTCCTCTTTTTTTTTTTTTTATGGAACATTTGTGTGACTGTAGCAAGGGAAGTGTAAGTAAGTACACGTAATACTTAGAAGAGGCATGCAGTTCCATAATTTTGTTTCAATAAACATTTTTAATTGAATTATGAATGTTACTTGAAGAGGGTAATAACAGATCTCATGTATGGTTAACATAGATCCAAAACATTATGTAAATCCTTCTAGTATGATTTTCTGTTTTTAAAAAAATTTTTACTCTCTAGGATTTAACAAATGTAAATCTAAAAATAATCCAGACTATATAGTTTAGGGATTATGAGTCTCAATTTTACCTCACAGAAACTTTTGTCTATTTTTTTTTGAGAATTGTCAAGATTTTCCCCATCTTCATGAAAAACAGATCCAAACATAGATGTGAGGTAGAGGAAGGGACCTAAAAGATAAATAGTGTTTGTGATGTCAGCTTTTAGGTACGCTCTAAATTGGTGCTTTTTTTAAATCACTGGGCAGTTGCATGAACACTAACTCCCAAGCAGACCATGCGCAGCAATGAATACAATGTCTGTGCCTATATACTGGGAGAAACTTGTACTGCTTTGCTCTGCAAAGGGACAATAGTATTTGTGTTAGAGAATTGCAATGGTGCAATAAAATACAAGCTTCCTGATCCAGTCATCTTATTTTCTTTCTTGAGTTGAAATGATGGCTGAAATATGTTACACACAAATATATACTCTGCACTAATGTATGGTCTTTTTAGCCGTATGGTTGCCACCTTTGAAATACCAAAAACCCCCCAAACTAGCCACATCAGACAAATGGCTGTTGTGCATGCACAGATTAATCTGCACATGTATAGCAGCGTTAACAACACCCAGTGCGTCCATAATAAAACTTGCTGGGCGAGTTGGAAACCACTGGAACAGCAACTGCTTAGCAAAGATTGGTATTGCTGATTTGCTCTTGCTTCTTTCTTGAATTACTCAGAAAAAAATCTGGCAGATATGGTATGTTTTCATTATAAACCTACCGACTTTCCTAGTGATTCCACTGACAAGCATGTAGCTACGACTCTTTTGAATGGGAATTAAAGTTTCATCATCTTTCACTTTCTCTGTATTGAGATGGTACTTAAGGATCCCAACTGAGGTGAGGCCCTGTGGTGCTGGCCCTGCTTAAACAATAACCTCTGAATTAAGGTCACTAGAGCAGATTCTGTCCCAGATCTCCCTTCACTAGCAGAAATGTTCTTTGGCCTTTCATTACAGTTAGTCAGACCTGGTTTATGTCTCATTTTACACAGTGCATGCTAATAATGTGATGGACATGGATTCAGTTTTGACTCAGCAAGAGTAACTGTAACTCAGCAGTATCACCGCAATGCACCCAAGGTGCATTAGGTTGTCTTCACTACACAAACTGGTTTTAGTTTGCTTAAAGCTATTGCCAGTTATTGTGGAATACTTACAAGTAGCTTCTGATCTGAGATGCTTCACTCTTGCAAGGGACCTAAACCCAAAGAACATTTTATAGAGGATTTGCTTATTTGTCTGTCCTCACTGAATTACATGTTTTAATACTTTCATCAGAGCATTTTCAGGAGGTGGTTTTACCTCTAAATTTGGTCTCCTGTCCTCTCCAAAATGGTCTGTTGAATGCTCACTTTGGTGAATGGTCACTTTGAGGAAAGTTGACTTTCTGAGGGACATCTGAGGATAGGCACCTTTTGGAGTAGGGTAGTTGTGTGCCTTTGCTGTTGTGATCTACTCCTGTGGCAACAGCTGATGACAGGACATTTCTTCAATTTACTCTCCTTGCCCAGGCCATCAAAAATATACCTGGCCTGTATGCATCTGTGTTCAGCAAATACTGATTGCACATGGGCAGATCGCCTGTTTGTGTGTCTGTTGTCTACCTGACATGGTTCGGCGCTGGGAAGTCTGCCTTGCAGGTAAGAGAGTACCTTCGGAAGTCAGAGGGATTGCTTTCATTGTTAGTCTTTCCACATGTAAAACTTTTGGTTAGTGCATGCATGCATCAATGGCAATGGTAACAGAAAACAAACCCCTCTTTTATGTAAATGCTAAGCAGTGTTCCAGTGTGAAATGTTAATATTATGGCAGTATGTGAGTTAATAATGGAATCATTTAATTGAAATGGTGCTTCTAGATAGGTGCTTTGACTTCCAGCTGTATTTCTCACAGCGCTACTGCAGTATGCTGGAGTGCAGCAACTTCACTGATGCTGAGGTGACAGTGGGTCATAGTTTCCCTTTTTAACTAATGAAACTGCAGAATTACAAGTGCTCATCATAACTCCCTTATTCGGTCTCAGATTTTGCTGAACTTCACCCATTGCCCTTGGCGTTCAAAGTTTTTTTGGAAATTGAGTTGTAGGAAACATTTGTAGCTGTAGCTGGGAAGTAAAATGAGAAAAATCCCCAACACTTTTGTAGTGTTTAAATAAACTATTTTTTTTTCTATACAGCTTGCTTTGATTCAAGTTTACTGTGTTTTGTGTTTTTTTAATATAGATTGTTGTAGAAACAGAAAACTATGAGCTGCTTCAATGAAATATATGTGCTGTGAAATTGAGAAGCAAATGTTCTGCAAAATCTTATGTTTAGGTGAATAGAACCTGTAGGCCACCTAGTGCTACACAGTGTGTTTATCTACTGCTGTTCAGTTGTGTAGTAGTAACAATACATACTTATTTTGAGGGGTTCAAGTAAGCAAAGCTGACATAGGGTAGGAGAGGAAGAGGAGGCAAAGAATAACATTGTCATTAACAGTTTGGGACAAAGTTGGGTATCTGATCTCCAGTTCTGATTCTCAGACTTGTCCATGTTGACTGGGTTATGTAGCCCCTCTGTGTTGAGGGCATGCACTATCACAAAAAAAAAGTATTTCCTCCATTTTGGATAGCAGAGTTCAGCCTCATCTGTAGCTTTCTTGGCAAGAAAGTCAACAATTTTCCAGTTATCTTCCCATATTTGTACTGTACATGCTCTATCCATCTGTCTTTCGAGTCATCTCTGCAACCCAGTACAGAAACTTCTATATATTGTGTCAAAGGGAATACAGTTTTGATCAACTTTGGGTACAAGAAGAGGAGGATATTTTCTGTTCTTCTGCTAAAAATGTCTTGTTATCTGCATCTTGTGCCAGCAGTATTCTGGAAATTACCCCCCACCCCCCCCCCCCCCCCCCATCCAGGAGGACCTCAACAGGCTGAAGAAATCAAAAGGAACCTCATGAAGTTTAAAAAGAAGTGCAGAGTCCTGTATCTGGGGAGGAACAACCCCATGCATCAATATATGCTGGGGGCCACCCAGCTGGAAGGCAGCTTGGCAGAAAAGGCCCTGGAGGTCATGGTGGATGATATATTGAATGTGAGCCAGCAATGTGCCCTTGCTGCAGGGAGGACTAATGGTGTTCTGGGCTGCATTCGGAGCAGTGTTGCCAGCAGATTATCCTTCCCCTTAGCACTGGTGAGGCCACAGCTGAAGTACTGTGTCCATCTCTGGGCTCCTCGGTACAAGAGAGACATGGATGTGCTGGAGAGAGTTCAAGAAAGGGCCACAAAGGTGATTAAGGGACTAAAGCATCTCTCCCATGAGGAAAGGCTGAGAGATCTGTGACTGTTCAGCCTGGAGAAGGCTCAAGGAGGATCTCATCAATGTAACTGAAGGGAGGGTGCAAAGAGGACAGGGCCAGGCTCTTTTCAGTGGTGCACAGTGACAGGACAAGAAGCAGTGGGCACAAACTGAAACACAGGAGGTTCCCTCTGAACATCAGGAAACACTTTTTTACTGTGAGGGTAACTGAGCACTGGCACAGGTTGCCCAGGGAGGTTGTGGAGTCTCCATCCTTGGAGATAGATACTCAGAGCCATCTCTGAACAGGATCCTGAGCAACTGCATCCAGGTGGCCCTGCCTGAACAGGGTGATTGGACCAGATGATCTCCAGAGGTCCCTTCCAACCTCAACCATGCTGTGAAATGTGGTTTGGAAATGTGCCGGGTACCTAGCTTGTGTCTGTTTGGTTTTTAGTAATAGCTGTGGAGAAGAATGATAGAGAGTCCATTCCCTTTAGGAATCCTTGGGATACGTGACTGTGAATCATGAGCAGTTGCAATCACCTTAGCTTTGCTGGAGTACTGAGATCAACCGAGAGGAGCTTCCTCGTATTTAGCAGTGACACTGGACTTTCCAGCTCTGTAACTTCCCCTCAGCAAGACTCCCAGTCTAGCAGAAGTCTTGAAATAGCACTTGCTCCACCTCTTACTTCCCTTCTTCCTGTTCACACTTCCATGCAAAAAAAGCTGATGATGCACAGTGGAGATGAAAGGTAAGAGGTAAAATAAACGTGAAGACAAAAAACTGAGTTTGTCTGGGTGGTCTGAGCCATTTAAAGTTCTCATAAAAATAAGGTTCTATATCATGCTAATTTTGCATTACATGAGTTCCTTGCTCCCCCATTTTTTTTCTTTCCAAATATTTACAAATATTTGAATGTTTGAATAGAATGCATTGTGAATGCAGTGATTAAGATACTAGATCTAAGTCTGGTCTCACTTATTTTGTTGTAAATCTGGGGGTAATGTCAATCTGCCTCAGGCACAGTGTATATTTGTGAAGTGGTGCTTGCTCTGGTATATTGTTGTCTTATGAAAAATTACCGTCAGATCCTACAGAAAGACTGAAAGTCAGACACCTCTTTTTTTTTTTTTTTTTTTTTTTTTTTTTAAGAGCTGTAGTTCACTTTGCTAATGCTATATTTGAGAACTCTTTCATTACTTTTAGTTCTTTCCATCAGACTCCTGGAAAAAGTCTTGCTGCTTCCAACTTTTATTTCAGTTATTGTAACATTAGCAGTGGCATCAATATGTAGGATTTTTTCAGCTTTTGGAAAAAGGTTGAAATGTGACTCTGTTAAACCTGAATCTGAAGACAGACTTGGTTTCATATTGTTTTCTCTTAATAGCTTTCCAAGCAGCCGCTAAGTGAAACTGCTGCATATTGAGCCTGGTGTAATATGAGGCTCATTGGGTAAAATAACATTAGTCTGTGCTACTTAAACACACTCTGGAAGGCTTAAGGAGGAGAGGAAGGAAAATATTTGAAGAGATCAACTGGATGTGGTCAAATACAAGTAATGTCACCTGAGAAGGATTAGAATTTGCCAAAGCTTGACCTGAATGAAGACCTCCATTTAGGGCTTGTGTTCCTACCAGATCAGCTGCAGTAGTTTTTCCATGCACAGTTTTCTACCAGCAGTCATATAGTGAGAGTCCAGTGATTTACTTGGCTTCTGTGTCTCAGCTGCAGTAAAGTTTTTTTTTAAAATAAAAAAAAATTAAAAAAAAAAATCCCAGTTTAACATTCCTTCTTCTTAGCTGCAGCTGGCTTTTTCTAATTACTAAAGTCTTAACATTTTTTTCATCTACATTCTGTTGCTCTTATCCTTGCTGGGAGCTCAGTATACACACTCTAGCTGATAAACAGCTACACGTGTAGTTCATATCCTTGGATGTGGACAGCTTCAAACAAATACGTGCATTGACACTTCAAAATCCAGGAGAAGACCCAGTGGAGTGGTTAGTAGCAATGGTACTTTATCCACCGTGGTCTTTGTTTTCTGATTATGTGAGGTTAGCAAACCCAGTGGCCTCATATTCTTAATAACATGCCTACTGTGATGGTGTCTTTGAAAATCACTCGTTCTTCTGTTTTGTGATTGTGTTTTTGAGTGCTCAGGACACGTTCCTGTGCACATCTCTGAAGTGAGGGGTATCTTTTGTAGGTGTAAAAATTGAGGCCTGGGGTTATAAAGGCCTGAGTTCCTCTGTAAGGTAAAAGAGAATGAGGATTGGGGATGCTTAGCACCTCTGGAAAAAAAAAAAAGTCACAAGTGATCACAAGTATTTATTTTTTTTTTTACTCAACCGTGCTATAGAATTGGGATGGGGTAGAAGAAAATGAAATGATTGATTATGCTCTCATCATGCAACTAAGTGGTTGTTCACCACAGCAGGCTGCTATAGCCATTCCTGCTAAATCTGAGGTTTGACCAACGCAGGGTGAAGTAGGAAATACTTTTATATGGAAATAAAGAAAAAATCATGCATATTAAGATTAGAGTTTTTCAGAGGACCTACGTCATCTCATGCTTCTAAGTTTAGACTTGAGTATCACAGACTTAATGTGGGGATCACTCTTAATGTGGAGATGAATTTACCTTTACCAACAAGAGGTTTCTTATACCTTTCTCTAAAGCATTATTGACTGCTGCTGGAGTGCGCAATGCTTTTGCTCAGTATATCAATTTCCATGTAAAATTTTCATTGCAAAGTTTCTGTTTCTACAGAAAATGGTAATTGATTCTAGATTTTTGTGAGGTTCAGCATAGCATGCGCCTTTCTGGGCTTGATCTTTCTTCTTAAAAATACCTCAAGTCCCAGTTAAGCCTGGCAGATACGTAACGAGAAAAAGCACACAATGAAATGCAGTGCTGTGGAGGAATAGCGTATTTCTCAAGAGACTTGTATTGAAATGATTTAATGTCAGAACTATTTAGTGTTATCCTTCTTTTGCATTTACATCTCACACTGCTAACTTATGAAATTGTGACAAAGATTAATCGGTTTTTTTAGCCACAAACATAGTTGACTTGTTTTTCATCACTGCTTGTTACCGTGTTAATTTTTTCTTGATTTTGTCATTCATGCTTAGTTTGTAGCAGAAACACTATCTCCTGTCTCCTTGTAGTAACCATGTAGAGATCCCCATGATATTCTACTGTATGGAATAATTTCTCTTTTGTTTATGTATGTTTAGCCAAGGAGAAATCTGATTAGCCGAATGCTCTTGATAGTACTCAAGTACATCCTAGAGCTTTGCATTTGCTGTTTGATGTTCCATTTTACAGCTTTACTTAAATGCTCTGCAGGGATTGTGGTTTAGTGGTGAGAGCATGAAATTTGAATCCAAGGTGCCTGGTTCTCTTACCAACAGAGCTGGTCAGTATGTTTAAAAACAGATTCTTCTACCCCACCACCCCTATAATGGATTTCTGAATATGTGTCTGCAAAGAAGTTTTTTTCCTTTTTTTTTTTTTTTTCCCTTAAATAAATGTGGAACATTTGCAGCTTAACTTGTACTGCAAGTCTTTCAGTTCTGTGCCTCAGTTCCTCTGGTGTGGAGGGTAGTGTTTTATCACAGTGCAGTTTAAATTGTATCAGTGATTTGCATGGCTAAGAGGTCCTGGAGTGTTAATCTCTAGGCATGTGTATGGTTATTATGAAGGATAATAAGCACATAAATAAGTTTTGTGCCTCCAAGTTTATTGACTGAGCACACACCTGCATGTAGAACATTGCGTCCATGGCAGTGATCTAAGAGATTTAGAAAGTACTGGCTCTATCTGATGATAAGTCTTCTGTGTTCTCATGTGTGTCAGAGATGAGATAGCAAAGCCTATGTGACTCTGCACCACTGCTCTGCAGTGTGCAGAAATTGCTGTCGTTTTTTTCACTACAAGATAATGTGTCTGAAAAAGTATTTAAATGGGGTTTTATCCTGACGTATTTTATTAACTTTTGGATACAAAGGATGGAGCTCTTCATATGCAGGTAGGTATTTGAAGTAGGCTGACTTAATTGCTGTAAGAACAATCTATATATTAATGAAAAACAAATTATGTTTTATTCCATCAGATTTTGAAAATGACAAGAGACTTGAGGCCAGTCTCAAAATTAAGAAATATATATTTCTTGTATTAAGAATATATAAAAAAGTATATCGCACATTTGTGTTTACTTCCTCAGAGCTGCCAGTATCTTTCCTTTTAATTCTAGAGTCTCTTATTATTCACATTACAAAACTAATCCATGTAATGTGAGCCAAGTGGCTTTTAGTTTTTTATAAACAAATGACTTGTCTGTCTTTAAGACTGTATTTGCATTCCCCACAGAATAACAAAAAAAAAAAAATCAGTAGCCCCTTGCCAAAAACTAATTTTAATTTCTACTTCAGTGAATGCTAAGCACCCAGAGTGCACAGGTAAATTTTATATGTTTTTATTTTTTATCTTCTTTATGAGGGAATTCTGATTTGGATTTAAAAAAGCCCTATAGCCATTAAGGGTCATTTTTTCAGCATGAGACCCAGTCTGCTGTGATTTAAATGGATCTGAAATACAGAAGCTACTTCATTTAATTCCATCTTTAGTGTTATTCCTGCAAGATGAGGAGATAAAACTATACATATCTGAACAGCAAATATGCTCCGTCTGTTGTAGTTCAAGATTTCTAACTCTGGTCCATCATCTTTGTCTGATGTCTCAAACTCTGATGCCTTGGGCTGACAACGGGGAGATGACAGAAGATTTGGTGGACGTTTTGAATGTGCTAAGTACATGCAGGATGTAAAGCACAGTGCTGTTGGATTGAATTAAAGTGACATCCTGCAGCTAAGTGTGTATTTGTGTAGCGTGGAAACAGTGATTGTTTGAATTGTCTTTTCCATACTTCTTTCTGTAACTCAGATACATTCATATGAGGTAATATATGCATATTTCCAGAGTTATAATCTTCCAATCTGGTGTTTCTTCACTATGTTTAAAGACACCTATTCTTCTACCTTCCCCATTTCTAATTAGATTGCTTTGCTGCTCCTCCTCTCAGTCGTGTGCGGCTTTGGCATAATTTTTAGCATTTATTCTTCCTTCACATTTTTTCCAAATGTCTATAAAGTCTTTTGTCTTGTCTGAAAAGCCTTCATTTTTTTCTCTGAACTTATTGCTGACACTTCCATATTTCTTGGAAGAATCATCTTCTTCCTTTCCCCAACCTCCAAAACAGTCTTTATTGAAAATGGTTTTATTGGCTCATTTTTGTTTTGCAACAAAACTTTGTAGGAAGTTTTGATGTCTTTTAAGATATAATAATGTGAGTTTTTTAAAGAGTTCTATGTATTAGGGTTTTGCAGTGATTATGTTCAGTTTTACTAAAGATTTAGAACGGGATGACTAAAATGATGAGTTGTCTCAAGGTACAGAAGACTTGTTTTCACTTCCTCACTCTCAAGCTGTGTGACCTTGGTGAAGTTGTTCAGTCCACGTCCTGTCTCCACCTTTCTTCATCTGGAAAATGGGACCAGACATTTGCTCCTGGCATAGACTTGTAACAGCACTACAATGGTGAAGACTGCACATCTCTTAGAAGAAATAAATTCAATTCTGTTATGTACTTCTCTGTTTCTGCTTGCATTCTGCTACATACCTTTTCTGTTCTGATGTTTATAACTTTGAAGAGCTGTTCCTCAGCATTCAGTATTTTCTGCTTTTAGTGCATTTATCCAACATGTTCTTTGAAAGCTTTCTCCATAAACAATAACATGATGGTCAAAACCTCATGCTTGGACTTTAGAGCAGTGTACTTCTATTTGTTTAAACTGCTCTACGTTCTTTAGGGCAAAGATACAGGGAGAATTCTGGCCCTATGAAATGAATGCTTCATCATCCATTGACTTGAGAGGAATGAGAATATCACCATTGGTTCACAAGTGCCAAGTGAAATGCGGTAACAGTTGGATATGTCTGTGAACAAACTGCTTATCCAGTGATTTTCCTGGGTTCTGGTAGGACTGTGTTCCTTTGCTTATTTTCCCAGCACTTTCCATGTCTTACGTAAATTATAATGAGGCCTTAGGTGCCTTAGAAGTAGCTGAGGTGAGCTGGAAAACAGGCTGTTTCCAGTACAGAGCCAGCTTGTTACTAATGCTCAATAAAAATAAGAGAATAGGATTTCCTTTAGGTTTCCGAATTTTATTTACTCAGCATAGTCTTAGCATGTAAAATCTTATGGGCATGAATGAGATTAAGTAACATATGCTCTTGTTAGCATTGTTTCAGACTTGGCAATAAACAAACTGTGCCCTTTCCAGCCTCTCAGTAGATAAATGCTTCATATTTTATTAGAACAATTTGGCTCCTGACATGAACTGTAGGCCCATTAATCCTGTAATATAGTGAATAAGATTGGGAAAACACAGGATGTAAATATGTTCTTCATTATGCACTTTAATACCAACCAGATATATAGTGTGCATTTTAGAACATGGTAGTCGTAGTGTACTAAGCAACTAGCAAATTGTTGACAAGGCTCATCTGCTATTGGTTTATTTTGGGGTTAAGAGCAAAAAGCCTTAAGAAATGTCAACTGTTTGACATTATATGTTGATGGCTATCACATTTTGCTGGACATAGCTTAAATAGGTAGGGCCGGTGGCTTTATTACCTTCAACTCAGTATTCTTCATTGAATCCAGAAATAAGACAACTTAAAGAGTATGTGAAGAGTTCTTCAGTAAGTGTTAGAGAAGAAAAAGACTCCTCAATTATGAGCATGGTTACATTTTTACATTGGGGATAATAAAAATAAATAATTCTAGTCAATGTAGCAGTAAATCCAAGTTCTTCTATTTTACCATGATCTTTTAATTTGGGACTGGTTTTCCTTCCTAAATTTAATCTGAGAGTTACTCAGATCACTTAAGAAGTGGGAAAGAGTAAATTCCTGTTGATACCGTAGCATGTGCTACAAGAATCTTCGAAGTGATGATCATAATGGTCTCAGTAGCCATACGTTCAGTAAATTAGTTGGTGTTACTCAGTGGGGAAAATGGACCACCAAACACTGGGCTCCAAACTGAAAGTATACTCTAGTGAATAGCGTGTGTATCTTATCTGTAACTCATCTGTGGGGAGCATGCATGTGGAAAGGAAGCTTGAAGGCCTTTGAATACAGTTTTAATCTTCCCATGCAATATTTTCCTGTTGGATTGTCAAGGTGCTAGGCTTCTACTTGAAATTCGTAAAGGGCAGAATATTGATCATGGGCCTTCATTATATGTGATGTTTCACAAGTTTTTGAAGTCTGTAATTCCAAAAATGGACCCACTGTATACTGCTGAGTTACTTATTGTGTATTTTGAAAGCCATCATACTTTTTTTTATAAAGTTTCCCTTTTTCCCCCATGGAGTTTGTCTTGAAGATATTTCAGTGTGTTGGCTTCCAAGTTAAACAGACTTTCAATACATTTGAGTAAGTGAAAGGACAGTCCCTCTATAAATGAAGGAGGAGACAATCTTTTGAGACCACCTAATTAATGTTTAATTAATTACTTATTTAATAATGCTGCAAAATTCTGGTATTGCATTAGTGTGCTGCCGTATTACTTCCTCTTCCTACAAGACAGCATAGCAGAAATTTCCAATCTTCAATAATGGCATTTGTAAGAACAAGTCGAGTTCCACAGCACTGACAACCGAGCAGTAAAAGATGCAGTGAAAGAGGACTTGTATCCTTATTTTGTCCCTTTCTTAAGCCTCAGACCTTTCCTTTAGGACCGAGATCACTATGCTTTCACAGCACAGAGATGCTAATGTGGAAAAAAGAGTAAAAGAACCAGTGTATTTTGTGGAGAAAATAAAAGAAGTGTTTTCCCTTGGTGGGGGAAGTTAGAGAAATACAAAAAAAAACCCCCACCTTTTTCATGAAAAGCAGACAACTTTCATGGAAAGTATCATTTAGTAAAAAGAAGAATAATTGCCAAACAAGAGGTCAGGGTAGAAGCAGCCATAGAAAACAGTACTGAATTCATTGGTATGGGATTTTGGGGTGCAGTTTTTATTGGGTCTGACAAAGTGCGTTGTGATGTCTTTGGAATGAGACTTCATGGAAATATACTAACAGCCTGTGCACAGATTCAGAAAACATTCCTGTATTTGAAGTGGTTTAGCAAAATTCATTTATCCATTAAATCAAGAATTGTGTTTAGGCTGCAGGACCTGATGGCCCACATAATGTGCACCGGGCTCCTAGCAGTCATATGTAAACTGTCTAATCACTCTCAGCTGTGTTATAACAAATAATTGGAAACTTAATATCTACCAGCAGTGGTACCTGTATCTGTACCAGTAGTAGACATTCCTCTTACAGTTTCTTAAAAAAAGATGAGATCCCTCAGAAAATGTTGTTTAGTTTTCTTTAAATTTTTTTTATTGCTACTTTTAAAAGCTGCTGTTACAGCTTGGCTGCCTGTTGTCCATGTTGCATTGTTTTCTTTGAACAAAAGCCAGTCCTTTTTTTGGCAAGTACTTTGCCTTTTGAACAACTGTTAGTAGGGAGAGATGCATTTCTGTGTTACAGTGATGATTTTAACAGGTCGCTCCAGAAACATTCCTGCATACAGAGGTCCTTGCTATGAACCATGCACTGTGAATCCCAAGGCGCTGTACAGTGGGCAGCTCTGTCTTGTGCACTGTGTTGGCTTTCATATTGGTTAAAAGATCAGTAAACCCTTCTGAAGTAGCATTTGATATTATTCCTTGCTCACTTTGTGTGCGTGGGATGTAAAAGCAATGAAAAAAATTGCACCCTATGTTCTGTAGAAAGATTGTTGCTGTTTTTGTAATGTTACCTAATCTATTAGAATTTTCTAGATACTGAACTGAGGAACCCAAATCCGCTCAAATGTATTACAAGACCTGGGAGAGTACCCTGAAGGTGGGATTGTGTTGGTAGATAATATAGCTGTGCAGTCCTCTTAATAACATGACATATTTATGTGAAAAATTGTGAATAGCTGAAGCAAAGTTGTAATGAGATCTCTTGAAAACTATCATTATGTACACTTTCATTTCAAGTCAAATATGAAATCTTTTTTTTTTTTCCTCAATAGCTGTTTCTGAGCAGATGTGACAATTTTGGTGTTCTATAGTTATCCCAGTAATTAGCTGATGATTGCTCAGCAAAGCAGCCAACAAATCAAGAATATACAGGGTACAGTGACTCATCTGAGAACATTTGCTGTGTGTTATATTTGATTGTTAATTCTTGGTTATATGATTGCTGTATGAAGTATTCAAGGTTTTATAACTACAGAAAGGAGATAAAGTCTAAAATCTGGTTTTCAAAGGAAAGTATTTTCTTGGGTTCACATGGAGATGCTACTTCTCTCAAAATAAAGCCAACGAGGCCAAAATAGGAAGGAAACAGCTGCAGTAGTGTCACTGTAAAGTTGCAGATGATAGTATGTGCTTGATTAGGCATTTAACTAGGAACTTTACATTCACCTAAGTCTAGTTTCAGCTTTGTTTGTAATATTTAACAGGTCCTGATAAATATTAATTGCTAAGATCTTCCAGGATATGATCACCTCCTCCTGAGCTGAACGAAGCTGGTGATGGGCTCAGTGACACACAGGTCTGCTCAACAAAGAACCTTGCACATACTCATCTTCGTGGCCTTGTTATACCTCACAGGCTGAAGGCTGGCATGTGAGGAGAATAAACGGTCTTAAATGGATGGTCCTTTCTTCCCTCCCATTTTCTTCAGTGTGTCTACTTCCAATGGCCACCATGTATGTGAGATACTGTATTTGTGGACTCTTGGATTCCCTTAGAACTCACGGCAAAAGCTCACACTTTTTGGTGCTAGATATCATTATGTTAAATTGAATATGGGGGTCACATGGACTTGAAAATTTGAAGTTTTCAGTAAGAAAGGGAGTTAGTTCCTTTACTCTCATTTGTGTCTTTGAAAGTCTTTCTTCTTAACTACTTGAGAAGTTTACTAAGCCTGGTGTTTTTTTGCATTTTAACTGCATTTCTCAGCGATAGAGGGATGAGTAAAGATAAATGAGCTTTCCCATGTTGCTTTCTTTTAGTTAGTCTCTGCTGTGAAGTTTTTGACTGACAATCCATATATGCATAAGTATGTGTGCAAGGTCAATGCAGCTATATTTTCCTAAATATCTCTTAAGCTTTACTTCCTTGCTGTTTGTTGCTTAGGCAGGCTGCTTTGCAAGAAGATAGTCACTTAAACCTTGAGCGGGCGCCCTGGTCCTTGCTTCTCGGGATCTTTTATTGTAACCCTGATCTTGAATTAAGGTGTATGAAAGGGATTTTGTAGGTTCATAATGAACTCCACTGAATTCAGGAACCACATGTAAGACTGAGGCCAAACTGCTTTGATCTGGAAGTCGAAAAGAGCATAAATAAAGAAAGGAAGATGGGAAAAGATGATGCTGTGTAAGAGGGCAGACTGTGGCACCAAGAGGAATAGTGAAGAAGGCAGTTTTTATTATAGAATGGAGATCAGCTGAGTTGGTTAGTTTCATGTGTGGGATTCTTTTTTAATATATTTTTTTATAGAATTAAATGTAAATTCCTTACTTGGGAATACTGTGGTTGAGTAGGGTTATGCATATGTGGCAGAGGATAGCAATGGATACATTTAAAAAAAAAAAGACAAACCATTCAAAATATCAGGAGATTTACAGGAGAAGCACCTTTTCATTGACTTTAACAGCAGTTAAATTGTGTGTCCCTGACTTAGTGTCAAAGTTATTGACTCTTATCATATGAATCTTCTATTTGTTACAGTTAGCTGAAATACAGTTCTTGACATTGTTTCAGTTTTAGGTGCTGATGACAAAGTTTGTGCATCTTATAAATTGCATGCAATGTGTAGAACTCTTATTAATTGGTGGTGGAAGTTACAATCCATATTTTAAATAAGTAGCATAATACAGCCATTCAGAATTACACCACAAAAAAGAGAGGAGTTTAATGGACTCCATATGTCTGCTTTTAGAACTGGTTGAGTAAAACTTTGCTATACCACATAATGGTAAACCATCAGTGCTATAATGTCTTTGGGGTCTTTTAAGAACCTTCTTTATAGACACTCTTCTGACAAAGATTAATTCATTAATGGATTCAAGCCAACAATATTATGGTTTATATTGTTACAATAAGCAGGCATTAGTGTTGGTTGCGTTATCGCTTTAAATTCCTGAAAACTGAAATGTAATATCCCTGCCTTTGAGGAAAAACTCATTTTGAACAACAAGCAGCTTTTCAATATACCACTTGCACTTTTAAAATGATTGTTTCAATGCATATCTTTGTAATTATTCTGAAAGAGGTTAAACTAAGAGTAGATGTATATAGGAAAATGTGGATATAGGATGCAGTCTTCTTGCATCAGTGGTAATTTTTTATACAGAAATGTTAATAACCAGTTCTTAAAAGTTGTTTCATGGCTAAGCATTTAAATAAAGCATCTCTGTTCATAATTTTTAAGAAACTAGTGCTTAGGTACTGATGGGTAGCTAGCCTAGGGACACATTATGTGAGTGGTCTGATTGGCTGCTCCTCCTTACCCCCCCAAAACCAGTGCTTACACTTGGGAGTATTTCCGAACCCACTGACCCTACATGCGTGCTGCCTGGCCTAGCCACTCCTTTCGTAGTGAAAATCAGATCACTGGATTCTATATCAACATTCCTGTGGGGAGCATGTTAAAAAAATCTGTAGCAAACCTTCCTTCACTTCCACCCCTTAGACAAAGGCTGGTGAGGAATGTACGTACCCACATCATGTCAGAGGATGCACTGCTTCCCCATGCAAACCTAGCTGGGTCTGCTGCTATGTGGACCAAAACCTCAGAGTGGCAGTGAGTCATCTGCAAGAGGGGGGACAGAAACTATCAATGGACCCTGAGATGGGAATTCTGGACATTTTCATAAATGTACCTTAATGGGACAAGCATGTTTTGGTAGAAAACAAAGACCATGGCTCTATTAAAAGGGCATAGCCAGGAATCTAATCTTCTAGTTTGTCATTATTTGTCTTAAAATGACTTGTGCTTTTCGGAAGGGTGTGTTTAAGTGTGTGAGCAGATACAGGGGAATTACCGTACACTGTTGAAGTTCTTACAATGTTCTATCTAAGTGTGAAAAATAAAAACTTTACAAAAAAGCATATAACAATAGCCTTTTCAAAGACTTTTTGGAAAAACAAATAAATGTCAACCTTTCTATTACTTTCATTCAAATTTTTTTTCATATTGAATTATTCATTCCATGAGCTGTTTAGATTTGCTTAAAAAAGTAGACTGACTTTGAAAGGAGCTGTCTTACTACTTGTAGGTGTCCCCTTCAAAGTCATATTCAGAGCAATTAGTTCTTCTGTTCAAAGGAACATGCCCATATTCAGGTGGATCTCCCACTTCCATAGTCCACATGGATATTCACACTTCGTCTCAGGATTGTTGCCTGTGTCTCAGTGTGGTGGGCTGACCTTGCTTGGCTGCTAGATGCCCACCCAGCCACTCTCTCACTCCTCCTCAACAAGACGGGGGAAAAATAAGATGAAAAAGCTCACAGGTCAAGATAAAGACAGGGAGATCACTTACCAAACTAAGTGTTTGCTATATGGGAGTAACTGTGGTGGGATCCATTTTTAACTCCTGGAGAGACAGAAAAGGAAGATGGATCATCCTCTTGAGTGGCATCACAGCATTACCTCATAATGAAGTAAACCAGTTTCATCAAAACTTACTGGAATTGCTGATATTTCTATAAAGCAAGGGAGATAAAGCAGAAAAATGAAAGTCCTCTGTTGTCTGTAAAGTCATTCCTGCATTTCAAGGCTGTTAGAGAAACTGACTGCAAACTTAGGCAGACACCACTTCTTCTATTTTTCCTCTACAGATTTTTTTTTCTTAAGAAAAGAAAGAAATCCCATTGTTTGCTCTTTTAATTATCACAGGAATCCAGGACCTGGGTATTTGGGATCCCATTCTCCCATGTCTTAAGTGTTGGCAGTACAACCTTTTGGAGGCTCTGCTGTTTGGCATCAGCCCTTTTCTGAGTGGTAACTGGAACTAATTAATCTACCAGTGCTCGTCCACCCATGCATTTCACCAGAAAATCAGATTGCTGCTGGAAGGAAGGGAATGATATAGCTGTCAGAAGAAAAGGAGAGCTGTCATGTCATGGCAGTTTATTTTTAAGTCCTTATTTCTGTTTTCGTAAAAGGGTGATAATTAATTAATTTAGTTGCTCATCAGCCCACAGTTTTTGATAAAGAGGTAGTTATTGTAGAAGCAAACATCCGTTCGTTATTTCAGATGTTGGGATTTAATACATGCTTGCAGTTACCTTCTGCACATATGTAATACATTCTAGCTTTTTATAAGGCTGTTGGTTACAAATAGCTTTGAAATAACTACCATGCCTTCCAGCTATGAAATCCCATAATAATTATTCATTATATCACCATCATTTTTATTATGCTAAAAGGGATTCCTCCACACCCCCTCCCACAGCAGAATAATGTTGTAGAAGGGATTTCATTTGCCCACATTAATTCAGGATTGTTCAACACCACAATACAGCTATATCATCTTTGTTTTAGGGGAAACTGAATGGAGCGAGACAGCCGTTCCATGAAACTTCAGTAATTGGATTCATGTTTAAATAACGTGTGGGCAAAAAAACCCTTCAGCTTCCTAGCTTAATTCTTTTTATTATCTGCATGTAATCTGAGTAGGTTCTAACTAGAAGTTCTCTAAGAATTAGGCTAGCTGGCTTTATAGCTATAATTTAGGCATAGTTATACATACCTCTGACAATTCCCACTTCCTGTTACATATTCAGAACATAAAAGACAAGGATGTTGAGATGGTAATTTGTTTCTGAAAATGAATTCTGATTCTTTTAACCCTTCTTCCCCCAAATTGTAAAAGTATTTCTGGAGCTTAGGGCCATTGATTTGTGTTTGGTTTTGGTTTTTTCTCTTTTACATTTAAGACTACCAGAAAAAGTCTGATTTTAACTTAATTTTAATGTGGTATATGCTGTTATAACATCCAACTGCTTAAACATATTTTAGGCTTTAAAATGCATTCATTTAAACTGCTTTGGTTCCTAAGCATCTGATTTAGATACTTGTGCATTCACTTCTTAAATAAAGTGAAAGCATATTGTGTCATACAAGATTTTTTTTCTTCATTATCTGATCCTTATGCATTTGAACTTGGGCTTCTGTGACAAAGACACAGTTGTTTGTCTGCTGATTGAATTTAACAAGAAGCTGGTGTTCTCTAAGTACAAGTGCCTCATTTCCTAAAGCATAACAGTACAGTAATGCTAAATGCACATACGTACAAAAAAGCATTAAACCCCACAAAATCCCCTTAAATCTCAAAGTTGGAAGTTTAGCTACTGAAAGGTAATGTTCTGAAATTAAAGCCAAAAGTAATTTTCTTATGTGGGTAAGGAGTTTTATATGTAATAAATAAGCTGTCATAAAAGGGTTCTTCAGAGGCAACTTCAAGGAGATGGTATGAATTCATGTGCATTGAGTGATCATGGTCCCCAGCCAAATGTACAGCAAAAAGATATCTTCAAACCTCTTATGAAATAATAGGCAAAATAACCCTCATTTTACTGCAGTTGCTCAGTTCTTTCTGTTGGATATTTATGTAAATGATGTATTTTTGGAGCTGCTGCCTAGTAAATGGATACTACTGGCAAGCATCTGTCTGCCTACTCCGGAAGTGTAACACCCTTGCATCACATAGGTTGTTATAGCAAACAGTACAAGAATGTCATACATTAAAGTTTATAAAGGGACCCATTTCACTTAGTTTTAGCCATCTGAAGGTTAGATTCAGTCTGACCTAGCTATGAGTCAGTGAAACGAAATGGGCATCTCAGCAGGGATGTTCAGCCCACTTAACTTTTAGGTTCTTCCGTAGTCAGTGAAAGAGGACAAGCATCTCCAGAGGGTAATTTGTCTTCTCCCAAGGGTCTGACCTAAGAGTGAATCCTTAAGGTTTTAGCTGGTGAAGTAAGGTGAGGTGAATTCCATCCCTAACTTGCTAAATATTGTAGCTTGTTACTAGGGCGTACTTGTTTATGACTTGAGAATGATCCAGGATGTCTGTGGTGGAAATTAAATCACATTTGTTATGCACTTTAGTGAATCAGAGCATTTGTTTTAATGTAGTTGAGCAAAGCAACATTTTGAACTATGAATTTGTTAAAAGAAACACCTTTGTCAAGACTCAGAGTCCCTGCAGGTGGGCTCTGGTCTGGGAAGTTCTGGTAGAGTCAGATGACGGAAGTTTCAGTGAATATTTTGAAACATCTTTCCATTATGGAATGATAGTAGAAGGGGTTATGGTAGAAAACGCTTTTAAGATGAAACTTAAAAGGCTTATGACAAGTATTTTACATTGTACAGTCTGCACAGGTCCCTTCCTGTTCTTCATTCCTGTATTTTCAAAACCTTGACTTCACAAAAGTAGATTGGAGTCAATACATCCCGCAAAACCTTCGTGTGCACAAAGCTAACACAGTTCCTATGGGTGACATCCCTAGTCTCACATCCCTGTCAATGAGTTGATGGAAATACTTACCAAGTAAAGAAATCTGCTTGTCTTCAATTCTGTTAAAGCAGCTTAAAAATTGAAACTTTTTCAGCAGTAGTGTTTGTGGAGAGTCTTGCCATGGTATGTTGAATTTCAGGATTGCCTAGAAAGCACGTTAGGATGTTCTGCCAAGCTGCTAATCTTGGTATGTCCACTTGCACAGCAATATTAACCTCGCCATAGTATTCTGTATGTGCAAATAGGTTATTGTTTTCCTCTGGTTCCTGTCTGGCTCTGCATAGTTACCATTCTAGGCTTTTTTTTTGGTGTTGGGGGGGTGGAGTGGTGGTTTGGCTCTTAAATTGTTTTTCTTTTTGGCACTGGTGCTTGACTGGCTTCTGCCTTCTGTTTAATTCCTAAATATTTTTTTTCTTTGCATTGTAGTTACTGATCTTTATCTCTAATACTTACATTTGTGGTGATGTGTTTGTTTTAGAGTTTCCACAATGTGCTGTAATTTCTTCTTTGTATTGTCTCATATGTTTACTTACTGACTTGGAGAGTAAAGAGGAAAAAAGAAACAAAAAACTAAAAAGGAAAAAATATATGGTTTTTTTTTTTTTCAAAATTTGTAGTCAACACAAAATACACTGTGGAAAACACAGTTGTTTCAACAGTCTCTCAAAGCTGAGACCTGGGTGAAGTTTATAGTTTCAATGAGACTCGGGGGAACATACATTTTCTGCCAACTCTAAAAAGACTTGAAAATGTGTTGAAATCTTATATGTATTGTATTTGTTTTGTCTGTGTAGGCAAGTGCTTCTGTGTGGCCCCTGCTTTTCTTGATATTCTCTACAGCTGACCTTGTAGGTGGGTTTTATGTCTCCGGTGTCGATCAAAGGGAGTTTGTAAAGTGCTTTTTAAAAGTGCTTTAAGAGTTAGTCTGACTCATGTTTCATGGGTTTGAAGGATTTATTGAAAATATGTTCAGCAAATTAATTTTTATTTCTATAAGGAATTTGAATTCAGTTTCTTGAGTTTAGATTTTTTTCCCCTTCCTACTACAAAAAAATAAGGTTTTGCTATGGTACTTATGTATTATTTAAGTGGAAAACAGAGAATCCCCATTTTATAAATGAGTGTGTAATTTTTCTCATGGTAAAGTTACTCGCCATGTGCAGGTGAAAATCCTTGACTTGTATGCACCTGTATGTTAAGGTAGGATTTTTAGTGGTATGTATAGTTTTGTAACTTCTAACACCTCATTAGATTCATTACTTCATTTGTGCTTGTCCTATTTTATTTTTTTTTCCTTCACTATTAGTCTTTTTATTCCAGTTCCACAAACACTTATTACTACTGTTAGCCTAGACTCGGTGCAACTAGGGAAGGGTTAGGGTATTCTGCTGTGCTGCTTCAGCTGGCAAGGAGAGAACAGGTTTGCTATTTGATGTCAAGTGAAAGAATAGTACTTGATCTCTGGGACATGGCTTGATTGATTGATTTATTGTCCCAAGCATGCTTGTTTGGTACTACATATTGTCTAGACACCCCTGTCATTTCACTTTGAAAGTTACTTTACATACTCGTGTTTCCAAACAAATTCAAATTTGTACAGATGTAACTGATTTTAAATTCTGGTCAAACGAGGGTGGTTTCAAGACCAGTGGAAGTAAGGAGTATCAATATACTCTCCATTCTGACTGTGGTACAACTATTTTGATACAGTTGCTTAGCGAGGTGGATTAAGCTGGTAATGGATTCCTATCACTGCAAGTGGAGCTGAGCAGAATTCAGCCTCGTCTGTCCATGATGGGGTCTTCTTTGGAAAGGTTCTGTCCTTAGGCTGTGGAAACACTCTGCACATTAAGTATGTAAAGATGGGAGATCTCACAAGAACATACTTGAAACTGCACCACATTTGTAAACAGATGTTATTTTGTGGTTTATAAAGATTAGTTTATTTTTTTTCTCCAGCTGTATGCCAGAGTCTTACATTTGTGCACTTTCTGGATATGGTCAGAGGTTGATGTATCGGTTTAGCAAAAGCCAGTCTGTTCTCTCATGTATTTGTGCCTAGTGTTGCCAAAGACACTTAGATACATTTGGATGAGCTTTTTCTCTTTTGGATGCATTTTTATTTGTTTTGACACATGATATTTTGGGATCACATGTGTCTGCAAGAGCAGCAGCCATAAGGAGATGAGACTAGTTTAAATAGTTCAAAGACTAAACTGATACAGTAATTGCTTTTTTATTTAATCATCATCTCTATTTGAGAGAGGGGAAATTTGAGACAGAAGTGATTTGGGGGATTGCAGTAGGAGTCGATGTCAGTCTAAGCTGATGTCTGCCTTTTTTTTTTTTTTTTTTTTTTTTTTTGTCTTTAGTCATACTGAGTCATGGTCTCTTCTTTTCCTAGAAGAGCACTTCTCTGATAGTAAATGGTGGAGCTGTTCAGCTACAGAGATTGAGTGTGTGTGTGTGTATGTGTGTGTGTATAGCTTTCCTTTCTGGACGTTGTTTAATGAAGTTTATATTAATTCCTGTTTCTAAGGACAGGTACTTTTTCTCACAGTCTCTTGCATTGCAGTGTCGAAACGTTCCTACCAGCAGGTGGAGAACTATTAAAAAAGGCAAATCGACCGGATGATCACTCCTCTTTATGAAGCATGACCTTTTCAGAGGTTTTCAGAATACCTCACTTAATTTTTCCTGTTCTAAATTCCCCTTCAGCATATCCCGTTAATTTCTGTTGGCTGGACTGTGTATGCAGAAAAGGGCATTTGGAGGGAGATTTCCTGAGCTGCAGGAACCTTAGAGGAAAAGCTGATGAATGGGTAGAGATGTTACAGCTGCCCAGCAGGACTCCAGTAACACTTTCTATGCCTGGAAGAGCCTGGCAACTCCCTGCCTTTCCAGCTGAGTGCCACCGTGGGAATCTTCTCCATAGGGATGAAGAACCTCCGAGATTTCTCCAAGCCCCGCTAAATGTGATCTATCCCTTTGTGTACATCAAACTTGACAATTCCTACTGCTAAGTGAGAGGAAAGGTTTGGGATTAGCACATTTGCAGTTTGATAGTTTCAGCCTTTCTGATCTGGTTCCAAAAAGGTTTTTTTTAGTCTTGTATTTTGAGGATTTTACAGGTAACGTACTACAGGAGATCTGATGGTCAGGTTTTCATTTAGCCTAAGGTGGTCCAGTCTTAACCACTGGGCATGTGAACTAGATGTCAGTTTTGGGTTTCTTCTTGGGAGACACGAGCAGCAGAAGCTCAGGGCAACCTCGAGCTGCATTGGAGACCAACCTTGTCCACTCCTGTGTCCTTTCCTCCTCTGATAAACAGCAGCTTGCAGTTCTGCTGACTCTTCTTTCTTCCACACTTGAAGAAAACTGCAGTGCTCAGGTTTCTCCAAGGCCGTGATGTTGTGGGGAGGCAGATGCGCCCAGCCCAGCTGTGTGAGAGTCAGCTGGCTGGGCTGTGCTGGCTGTCTTGCCTCCTCCAGGGAAAAGGCACTGGGCCAGATTCAGTTTGTTAACTTCCAGCTGGATTTTACTCACTAGTCTGTCCCAGCAGCATGCAGAACTGGCAGCTGACATCTAGGAGGTAAGCATGGAATTGCAAACTGTTAGAGAACAGAAGAAATTTGAAGCATCTCTTAAAGCATTGACTGGATTTTCACAGGATGCAAAATTTATCCAATAATCAGTTGCCAATTCTGCATCTGCAACTGGGATAGGTAAGACTTGAAACCAGACAGCACTGTGATACAAAGTATTAACAAATTCCTTTGCTGGCTTTACCTTGATGTTTATTTTCTCTTCCCTTTCCCATGAGAGCTTTGTTCTACATCCACTCCCTCTGCACACCACCTTCTTCAAGAACCTTTCCTTGAAGCCTGAGGAAGTGGTTTAACATTGGATACAGACGCATGCATGCAGACACACACAAGCGTAACATCCCATCGTTAGAAAAGGAGTGTGACTTCCTGTACACAGCAGGATTGGTGGGGGTGGGAATGGCACAGTTGCTAAAAGGCAAACAGCAGAAAGGCAATCCCCAAAGTATATAAAATTCCTATAATTTAAATGACTAAATCAGCTGAATGCTCCACTGGTTCAATACAGAGTCTAAATGTCTAACCTGCAGTCTTCTGACAACCAAACTTGGACTGTGGAGGCAAACAAAAAGAACAGGGAGATGGGTAGTGAAAGAAGATAGTAGGAATGGTTTTAAGCATCTCACTACTCAAAACTAATTTCCATTTTACTCTTACCTAGAAATAAAGATGGGGAGCCTAGCTGCAGCATACAGAATTTCTTTGTTGAAATGTAACCTAGGCTTCCTTGTTACTGTCTCTCTGCCTTTATTTGTTAATATGCATCTCATACAGTAAAGAACTGAATAGCTCAAGTCAAATGCATCCTGTCCTGGAGTAAGGTTGCTTGCATTACTTTTTCCTCTGATAAAAGAGGTGGAATAACATGAAAATGGTGTGAATGTGATGGACTAATTTTCCTTTTTGAACCTTTTCTTGTCTGTAATTCCCCCATACGTGTTCTCCCTGTGTAAAACTGTGTTGCACTCTAATCTCCTTGCAAACTTGTTGAAATTCCTTCTGCATGCCTTAATGATCCTACATGCCCTCAGACCAGCCTAGCTTCTGGCCCTCTGGGTTGATGTGACACACTTCTCTGCTACAGAGCACATTTAATTAGATACTTGGACATGTAAACACTTGAGCATATTGGTTCCTAGCTGGGGTGTTCCTAATTCTCTCTGCACCTAATTAGAGAATGTAGGCCTTTCCACAGGGGTCCATGCCATGCTGGGTGGTTGTACAGGGGCTGCAGGAGGATCTGGTAAGACAGCATTTGGTTGGAACTTCCCTTTATGAGGAAAGGAAAAGTATAATCTGATGGTACGACAAACAGTCTTCTGATGACCAGTTGAAGGCCTTAGAGGTCTTTGTCCCTGCAGCGAACTCTAGTGGTACCTCTGCTATCAGTAGGAACAAAGCTATGAGAAAGACCACATTCATGTTTAAATAGAAAGGGAAAGGGAGATACCAGATTGATCACAATCGGCTGGATCAACCCAGAAAAACACTTCAGCCTACTTCTTGCTTCTCCATGAACTATTTATGGGGAAGAAGTACATTCTTGAAAGGAAGTGGCATTGAAACTACCATCTGTTTATTTGAGACCCCTTCTGAGCCTCATGGTGGTGCAGACTTCTAAGAGCACCACTTGGACTGAAGGAGTTATGACAAGCCTTTCTTTCTCTCCTAATCACTACATTCTCTAAAAAGACTGGCCCAGTAAACATGTATTGTTCTGTATTCCTTTTCTTCTGTGTTTTTGTGTATGATAACTAAATTTTACCCTTAGATAACCTTGTGTGCCTACAAAATTTTATTTAGATGTCCACGTTCCTAAAAATAGTACATGAATGAAGTGTTCCAAGCAGCAAACCGCAGCTTCCTGAGGTAGCAGTGGCTGTAGTGCAGTTTCTAGTTCAAAGATTTTGTTTTATAAGTGATATAACATTGCAGAGTCTACATCCAGTTTTACGGCATTGCTTTGCTGTGCACTTTTTGTTTGTGTTCCTTTAATGATACTGGGATGCAAAGCATGTGTCGTGAGTTGGCTAATATAACAGAAGATGGCTAAGGCATATGTTTTGTGGTATGTGTGCCCACTCCACCACTTAACAAGGCTGTTTAACCTATAGGTTGTTTCTAGCCTTCAATGATCAAAATACTGCCCACGTTTTAGTCATATATTTTACCACTTATGTACTGAAAGTGCACTCACTTTCGCAGAATTTAAGATTGAAAGTTCAGGTTTAGTACTCTGACTCTTGGTAAAAATTGTTTTCCTGGTGTCTAAAGCCCTGCTTGCTCAAACAAACTCTTTGGTAAAAAGGGATCTGGCTGGGATTCGGTTGCCAAATGTGTTTAGAAAAGGCATCGTAAATGATAAATAATGATTTCAAGTTCATTTGTCTGGGACAAATCCAAGCATGATATGTGTTATGTTCCAAAATTAATTCAGCAAAACAGGGTGGGGGGAAGTAGAGGGGGGAGAGTGAAATGGTCATTTAGCAATACCAAAGTACTTAATTTTCTTGACAAAGTTCTTAATATTTTAAAACATTTCCATCTTTTGGACAGAAACCATACACTGTCTAATGACTGGCAATAAAACTAAGCAAAAGATTTAAGACCTATGAATGTTACAGTTGGAGGAAACTATAATTAAGGCTGGCAAGACTGTGTTTCCTTAAGGAAACAGAGAGCTCAGACAGCTTTTAAAAGGAGATGGTAATTATTTTTCCCACTGAACTTCTATGTATTGATAAATGCATGTTCCTCAGTCTTCAGCCAGTAAGTTAAGCAGTAAAGTATATCCTAAGTAACTTCTTAATTTCTGTTTCCCAGTGTGCTGTTTAAACTCTTAAAACAATTTATCTAGTAATAGTTTCTTCTGATTGTAAATCAGTATTCTTCAATTCTGTATCTTATATCTTCTGCTGAGGGAAAGAGAGGTGTAGAATAAAGTCAAATTTAATGGGTATGGCTAAAAAGTAAGGCAGTTCTAAAATACTTCACTCTCTATGTATTTTGCATGCACTCTTTTGTAGCCTGTCTGCTTCCAGTGAGCCGGGGAGACTCTATTACTACTGAATACAATAGCAGGAAGATTGCTCATCATAAAATAAATGTGGGTGCACAGAAGTATTGCCAGTCAGCAGGTCATTACATGTCACCAAGTCTGGACCATCTTGGAATCACTTCAGAAACCAGTAGCATATTTATAAATCCTTAGTCTGGTGGGCTTCCCTTCCATAGCCAGGAAAGATGCTGCGGAGGCTGAAGCTGGGAGTGGTGTTTGCTGCAGCTCCTGAGCTCTGGGGCTCTCACTTTACCATGATGTTCCAGTGCTGTCAGGACTTTGGCTGACCCAGTAGCTTCCCAGGCACTGTGGGAAGAGCAGTCTGGCATGCCTTGGTGCTTGTCACTGCGGGCTTCCCCTTAGTCCACTAAATACTGTGGAAGGGCATGAGTAGCTGGGAAGCCCTGGGGATGCTGGTTCCCAAGGGCCTGTGCTCCTGCTCCTGGCACAATGAAATACTCTTGTCAGGTGGGCAGCACCAGAACTTGGCTTATCTTTGAATTATTTATTCCTACTTTATTCTCTGTGGGAATGAAGACTGATTTTGAAAGAGCAAGGTCTTCTATGAAGTGGGATTTCATTTTCCATACATCCCTGCAAATGAGAAAGACCATTTTGTGCCAAGGGATTTTGAATTATTAGGTAGATTCAGATGAAGAGCTGTATAGTTAGGGAACAGCATACTTTACCTATATGTGGAAAGTCATCATACGAGTGGTGGTGTGGAAGTATAGCATGACATACAAAATTCCCTTCTACTTCATATCATTTTTCTAATCAATTCCCTTTTTCACGATTGTTATTAAATTGGTAAATTAGTTGTTGTTTGAAGAGTCAAGCATTTGTGGTGATTTTATTTGACTTTTGATGAGGCAGATTTCATGGTTCTGACATATAACCAGAGTGAGTTTGTGTAACCAGATCATTTTGCATGTGAGTGAGTTTGTCTTTGAGTCAACTTCATAAGAAAGTGGTTGTCCCCTGTTAGAACTGTCTACAGATAAATTGGTTGCTGCAGAGCTATGAAGAGGAAGCGTAAGGCAAGAGGTAATGGCCTCAAGTTGCGCCAGGGAAGGTTTAGACTAGATATTAGGAAGTATTTCTTTACAGAACGGGTTGTTAGGCGTTGGAATGGGCTGCCCAGGGAGGTGGTGGAGTCCCCATCCCTGGAGGTGTTCAAGAGTCAGGTTGACTTAGCGCTGAGGGATATGGTGTAGATGGGAACTGTCAGTGTTAGGTTAATGGTTGGACTGGATGATCTTCAAGGTACTTTCCAACCTTGATGATTCTGTGATTCTGTAATGTGTTCATGCATCCTTGTCTATTTCTCCAGATATGAATTAAGTAATTTTTAAAAGCTAAATTAAAATGAATGTGTGTTACAGTGCTTGCAAAAAAGCAGAACTAGGCATAGCACAATGGCTTTGTGCAGTTATATGGCATAATTATGTTTTCTCTCCATCTTTGGAGATGGAGGAAGCAGCTGTTCAACAAGGGCCGTAGTGGAGATGAGGGAAATCTGTGCCTTTTTGGCACCTGATATTCTTTTTAGTTTCTAATTTTTACATGTAACCAACCCTAAAAAGGCACACAAAATGTTAAAACACAAAAGTGTTAAAAATGACTTTCCAGGTCACAGGTTACGTTTTAAACCAAACTCGTGTTGTTACGGTTCCGGCTAATATTTCTGGAGTTAGAAACCTGTCACTGTTTCCATTTGGAGAGAGGGAGCTATAACTGTCTATAAAAATACGTTCCCAGCCAAAGCATGCCACGTGAGGTCGTTGCTGAAAAGCAGTTAAAGTCTGGCAGCTTTGAAATTAGAGGCACATCAGCAAGACTGGGAAATCTGCTGCTTTCTGACAGTGCTGCACTCCTAGAAGTCAGGAAATGTATGACGATAGGTGTACAGTGGCTGTTTGAGGTCTGCTTTTATGGGTCACTCTGTACAGAATCAGGTCTGGATGGATGATTTGGGTTTGTGTGGATGTTTTAGTGTTAGGTTTTGTTGTGCTCTGGATGTCATTTCAAAAATTATGCTCTTGATGGATATTTTAACACCTTCTATCCATTTCCTAAATCTTTTGTGCAATTGGTCCTTTTCCTCTGGTTCACCACAACTTTAAGTAGCTCCAGCACACTCTTCCAATTTACGACGTCTCTCTGACTCGCCAGCTGGACTCCACACATAGACTTGGTGCTCCAGGAAGGAAGACTTGGCATCAAGTGTGTCTGGGGTTAATGAAAGCCTGGAGTGGGAGGTTATAAAAATCAGATGGTTATAGTAATTGTAAGGGGCTATATGCTGAGTTTAATAGCTCCAGGGGGAATGGTGATATATGAGGAGTGTAAGAGGAGAGAATGGGCATAGGGAGGTGCCATTTTATATATATATCCCTCTTCCCCCTCCCTTTTCATTCCCTCTTTGCAGGATATTTTATATCTTTTTGCCAGAATCCTAGTCTGACCTGATCATCAAACCTGAGCACTGCATCATCAAACAATCCCTACAGAAAGCTTGCAGAGAGGGGAAGCTCTTTCCAAAATCCAGTTTTCTCCTCTGGCTGCAGTAAAATATGTAAGTCTGATAATCACACATGATTATCTCTCCTGCATTTTCCATGTTTTTTCTAACTCATCTACTTTACTTTTTATCTTGATCAGATACTTACATTTCATTTTATGTTCAGGCAGATGTAAGAAGTTTTTTTTAAAGGAAAACAGCCACAAAGTTAACATCACCTTGTATTTTGGTGTGCCCCGAGTTCAGGCTCAGTCACATGGGCTAGTGCTCCTGCTCAGGTGGAAAGAGGGAGTAGTTGGAGGCAGATCTACTGTAAAGGGTTGACTGTAATCACAAATTTACCATCACTAGCTTCCTGTGATGACCTGTATGAAGGCAGTCACGGTAAGCCAGGAGTTTACAGCTCCACATGGAGGCACTGGCAGTTGCTGTATGACTGTGCTTGGTGCTCCCATTCTTCTCCCTTCATGGAGGTAATGCCAGGTCCTTAGTCTTAGTGATCTGGACTGCTGTGTCTTGTCCCATGACCCTGAATGTAAGGAGACCCTAATGTTACTTACTAGGCATAAGAGGACACTAAAATTAGGAGCTGCCTCATGTTTAGGATTATGTCATCTCTGGGTGATTGTAATGTTAGCTGCTGAAAATCAATGTTTAGGCAACAGTTAATAGTACTACATTGAGACATGGTGATTATATTTTGAATTAAAAATCAGATAAAATGATCTTGAAAATATAAAAAATCCTTTATAAAATAAATTATTCTCTGGGACTACCTTGCATGAATTCTCTATCATTTTTGCTTCATAGAGTTAAAAGGTGCTTGTCTTGTTAGTTTGCAAAGCCAGCATTGTGACAAAAAAATGCTTTAGATTCCAGCTTGTATATTTAAAGAATAATGAAATAGAATTGCACTGTCAACCTAAATTCTGCCTTTATTTACATCTCCTTTTAATTATGAAAGCCATGTTTTTTAAGTGGTTTAATAGAAAACATAGTGAGTACAAAATCTTTGAGGGAGATACGAGCACCTTTCATGACATGATTTAACTAGTTCTTTTCTAGGGCTGGTTTTGGCAGAGAATACATATGTATGTGTATATGTATGCACGCACACATGTGTACAGCTCATAACTTGAACAAACTTTGTTCTGGAAGTCCTTGAGGCACAAGTGTGGAACGCCACATCGTTGGTTTTGCAGTCATGTTTTGGAGAGGAGCTGCACTTTGAAGAGTATTCTAACTGCATCATTATTCCATTTTTTAAAAATGTACTTGAAGTTAGGATGGCCTGTTTTCTGTATGCTTCACAATGTCAGAAAATAATAAAAACAAAAACCCAACACCATAGAGATTATGAGTAACTTGAGGTTACAGTTTAAGTAAGTGTTCAAATATAAATTTAAATATCAATGTGTTTAATGATGTTGTTTTCAGAGGCAAAAGTAAGTGTCATAACGTCTTAAAAATTTGCCTCTGGTGGTAGAGATGAAAATGTGCTTATGATTCTCAGCTGCAGCTTTATGTGTCACAACTACCTCCTAAAAATCTCAAGGAAATACAAACTGAAATAAATCTGAGATACAAAGTGAGAAATGCATTTAAATATTTTGCTTTCTTCCTGTGAAATAACTGTGTGAAGAAAACAGGTGTAGTAAGGGATCATTTGTGTGCACTCTCCTTAGTGCATGAGTTTGCATTAGTATATGCAATGAAGTAAATTTGTTCTCAGTCCTTTTCACTTATCATTTTAGAGCCCAGACCTGTCCTCACCAAGGCTTCTTTTTACAGATAGTTATGCGAATAAAGATCTTTTAATATTTTTTTTTATGTCCTAGTATGTGACTTTAGACAAATATAAGAACATGCTTAGTACTGCTAATTTTTAGGTGGCTCTTGTTAAATGACAGTATGGCTAGGATTTTCTCTACTCAGATGATGCCTTTTGGGCTCTCCATGGACTTTCCTAATAGTCCAATTCTAAAGAGCTTTTGCCTGTCTTCACAGATATCATCTATCTTTGCTCGCATCATCTGCTTCCAGTGGGAGGATATGTTCTCTCTCTTCCAGTTGATTACTTCTAGTCAAAAATCTAGTATAGAATCATAGAATCATTTAGGTTGGAAAAGACCCTTATCATCGAGTCCAACTGTTAAACTAACACTGCTAAGCTCGCCACTAAACCATGTCCCTAATGCATGTCCTAATAATGGGAGTTGTAATCATGATACGAATTATCAGGCTGAGTTAAAGACTATAGTTGCACCAAGGCTGTACTACACAGTCTGTCCTTTCTGGAAAGCTATCAACAAATATTTATCATTCAGAAAACTGTACCAGGAGACTCATAACTGGAGTGGTCCTGGCTGCTACTGACTTATTTGAAATTATTGGAGTTTGTTAATGTACAGCAATGTCAAAAATAAAAACCTTTTTGAATATCAAAGTATTGATTCAGCTGCTGTGTTTCAAGTGCTTCATTTGAAAATACTAGTCTGCATTTTTCGGTAGCTGTTTTCTCAGTGGCTTACACAGTTTTTACCTCTGGTGGTCTCTGGGATGAAGTGTTTTGAGAGCCGAGGGGAGATCTTTGGAGAAATCATTTCTCTTATGAAATACTCCAGAAATGAAATTTTTCAATTTTCTAATGGAATTGATCTTTTTTCCCTCTCTTTTTTTAGAAGTGAGATATAAAACCAAGTAACTTCTTACTTTAAGGCATTGACACTCCTTTTATTCTGAGATAGTGAAGCTATTATCTCAATTTAAAGAATGAAGAATTCAGAGGAAGAAAAGCTATTTGCCCAAGTCATGGAAACTGTGGCTGAAGAACCCGTGTCTTATCCTAAGCTGAGGGCTCCCTTGAGTAGTTCATGCCTTCTCTCAGAGGTACAACGTTTATAACAAACAGGAAGAAAGAATAAACTGATTTATTTAGCATATCTTCATTTGTTTTTTAAGATCAGAAAGGACTGTTATAATATATTGCCAAGTATTATTACCTTTTACTCAGATGTATGTAAAGACTCAAACTGTCACAAAGCACTTCAATTCACAGGTCTAAACTGTGTGTCACAGACCACAACAGTGACCAAGGAGCCGCAAAACACTTCAGGTCTTTGGAAAGGTGAGACATTAACTAAATGAAAATTACCCAGACAGTCCAAGCAGGTAAACCGTGTCACATGCTGCAAGTCTATACTGATTTGATGGAAGAAAATTCTTTTCTGAATGTAATCTGACCAGTAGCTTGACTCTGAGTATATGGGGGACATACACAAACTAGACATGAGTTTTGATCTAGCATATTACTTGCCCCTAGTTATGGCCAGTCTCTGATCATTCAGAGGAAGAAAAATAATTTTCCCCTATTCTTGGGAAACTACATTTGATGATTGCATGTTGAAGTCGGTAACGTTTTCAGGTTACTGGCTGGGCTCTGAAGTATGAGACTATATGTGATTTTATAATTAATGTCTTAATAGGCATGAAACTACTGAGGGCAATTTGGGCATTTGTGTCCTACCTGGGATCAGGAGCGGCTCACTGGCCATGTCTACAATAGCAAGAAATGAGGTCCAGTGGGGTGCATTTGTAGAACTAAACAACTAGTTCTGGGGACCTGGTGCCCATGCTTTACACATTTCAGGGTTTTACTTTGGGCTAGCTCTAATCTGGTTCTGTAAACTACTTGCTGAAGAATGTTAGGTGTACACTTGAAGCATATTTTCCAGTTCAGGTTAATTTGAAGGAAATGCAGCTCCAGGACTGCTCTGGCATGTAGATCAAAGCTCAGTCTGTAGGGAATGATTTGCATTCCTGATGTAAAAGCACAGTGATGATCCAGACTGTGACAGACACTCACAATTCATGTATTCTGAAGTGGTCGCATGATATCTCCAGGGGCAAGAACCAAATATGTTATCCCAGTAGTGCCATGAAAGCATGTAACTTCGGAAGAGAGATGTAGTCTCCCTAACAAGGACTTCAAGCCAGTCCAAACCTTCTCCCATTCCCTTCTTCCCCTGCCTCCATTTTACAGGTTACATATTCCAGTGTTTAATTACATGGTGGACACATCCTGTTTTAGTTCAAACCTAACTTCAGCTTCCAGTCATCATCAGCAAGATGGACCGTCTCCCTCCCTCCCCTGTGTAGTTGGTATTTACCTTTGTTCAACTGAATTTTTTAGGTTGTAAATGTTTAGTCATGACTTGAGGTGACTGTACCAGTAATGGTTCCTTCTGATGACTTGATACCTCATCAGCTTTTGTCATTTGGATACTGTGCCAGCAAAGATTTTCTTTTTTTGAGCCCTTTTGGTAAGCATTGATCCTTTCTTAATACACTGTACATTTAGAGATTAGTTGGTGAGCTGAGTTTTAAAATCAAAATGTCATGTTGTACTAGGTCAGATGACTTGAAGAAATAAAAGTATAAAACCAACAGTTTTCTTCAGTGCTTATAGAGAGTAACAGTTTATTTTGATCTAAACCCTTGCATATTCTATCTGTTACATAGGTATGTATGTATATTTAGTCTCTACTTCTCAATGATGCAATGCTTTCTTGAAGACTCAGGGTTTTTTTCCCCTGAAATTGATGTCAGGTGAATCGGTCTGTAGTTCCCTGTTTAGTACATAGGCTGTGCTTTGAACTGTTGGGCTTTTCGCAGTCTTAAAGCATTTCTTAAAAAAAAAAATAATTCCACAGGGAAATGTTAAGTTAATGCATTTAGCAATTGACTGGCAGTGATAGTTGCTTAATTTTTTTTTTCCTCTTTGGCAAATGGTCTTGCGTAGCTTCCTCTTGTATGGATGGCAAAGTTTTAATTACAGCTGTGTTATCACATTGGGTGGATACATCCTGCTTTATTCCAAACATGAGATGTAACTATTAGGCTCTTTTTCTTTCTCTGTTATTTTAAGTGTTAGAAATATGGTTTGTTATTCTGGTCTCTACTCACTATTGAGTTTGGGGATTTGAGGGTTCAGAGGGGTGGAGCTGGGTTTTTTTGGTTGGGTTTTTTTGATCCCTTTAGGTTATTTGTCAATTATCTCAATTTTTTAACTTATATTATTTGCTGTTTACATCTTGTTTTTTCCATCCTTTGAAGCTGTGCTTTAATACAACTTCCACATATTTTTTTATCTTTTTTTTTTTTTTCGTCAGAGTGGTCTTTTTTGCCCTACATTTTTTTTTTGTTTTGTTTTGGTATTTGTGGCACTATGGCTTCTTATTTATCAGGTAGAATATCCTATCCTTAAACAATTGCTAGTTTTAACTCTTCCCAATGTCTAATTTTTGTTTCCAGTCAGTTATGCCAACGAGTAATTTAAGCTTGGCAAATCTGGCCTTTGCAAAGTTTCAAATAATCACATTTCTGGCTTATGCTATGTACCACTTGTACAGTAGAAATATAACCAGTCCAAAACTCACAGGTACATTGTCAACTGCTAATTTTTGATCAGCATTTACCTGGTTTTTGTTTTAAAAGTTAATCTAACTTTGAATTGCCTCATAATAAGCACACTAAGGTAGTGGTCTTTATAAATACAAAAAGACTCCACCTTATTACAGAAACTCTAGATAACATTCTTTAAATGCTCATCTCAGAGATATCTCATATCAGATTTCTCCAATGCCAAAGTTTCCTGGGATGCCACTTTTCTTTTCTGATAGCTGATGCGTAAATTTATCCTGGTGTCTTGGGAGGCCTGGAAGTCCACCAGTACTAATGTTTTAGTCTTATAAATGAGCTTTATAGGCCACGGAGTTGCTGTACTTCTGTGTGTGTGAGACACTGAAGGGTAATGGTTTGTCTGATGCAGAATACTGCCCCCAACACCGCTTATCAGAGTCTCGCCTCCTGGAACAAGGGGACGTGGGTGGGATTTTCAGCATTTGAACATACAGCCTTTTGTCCTCAGTCTTGGTAATACAAAGTGGGTGACCATATCCAAATTCTCATTTTAGGAGTGCAATAGTGAAACCTCTGTTCTAGTGTGAGAGTAGGGCAGGGTGGCTTGTCTTTGTGGGGAGGTCCTCTGCTCACAGGAGGCAGGAAGTTGTCACCTGTCCTTCTGGAACATCTCTGCTTTTTTCAAAAGAAAGGTATCTGTGGTGTGAGCTTTCGGGGGTCTTTGGCTAGTGGTAGATACTGTCTTGTCCTTTCCTGAATTTCATTTGAGCTGAGCTGCATTGCTACCTATAGATCTTTTCCTCTGGTGAGCTTTTTTCACTTAAGATGGCTCACTTTGTATGGGAAAGGATACTTCCAGCTGTGAAGATACCCTTTAAGTTCCCTTATTTGCAATTACAGCACATTTCCAAAATGCTTTGTTTCCATTTCATTCATTGATACTTGTTGCCTCCCTCCATGGGATCTCCTGTGAAAAGGAATATATCTGGTCATCCAGAAAACTTTCCATATCCCTGGGTGCTTTGTTACCTGTTCCTCCTCCGTCAGAAGTGCATTGCACATCATGTAGCTCAGGCTGCCTCCTTCTTCAAGCAAGAGGTGAAATCTGGTACTTCAGATACAGGTCATAGGACCACAGGATAAATCAGTCTGGAAGAGACCTCCCAAGCAGGAGATTGGGCCTCCCTTACCAATATCCTGCTCAAAGCAGGGTCAGGTTTGAGGCCAGAACAGGCTTCCAGTTGGGGCTTGAAATGCCTGTGCCTTCCTTTATCTGTTCAGAAGTGTTGCCACTTGGAGTCCTGGACTTACTGAAACTGGGTAGCTGTTGGAGTAGCCACAGCATCCACCTAGCTTTGAATTTCCTTCCTGGGCAAGAGGAAAACAGTATCTCCCCTCTGCCTAGTGTTTCAAAAGAGTTGAAATAGTTTCAGCCAAAGTACCCCACCTGGGACCTTGTAAGTGCTATGGGTTTTCTAGCACAAACATATTCATTAACTACTCTGTCAGCTGCTGTAGCTGAGGAAATGCAGTGCTGTGTCTACACAGTACCCAAATGAGTTTCTCTGCAGACTTGTCAGATCTACCTGGAGACTACCAGCCTAGTCCTCTGCAATACTGTGGGGAGCAATTTTACTTCTGTGTGGTCCAAGCTTCATTCTCAACCTAATGCCTAACCTGAAACCCAGGTTGCCTCCATCAGGCTTGGACATCTGGCAAATCTGCTTGTACAGACCCCCACTGAAGCTTTGCTCAGAACTAGCTTTTGCTCAGCGTAAGGACCTGTACAACATTTCTTCTGCAAAACTTATGATACTGTGAATATAACCTTACATGCATTTTGAAGTTTCCTACTCAGCTCCTTATGTCTGAGGCCATTAAGTCTTCCAGAGTATTCCCAAGTATCTAAACCTTACATTTCTTCATTCTTAGAGGGCACCACTGTCTGTACCTTTCAGTTTAATAATACTCTATTTTTTTTTTTTAAAAAGGTGAAAAGCTCCATTTACATGCTGTTCAACATTTCAGAAGTTTGGTATTTATGAAACACTAACTGGAGAAATAAAGCATGTTCTTCACTGTTACAGATTTACAGTCACAGTCAAATATTTATTTGTTTGGCATTTCCTTTACATGCCAGTTCCTGTTGTACAATAAAATGTGATAGTAAACAAAAGTTAAGCATGTAGTCATTAGTTTAGTGGTGCCTAATATAACAACGAAAATAAAGTCTTTGCCTCTGTTTATTTCTGTTGAAATTGCTGTATAGATTATCTAGCTTCAGAGTCCAGATTTGATATCTATCACTTTAAAAATATGTTGAATTTTATCTTCCAGGAAGTGAAAAGAAAAACTTGAGCTCCTTCTCAAACTGTTTTTTTTCTGTTCCTCAATCTTTTTTACCTTTTTAGGAGTTGTTCAGTAAAAGTACAAAAAGGCAAAGTGAAATATCATGCATTGTACATAAAGTCTTCTTGTATGTCATTGTACTTTGTGTCTTAAGGAGAGTGTTCTGGATCTTCACCTCTCTAGCTTTAGTGCTTCCAAAAATGTTTTGTCTTCAGCGGTTTGGGTGGATCTGGGTTTGGAACTGTGTTTTTGTTGGAACGCCTCTATGTTGGATCCCTGAAGTTTTCAGTGCTTGGAAAAGTTATAACTTATAATAGAAGACAAAGTAAACATGCCATCAAAAGGGAAAAAATTAAATCTCTGTTTATTCACCTGCATGCTAGAGATGAATCTTATTCACAGCAGCTAGTTGAAATATTCTAGATATTAAAAGGCTTGGAAAAAAATGAATTTGTTTAAATGCCTGGGACTTTGTTCCAATAGGATTTGTGTCCCAGATGTTGATTTGCAGCAGCAATATGCTGGATGAAGTTTGCAGTTGAATGTGCCATCAGATAGTGGCACGCAGAATATGTACACAGGGAAAATGCATTCTTGTCCATTTCTGTGCAATTTTTAAATTAAGAAATAGGCTGTGACATCCTGTGCATTTCTGGATGACTAACATGGGAACTTGAAATGGAAAGGTCTGAGACTGGTGTCCAAGTGACTTTTAACCACCTGAGAGGTGGAAATACACTGCCTCATGGGCTCCACTAACCAGGCCTCCCCACCAACATGGTGTTACGAAGAAAGTAGTCGGTTTTTATTTTTGTTTCTCTTTGCAGCTTCCACATTAACACCATATATAAAGAATTGGTGCAATGTATAGTAAGTCTCTGAAAGGAGCATGACTATTTCTTCTATATTAGAAGTGGAACTACCAGCCTCTATTTGAGTGTCTGCTCGTGCTTCCCAATGTGATTTATTTTCAATGGAAGGCAAATAAACTTCCCACTTGAAATAAGCTGGGGAACGTGGGGGTTGTCACATATTGTCTTCCTTGCTTCCCTCTTCCTACATACAAAGCCTAGAAGGAGCTGCTGTGCCTCGTATATAAGTGAGATTTAGGAGATACAAGTGAAAAAGAGGTAAAGCCTTAGCTGAGGAATGTGATTTTCAAAAGCCTGTTTGGGAGGACACAGCAGTTGGTTTTGAAAGTTCCTGATTCCTGATGTAGATGGTTTAAGGCCAGCTCTGTGCAGGTGCAGAGCTCCCTGTGCTGAGCAGCTGGGCTGCTTGGTGCTCACACTCTTTTGTACTTCACTGTCTGCAGGGGAGCTGTGACTGGTGAGTGACAGAGTGGTGGCCTGGTGGGAGGGAGCTGTAGATGTCCCTTTGTTGAAACCAGCATGTTGTGCCACTAAGGCAAAAGAGCCCTGCCACTGCATGAAGGTCATGATGGAGGGAGGATGGACATTGGGGTAGATCCTAGGGCTAGATCAGACTAGGGATCTGGTCTGTCCCATCAATTGATTTATTCTGTTTTCATCAGATGTAATTAATCTGTGCTGTTGCTAAAGGTAATGACTTGTGGTGCTTTGCCTCCATGTCTGAATTGCTGCAGTTTGGGGAACAACCCAGAATCTCAGACGTGATTATTTTCTTCTTTTTAAGTAGTGGCTTTGGGGGATTTCTACGTTTTACTCTATAAAAAGTTGAAAGTGTAACTAATGTAAAATGTAAATAAGAGAAATTTTAAGACAAGTTATCCTTCAAAAGTACTGCATGTTAACTATCTTCTTGGGTTTTATGGTTGGAGTTTCTTGAGGTTACTATACATGAAGCTATCAGCATTTAATCAAATTATCTGGGGTTTATAAAGTATCCTAATCGCAAAACTAGCTGATGGAAGTTTATTTAAAGCTTATATCACGGATATTTTTACAGAGACTGAAGTTGCCGGATAAGATAAAGAATTTTGAGATTTGGAGTAGACAAAACTGCCATTGGCATGTATTGGTCATGTTTTGGTACTGCTAGACTACAGGGTTCCTAAAAAATCATCATTCTGGCAACTCATAAGCAGATGAAACAGGTCATCTTGGAGGGAATCTTCTCAAAGTGGTAACAACTGAAGCAGCCACTTTACAAATCAACAATTTGAATGGATTAAAGGAAAGGGCTGGTCCATTTGTTGGTGTAATGCAGTTTCTTACTATAGCTGAAATGGATTGGCCTATAAATTAAAACTCAGAAGTGGGACTGGCAGCATGTGCATAAATGTGCATTATTTGACTTTTCAACACCGAATGTAAGTATTTGGGGGAGCTAGGCTTCAAGATAGTTGACCTGTGAGTGGTAGTTGTGAACTAGTTGGTTGGTAAGGCTTGGTTGTTGGTTTTTTGTTTTCTGTTTGTTGGTTTTTTTTCTGAGCAGGCTATGTAGCTGGCCTGTATGCATGAACACAAGGGAAGAGGGCTTTATTTAGTATATTGTATTTTATTTTACATTTTCTTGTCTCTGCATGCTCTTTTTGGCTGTGATGCTTCGGCCTTTTATCACCAGTGTTTCAAGTGTGAGTGTTGAATTACTCTGTCAGTGACAGCAGGAAGACCTAGGATAAAACTGGTGACTCTGTGAACAGCAAACGCAATAAAGGCTAGTATTTCCTAGGATGTTTGAACAGGGAGTGGGACACTTTCCTCTCTGTGACTATTTATGTACTTGATTTTTAGGATGACAGGTGATGAAATGGTGTTTGTAACCTGCAGCAGATGTCCCTTTTTTTTTTTTTTTTTTTTCCATCCAGTAACCAGAAAGGACTTCCTGTGCATAAAATGTAAATTGTTGACAGCACTGGGTTTCTGGACTGGGAGGACGAGTATGGTCACTGGGGAACACTGGGGAAATGGAAGAGGTCTGAGCAACCAGACTGAGGAAGCATTGCTGCTCCATTTTCAGGGAGAGAGTAAATGTCCCTCAAGGAACTGATCAGAAAGAAGTTGTGGAGGAGGACTCACATCAGAAGTAGAAGGTGGAAGCAGCATTCAGTAGAGTTGAAGGCAAGTGAGGACTCATAGGCTGTGAACAGCAGACAGAAGAGGACAAGGGGAATTAAATGTTTTCAGTTGATAGCAGGTATCCAAAAGTAAACTATGAGAGAGGCCTTTAAAAGCTCCAGATGGTTGAATACTTCTATGACTAGCAGTTCAGCCCAGCTGGAAAGAAAGTCAGTAATGTTCTCAAAATATCTAAGCAACCAAGACATCCGGAAACCAACATACATGTCATTTTATTGATAAATTAGGCTTCTGAATTTCATAGTCAGTTTGCAATGCTGATAAGTCACTAAATACTGAAAAATATCGCAACATGTAGGTGATTTCTTGAGACTTGCCAGGGTGCTGAAAGTCAGTAATATCTAACTGATCTTCACAGTGATTCTCCCTACCGTGGTGGTGGGGAAAACAGTACGGAAAATTCTGAAAGTATTCAGCTGGTTAGCCATGTAACACAAATAAAATGTTTCGATTTGGAAGTGAAATAAAAGTCCTCTGTCTTTTGAATATAGATGGAATGAAGACAAGTCTTCTGAGGCCTAGACTAGAATAATCAGGAGGACATTACATCAGTAATGAGAGAATGAAATGAGCTGACAAATGAGAGCAGTTTAAGCATAAAATTATGATATTGAAAATATAATTAAGGCCACCAAAGGAAGTGGAGAAATGGTTTCATAATAAGCAGACAAAACTGTTCACTTATGAGTATAAATTTGGTGAGATTTATACCAAACTCATTGAAGTCAAATGCCACCCTACAGTTAGTCTATCTTCAGAGGAAGAGTGGGGAGAATGTTGGTTTTCTGAGTTGTGGGCAACTTCAGTTAAAATGAATCCTGAGTGGTTAAGGCCCAGTGTTGAGAAAGATAGCACTGGGTGATGTGTGTAACTCCAAAAGATGGCTGCTTCCTACCCAGAGCAGCATGGTACTTGGGAAATGGTGTCTTTGTGGTCAAAAAAACTTATATAACATATGAGTGTTTCGGGAGAGTAATATCTAGGAAAAGTAGAGAAGCTATATCACTTCTGTATTTGGCACTTGTACAATCACTTTTCCATTGCTGAGCTCTTTTTTTGGTGTCCATAAGCCTGTTGATAAAATGGTAAGGGATTGATCAAAGGACTGGATACTTTGCCTTGCGGTGAGACATTCTGGAATCTTGCTCTGTTTATCTTACCCATGAGAAGGCTAAGACTTGACCTGATCAGAGCGTCTGCATTGGGGAAAAAAACATTGAAAAACTGTTAGCAATTTGGCAGGCAAAGATATAAAAAGGTCCAGTGGTTGCTATTTGAAGTTCAAAATTCCACTGCAGATTTTCAACAGTGAGAGTGATTAGCCCCTATGATATCTTAACAAAGGTTGCGGTGGTTTCCTTACCGCTGACAATTTAAAAATCAAGATTGAATGGTTTCTTAAATGATATGTTTTAGTAAAGTGCAAGTTCTGTGGCTTCTTTGTACAGGGCATTGGGCTAATTGTTCATAAAAGTCCCCCTTGACCTTGAATCTCTTAATTCTCTTAAAGGCTAGAGTCAAGCTAGTAATTTTTTCTCCTTTTTTTTTTTTTTTTAATTGAATTTTTCTGTCCAAAACTTACTTTTGCTTTTATACAGCTCTAATGAAAAATAGGTATTTTTCTTGGCCAGCTTCTCTTCATAGCCCATCAGATGGTTTTTAACTATAATGACCTTGCAGTCTTACAGTGTTAGTACATTGATATACTGTGTGATATTGGTGTATCTGTAAGGCTGTATTCTTTGTTCCATTCTTTGGTACCCTGATGACATATGCCAAGCATGAGTGTACTTTAGATGGTTTTATTGAGATATGTATGGGATATCTTTATACCATTAATTGAATTCAGGATTATGAAATCTCTTTCTGCACTAAGTACAGCTTGTAGTGGTCTTTTAGTTGCTTCCCTCCTCTGAGTCCTGGTCTGCACACCTCATGTTTACAGTGATAAGTGTGTTGGACACTTTCCTGCTAAATCTGAACTAAAATCCAATTACCAACATTTATGTGACTGCAGTCCTAGTTAGGGCAAGAGTGCCATTAAGCTGGCTGTTGTACCAGTAAGCCCAGTTTCTGACTTCAGAGGCTTCAAAAGACCAAACACTGCCAAATAGTGACACAATGACTAGTCAGTGAGTGATATTAGGAACATAATGAGCATGTTAGCCTGGCCCTCTAAAGAAATGATATTGAGGTAATGACTTTCTACTGCTTGTTTCTCTGCCAGGCCCTCCTCTTTCTCCAGTGGGTTTTGGATTCATTTGTCCAATTCAGCCTGTTTCTTACAGAAGTGTAAAAACACCAGGTTCTTGTGGTGAGCTGAAGCAACAGATTTAAAAGAGGTTTGTGACACCTAACAAGTGGGTATACAACAAAGACAAATTAGTAGCAGTTGTTGTGGTATGGGCTGCAAGACAGTAAGATCACAGAAAATCAAATGCTCTTAGTTCTCTTGCTTACAGAACAACTTGTATTCTTGTGGGGAACAGGCTAGACTCATTTTGTACTGTCGATTCTCTTGTGATTTCAAATAGTCATAACAATTCACTTAAAACCGCTTCAGCAATGTGGCTTAAATACATTTTATCCAGACAAGAGTTAAAGTAATTAGCTGACATTTGATTTTACTTGATACGGATCCAAACCATGAAACTTTGAACACCCTTAGAGTTCAGAAGTGTTTCATTCAGTGTTTGGGTACTAGTCTGTGTTCTCAAGTAACCTTTTCAAACTTGGCATATTTAATCCCAGATTTAAAATAAAAAAGCAACATAGAGAATAAAGTCTAAATACTTTTTCTTTATGTATAGACATGCTCTAGGGTATTGTTGTAGAAGCAACAAGCAGAAGGAATATAAAATGCGTTATCTGTATAAAGGTGTGTGTGTTTATGTGCGGTGTTCACACCTGCATACATACTTATGTGGCTGTACAAAACATTACTCCTGCTGCAAGGACCTTACAATCTTAACAGACAGCCAGGGCAATCACGCGCTTTGAGACCCAGAGGATGGTGCTAACTTAGAGCATGTGTGCATTTTCAGTTTTATGATGTGACGACAGCAGTGCTCTGACACTGGTTAACATTTGTGGGCCTTGTGGAAGGAGCAAGTTTCCATGAGGGATTTGGCTGGAGGAAACCTGCCTGCCTGGCACACAGAGTTGAGGAGGGTGTTCCAGACAGGGTCAAAATAGAGATGAGTAGTGTGATGTTTTACATTGCATGTGATGCAGCTGGTAACTTGGAATGTGATTGACCATGTCTTGTAAGCTTGTTATTTTTTCTTGTAATCTAATCCAGAAGGAAAAAAAAGCAGTTATGCAGAAATTCAAAAGGTAATATATAGATATATAGATGTATAAGGCATTCACTTCCTCCTTCAAAGAGCAATTATATGAGAATTGAAAAAGCTACATGTGATAAGAATACATTGTATTTGCTATGTTAAGAAAACAAGATGAAAAGGGAAGACTTTGAGTCAGGGGGGATTTTATAGGATTTAATTATAGCCTGTGTACATAGGGGCAAAGAGAGAAAGTTAAATTGGTATATTCAAGATGGCATGCCTATTGTGACACCAAAACCAGTGCTACGGTATTTGATTTGTTAAAGTATATGTTCCGTGTCCAAGGAATTTAGTAGTAGAGCATATCATGATTTTCCCTGCTTTGGGACAAGCTGAAGTGCTAAAAGGTCGCAGACATCAGTATGTTTCCTATGAAGGTCTGAAAAGGATATAAGCAACAATAATGTGGAAGAACATCAGTTCTGTGATAAACACTTCACAATAACTTACTGTCTGCAAAATACCTGGAAATTATTCAATTTGGTGCCTAAGCAGCACAATGGAAAGTTTTCAGATTCTTTCATGAAGTTTATGTATTACAGCATACAAATCATGTAATCTCCCCTTACCATTGTATAATTCTTCAATGATATTTTGTTTTTTCTCAATGTGGTAAAGAAAGAAAAATGTCTGATGCGTTTTTAGGTTTTTATTATAACTTAATAACTAGGAGAGCAACAGGGAAAGTCATCACTATGTGGCCATTCACTATGTGACCATCTTGAACTCTGTTATCCAAATTCAATGTGTGAGTTTAATAATAATTCATTTAAGTAACAATACATGTGTCACATTTATAATACCTTATATCTGAGGATTTCAGAGCTGTTTACAAGTTTAGATGAACTGAATCTCACAGTGTTCCTATAAGAGTGAAAAAAAATATGGGGATATAAATTAAAAATCATTTGTTAAGGCTGCTCAGGAGATAAAAAGGAAGGAGTCTAGGTGTCATGTTGAACTGAGACACATTTTGTAGCCAAGAAGTCCAAATTTTAAAGGGGGGGTCAATGAGGGAAGGTGGACATGAGACCTTCATGGACATGGTAAGTGTATCTGCTCCAGAGCCTAATTCCTGCTCCCCAGGCCACACTATTGAGAATAGTAGCCTTTAGCTATATCCACGCTGTTCAAGCAATTGGCCTGGCCCTAAGTCATAACCATATACATGCTGTATATGAGATCCTGACTTCAGCTGGTTCAAACTCCAAAACATACTCTGAGGGGTGAATAAAGTCAGGCATCTTGCATCTTTACTTTTGCTTTGTTCCTTTTAATTCTTTTGTTATAACACAGGCTTCTCTGAGGAACCTTGAACAAGCTGGAGGTACAGATTTACTGAGAGCAAGATGCAGGGAGACTAAAAGGGGTTTCAGAAGTCTGCAGCATTGCCCACCATGTGTTAAGCAACAATTGCTTTGGAGTACATGGCCACATATTATTTGATGTGGTTACAGATAGGCAATCCCTGCTGACAGTGAGATGAGGGATGCATCCAGGCCTAGCTCATCATCTGTTTGTTTCTCTTCTTGTATGTCTTTGAAGATGTGGATTGTGAATGAGAATACTTGCAAGATGAACTGTAGGAAAAGTTATATCTGAGGACTTGTGGGCAACAGGAGATGGGAACTGGTTTAGGAGTATAAGGCAGTTGGTCTGGTAGGCTGTTAACAAAAGGGTTAACAGCCAAAGAATCATATGTATACCATATTGGGCAAGGATGCTATTCCCATCAAGAGGATCTCACCAGGTGAGCCTGGTGCCAGAGGATTGCCACACTCAGCAAGTGTCCCATTGGCTGCACTGTTTCACAACGGATCGCTTGGCTTCTCATCCTGCCTGCCACCCACTAGGATTATTTTGTACAAGATGGGAGTTGAATGCTGTCATGCTGAACTTGGTGAGGCGTGTGTGGGACACAGAGCAGAGAGGGAGTGCAAATGTGGTGTGCAGATGTGTGAAGGTGAGAGTAAAGCTTATCAGCTACTGGTTCCAGAGGGTGGTGGGCTTTTCCTTTTTTCTTTTCCTGGCTCTGCTGGTGAAGTCATCTATTGAACAACCTCAGTTATCCATCCATACAAGATAAAAGTACAAGAGTACTATGTTAGGGTGTGAACAATTTTAAATACTTAAAAATATAGCAGTTAAACACAATCCTTGCTCTTTTGGTCAGCTGCTCTCAGGGTGGCCTCTATTAAAAAGCTCTTGAGATCCCAAAGACACTTTCCTTCTGTTGCATAATATTTTTCTTTTGTTTCCAGTAAACCAGGTTTGAACTGGCAAGTTTCTGAGAAGTCCTGTAGTCAATTTAATATTTAAAACAGACCTGTTAAGTTATGCTGATTTCAGGAATGTCTTGAGCCATCCTCCCTCTGCTAACCTGCTGTGCTGACTCAGCGCCTGAGAAGGAGTTGACAGCCCATGGGGACAGGGGAGTGTTCTGCAACTCTGCAGAAAGGCGGAATAATAAAAGCCCATACAGGCAAAGAGTGATGCAGCTAAGGTTTGTGTTACAGTTATCAGCCAAGTAATTTAAAAGAAAAAAAAAAAAAAAAACCAACCCCGTAAAAACCCAAAGAAGAGAATAGAATTTGAAGACACAGCAGCTGGTGATCTAAAATGGTAATCTTCACTAAGTGCCCTCCTTCAGTAATATCTCTGCATATGGTTTTCAGCCCATTTGGGGTAGAAACTTGAAGAAAAAGGCTCTTGGCAGTTAAAATGGATGCTGTTTTTTTGGAAATAATTGTCTTGACATTCTCATTAGAAAGACCAAGAAGAAACTGTGAGATGACAGCTGTTCTAGGACCCTGCACACTATGGACAGCACACGTTGCTAGTGCTGTACCTGTTCTGCAGAGAGTTCTCTACTCTTAATATTGCTCTCTTCACAAGTCAGAAATTGCATTAGTGTGGTTGCTGGATTTCCTTGGACATATCATTCCAGGTGCATATATCAGGGTGCTGATGTTCTTCTATTTTGTTGCTGTTGTGTGCTATGTCCCCAGTTTCAAACTAGAATTCAGCGTCTGGGTTTTATTTACGTTATACTGCTGAACTTTGTATAGCTTGGTCTCTGCTTGACTGTACCTCTATTTTAAATGTGTGTAAATTCATTAAATTGCCGTACATACAATTAAAAATATAGAGATTGCATTTCTTTTTATTCACTTGCCAGTGCAGATGTTTGAAGAGTGAATGCACTTTCAGAACCCTCCTTTCAAAACTTGTGTAATCTTGTGGTAGATAAGTAACACTTTAGAGGGAAAAGGACCTCCAGCCAAAATAATTTCCAAGTGATCTTGAAGTGTAATTTATCTTCTTATTTTGCAGCTAGCTATGGACCAAATCCCATTTGCAAAGGCTGTTTATCTTGTTCAAAGGATAACGGGTGCATCAGATGCCAACACAAGTTATTCTTCTTCCTACGAAGAGAAGGAATGAGACAATATGGTGAATGCTTGCATTCCTGCCCATCGGGGTACTACGGACTCCGAACGCCAGATATGAACAGATGTTCAAGTGAGTTTTATTTGAACGTTTACATTCACTTTTGTAGGAAGGTCATAATTCACGCTCAGTTTTTAAGATGATATGTTGTGGAACATGGTGTTATTTTCACAGATGTCTCAAGATCATCATAAAACTTTGCTAAAGATCATCCCAGCTCATGCCAAGATACGTAACATTCAGCAGATTAAACAGTTGATGCATTAACCTATTTTTTATTGTTGTTGTTATTTTTATTGTTATTATTGCTTTTGTTAGAAGGGAAATGTAGGAAAGTATGATCATTTAAGGAGATATTCCTAGTTTTAACAAATTCCCACTACATGAAAATAAAAAGGATTAAGCATTAATTTAACAGTGCTCATATAGGTACTAGTCAGTATATGCACTAATATATGGGTGGGCTTCTTGTCATGCTTTTTGTTCCCACACAAATTTCAGATGACCAGACACCTCACACCAGACATGCTTTAATATGTAAGTGTTGCTATTTTAATAAAACAGATGTACTATTAAAAACAAACAAACAACCTTTCACTTTTAGTACTGCATTTTATTTGGAAATTTACAACCTGCTAATGTGCAACAAGATTCCCTGTTTGCATGTTTGTGCCTAGAAGCATAACTGTTAAAATCAACAAGTGCTCTGGTATCTCTACACATTATTTCACTGCTCTCTGGCAGTTGTGCTGATTCGTATCGATTTTTCCATATACTCATATGTGGAGTATTACCCATATGGATTATTAATCATTGCTATTACCTCTAATTCGTATTTGAGGGGGGAGAGGGAAGTTTGTGTGTGTGTGATAGTCTAACCAGAATTAGGTCAGTGAACCTAAGAACCTGCAGTGAGAAATAGCTTTTCTTTGATTCCTGGAATAATCAAGTGTCTGTTAAATGTATGGCACTCTTTCCCTCAGCACTGTGGCATGTCACTGGGATGCACCACACTGTGAGAGAGTGGGTGCTGGCTTTCACATCACACATAATCTTGAGACCCGTGTGAGGTCACTTCTTGGCGGTCTGGACTGGACAAGGAGCACTCATGGCTGTGCCTGGACCTGTCCCAGCCCATGCAGTGACATCCCGCCTCTTTCTCCCCATTCCATGCATGGGCTTCGTGGATATGGTATTCTTCATGTTGTGTTCCCAACGGCTGTGTAATATTGCTTAGTGCTGCCTAATCTATACCAGGTGGCTAGGACTTGATGAAAAAATAAATTAGACCAGTATATGGTTTATGTATCCCTTCTGTAAAGTAATTTAGGATCTTGACCTTAATTTTCATAACACATTTGTGAATTCAGCAACTTGTATGCTTTAAACCTTTCAAAACTGGCCTGTAAAAACTTATCCATGTAAAAATGTTTCTGAATATAGTTACAGCTTTGGGAAATAGATGAATTTATCTATATTACCCTATAGTGTGCTTGTGAAATAGGAAAAGTAGTCCGTACTGGCAGTCTCTCTTTACTTTCTTAAAAAGAAAAAAAAAGTTATTTGCAGAAGGTAGATGGTGAATTCAATATAACTTTTTTTCATTTTTACCACTTACAGAAAGTAGCCTTTTCCCCTGAATTACAGGATTGGTTTTGAAAAGCCTAAATGCAAGTTGTGTCCAACTCATATTGGCATGTGTTGAGCACTGGATATTTAACTCGCCCTCATGCCTTTGACAGTCTCCCCCTGTGAGAATAATGATGCAGTCACATTTACCAACCAGTCCTGGTTCCCCTCCAATGATTTCTGTATTGTGTATTTTTATTTTAGTGTAACTGCCAACTGCTGTATCTATAAATCACATCTTCATTTTTTTGTTGGTTTGGTGATCTTGCATGGCACGTATGTTGCATTGTGGACACAGACATTTTGTGGATTGAAGCTGAGTTAAAATAAACATTCTTAAAAAATAGAATAGGTTTCTTCCTACTTGATGTTAGATACTTTTAGGAGCCCTTAGTTACAGACTCCATTGCTCAGATAGTATTATCTCGGCTAAAAATAATAAAAATTCTATGTTAAAAACCTTCTGGGAGTTACAGGGCTTGAATTACATAAGTTGAAATGGTTTTTGCCCTATTAATGTCTTTATAGGCACAAAAGCTGTTTAACATTTTATTACTGGAACACTTGCCCATTTTTGTTAGAGAAGCTATAGAACATATTTTTGTGGAAAATGTTGACATGATTTTAAAAGCCAAACATAGTGCCAAATGTAACACAATAAATACCACAGCCAAGCGCAGCAGCTCTAAAATGATGGAAATTTTGAATTTCAAGACTAATTTTCTTTTCTACATGTAAGCAGTATGTGTGTCTTGAATTTGCTAAGTGGTTCTAGACTGTTTTTCTAGTAACAGTGAATCATGTAATTTTGAGACTGCTTGTCTCTAGAAATTGATGTAGAGTTTCCTGCTGGAGATGATTTTCATCTTGAACACTGCAGTATGAGAATACAGAACATTTGGACACCAAATTGGAAAGTGCTGAGTCTCTTCTGTAGAAGAATGCTCAGGAGAAGTGCTACACTTTGTTAATTTTCCAAGAAATTTTAATATTAATGACTTGAAATGAACTGCTCCAATGAGAAATAATCTCATGAGAACAAAACAGAACTGTATTAAAGAGTAAGATGAAATCTGTCACCTAGGTGGTTGGTTTAACATTGGTCTGATTAATGGATCAAGCTTATCTTGAGCCTTTCAACATAGTTTGTATCCATATTAACCTCTATGATTTTAAGGGAGGGAAGCACTCAGAGTTTGGAAATTACAGCTCCCTTCAGCTGTGCTTGGCTACTCCATTCGTTTAGGTTCTCCTTCTTTCTCACAGGAGGGCCTGACACTGCTAAAATTTTCGTTTCCCCTTCCATGTGCCTTTAGTGAAAACAAGATAAAGAGAACTTTTAAACAGGTTCAGCATTTATTAAACACATGTAGTTAATTCGCTTTATTAAGAAAGGTAATGATTTTTTTTGAACTTTGTTACAAAATAGCAAGACATCATTAATATATCATGGTTTCACTTTCTTATGTAGTACAGCAGAGCATATGACCTTCTGAGACTATTGCAGTCAGTGCAATTGTAACAGTCTGTCAGGGAGTACAGTTACCAGAGCGGCAGCACTATTTACTTTAAATGAAATTGTTCTGACTTTTTAGAACTAGTTTTGATTATTTTTGTGTTTGTTTCCTTCAAATATGGCTTATTTTTTAAAAACAAGCTGAATATAGCATTTTGGATTTTGCAAATGAAGTTGGATGGCCAGAAATTGAGGTCTACCTATCATTATTTTATAGGCATTTATTTTTTTCCTTATCTCTTCCACACTCTTTTCCTCCTTCAAATGGATTTGGATTTTTTTTTTTTAATTTGGAATTTTATGATTTTTGGCCTTACTTTCTATTTTGACAGAAGAGTTTTGTTCCACCCATCTGGCAACAAAAATCATCATAGTGCTTTGAATTAAGATTTATTAAATGTGTAGTCAATTTAGATTTAATAGGGCAATTGTATATTTGTAAAGTACTAATTGAAAACACTGTGGTTTGGCTTTTATTTAAAAGATCTCAACTAATAATGAATCAAGATTAGAACATACTGGAAATCCATTGCTAAGTGTTTATTAAGTGAATTTATTTTTTTAAAAAATCCTTACTGTAGTATTTTATAATTAGGATGTTGTATTCCAAGCATTTCTCTCTATGAAATGGTAGACCTGTGGTAAACTTCAGGGCGTGTTACAGTCAAGTGACTGTGTGTATCATTCTCTAGCACTCATGTTCAGCCCCTGCCAAAGCTGTAGCTTAAAAATCTTTGTATAATAATAATAAACCTGCAACTACCTAAGCCACATCTGCTGAGGAGGTTAAATAGCTACTTATTTGTCATCGTTTGAGCTCAGAGGGCAACGGAGCACCATGCAGCTGCTTACTTCCCTCTTCTCCCTCCAGAGCTGGCAAGGAGAAAATAAAGCAAAAGACTCGGAAATTGAGGTAAGAATAGAGAGGGATGACTCACTCATTGCGATCACGGGCAAAAGACAGACTTGTTAGGAGAAGAAAAGAACATAAATTTATTACAAACACTAACAACAACACTTGACAGGACAGTGAGAAGCATTACTACATCTTGAAAACACCTCCCCCCACCCCTCCCTTCTTCCAGGACTCAGCTTTGCTCCCAATATCTCTACCTCCTCCCACAGCGGCACAGGGGAAGGGAATGGGGGGTGCAGTCAGTCCTGCCACTTCTTCCACCTTTGGTGAGGGGTTGGAACTTCTGGCCTGGTTCCCCTCTCATGGGACAGTCCTCCACAAACATGAGGCCCTGCCATGGGCTGCAGTGTTTTCTGGTTTAGTACACCCCTACATATTGCAATTCTGCCAGTGCTGAACTACAACAGTGGGGACTTCTCCCCACAGCATCCCAGCCTTCTTAGGGTGCAGCCACCTGCTCTGAGGTGGGGTCCTCCACAGGCTGCAGGTTGGCATCTGCTCCACTGTGGACCTCCATCGGTGGCAAGGGGGTGGCCCTGCCCTCTCACCACAGGAGAGAACTCAGCAGCAGCACACCTCCCCCACTTCCTCCTCCTTTCTCCCACTAACCTTGGTGTTCGCACAGATGTTCTCCTTGCAACTCCTCCTCACAACTCCAACTCCTCCTCCTAGATTTCCCTTCTTAAATATGTTATCACAGAGGCTCAGCCTTAGTGCAAAGGTGGGTCCGACTTGGAGCCAGGGGAGCTTTGAGAAGCTTCTCACAGGGGCCCACTGCTGTAGCCCCCTCACCTGCTACCAAAACCCCCTCTACTCACTCAAACCCAGGACACTATTATAGATACTCCCTTGTAGGCTAAAGCTGTTTTGCTTATGATTTTCCTCCTCTCTTTACTGTCTCCTCAGTGACTTTCCTGGAAGTTTTGGTCTCTCTTCTCTCTCCATTGGTTGTTCAACTGATACTCCATCCACTATAAGAACTGCTCACATCATAGCTTTCTTTAGCACCTTGCCTCTGTCTCCTGCTCTTGCTAGCACTAGCCCAGTCTTTGTTCCTCATGTGCCCTTGTGTCCTCAAGGTGAGTTACAAAATGTGTAGTCTGTCTGGACTTTTGAAGTCTCTCTCAGCTCTGGAAATTCTGGAGAGGATTAGCACAGAAGGTGGTGCTGGCCAATGACAGATTGGTGTGAAGTGCCAACAGACATGTCGGGATGGCAGCGTAAAGTTAAGTCTGTAGCACCAATTCTGTTTTACTGAGCAGCAGAGTTGAAAGAAGTGAGTGCAATGGGAATGGGAAGTCTGGGGATAGGTGTAGTTAGGAGGTTCTGGGGTAGAAGAGACAGAGATCTGGGGCAAGAAGAGTAGGCACTGTGAGTCAGAGCTCAGTGTGAAAGACCAAAGTATTAGGTGCTTTGGACCAAACAACAGTTGTCACTCCCCAGGATAACCAACCTAATAAGTTACAGGCCCAGAGACTCCTCTGGAATGATGCCTCAATGGAAAGACTGAGTTTGACCTTTGAAAGGAAAGTGCTAACTGCAGTGAATCATAACCTATTACTCCGACTTCTGAAACACAAGGGGACACCTCAAGCAAGGACATAATTTCAGTTCAAAGACTACCAAGCCCTTCAATTTAGGAATGACACATTTCCTTCCCCAGCTTCAGTCTGCAGCTTCCTTTTGCAAAATATGATCATCATCTTTTTGTCTTAAAGGTGTTCAGTACAGTTCTCTTTCTTACACTGGTCATTGCTGGTTTCCACTCATGCAGATCCTCTCACGTGTTCTCACTTCCCTTTCCCATACTCAGCTGCTCTTCACTGGTGCCCGTGTTTCATGCAGGGCAGAACTTGCTGTGAATCGTTGTTAGTAACATTACTAGGAAATGACCAACAGTCTTTACCACTATGTCTACTACAAAATATCTTTGTTATGAAGGGAGTTATGGATGGGTAGTTAATCACACTGATTATGGTTAGAAAGGCACAATGTGGCAATGGAAACGCTACAGGATATGAATCTTTCACAAAGGCAAAATAAGACGTGTAAAGTTTTCAAGTTTATGCATATCAGTAAAAATATTTTAGAAATGAGTCATTACTTTTTACAGTTGAGATAGATACCTTTTGACTTTAAAATTCATCATATTGCACTTAATATGAGAAACTAATATAGTAAGCCTTCTTCTTGTTAAGGTATGTTAAAATATGAAGAACATGCATCTCAATACAGAGCATTTTATGCTTTATTTTGAGCTTCAAATGCATTATATTTCCCTACAATTCAGCTTATTCTGCATCACCTTATAAGCTGATGATAAATTTACTATGGAAGGATAGTATTTGTTTTGGTAACATTATGGTCTCTCTAATTATAGTACAGAAAGAAGCTGTTTACAGAGGCACATACTCTTTTTTTACAATAATAGGCATATGTACCTGAGTCTAAATTTAATTCAATATCTGAATTTGTATTTTGAACTCCTGGGCTTTTGATTCCTTCTCTAAAATGTAACTCCATCAATTCTTTAATGCTTATTTTAAAAGAAGAATGAGTAGGAGTAGCTTATCATGACTTGTCAGGAAGCCAAAGCGGGTCATGAAAATCTTTTAATATCACTGTGGTTCATCTGCTTAAAGTGTATCTCTAATTTGGGCATGATTTGTAATCCGGGCTTTCTCCTTCCAGAGTTCTTTAATGCACCATTTGTATAGTTTTCTATAAATATCGTAAGTTTCATCCACATCAATCAGATTTGCTTTTTTGTGATATTCAAGTAAATGGCAGAGGAACATTTGGGTCAATATAAATGAGATTGTAAAGCCTAAATACAAATGTTTTATTGCTGGCTAGCTAAATGCACTCCTATAGATGAGACTGGTTGCTGTAACCTTGACTGAAACATGGCTCATAGCTACTACTTTTTTAAAAAAATCTGGTGCAAAAACACTTCAGAAGAAAATTATTTCTGAAGTGCCATGGGGTGCTAGAGCTCACTGAAAATTAAGGAAAAGGGAACTTTGGCTACTAAGTCCTGTACATAAATTATCATTTGCCACTGTTTCAGTAAGCAAAGTTGAAGAATTAAATTTCTGTCTTTGGATTCTTTTCTGAAAATGGCCTTTTTTAAGGGAGATATTATGATCCTTTTTCTTTTTCTCCTCTGTAGAACCAAAGAATTTGGTCTTTCAGCTTGGTAGATTTCCTGGCCATTGACTGAGCAGTTGCATGGTATTAGCTCATGGAATTATGTTTCTTTCTTGACCATATTCTGTAACTGCTCTCAAACATGGAGGCACTTTTGCATACTATAATCTACCCTTGTGCTCTATTGAAATATCAGTCATTCAAGTTCTTACTCTCCTGTCAGTCTAAATTAAGAGATTACACAGGATCAATAGACTTCCCATTGGAGAAGTTATATATCTTGTCCAATAAATCAACACTTCAGAGCTCTGTGGAAGGGATGTTTTTGTTTTGATTTGTTTTGTCTGAACACTGAAGATACTTGAGCAAAGCACTTCTGTCTAATTTCAGGCCAGTTAGCTTCACCAGACAAAATAGTGACTTCTCTTCCACCCTTTCCCCTGGGAGGTGAAGTCATGGAGCTGTGAATTTATAACCACTCCTGTGACAGCTTGTGATTGAAAATAGACTTCTAGAAAGTTAGCTTTTCTAACTTTTGGAGTATTGCTCTTCTTCAGTTCTCTCTTTTCACTTTATAAATAGGTATTTATCATGAAAGATTATATCTCTTTAGGGTTCTTAATATTAATTTTGCCCATTGAAGTCATTGCAGTGGGCTTAGGTCTATCTGATGGGATAAGAAAGTTATTAGTTTAAAACTGCCCTTTGCTGAAGCAACTAGGACTTTTGCCATGGATTTCAGTGAGGTCAGAATGTTGTTCATTTAACATTTACATACAAATCCTGTGGGAAGTATACACCACATGTTAAAAAGTGTCATCTGTTTAGAAATGGGCTGTGCTAATCAAACATACCAGCTGATTTCTCTGGGCCTCCCTGAGTGCTTTTTGAAGTCCAGTTATGTGAGGATGGTACTCAAGGAAGATGTGTGGTCTTCATATGAGGGTGGCTTTCGAGGATGTTTTATACCTTTCAAGTGGAAAGATGGAAGCAAATATTTGACTTTCTGGCTTTCCCAAGATAGAATCACTAGAAAGAAAAGATGAGATTGTGCTAGAAGAGTTGTGGTAAGAGTGTTATGATGTCTAACAGGCCCTGACTATGAGTAGAGGGTAGTAGGGCTAGTGGGATGTAAGGAGACACGATGCTGAACAGGAATAGAAGGGATTTGAGGTCTGGTAGAAAGCAGACCATTGATAAGACACTGCAAACTGAATACAAGGGAAGGAAGAGGTAGAGGCTCAAGTGTCTGCCCCTGACCTACAGACCTCTTGTTGCTAGCTAAATGGAAACAGCAGCAACGAAGGACCCTTTACTTCTTCACTCTCAGGTTCTGAATATTAAGCTTCCAACTCTGTCATTGTTGCCTTGAAATTATGGTAGGCCTGCCAAAGGTATGTGATTGCTCTTTGGGGTTCTTCTGCAGGTCTGAACTTATCAGCTCTTTCTCCCCTCAACACCAATCTTCCAGGCTCATCCTCCTTACTGATTCTAAAGTCTCCCAGGCAGTTACCTTTGTCTATCTGGAAACCTCTAGTGGGCACCATTTTCTGTTTATTTTTAAAGAAAAAAAATAATTTTTGAAGAATAATGTCAGTTATTCATTATCTATTTCCTTCACCTAAAGAGCTCCTTGGGTCTAAAGTCTTAGCTATGTTTAGCTCACGTTTTTTGGTCTTGTTTCCTTTGGGGTTTTTTTAGTGTTGTAAACTTCTAAGTAATCTTTTAATTGGACTAAAAAGAATACACTAGCTGCATGGTTTAGCTACTGAAATTATACAGAAGATGAAACCACCGAACTGTTGAGAAAAGCAATTGGATCTGTTGCTCGTAAATTGACGTAATAAAAATGCTTTTGACAAGAACCATCTCCAGATGAAAAAAGAATCTCTGACTTGTTCAAGTTTATTATAATTATATCAGTAAGCTAACTAGTTAATTTAAAGGGAATTTAAAAGGATTTAGATAGGGTTTTTTAAAAGTAGGAAAGCTTTTGCTTTCCTTCTCTAGAGTTAGGCATAAGATGCTGAGATCAGAAAGTTTGAATGGTTGAAAACCGTGGCAATCAGAAGAAAGCAGTTCAGGTCATTAACATTAAACAATGTTTGCTTGGGTTTTGTTATGTTATTTTGTGTAAAGGATAATACAGTTTTTTAAAATGTTGGTTTTCTTAATTATTGAATATTATGTCTAACAGCTTTTCTGTAGATTTCATACTATATTATTCAATTATTATCCAATTTATTATTTCAATAATAGAATGCAAAAAATTTTAGGAATCTGCTATATACTTCCATTAAAACCTACATTGAATAAAGTTTACATAGATAATGATGCTGACTAACAAAAAGAAATACAAAATTCAACACAGTTATATTTATTTCCAAACCAGTCTATCTTAATATTCAAAATGGTGTATCAGCTTTCTTTAGGAGTCCAACTAAAAATGTGTGCACTTTATCTCTCCATGTTGGTATATTTAGCTGTAAAAGCAAAAGAAGTTAAAGAATTAATTTATTCTAATTAACTAATCTCAGTCATAGTTAAAATAATTTATTAATAGCACTTTTATTAGAGAAAAAAAAAAAGGAAAATTTGCCCCAGAAGCATTGAAACCATGTAATAAGATGAAGCTAGGCACAAAAAATAATAAACACTGTAATGTTTTCTTTATTTTATAACCACTGCTGTGACAGTTTGTGATTGGAAATAGACTTCTAGAAAGTTAGCTCTTCTAACTTTTAGAGTATGGCTCTTCAGATTTTTAATATAGTTTATTTATACTTTATAAAAAAATCCATGCAAGGCTTAGCTGCACCACCATCTTCATGATCTGAAACTGAGTGTATGGAGGATGACAAAAAGGAGTTGTTGCTCTCAGTTGATCTTCAGCTACAGTGTGCTCTGTTACTGAGTTAAAATATCATTATGATTAGCACCCAGTAACCCTAAGTATTGTGCTGAATATCACTCTGGTGAATTAATGTTTTTTCAGAATTCTTATTCATAATATTATTTCAGTATTATCCCCTAAATTGAATCTGATACAGATTAAATAATAGGCATTTCATGTTTGGAGTAATTTTCAGAGGAAAAAAATTGAAAATAAACTGCCTTGGTGGAAATCTCCACCCAACCTTCATCCTGGAGCCCCTGCTAATGCCTCCAAAATATAATTATCATGACAGGGATTCTACTGTGATACAAAAGAAAAGTGGCATAGAAGGCAAAGCAAAAAATATAAATAGGATGCGAATTTTGAACTGTGATCAAGAAACTGAAAGATTGATTCATTCATTTAATGTTTAAATATGGAGTATTCACATATGTACTGTTAAATAACAATAGTTTTATGGAGTGTATCTCCAGCATAAGGTGAGGCAGGCTTTCGCTTACTACGCATGTTTATACGTTATCAAAAAGCAACTTGTACAAGAAGTTTTTAATTTAATCCATCTTCCACCCAAAAAGTTCAAATGGAGTAAACTTTAAACATGTTAGTCTACAACATGTTTTGAAAGCAATAGTTAAAACATTATTTCAAAAATATACTTGCGTCACTTGGATCTGAGGGAGGGTCACATGATGCTAATTTTTCTTTTAATGTTCTGTTCTGCACCTCATCATTGGACTACATGATTTGGAAAAACCTTGATGTCTTTTCAAACTGTCTTGTGTGGGTGGGCAAGAGGCAAATGTTTTTTCTGAATATTTAAACACACTGGATGTTTGATTCAAGCATTGCAATCAATAAAATACTTGCAGTACATCTTGAGCGTAACAAACCAGATTTGCAATTAACTATTGCGGTACATTTCCAGAGCAGCTCACCATACCATTTTGCCTTGTGGACACATTAATCTGGGAAAGGGATTTTGCAGGGTCATTGTATGGGCATTGATCTCCTGTTCTTTGGAGATTGGTTCAACCCTTGTGAAAAATAATGTATTGTTCTTGGGAATTTCCTATAAACTAAACTGTGATAAGAAGTGCAACTAGTGCTGCTTATATAAACACAAGTTCTAAAAAGCCCCTTTGAGAGATGCGGGACACAGGAGTTGGTAGCATGCAGGTTATGCATGGTTGTGTATAAATAGAGCCTGCAGAACTTACCTTTGGCCGAGCAAAGCTTCAAACTGATGTAGGCATTCCTTCTAACCAAAGAAAGGTGTACCAGCATTTGAAATATTTTCTTTTCTTTTCATGCAATCTGCCTAATTTATTTTCCAATGCCACAAGAAATCTGATCTAAAAAGCCTCATATTTCCCCAATTTGCTGACAAAGGATAATTTTCTACCACCACCCGGTTTAAGTGTTACGGTATGCCCTATTGTGGTCTGCTGAAGTTCAAGAATAATTATTAAGATCTGTTTTATAAAGATTGGCCAAATTTGAAGTGTTGTTAGGGGATATTTACCAATAGCTATTTCAGAAGTCCTTACTTTTGTGATTTTTTTTCTTTAGAAAAGAATGAAGAATAAATGAATGACAGAAGTGACCAAAAAAGATTCGTATTTTGTTGCGTGACATGAATAACAAATGCTTCCTTCTGTGACTTCAGATAGCTGAAAACAGGATACAGTTAATGTAGTTTATATAAATTAAGTATGTTAGCTGAAGGATTAGGGTTTTTTAAAAATTAATTTTGAAGTATTCATTACTGTTCCAATGGCTTTTACTTTTTAATCTTTGGAACCTTTTGCCCTGGCATTTTTTTGTAGTTATGTATGACTGACTTTCATAAGCCTCTGTGTAAGTATTTCTGCTTTCCAGGTGTGCAGATGATTGTTGATACCTAGTTCATTTCCAAGTTGCCATGTTTTAGTATGGGATAGGATGTTTCTGAACAGTCTGCTTCTGAGTCTGTAATGTATTGCAGACAATATTTCTCTTAAATTTTCAGAGAAATACAATATTTCAAAAGACAATAGTTTTTTGGGGTGTTTTGCTATTTATTATAGCTTTTTGTCTTTTAATTATTTAATAATGGTTATTTTTTATGGCTTAACTGCCTTAATAATAGAGAGGAATTATATCCAGAAAAATTGAGGCTTTTTGCATGGTAGCACATGTGTAGATATGGACATCAGATATAATACATGAAAGCATTCATTCAGCTATTTATAGAGACAACTCATGGAAAAAGATGTATCCTGCTTTCAATGACAAATAATAAACTGCAGGCAGTACATATAATACATGCATACTTCCCAAAATAATTTTTGCATCTTAGTTTCCTCAAAATTACTTAAAACCAAAAATAATTTACATTGAACATTTTTCCTCCGAAAAGATGTAATTAACTCAAATATCACTTAACTACAGGTTTTATCTACAGTTCTGAATAATAATAAAAAAAAGGATTAAAAAGATGTAGGGGAAAACATGATAAATAATTACAGTTAATTGTAATTTCTCTTACAGAGCAGATAGATTTCAGGATGACAGTATTCCTCATTATAGCACTTCTGGTTTTGCTATTTTATTGCTTTATAAGTCCTTTCATTTTTAGGCTCACCCCAACTTAAATGTCTCATTGTTCCTTATGATCCTTTTGATTCAGGATGCAGAATAGAAAACTGCGACTCCTGCTTTAGCAGAGACTTTTGCACCAAATGCAAAACTGGCTTTTACTCGCACAGAGGCCGCTGCTTCCGAGGATGCCCCCCTGGATTTGCAGCCTTGGAAGAGCTTATGGAATGTGTGGGTGAGTCTTCTAGCACAGCAATGCTGCTGAAGCAGGTCTTTGGCCAGATGGCCAGGTTCAAATATGGCACTATTTTTAAGCTGATGCTTAACATTTCCTATCAAGAAATATTCACTAATGAATTGTGTCTGTATTTCTTTACCCCTAATAATAATTAATAATAATAATAGGTTTTTTCCAAACTGAAATATTGCATTATTGGGAATGCCACTCTGTTCTGCATCAGAAAGTTCTGTCCTCTTAACTGTTAATCACTTTGTATGAGGATTTATGATTCAGAATTTGTAAGACTTCAGGAAGGCCAGTTTTTGCATTAGAACTGCATTAGAACAGTGATGTACTTGTTGGATTCTTGCTCTCATTAAACTATCTGCTCATTTTGCCTTTTAGCAAGGCAAGAACCCAGGACAGGGCAGATTGAATTCCTGTAACATTTGGGCTTCAAATTCACTTTTAGTTTCTCTGCAGCTACTCTCTTTTCCATTAGCAAGTAATAAATATAAAGCACCAAATAAGTGGTTTTGGTAGAAATTTACTTTATAACTCTGAGACAGCATTGACAATTCTCACAATATTTGTCGAATCTAACAATTTGGTGTTTTATCTTGAAGCCTGGGGATTATGTCAGGACAGACTTTCTTTCAAGAGTATTCCTTGCATTTCACGATGGAGAGGACTTGGAAATGTGAACTCTTGAGCTTTGCAAATCCAGGTGACAACCAAATAGGATTTATTTATTAAGAGAAAAATTTCAATCGATCTCATGATTTTAGGAGGGGTTTTGAGTATTTGGGACTGACATGATGTCTATACACACCCATTGATAGTCTGATGGTTTTATGCTCAGTTTGTTGCCTGCCAAAAAGATTCTCTCAGGTTCTGTAAGAGATTTTTATTTTGTTTCTAAGTTTTTGCCTGTTAACAGTAAAGCTTTCAAGTGGTGCTTTCTAACAGTGTATTCTAATAAAAAAAAAAAAAAAAAAAAGGAAATAAAGAAAAACCCAGAAGAATTGCTCACTCATGTTTTCTTTTGCTTTATCAGAAGGCTGTGAAGTGGGTCAGTGGAGTGAGTGGGGAACTTGCAGCAGAAATAACAAAACATGTGGATTTAAGTGGGGCCTGGAAACAAGAACAAGACAAATTGTGAAGAAGCCAGCGAAAGACACGGTACCGTGCCCAACCATTGCAGAATCCAGACGGTGTAAAATGGCCATGAGGCATTGTCCAGGAGGTAAGTGTAGTCCATGCCACAAAAATCTTTGAGCTTTCCTTCACTGAAATCCTATTTCTAACTTGAAAAAAAAAGCGCTATTTCATCCCAGCTGAAAGGGAAATCCTGTCTCTGCTCTGCCAGCCAAGGCTGAAAGGCAGAAGTACTACGGCAGTCCTAATTTGTGCAGCAAGACTCCAGGGAAAGGCTCAGCATGGGAGTGATCAGTCTCTCAGTAGACAGTGAAAGTGTGTTTTTCCTGGTGTGGTACTGAGGCTTTTTCAAAGATGTGCCTTGTGGAAGAACCATAACAGGTTGCAGTTTTAGCTACAACATGAAAACGATAGTGATGGTGGAATAACTAATTACTCTGTGCATGGCAGGAAAGATTGTGATTCTAAACCTTTCTGCAGGCGGTGCACCCAGTGCTGGTGTGGTGGGTATTTAAATTAAATGAAGTTAGTTACACATGGCAATGTTAGCTGGAAGTATTATCTGGAATGTGTTGCTTGTTCTGCATATTGTAGATCAGGGCCAAACTATGATAGATGAGATGCAAGTAGAACAGTGATAGATATCAAGCTTTTCAGCATGAGACCAGCTTATGGCAATTACCACAAGTAGATAAAAGAAATAGTCACACATCTTTATCATGGTGTTCTAAGACTTATGTAGTGATGCTGATTTGAAAAAGGAAATGGAGTTTCAATTCTGTGTTCAGTTTTGTAGACCCCAAAGTGGAGACATGTCACTGATAGAGAGGAGTTTTTGTTATCTTTTAAACTGAAATGATTAACCTCTTTCACTTGCGCAGACTGAACACTTAGAGTTTTCAGAATTTGTAGGAGAGGTGGGTGATCAACAAATGATAAAGATGCCATTCCTTTTGGAATCATAGGATTAAAGAAAGATTCAGACTTGAAGGGACTTCAAGAGTTCTCTAGTCTAACCTCCTGCTGCAACCTGAGTCAACTGTGAGATCTGACAAATAAAAAGGAATAAAGGGTTGCAGAGTCCTGAGAAAAGCCATAACCTGATAAATAATCTTAGAAAAGTTACATAAATAAGCTTGTGCTCTGGGATTGTTGATTATGTCTCTCTTGGCTTGAACATACTGCCCACCAGTACGTGTGAAAATTTTACATAAAGTTTTAGTTTACAGATTAAATCTGTGCAAGCTTCATTTTTGTCTCTAGGACCCTGGCACAATCTGGAAGAGAATATAAAGTTGATTCTCTGTTATCCAGGTTAACTGAGTCTGTTGTGCACTCTTCCTCCCTGTCCCACTCCCTATACTCATACACATGTGCATGCACATTGTCATAGAGGTCCTGGGGTGCATTGTACAGCGCAGTTAATCTCCAACCTAAATAAAGTTCTCGAAGACATTGGAGAGTGGAACCTATGGAACTAGCATCTCCATAGGAAGGAAGAAGAAAAGGTAAAAATTAAGACTGATTTGGGCTGCCATGGTATGTGTGTCTTTGAATGCGAGTCAGCTGCATCTACATCAAGGTAGCTACACTTACTAGTGCTTGCAGCCTGCTGAGGAGGATGAGCTGTTCTATTTACTTCTAACAAAGCCCAAATGGAGTTAGTGATCAGATCAACTGGGGAAATGATTTACAGCTAAAATGGAAGGAAGAAAAAAGAGCCTGTGTTAAATTCTACAAAATCTCATTAATATTTTCTTTTCTTTTTTCCGTTCAGATGCATAAAGTATAGCTTGTAGTGGAAAATTTGAGAAAATCGCAGAATATTTTCAATTGAACTCTATGTGGTACAGATTGTCATTATGTACCCAGTGTGTATAGAGGGAGGTATTTCATGGATGAAGTGTCCAGCTTCTATATAAGCTCCCAGCAAGTAGAAATTTACAGGTATGGGTTTAGTCTGGATAATTTAGTTAGGGTACAAATTATTCAAATTGTTGTAAATAGTTTGAGAAGTGTGCTTAAATGGACCACAATATTCATGAATGCTGTAGCATGCTCATATAACTGTGGTAATCTCTAGCTATTGAACATTCATACCTTTTTGTAGCAGATTCTTTTAGATTGTTTCAAATTTTCTTGTCTAGCAGTTTAGGTAAATTAAAGATTTACCTTATCTTTTCAAAGGCACAGTGGTGGGCTTTCCTAAGATTTAGGAAATTTATTGCCTTGTCTAGTTCAAATTGCTGCATTTTTTTCACTGTGTATCAGGAAAATTGCTGCAAATACAAATTCAGTAAAAAGGCTTGTGGTATTCTCTCATAACCATGGGCTCCAGTAAATCCTAAAGATTACAATCCTCTCCCATCCTCCCATGGTGTGGAATTCCCTGCCTGTGTTTTCAGAGATAAAAATAAACATATACAAAACTGCAGGTTTGAACTCTCCACACTGAATGCTGATGCTTAATACCACTTCTGTGCCATCATATAAAATACCGGCCAGAGTATAAACTCCTTTCTCTCTCTAAGAAACTCCTGGGAAGGAGTGTGTCAGTGGGTTTCTAAGTGCCTAGGGTAAGTCTTCCCCAGGCCTGGTTATCTCTGCAGGTGAGGAAACCACAGAGATTGTCCTGTTTGAAACTCCTGCTTTGTAGTATGCTTTCATTATGATTATATACACATCTGGCCTAAGATCCCATTCCTTCGTCATATTTAATGTAGTTAGCAGGTTGCCCCATTAGACACTTGAAATGTTTCATTGCTTATTTAATCACTGTGAAGTAGTGGGAGGCAGAGACACTAGTTACAGGGAAGCTCAAATCAAGCAGGTCCTGGCTGCTAAGGAAGAGATTGTGTTTTTAAAAATATGGTGTTTTCCTAATGTTAGAAATTTTGTAATTGAACTTTTAAACTGAGGAAATAAGAGAGAAATGTAAGATTAACACTACTGGGGGACCGAAGAACCATAATCCCTGTAAATGTCAATTGAGAGGCTGTTAATAAATCCTTTCTTTCTAGTGTTGTCAGTACATAAATGCACACAAATGTGTGGGATAAGTAATGGATTATATAGCTAAAATGGTGGTAGATTGTGATGGATTAAACTGAGCACAGGAAGTAAGGATATTTTTGGTAGAACAGGGTCAAATAAAGTGCTTTTGACACATGCTTTCTACTTCTGTACATTTTACAGTTACTATTTATGGTCACACTACAGAAGAATTTCCGAAACAGATTTTTACACATTTGCAGAAGAAGTGGAGTTAAATTCAGTTTGCCTACTGAATTCAGTTTACCTACCATTCAGTTTCATGTTTCTCAGGGTTTGAGATGTTACCCATCTGGCCATATGTCTGTGGTACAAATCTAGTTGATGAAGAATAATTCTTTATGACTTTCCCAGTATTTGTAGACTTGTATGGATACAAGCTGGAATGCAAGTGAAAGATGATTTCACTTCTTTCCTACTGAAGCCAGCCACATAAGAGGATATTCTACTTGATTTCAAGTATGTTACCCAGTGATATTTTCTTATTGTCAGTACTAATTGATTTAACTGTTATTACCAGATGGGAATGTCACATTTGTGTATCTGTTTATGTTATGTATGTTACCCTGTGGCTTGGGTTTAACATGACTCATACTATGGGAGGTTAGACTTAGAAAAAGATGACTTGAATCATTCAGGCCACCTCCTACCCATCTCTTCCTGATAAGGAATTTTCTCCTCTTTAGCTCAAAAAGAAAGAAAAAAAAGAATTTTTAAAAAAGAGTGACCGCAGTGGGGAAATTAGCAGGCAGAAACGTTTTATGGACTGATAAATATTGCTGTCTTGAAGTTTTCCCATATATTTATTATAAATATTTTTTTTACATCTTATTTTTACATGTTCCCTGTGTTCACCTCAGTAATTACTCCTCTTTTGTTTGTACCCTTGAGGAACTTGCAGGTTGCCCTCATGTTTCATATTAAGTATTACACAGGCAAGCAAAGCCACTCTGCTTCTTTTAGTCTTCCATCAGACTGCAGTTCTTCAAGCTGTTTGAATCATGAATATTACTCTATGCCAAACTCTATTATTTCTAGTACAAATCCCAATGCCATTTATGAATGCTTATTTCAGACATGGAGAAAGAGAGATGAAGATGGAATGTATGTCTGTATTAATTTCCTGATCTCAAAAAGGGAAAGGCAGCAGGACATGAGGCTACAGTGGTAGAGAGTTCTTGCCTGGACACAGGCATGTAACTGGATGGACTTCGTGCTGGTTGATTGGATTTTGGGGGGGGGGTTATGCAGTAATCTTTCTTCTTTCTATTGCTGCAATAGAATTTAAGACTTCTGGAAGAGCAACAGTAAAATGACCCAATCAGACTTTCTGCCCTTATACTGCAGTTACATTTCATTATTAATATTCAGAAATTATGACTGAAAAAATAAAAGAATATATACTTAAATACAGAAAACTAATAAATATACAAAGCTGCAAAATGCATGTTAACTAAGTAGTGTGAGGGTTTTTTTAGTCTGATAAGCTCTAGTGATACGGCAAACAAGGACTTAATGATCCTGGTTTGCAAAAAATATTTAAGGTAGGGTAGACAATATTTAGAGACAAGCTGTACATAAACTTTGGTGAAGACACTACTTATACACTTAGAGTATTCTAAACTAGCATAATTTCTAATAGAAGCCATGTTACAGGTATAGTTATCTCTAGTAGGTAAGTATTTTTCCCTTCTTTAAAATGACATATTCATTTGAGAGTGAATGTTTTAAAATTTCTGGCTTTAACTTTACGACCTGCAGTAAAAAGGGTAAAAAATGCTCTTATGTTGTCCCCTCACTCCTCCCTGGAAGTTTGGTGTTACCTACATTTGTTTTCTTTTGAAACCCGTCAAAGGATATCTGGATTTCTCTCTGAATATAAACAAAGATTTATTTAGAAGAGGCTAACTTTCTCTAGGTAGGTCTCAGTAAACATAGCCACCATATTTTCTGTCTGCTATTGGTCATGTTATGTTGCCACAGGAACAGATAACCTAAGTGGCAAAGACTGGTTCAGGAGCAGCAAGAAATGTTGCCTTCTCCGTGAGAACAGTAGAGCGCTTGGCTAGATTGGTCCAGTAGACTGTGCAGTCACCATCCTTGGATGTTTCCAAGACCTGACTCAACGAAGCCCTGGACAATCTGGTCCGAATGGTCTTGATCCTACTGAGAGCAGGAAGTCAGACTGGGGACCAACCTGGATGATTCTGTGGCTGTGAACGGCAAAATGTGCTGTGGGTTTAGGCTGAAAGAACACTGTTCTTCCTGTTTGGGCTTTGCAACGTTTCTGGTATCGTTTACTCCTAATCAGAGAGAAGCTGAAATGACTGGTCATAGGGAAAAGAACCAAAACAAGTCTTTACCTTGTTTGTTCTAGTACTGAGGTCTCTTAATTTGGCCTGTTTTATTGATGTTGAAATAATATGCAGAGTATGTCTAATGATTTGAATATAATGCTAACTGTTGTTTCATGCATTTCCAAGTTTAGCTTTAATCAGGATAAAAGCTTAGTTGGAACTGCTGATTTCTTGATTGACTTTATTATTATTTGACCTTTTCACTTAATGGTCTTGGCTGAATGGTGCACACTTGTAATTTCAAAATCTTGCATAGGATCTAAAAGATACATAGCACAGTGTACATTTATTTTAAGTTAATGCACTATGGCAGTCTAAGAAAACATTGAAAGACCAGCAGAGGATCTATAGAGATGCAGAAATAGAACTTTATTTTAGTTTTAGAGTTGCTTTGACTTTTCAAATCTTAAAGTCCAGTCTAAGTTGTTGACGTTTTTAGTAACTTGAGGATTTCGTTCCATTGTTAGTTAAGTCATGACATAAATGTATGTTGCAAGTTATAGATAAAAGAAAATGATCCTACTTAGAAAAGATTATGTTATAAGTTGAGGCATGATCTGAAGAAGGATGGTAAGAAACAGAAAGCATTATGACTTGGGGAAAGGTGACAAGATTTACAAACAGTAAGATTTTACTGCTTTGGTTAGTATTTCATGAATCTTGAAGACATTGGAATACTATTTATCACTATAATACTAAAAACTAGGGTTTTCAAGTCTTAATCATCATTTTAAAGGAGACTGTAGTACATAGAATTTACAACAATATACTGTCATTGCCTACTGCAACTCTCTGTTAAATTTGCAGTAGCGTTGGACCAAATCTGCCCTTCATTGCCTTCAGCAGACAGGTAGAAGCTCCATTAAGCGTAGCTTCACTGAGTATTGACTCTGCTAGAATATTGGTATCACCAAGCAGGCTTGCCTCCTTGAAGTATTTTGTGAGCACCAATTACACTTTGACCAAGAAGGCTTGGCCTTAGCTTGTCTGAAAATATAACCCATAATTTTCAGTTACAAAGCATGACTCAAAGCTTCTGAAGGAAAAAAGGAAAAAGCACTTCAGCATCAACAGAGAGCTTACAGGAAGTAAACTCCACCAAAGACACTTATTTGCACAGTGCAGGCTGGAAAAGCAATAATAATGAGCAAATGTTTTTGCAAATATTTCAGTTGATGGCCATTCCGCACATTTTGTGAAGGAGCTAGCAAGTGGGAGCAAGAAGGGACAAGGTGAATGTAGTTTGGAGGCTTTCCAGAAAACAAGAACTGTTTTGTAGTGTGGCTTAACCTTCAGAGCCTGGCATGCTTGTTAGTATATTTGTTCAGGAAACAAGCTTTTGTCAGCTACAGAATCTGCTCATCTGGATTGTCAACATCTGCTTCATACAGGGAATGTTGTGCTGAGAGTGTTAAAATTTTTTTTTCCTACCCTTTAGCTGATCACATTCAGAAGGGATTGCTGCAGGTGAAAACAGTAAAGGAAATATAAACCCTAAGGAAAAATAAAACGCCTTATATTGCTCATTTCAGTGAGAGTGCCTGCAATGAATCTTTAAGTATTTTAAACTAAGGCACATAGGCAAGAGGTATAGTTATATTATCAATAGTCAATAAGTTTGTGCTGGCTTCTAAAAAGAGTGCAAAGGTTGTAATCTCTGGTAATAATAAAAATAATCAAAATTTAATTATAAGTAGTTCAGGTTGGAAAGGACTGCAGCAGGTCATCTAGTCCAGCCTCCTTCTGAAATCAGGTCAACTGTGAGAAAACCAGGATTAGCTGACAATTCTCAAAGATTAAGTATTTTCCCTTTATTGGTTGTAACTCTGCTCCTCTTCATATGCTTATTTGTGAGATGATGATTTATAAATGATAGGAAAAATGTGTTGTTTTTATTTGTTCCAAAGTGAAAAATATAGAAACGCACAGCAAATTTGTAATTATATTTTCATGACATTTGCATTCATTGACACTGAGATTTGCATGCATGTACATACCTGTATTGGAGCACTTCTTAGATTTGCAGATAGAAGTTAGGTAGTGTACCTTTCAGCCGATAGGATACTATAAATTAACTGAAATATATCAGGAAACTCTGATTTTTCTTTTCTGCATTAAAATATAGTATTTTATGATATTTTTTTCTTAGAAACAAAAAACCTATACTGCTATTTCTTGTGTGTTTGTCTTCTTTTTCCCTCCTGCAGCAGGGATAGGAAAATTAGGAATCTGTTGATGGAGGAGTGTACTTCTCCATGCTTTCATATCAAAGCAGTAAAGAAAACTAAGGTGTGTTAATGATGAAACATGAACAGCTATGTTCTTTCCTTAAGGCTGATTTAATAAGAAATATGTTAGCTCCTGACAACCCAGTATGACATTTTGATGTTCACAGCTACAGGACAGAGATACAGAAAGATTAATATAAATATTACTTTTAATACAGTGTAATTTGTGTGTTATTTGGTCATATGAATGAAGAAATATGTGACTGAATGAATCTATGAAATCCTGCTGAAACTTCACTTGCACACAAAATGTTTCAGCTGAATTTGTTATGCAGCACTTGTTTTAACCCCTCACACCTGAGCAACAAAAACCCTGAACACATGCAGAAAAGAAAATGCTTACAAATGTGTGAGCTAAGAGATTGCGCCTGAATTGGATTCATATTCATTAAAATGAGTTCAAGAATAAACTTAGTATGACTTTTAAAAAATTGCTGGTTTATGTCTATTACATTGCTGGAAGCAATCCATTCCTTAGTTATCTTCTAGAGGGAAAATGCAATCCAATTAGACTTGGATCTAAAAAGTAGTTAGAAACAGTTTTTATAAGCTATATAAACTTGAATATCAGTTTGAATAGCAGTTTTGTTTAATTCTAAACCCAAGTACTCTCTGTCAAGGACCAACATGCAGGTTTCCTTTGAGATTTTACAGGAATGACTCCACTGCTATCATCCCATTGCTTGATGATCTAGATGGCTGTCAAAGCTCTGTGAAAAAGATACGGCTGTTGACTCCTCCTCTTCCGTTTTCTATGTGTTTGAAATAAGGTCAGTTAAATTAAGTGGTTAAGCAATTAAGTGCTCTGAAAAATATCAACACTTATTGAAAATAACCCTTCCAAGATTTAGGTAATTTAGGTAACTGTCTAGTATTTGGGTTGGTATTTTCCTTGAAACTGGTATGGTGGATCTTGCATGGAAATTGAGGCAGCTTAGTGTTAACTCACAAAACTTTTTGGCTGCTTTAGTCCAGATAAATATTACTATGGGTTACAATTACAATTATTAAAATTTGTGGGCTTCTGTGAATATGGTGAAATAATACATTACTTATATTGAAACCTGTAACTTAGCTTAGATAGGTATAAGTAGCCTAAATTTCCTTGGAGTACTGTTGTAGTAAAGTGTGGTTTTGGTTTGTTTGCTTATTTAACTGATGGCTCAGGTTTTTAAAGGTTTTGAGAGACTTAGTTCTTTTTGACTTAAGCAGAATTTAAAAATGCGTGGTTCTTTTTAAGAGCAGAAATAAAATCTGTCTAAAATGATCTTTAGAAGGTACCTTTCAAAACATTAACAAAACACTTGTGGAAAAGGGTTGTTGTCATTTGATTTCTGTTCTGGTTTTCCTTCTTCAGTACCACTGCCCAAAGCATATCTTGTAATGGACTATATACACGTGAGAGCAAGGTTTTGGCTCTACAAACCTTATCAGGACAATTCAGCCTGTGGAATTTTATGTATTGTTTTACCATATTGCAGCATGATACATTTTCAACTTATTTTCAGAAGATTATCAGGGAATTACTGGCAGTACAGAAGAGCCAACTCAAGCACATTTTTCCCTTTCTTCTGAATATAAATTATACTTCAGTCTTCCTTTTTAGTTAAATAGTCTTCTTGGGAAGACTTTCACATAGTTTTTCCAATCATTAAAAGGTTGTATGCAAATTTATTTATTGCCATGTCGTGGAATCTCTCAAATCAGACAAGGCAGGTACTTGAAGTGAGATTTATTCTAATCAAAATTGTTTAGCACTAGTAAACTAGTTTACATTAGTAAACTACAGGTTCAGATGTCTGTCAAACAGAACTAACACTACACAACCAATTTAAGCTTAAGTTTTAGGGATGATGACCCAAAATGCACAATCACTCACCCAACAAGGCGAGGGCTTGCAAACTTCAGGAGTTGCCTTGGGCAGCATTCTGATCCAAGGATAGAGTCCCTGACTGCAGACCCACTGCTCCAAGGAGGACTGGCTCAATTTGCCCTCCAGTGGGGCTCCATTTATACCCTAGTCGAATCTGAGATGTGGTCATATATGGTCAACAGTCTAGAAACTTCTCTCAACTGAGGCATTTCATTGGCTGAGGGTCTTGTCTGTTGACCGAAGGGCCTTGACTTTCCTTTCCCTCAACTAAGGTCTGTGCATGACCACAGTCACCATGGGGCTGGCAGCTTCTAGTTTAACTCTTTCCTTTCAGCAGTCAAGATGTTTTGGTCTTTATTGGGGCAGGTGCACCTGCCACACCATTATTATATCTTAGACCAAAGAAGTACTTTCAACATGTGTGTTTCCTTAAGTATACTGTATTTCAGAAGCAGCGTGAGTATTGTGTGACGCAGTATCTCCTGTGAGAGTAAGTACCAGAGTGTAAATCCTCATAAATGACCTGAGTGTGAGTTAGAACCATCCCATGGCAATTATACAGTTCAGAATTGTTTAAAAATGCTGAAGGAGAGCCAGCTGCTAATCCAAATGGAAATACAAATACTGAAAGAGATGTAGGTGATCCAAGGGCAGAGGTTGAATTTGTCCATAAAAGGTACTTGACAAATTTTATTGTGCATGCCCTTATGAAGTAGCTCCTATTGGTTTTTGTCTTTTGCTCATTCTGAAACTACAATCCACCTGTAGGACAAAAAGCCATTCATTTACTCATTTCTGATTCTCAACCAGAGAGCTATTTTTATACATTAATAGTGTCAGCCATTTCAGTCACAGCAGAAGAAACCAGCAAACACTCACCTAGCTGAGATTATATTTTCCTCTCTGAGGATCAATCAGTAAGGCACAGTTCTATGCATATCCTCTCCCCAACCACAGGCCTGGGTATGGCAAGTCTGTAGAGCCATCTGCTTCAGGTGTGGCATGACTAGAGAGCAATCAGCCTCATTCACTTTTAAGGATTAACTAAGGCTTTCCTTGCACAGAAATCTCTTCTTAAGTAATAAACCTGTTATGCTATACAGATATTATTTGTTTTTACAACGTTGATACAAGGGCCACATCCTGATGTACTCCTGGCAGAATTTTTGGCTGGGTCTTTCTGATACTCCTCATCTTTTGTACAGTTCATCTCTCCAGCATAACAGGTACTAACAACGGCAGTGTTTGGATATTGGAAGTTATTCCATAAATAATGGCAACTGTGACGGAAGTAGAAAGACTTCACCATACTATAATATTTAGAAAATATGCAGTATTTCTATGCAATATTTAGATTATATCATCTGCCTCATCATCCTTAAGGATGCTGTAAGAAAATATGTGTATGACTGAATGTTGAGTCTTGCTTTGTAGGACTGGTTTGATGATCACTAACCAGCTGTGACAGAAATTAGATTCTTTGGATGCACATGTGATTACCAACAGTTAAATGATAGTTTAAGTAGATAAAGCTTTTCAGCCGAGACATAACTGGGTGCATACTCCTTGTGCAGTACCCATGCAAAGTATATTATCTAAGTATACATCACCATCTGACTTGCAGTAAACTAGCAATGTACATGCAGCTAATTACAGCTGCTTGGCTGTTAAGCTAGGAACTCATTACACTGCTGTAACTTGATTGATTGTGATGGCCTGTCTGTACCCTTTATAACAGCTTTCTTCTTCTGGAGAATCATTCTGAATGCTCTGCTGCCTGCTTGCTTGATAGCTAGTGGCAACCTAAGGTAGCCTAAGACAGGAACTTCATGGGTTCAGGCTGAATTCAGCAGAAATTGTTTGCTCCTATCCCACAACCAGACAGGGTAAATCTGAGGTGTAAAGCATGAGCAAAGAGGAGAGAGGAAAGAATCTGAGAAATACAGTTATGGCTTCTTCCTGTTTCTTGTCTCTTTAGACAGGAAAAAAACATGTAGGGACATTTGAGTCCTCATTAATGGCTTTGTTAACGAAGTACAAAAGTTAAAGCCTATCCACATATGCTGCTTGACTGACTGGTTTCCAGTGCCTTTTAAAATCTGACACACAATGGTCACGTCTACAGTGATGTGTAGTTCGGAGGCTCCCAAGCTGGTGCTACGTAAGGTAGCTCGGGAAATAGAAACTGTTTAAAAGTATCAGCATAATGCTGTGCAAGAGTTAATTACCCCTGCTGAGAGACAGGATTTATTAGATCTGGCACAGTGCTGTGCAGATACAATGTTTTCAGGTCATGGGGTACTATGTTTGTGATAAAGCACTGTGGTTTGCTTTATTGGTGCATAGCTCACAAGCGCTAACTTGGGGGACTTACTCTGTTGTGGGGTTTATTCCTGTCAAATAATTATCACAGAGGGGCTCACAAATGTTCTGGAAAGGGACACTGCTCAATTCATAAATGCAGCAGCTTCCATTACTCTCCTGTAGGCCAGATTTAATTTAATTAACTTGCACCAGCTGGCAACAGAAGTCAGGGGGGAATGCCAACAGGAATAAGTGGAGGAGCAATCTCCCCAGCTGCTCTCACTTGATCAAGTCACTGCCAGTGGTAGAACTAGGCTGGAGTCAACTGTACTGATTTTTAAGGATGTGCTGTGGAAATCTTTCATAGAGTGCTTCTAGATAAGTCTGCACCTTTACCTCTCATGAGCAGCACAGAAAGAGGGGAATGGAGGAAAAGATCTGCTTTTTGTTGTTGTTGCTTGTTTTTACTTGGTTTTTTTGTGTTGTCTTTTTTTTTTTAGAGTTTTCTGAGATAATTTGAGATAATTTTACCTCATATTGGAAAGCTTGGACACCACTGATTCCCATAGTACTTTTTGCTTTGCACCTCAGAGGTGAATGATAAGAGCTTCCTCTTGAACAGTTTGAATTTCAGGTTCATTCTGAAGAACTAGAAAGATGACTGCAGATATTTAGAAAAGGAGTGAGAATGTGAGCAGAGAAAAAGAGCAATAGATAGCAAGAACTGCTCACGATGAACAGGTCATCCCTACTCTGCATTGATTTTACATGGTATTATAGTGTCACATTAAAAATGGGCAGATTTAAATAATTTTTCTGGGTACAGTCTTAAGAATCACTTAGACTAAAATGAGTAGTAACATGTATAGGAATGTTACTACAGTATAGCAATGCCATACCACAGAGGTAACTCAGTACTGTACCTGTGTCGGGATAACATTCTGCGCTAAATGATCAAGCATAGAAGCAGTATTAATTATGATGGACACAATACTGCACCAATATGTTTGGTTCCCAAGTTCCCATTTTATGCAAAATGTCCTCTCTCTTAAATGTATTTATTTTGTGTGTCTAAGCTGCCACATCTTAGATGCTGAAGGGGCTCCAAAAGTCTAATTTAAAGGATCCTCTATCAAATTAGAATCTTACATCATCTTTGCCATTTAATGAGAGAGATTTTCAGTTTATGTTTCTTTATACAGTGTGAATCAGGAAGAGGGCTATTGGAGTTCAAATGAAGGCTGAGTTTGTACAGCCTTACATATCACCTCCAAGTCTGACACTTTAATTTTGTTGTGCACATCTATTTATTGTGTATAAATATTGCAGACACAGATGAGCAAATTTAGCTCATCTTTTAAGACTATTTCTTTGAGATCTGTCTTCTTGTAGGACCCGATTAGCTTGGTGTTCATGTATTTGTCCATTTTAAGCCTTTCTACTCAAATTATAATTTATTCGTTTCCTATGAGTGTTCCTTGGTGTTCTTAGCTGATCAGACATATAAATCTGATGACTTCTGTGAACCTGGTACCAAGCCAGACTCTGCTGGAGAGCAGAGAAGCATGCAGGTATCTAGATGCAAAGAGCAGCAGCAGTAGGACACCAATAAGCGTAGGCGCTTTACAGCACGTCAGATTTATTAAGAACTTTAAGAATTTCAAACAAGGGGCATGACTTTCAAGCATCTATGTTTGAGTTGCACTATCATGTAGCATAAAGATCACAGGTATTTCCAGTGACATCAAGATCCCATGATAACTCCATAGCACACATTATAGTGAACTCCTGATGAAAATGCCAGCCAGATTTTAAATTATTCTGCTTCTCTGTCAGATACAAATGTGAACAGCTTGAATGGGTTTCCAACTGTACTTATACAAAGAGTTCAGCACAGTAGAAAGAGTGCTGTGAAAACTGTGAAACATTTTTGCTTAATTCATTGCTTTTAAAATTGCATAATGAAACCTCAGCTGTTGACTAGATGCAAGTGCCAAGCAACTTTGATCAGATCTAGCATAACTGTCTAGAAGCTAGAATGCATTTAGGTTTAATACTGTAGTAACTTCAGTACTGGCAAAAGTGCTACATTTATCTGCTACTTGAAATTACAAATGCCTAAAGATTACAAAATTTTCTAAAACAAAGCGAGTTAAAAACTACCACAAAAATGGTTAAATTCCATGCTCTGAATTTATGGACCAGATTATTTTGTACCTCCTGATTTACCACCTGTTCCTTATAACATCTAAACTACGAAGAAACAACTTTTCTGAGGCCTAGCAAAGAAAACCCACAATTTGGCCAAATATAGAGAATAAATTTTAAGCATTGCAAAAGATTGTGCAGAAGGGATGCACTAAAAATCAGTTCACAACTCTGCCTTATAGCACTAGGAGTGATATACAAGTAGGACTATTTGAGTGTATTTACAACAGAAGAAAAGAGATTGTCTTTCATAACTGAGGGCTGAAAAAATTTCTGAGCCATAAAAACTCCACAGATAAATATCTGTTGAGCAAGTCCTGTGCCAGGCTTCAAATCATTGCTCTGGTTAGGCAACTAGAATAGCTGGTGGAAGGTTTCTAGCTAAAAGAAAGTACTGTGGCAGATTACAAGGAGATAAGTCTTGAAGCAAAAGAAAGTTGATTTCAAGATCATTACAGACTGTGTCAGTTTTATAATAAAAATACTGACATTCTAATGTAATGGTCAGAATCAGTTTTTCATAATCATTGAAGGTGATTAAATATATATTCTCTGCAGGATTTATGAATACATGCTATCAGCTGTAATTTGCAGCACTCAGTGCATGATTATTCTGCCACCAGACTTTCTTAATCAGCTCTGCAGTCCAATGCCAGCTTGAGCATAGGCTGCAGTAATACCTCTTTTGATAGCAGGGGAAGCCAGTGGATCATGAGTCCTAGACATAAATGGAAAAATCCTGGGAGATAAGGTTCATTTTTTCTTGCAGCTGTGGCCAGGAAAAGGAGAAAAGGGATTCATCATTTCTGCAGAACTTGGTAATAGAGGTGGCCTGAAAAACAGCACAGTGTTTCGTAAGAAGTTTTATAACATGCTGAATATTTCTTTCAACTGGAGTTTTTTTATTAAATAAGTAACTGTCCTTAAAATTTCAAACTAAAAAAAGTTGATTCATATGTCTTTTCCAGAATAATGTTTTTTGGGTGGAGTGTGTTGTGAAAGAATAATATATTACTTTTCTCTTACTTTTTTCCAACCATCTGAATTATTTTTTTAGGGAGATAAAAGAAATTCCATTTCTTTTGGAGGGGAACATTCCCCCCTTTTATTACAGTGTCATAGGTTTACAGTATCTCAGACTGCAACTCATGTTTATAAAGTGTTCACATCTTTGTTCTGGGTGAGATAGTTATCTGGAATAGGTCAGTGTTGTTCTATAGATGAGTTCCTGTTGATCTCTGAGCATTGATGAGCGTGAGCTTCTTGATGGTTATTGCCAAAAATCAGAAGTTCCATCAAAGCCAGCAACGTTTCATTGCTTGATTGGTTTAAATGAGAAGCAAATCTGGCTGTTATTAGTTGTTCCACAGAGTAACAGGATCTCAGAACTTAAAAGTGAACTTAAAATAGAAGCCAGAATATAAGTACAATCCTTCTCACTTCATTGAACGATTTTGGAACCTCTCTGTAATTCAGGGAATGCTGTCCTAGAAGAAATGATATTTAAAAAAAAAAGGAAAAAAAAGATAGATATACTTTCCCCAACCAGTTGACTATAGAATAAGATCTTAAATAGCACTGCTGGAGTTGGAGTTATAACTAGCTGCATCAGTGCATGCACTTCAAAGCTGGGAGCAACGTGTTGCAAAAGAACCACTTAAAATTTTTATTTTTGTTTTAGACAGTTGTCCAAGTCAGCATCTCCATATCATCTTTCAGAGCTATTAAACAGGGTGTGGATCTATTGGTAGGGGTGTGTTTTATTTTTCTATGTGAACCAAAATTTCATCTAATTATACAGCTAACTGTGTAAACGCTCTAGAACTGTTCAGTATGTGGTAAAGACATCATGTCAGCTCACTAGCAAATGAATTGTTTTGTCTACCTTTTATACCACTTATACTAATTTTTCTAATGGTTTTGTTCTAAGACAATAATAAACAAGAGAACAGGGGAAGGCCTTTTTACTGAGAACAATGTGATGTGGGAACTTTGGGCTTCTCCCTCATCAAAAATGACTGATTTTGGAAAGACTTTTTTCAGGAAGTGAAACTGATACTATCAGCATAGCAATGCTTCAGCTGCCAAAGGAAAGGTATAAATGCCCTGAAACCTGTAAGAGTGTTTGTCCCCTGTGGACACTTGGAGAAAGCTCAGGTATTTCCTTCAGCAGAGCTCTTTGAATTGTGGAAGTTACCATGCATCACGTGCAGGAATTGTTATAAAACGGCTTTACCTTATTACTTCTTAAGACGATTAAGTGAAGAGAATAAAGTAGTAATGAGGACATTAATGGGAGTTCCCTGTATTGCTTTCTTGTGTGATTTTTGTCAACAGTTTCCTAATTTCTTAAAGTTCAGCTGCTGGAACCACCACATAATAACAATTTTCATGTTTTAGCTATTTTTCCAGTCTTTGTAGCTGCGGGCAGAATTCTGAAAACACAGACACCCTGAATGTTTCAACACCAGAAATTAAATAAAAAGCACTGGAAATTAATTATTGCTTTAAAATCTAGTGGGTTTAAATTTTACTTGTGACTGGCTCATAATTTTTGACTCAATGTGTTTGTCAAACTTGTACCTTACATCCAACCCCAAAAGAAACGTATTTAAAGGTGCTAGTTTAGAGTTTTCAATGTTTGCTAAAATGCTGTATCTCATTTAGGTATTCATGTGAAAACTCCAATGTATTTCCATATGAAAACATTCGGCATATAATTTGTGAAGAAGTGAATGTTGTCATGTAGGACCACAGATTTGGTGTATTTCTAAAGAGCTTGCTTTCCTGGTATTTACGTAAAACCTAGTCAGCAGCAAAAAATCAAGTGTTATTAGTGAAGGCCCATTTCAATGCAATTGAACTAGCATGCTAATTTAAGGAGATTAGAAATTCATGTTCTAGTTTAGGCTCTGAAAAATGAGCTAATGCAATGCATTGTGACCGAGCAAAATAATAGCTGGTGATTTACTTCCTTCGTTCCTGTCAGCAGTTTCATTAGTGGTGAATAGGTATAATTCTGTGTCCTCAAAGAGATTGCACTAAACCCAGTTATGATGTAGTCAGATTTTCCAAATCTTTTATTAAGCACAGCAATTTCCTGCTATTGATAAAAATACTTCGTTCTTTAGTTATATTTACATTCTGCTAGTAAAAAGTAGCTTTCTTTTAAAAATGTGTTACTTGTGGTCTTCAAAGTTGAGTTGATTGAAGTTATCCTATTACGTTAGTGTTCATGTGAATATGATGTTCAGCTGATCCAAATTTAAAATTAAAAAAGCACATTTAAAAAGGCCGTTGAACGGTAGTGATGCCACCATGCTACCACACATATTCGATTTTGAAAACAAGCACTTTCTGATTGTTTGACGGTCCAGAGCAGTCGCAAGGCAAAAGTGTGGGAGGTTTCAAGCCTAAGCCATTTTACAGAAAATGAAGTGATAATAGTTACTGCTGTTAACCATATGACTCAGTAGTAACTCGAAGAAAAATTGTTTACGCTTGGCAGAAGTTAATACTAAACAAGCACCATAATCTTATTTTTTCTGGCAAACATATTTTCCTTTAAAAAGGAGCTAAAATGTACTTATGGTGATCTTACATTTATGAAGATAAGTGCGAGAGGTACTTTGTCTAGTTTGGAAGTTTTGGAGCGTTTTTCTGCCCAATTTAAAAAAGTAATAATCAGATTTAGATCTTCCTTGCTTGAAGCTTCATACAGTGTTTATTACAGTCTAGCTTTATTTTGATGGAAAAATAGCAGGAAATTGAGTATTTAATCATGTATATAATGTTAAAGTTTGGAAACATTTTTGTTTGAGTTACTGTAACTGAAGAGCCAACATTTATTATTCTGCTTTGATTTTTATAACTCTCAACACATTTAGCTAAGATATGGAAACTGAGATTCTGTTTGTGCTTAAATTTTTTCTAAATAGGTTTGACATCTCTCATGTTTTTCATTTATACCTAAAATTTACCATGTTATCCACAAAAGTTAATGCTCCACATTAGAGAGATTGGGACAATAGTTTTTTTGTTTATATATGATACAAATATTAACATATATGCATAGAAATAAAAGTGTTTGTATGCTTCCAGGCTTGATAGTGTTCCTTAATCCAGAAGATACTTGCAGCTAGAATAATTTGAATCTTTAGCTACTGGTACTTCTTTTAATACACAGCTGTTGCTGTTCAGGCTTTCAAAAATTTGTTCAATGACAATTTTGTTATTAGTAGGCTCTATTAAGTGCTGAGCACTTTTGGACATTTGCTACTGAAGAGTTGTTTCAGAAGGATGAGCGTGTTTTAAGAGATTCCTCCAGCTTTTTTCAAAATGCTTTACTGACTTCTAGTTGGACTTGCTGTTCTGAATCCCTCAGGGGTTTGTGAAAATGTCCATTGTAAAGTTAGTCTTTTTCTGCCCAAACTAATGGTATTGTAGAGTGTGCTGTGGGATTTTACAGTCTTGTATTTCTCCATACTAAAATTCAGGATTGTAAAATGTTAGATTACAAATAGTGCCATAGAATAATGTTTTCTTCCCCCCCCCCCCCAAGTCAGTGACATCATTTATGAAATATTTCTGACTATGTTGCAGTTACACTTACTAGCCCAAATGGGACAAAATAATCTAGTGGCCACATGTGCTGAACACCTCTCAAGGAGCCTTCCATGACTTTGATTTAGAAATGGAATTTGAAACAGTTTGGCAACAAAACTTTTTTTGCACTATTACTGGAATTGTCTGGTATCAGTGAAAATATACTAAATTTATTTTCAAGTATAGAGCTAAATCACAGGGTGGAATAATGAAAGGAACAGTGAGGGACAGAGATTTCTTGATTGTAGCTACCTGTGAATTACTTATTAGTTTGCAATAATGATAGTGCAGTATGTCATTGAATACAGTTCAAATAGTAACGCATGTCCCTAGGATCCTAACCAAAACCTCAAGAATATTTAGCTTTCTATATCATTGCAAAATTTCTTGACCATCATTTAATTTATCTTACCCTCAAAAAGGGATGTAAAATATCTCCTTGAAATCATGCCATAGGAACAATCTTTCTTCCAGTCTTCTGGAGCTTCCAGTACTGGCTAAAAGTAGGAATTACAGAAGCATATGAAAATATTTAAATTGTGGTTAACAGATTGTGTTTTATTTTGTACAATTATATTGTTATTGTACTGTGTATAATTGTGTTACTTGATATACAGCTATTTTTCTAAATGTCAAGATGTGGCTAGTAAATAACCTTAAAACTCTATTTCATGGTTACTACAATAAATGAGTTTCAATGGAATAATGCAGTTTGGAGAGGAGACATAGCTGTTGTGCACATGGTGCATTTTTGTTGGGGCATTTCTACTTCTTGGTTGGGGTTTTTTTTTTTTTTTTTACTTAGCTTTCTAACATAGCCACAAAAAAAGATGTTTTTTTGTCACTTGAGGAAAAAAAAAGTCTGATAGTATTTCATAATATTCTGTTCAAACCTTATGCATAATTTGTCAGTCCTATATTGAGACAAGGTTTGATATTGTTGTTTGCTGGAGCAACTCTACACTTAGGATGCTTGCACAAAGACAGATCTGCTTTTCATAGAATCATTCAGGTTGGAAAAGACCCTTGAGATCATGGAGTCCAACCATCAGCCCTACTCTACAAAGTTCTCCCCTACACCATATCCCCCAACATCTCATCTAAACGACCCTTAAACACATCCAGGGATGGTGACTCCACCACCTCCCTGGGCAGCCTATTCCACTGTCTGACCACTCTTTCTGTGAAAATTTTTTTCCTAATGCCCAGTCTAAACCTCCCCTGTTGGAGTTTAAAGCCCTTTCCCCTTGTTCTGTCACTAATCACCTGTGAGAAGAGACCAGCACCAACTTCTCTACAATGTCCTTTCAGGTAGTTGTAGAGGGTGATGAGGTCTCCCCTCAGCCTTCTCTTCCTCAAACTAAACAGTCCCAGCTCCTTCAATTGCTCCTCATAGGATCTGTTCTCCAGGCCCTTCACCATCTTCGTTGCCCTCCTCTGCACTTGCTCCAGCACCTCGATATCTCTCTCGTATTGAGGTGCCCAAAACTGGACACAATACTCCAGGTGTGGCCTCACCAGTGCAGAGTACAGGGGGACGATCACCTCCCTACTTCTGCTGGCCACACTATTTCTAATACAAGCCAGGATGCCATTGGCTTTCTTGGCCACCTGGTCACACTGCTGGCTCATGTTCAACTGCTTGTCAATTAGAACCCCCAGATCCTTCTCTTCCACACAGCTCTCCAGCCACACCTCCCCAAGCCTGTAGCGATGCATGGGGTTGTTGTGGCCCAAGTGCAGGACCTGGCACTTGGCCTTGTTGAAGCTCATCCTGTTAACGTTGGCCCACCGATCCAATCTACCCAAGTCTCTCTGTAGTGCCTCCCTATCCTCATGCAGATCGACACTCCCACTTAACTTGGTGTCATCTGTGAATTTACTGATAATGCACTCTATGTCCTTATCAAGATCATCAATAAAGATGTTGAACAGAAATGGCCCCAACACTGAGCCCTGAGGAACACCACTTGTGACCAGTGGCCAGCTGGATTTAGTTCCATTGACCACCACTCTCTGGGACCGTCCATCCAGCCAGTGCTTGACACAGCAGACCGTTCGCTCATCCAGGCCATGGGCAGCCAGTTTTTCTGTGAGAATCCTATGGGGAACTGTGTCGAATGCTTTTCAAAAATCCAGGTAGATAATATCCACAGCTTTTCCCTCGTCCAATAGTCAGGTCATTTTGTCATGGAAGGAGATCAGGTTTGTCAGGCAGGACCTGCCTTTCATAAACCCATGTTGATCCCCTGCTGATCAACCCAGACCTGATCCCCTGATTGTCCATTATATGACTTTTAATGGCACTCAAGATGACCTGCTCCATGACCTTCTCTGGACAGGTGCTTGCATAGTGTGTATTGAAAATCACAACTCCAGGCATACATCAAACTGTAGTAGCTTTACCAAAAACTGAATTTCTGAAGTTGCTGAGCTTAAGCAGACATGCATAACGCTATCAGTTTTCCACCTTCCCATAAAATATTTACAATAATTTATTTTAAAACTAATATATTAAACAAGTAATGACTTCATTTTGAGGGTGATTACAAAAAGCAGCACTTCACAAAAATTCACCAGAATGTCTACGTGTCATTCCCTCTGTCTTTGGTTATGCCTAATGAGACAGAAAGTTCATGGGTTTTTTATTAATTATGTGGTTCTTCATTAATAAGAAAAACAAGTGATGCAACACATGCCTTGGTGCTATGTAGTTTAGGGTACCTGATGTTTTAGTCCAGCTGGAGACATGACCATACAGCAGAAGAGCAATTTATATGACTAGATGAGTGATGGAAAGCTGTCACCTCACTGGAAGATTGAGGGTGATTGTGGAGAATATTTCTGAAACCTGTGGAGCACTATGGAGAAAAATTTTTAGTGAGAACTTACCTAAGCTATAGTAATGCCAGCAAAATATCTGCAGCTTATTTGATGTATCTGAAGGTAGAATATCATACTTTGTTAACCTGTGATGCTTTTTCCTTACGACTGAGACACTAGCACCATTTTTGTCTCTATTTTACAGTCACTCTATCAATATCTGTGTCTCTGCTATATTAATAATAATAAATATAATAAGTGACTTTGGAACCTAAAAAGATTCCTTCTGCCTTGAAATGTTCATACTAAAGCCTGAAATCCATTAGCCCCTTGTTGTTTGATTACTGTGTCGCCCTACATCTTAATCTTCTCAAAATAACATTTACAACTGAAAGCTTGCAGTTTTGGTGGTTGAGGTGGGGGCCGTTGACAGGAAGGCACTGTGCCTAAAATTCTCTTTTAGAATGCTTATTGAACCCACTGTCATCTTCTGTGTGTAGTGTCTTACTGCAAAAAGCCCAGGTGATGTGGCTGCATTATATTCAACTGCAACAAACATCATTTGCATTAGCACAATAGTTGGCTGAATAAGCTTGCCTCGACAGTATTAACAGATGCCTTTCTCTTTTCTAACCCCATTTAAGCACAGGAAAAATAATTTTCTGTTTCCTTTCCCAAAGATGGTAGAGCTCTTACTTCAGAGTGTTGTCTGATGTAGTCAGCTTATAGGAAAATGATTGCTTAAGCAATCATTTTAGCAGAAATTAGTATCTCCACGTGCTTTCATCTCTTCTAACTACCATTTTGGGCCAGTCTTTCAAAACTATGAGTAATTTGAAGCCATATGCAAAAATATGCAATCACCTTCTATAGTAGTAAACCTAGGATAACTGAAATGCAGGCATTATGTGCCTGATTTGTAAGGTATTTAAATTAGGGGTGGAGTGATGCATACATAATTGGATGATATGCTATGGAGCTACAAGTTTTTCAGTGGCAGCCTCTGTATGACTACGTGATGCTGTAGGTTGACATTGCAAAAGAAGTAGGTTCGTGTCCTACCATGTCAGGAATGGACCTGATGTGCGGGGCCATAAAATAACAAATATCCCAATTTTAGCATGAAAGCGCTGTTGTGATCAGTTGTAACTCCACTCTTTCTTCCACCCTCTGTTAGTCTCATCTCATACAGCAGTTCAGATTTTCCTTTATCATTTCTGGTCTCTCATGTCTCAGGCAGTACATGTGAGACTTGCAGGTTCAATGCACGTCTTACTCTTTTTCTCTTGATAAGCCTAGATTTTGTGCACTTTCAATGTCATGCAAATTCTGCTGTCCCTTCTGTGGAAAAGAAGTTTGGCCTGATCTATTGTCTGCTGGAAAACTCTTTATTACCAGCTGAAAATGTCATAGTTGCATGATCCTAATTAACTTTGCAGGATTAGGATCATGAGGTAGCAAAGAAGTTACCGAGTGGCAGAAGGCCAGACAGTGGGGCTTTCACTTACAAGGGTTGTACCAGAAAATACATTCCCCAGCAAAAACCTGTTTGCAAGCCCTTCTGCAGTAAGTGCCTCTGTATGTCCATGTACCTGGCAGGCCTCATGCATGGTAGTGAAGTGTCTTGTGAAAGGGGGCATACATTTTTTGTCCTACTCTTATACTGTTACCAACATGTTAGTTTTGAGCTACTGTTACAGTAGTGGTTTTGGTGGATCCTTGGTTGACCCAGAGGAGCCACTTTCATGGTTTTGTATTCTGACGCTACCAGCTGACTCTCTCAGCCCGTAACATTACGCACATAGGCTTTTAAGGATTTGTGAAATTTGAGGGTCAGTGCATTGTTCAAGACTTATGGCCAGCATGGAATGAACAAAATTCTGCTAGCAATAGTAACTTATATCTGATCTGTTGTTTGAAAGCTCAGTTATACTCCCAAGAAGTAATTCTTGCATGTAAGAAGAGAATAAATCAATTCTTCAAAGATGACTGTATTTTCATTGCCAGATGAAATTTCAGAACAGAATCACTTATCAAAACAATGTTTTTGAGAAATGATGAGACCAGGCCAGTTAAGTTCTTCATTATGTAAATTATGGACTGAAATCAATCCCATCTATTATAATTTAGAAAAAAAAAAAAAAACGATCTTCCCACTTGGTAACATATTGTATTGTTCAGTGTTAGTTTTAGCTTCTGTTCTTGGCCTATTCATAGATCTGCAGCCCATTACAGTGGCGCCTGTTAGAGCAAATACTGTGAAAGTTTTGCCAGTTTTTCTATGATAAACCATGTTTTCCAGGAATTCATACTTAATCATAAAAAATCCCTCACAGTTGAGACTTGGCATGGAAAGTCTTGATTCACAGGGATTTTACTTGTATATTTATCCAGATTTTCAAAATTAAATCAGTCATCTAATTTATTAAGTCAGAAGTAGTTCAAAATAATGTATTGTTTAAAGATCATAGAACTGTATTTGTTGGAAACAAATAATATTATGATCACTTAATCTAAATAGACACATTTCCTGACAATGAGTAATTGCTTTGTTGCTCTTACCTCACAAATCACTCTTAAATGTTTCTGTGTATTTTTTCTGTTGGGTAGATAGATCCATGCAGAAACTGATAAGTAGTTGAAAATGATCAAATTATTTTCAATATTCTAGAAATAGTCAAATGGCTAAGGTATTTTCCTTTGAAAAGCTAACTGTATCAATGAAAATCTAACTGTAAATAACTCTTTAACTTATGATGTTGATATTACATCCTAATGTGCATTTTACAACTTATTTTTTCTATATAACGTGCTTATTTTATAGGTGGCAGGATTCTTCCATTTAGTTAATTACATGTAAATAACTGTTAATGCACATTGTGAATGTTTATCTTGGAGATAAGAGAGTCAGTCTGCTTTGTGACTCTTACCTAGGATGTTTCCATAGTTCTGATAGAGAGAAGCTATAACACTGACAATTTCTAACTAATAATCCATATAACTGTGCAGATTTTAATTGTCTGCATAGACAGGCAAACCAGGGAGAAATGCTTATTCTGTATTACAAATATTTCTTTTTGACTGCATGTTAGTACTTTATGTTTCCTATTGAAATCAGGTCTGGAGAAAGAGCTATTATCTAAAGTTTATTTACACAGAAATTGACAACAGAAGTCACATGTTCAAAGCCTATATGTGTGGAAAGAAGTCTAATGAAGAATAATTGGATAGCATTTGGGAGTAAGTAGTTATTCGGCTACACAGAAGGAGACTGACAGATGTTAAGCATAACTGGAAGGAGAATTAAATTCAAACAGGATTTTGAAAGGAATCTCCTGAAGTCAGCAAATGACAAGAAGAAAATACAACATACCAGTCTGAGTACAGAGAAGAAAAGTGGCTATAATAGTAGATTAATTGTCTCAGTGGAGAAAATAAACAGTTGAGTGGATACTTGTAACTAGTTTGATAAGTATGTCATACCCTAAATGATCCAGTTGTCACCTGCTATTAATCTTACAGGACAGTTTAAATCAACACATGGAACAGATTGTGATGAAGGCACTGGCCAAGAAATGAGTATTTGCTAACATGATGAAATAATTATCATTCGGTAGAGATCAACTATACTTCATGTGAGAAGTTGATAATCACTTAGCTGAGCTTCGTTCAAATAAATACTTACTTACAGCATTCAAACCAGTATCAGTCAGCCCAAGTATATAGCCAAAGTTGTACCCTTACATGTCTGGTTTTTAGGTCCATGTGTTCCAGTCCAGGGGCTTATCATGTATGCATCTAAAATCAGAACTGTAAAAATTGTTCATCTTGAAAAACAGCTGCTGATTTGAAATTACTGAAGTCTAAAGGGTTTGGGTAAATGTTTCTTTCATCTCTTGATCTGCAAAGAAACTGCAGACAGGAATGTACCGTTCTTGGAAGAAGTACTGTTTGGCATAAGTCAGAAATGTGCCAGGAAATCTGCTAGTGTTTCATGACAGTGTTCAAACCTGTGCTCTGGCTCTTTTTATTTTATTTGTAAGATGTAGCCCTTGCAGCTGGCCACTAGTTTAGCAAGGACTGTGGTTTGTGCTACTGTACTGCTGGATGGGCTGTCTATGACTGCCAGCCTCAATATTTACTTTTGGAAATACCTCGTCCCGCAAAGAATTGTTAGTGTCAGGCACTTCTAAGCAAAAAATAAATAGATATATAAGAGTTTCAGTTATGCAATGTCTTTAAGCTAATACTGTCACAAAGTAATGAAGCCAAGATCTCCTGTCAGAAGCTCACTCAAACTAGCTATAAGAATGTGATGATGTGGAGCCAGAATAGCATATACATTTATATTTTTCGTATGGTTAATTAAACCCATAGAATCATTCTGTACATACTAAGGTTTTATTGGTATTAGAATAAAGAATTTATTTTTTGAAAAAAATAACTGATAATTACTTCTTTCTGTGCTTCTAATCAACAGTCTTTGATGTACATCTGTTTTTTAAGTACATCTGTAACTTAGTCAGGAAAAGCCTTTTATGGCAAGTAGCCTTTAAGCTACATGCTGTGTTTATTTCATATATTCTTTTCCTTTCTTAAGAAAGCATCCACACATTTTTCTTCAACTTTATCAGTGAATATATACTTTAAAACGTTTTATGCAGGAAAAAGCTTTAGTTTTCAATTTACTTTGGACTGGTTGTTTAAGCCAATGGTGGAGATTATAGTGCTGTCTTTCTCACAGATGTATATCAGAATGAGAAGAGAACCTAATTTGTTCACTGCACATGTATTATTAGACACCACGTTATACTGCTTCTTACATCATGTGATGCCAAGGCTGTATCCAGCTGCTGTGTATATGAGGGGGGAAGACAGCCCCCTCTGTTGCCAAGAGCATCTGCAGCAATAGTCTGGCATAACAGAAATGCTGCAGACCATTCATTCCGCTATCAAATCAATGCCTCTAACCTGTGGAAGGGGAAAAAAGTATTTTTCTTGTTCTTCTTCAGGTCAGTGCTAAATATAAAAAATACATGGTTTTAAATACAACGTGTTTAAACACTGATGCACTTAAGGTTGAAATACGTACTAAATATTCATCTGTTTAAGCTGTGAAACAGCTTATGTGGATGAACTTATTGTCAAGGACTTACTTCAGTTTAGTAAAGTAATTTTCAAATAAGCTTTTGTTCGGTTCCGCATGGTTGCTATACATGATGCCTGCGCTGCTCCACCGTAGCTGTTGCTGGAGTGAGCTCTTGTGGTGCTCAGCCAGCCCCGCACAGTGCCTGCCGGGTGGCCCTCAGCACTGGGACAGGCAGCCGGAGCCTTCCTGTGGGCACCATCCTGTGCTTCCATGGAGTAGTGGTTGTTAATACAGCCTATTCTACCTGCAAAGCTGCCACAGGTAATTGCCGGGTGGCGGGCACTGAGAAATAGCCAGGGCAAAAATGTCCTCAGCTTCTCCAGCTGGATCCAGAAAAGGGGCGTTCCCCATAACTGCAGTAATACTGAGGATAATGTAAACAATACACTAGAGCAGACCTAAAGAAAAGTCCAGGTTGCTTTGTAAAGTGGTCCCATTCAAACACAATTAATTTTCATTTAGTTAAACATAAAGTTATCCTGGAGGATCGGAGTTATAGAACTGGGAATGCATACCTGCAGGATGAGGAATGGCATTTAAAAAGTGGTGTTCCTCAGAAGAAATCACATGAGTCTGCTATAATGTAGAGAGAAAAATTTCAAATGAAATTCTTGGCTCTATAACTTTGGTAGTAAGGAAGAGCACACTAAGTCAATTATATCCTATGTACAAGCAGAACTCTGACATCCAGTCTGAGACTCATATTTTATAGAAGATATTGCAAAACTGAACAGATAATTCAGTAGGAAACTGCAGGTGAGTCAAAAACTTTATTTGAGGACTACAAAATAAGCTTTAAAGAAAGGTGCACAAAAACTGCCATATGTTTAACTTCTCAGAAAGATGATGAGCACAGATTTATGTACAACGTATAAAGAGAAAAGTCTGATCTAGGACAGAAAGGCATAATGAAAAATAATAGCTGGATATTAAAATTTACATTAGGAATTGGGCAGATATTTCAGCGGTGGAATGATTAACTACTGGGACAATTACCAGAGGAAGTGATGGATCCTCCATCTCCTTTTGTCTTCAGATCTAGACTGGATGCATTTCTTCAACAAGTTATTAACCTCAACAGCATATGAGAATAATGTTTGATTTGTTATGTTTATGTGAGAGATCTCACTAGAGGTTCTCTTGACCCCACTTCTCACTTGCAATCATTGCATCATCTTAAGTTTTAAGGAATAAAACATGTTTTCAATTATATTAATATAAAGTGTAAGCATTCCTAGAGACATGCATCATCTAATTTTCCTATCTAGGTATTTATTATTTAATCTACGGATTTGAAAAGGTATGCAGGTTTGAGACAATCTTCATGCAGTGAACTTCAGTTAAGAACTGGTTCAGCCGACTTCAAGGCAAACAAGACAAATTAAGTCTAATAATGAACTTTGAGAAATCACAGGTTATTTTGCTTGTGGTTTGTCCTTACTATGCTCCCATGTGCGTCTGCAGTAAAATTTAATATAGGACACATTATATCTAATGCTGCTATTACATGCAGACTTGAATTTATTTGGAAAAGTTGTAGAGCATAATTTAAAGAAAGTACAGCATAAATTGTTTGTTTCTGTGTGAATTTTGGTTTTAAATAACCATAACTTTGAAACCACCTCATTTATTTCCTTCAAATGTGACTCTCACTATGAAAATCTCCAAGCATATCAGACTGAATTTTCTGCTTTTGGCTGTTTTACACTATATTCCGATTAACATTAAAAAAAGGGGGAAAATGCCTATCAATAACTCAATATCTACAATATTTAAAAAATGTTAAATATTTTATAGTCCATTCACTGAAACCCGTTAACTATTACATTTTTAAAGGCTCATGATACCTTGAGCAAAATTATTTTTCCAGGGAAGAAGAAATTAATGGATGGTATACACCAGTTTAGTGCCTTGAAGGGGAAAAAAAGTTAGGTGGTCCCGTGGTCTGTTTATGCATTACTTTGGAGAAAGCCAAAAACAAATACTTTAAGCTCAGTTTATTTCAGGTCCTTAATGCTGATTTACTGATATTTCCTCCTGTTCTCAGCCAGCTCATGTTGAAGCCTCAAGCGCTGGTTGTTCAAAAAAGTTTAGTTAAGGCTTCACAGCAACACGGAAACATTTAAAGAGCTGCTTGTCTGGGGTTTTTGTGGGGATGGGGTACAAAGTTTTTACTGTGGCAAGAATTATGCAGAGAGTTGAATCAAACATTGCTTAAACACTCAGAAAAAAGTCCAGGAGGCAGTCTGAAGAAAATCCATTCAGTAGTTTTAAATTCATGCTGAATGTTTTTACAGTTTCATGGTCCAGAGTTTGAGATAGCCCCCACAGACATTTTCTGTGTGCCAGAAACATGACCAGGCTAGGAGCCAGGGGTACAGCAAAACTCTAGGTGCATGGTACGTGAAAATGAAAATAGGGTTAATAGTACTTCTTTATGAAATAAAATAGACAATGACACAAATATCTGATGGTCGTACAACTTCTCTTTCTTTCACATTCCAGGCCAAGTCTGATATTTTAGTCTGAGTAAGTCTTCTTTAAAACCAGCTGTGTGCCCAGGTGACCAAGAATGCCAATGGTATCCTGGCTTGTATCAGCAATAGCGTGGCCAGCAGGGACAGGGAAGTGATCTTACCCCTGTACTCGGCACTGGTGAGGCCGCACCTCGATTCCTGTGTTCAGTTTTGGGCCCCTCACTCCAAAAAGGACATTGAATTACTCGAGCGTGTCCAGAGAAGGGCAACGAAGCTGGTGAATGGTCTGGAGCACATGTCGTACGAGGAGCGGCTGAGGGAACTGGGGTTGTTTAGTGTGGAGAAGAGGAGGCTGAGGGGAGACCTCATCGCCCTCTACAACTACCTGAAAGGAGGTTGCAGAGAGTTGGGAATGAGTCTCTTTAACCAAGTAATAAGCGATAGGACAAGAGGTAATGGCCTCAAGTTGCACCAGGGAAGGTTTAGACTGGATATTAGGAAGTATTTCTTTCCAGAACGGGTTGTTAGGTGTTGGAATGGGCTGCCCAGGGAGGTGGTGGAGTCCCCATCCCTGGAGGTGTTTAAGAGTCGGGTTGACATAGCGCTTAGGGATATGGTGTAGTTGGGAACTGTCAGTACCTGTTTTAATATCAGTTTTGGGGTAGGAAGGGAACAGTGTTTTTCCCTGGAAACTCACCCTTTAGTCCAGCTATTCCTTTCCATGGCTCTCTCCATGGTGTGTTTGCAGTGGGAAAAAAGGTCGCATCAAATCCTGGGAGAGCTGTGCTGCCGGTTGCCACAGAGGCAGTGGAGGGGCTCAGGTGCAGCATGACCATGTCACAGAGGGACCGTCATCCTGATGCCTTTTTGCTTCCTTGCAGAACTCTTTATGCACGCCTTTTCCAAAGAGAATAGTAGAGCTGCAAAAGCTGGTCCAGATCATAGTTAACAGAACCTAGTCAGGTGATTTTATATTTCTAACTTCATTGTAAAGTAGACTTCAAATAAACAACAGACTTCCAAAAATGTTCTGTGGGCCATAAAGCTCTTTCTAAAGTTGTGACAGTGGTTTGATGATACTAGTACACACACAAAAACTTTAGCAAGTTAAAGTGCCATATTGGATACTCTATGTATCCATTTTTTATAAATGGCTGTGCAGTATTTAATATCCATGAAAAACTGGTGTGTGACTATTGGGAAACAAGTAAGATTTAAGGTGAAGAGTGCCCTTTCTCCAACTTCTGGCAGTAAATAGATTTCCTGTAGCTGTATAATGTGGAATTACCTGGTTACAGAATAAATCAGCCTGGCATACATATGAGTATTAGTCCTCACAGGCAGTCTTGTGGAAGTGCTTCTCTTTAAGCCAGCAAAAAAGCTACTGTAATACATTTAGAGATAAAGCCATGTGACTCAGGACATCTTTTAAATCTCGACTGGCCACAGCTCAAACATAGCAACTGTCTCTACAGTAGTTAACTAAACATGCTGGGGTGTTATCTGGCACTGCATTGAGTGGCACAGGTCAGTCCACATCTGTATTGCTCTGCTCAGAGCTCCCAAGCCAGGGACATGCCAGTGGGAGCAGCCCTGACCTATGCTGTTGCCCTGGGAAGGGCGGGAGCTGCCCCAGGTTAAAACATGACAGACAGTTGAGGTACAGTATTTGGGGATATTCTCTAATGCTGTTTAATTTATTAATGCAGGTGTAGCATTAGTATAGACAAGTCTGTGGACGTAGTGTGGGGGAAGGCAAAGGGAAACCCTGAAAGCTAAATTTAGGTCATTACTGCATCAGCAGAGGGGAAATATAACTAGAAAACCAAGGCAGTGACTCCATCCTGACCATAGTACGGATAGTAAAAGCTATAATGGGTGGAGTGAAGTTCTGATTGTGGGTTTGGTGAAGGAAATAAATGCCTGAGAAGGGAAAAGCATGCACAGTATACACCGATGTAGTTACGGATAAAGAGAGACTAACCTGACCAAATTTAGGTAGGTAGTATGAATACCTTCTGTTTCAGCACCTTCTCAAGTATAAACCAAATGAGTATCAGCGAGCAATGCGGGTGCAGCAGTTAATCTGGTACACCATTCCCGATGAGCAGACTGAGGTAATAATTTTTCATCATATTATTAGAAATAATACATTCGTCTTCACTTTTAGTTGTTATTCAGTAGGAATCTTCCTGCTGGGTCATACTTTATTCCATCATCAGGTGTTTAATTTAGCCTCTTTTCTTACTGAACGTCAATAGGGTTACCTGTGCATTACTTGAAGAGAGGCGGAACTGATAATTAGAACTATTTTTTGAGCTGTTTCAGTTAAAAAAAAGAAAAAATAAAAAAGGTCCTGGAACAAAATTGTTCCTCAGTTCTTGACCAGAATCCCTAAGGGGAATTAAAAAAGATAAACACTTCACAACTAAATAGTATTTCACAGAAGAAAAAAATCTCTAAAAAAAATCAACTTCCCTGTATAATCTCTCTCTTTGTAAGAAACCCTTAATTGATGAAAATGCAATTTCCAGTATGAAATTAAACTTTGCAGGTGCCACAAATAAATGTTGTCTCAGTAGAATTTATTTTCTATTCCTTATATGATGAGATAAAAATAAAATTAATTAAATTCTCTAGAAAAAGGAGAAATGAAAGAAAAGTAAAGAGTCTGTTTTGAAATACAGGACAAAGGGAATTTTAAGTCAGTTATACTGGATGGTGAAAGGAAAGAAAATAAACAAACCCAAACCTTTCATTGGAAATATTTTGCTTGGCTCTGCTTGCAAAGCAACTGATCTGACATGGTGTTGACTAAGATAAGAATAGTGAGTACCCTGCATGCAACCAATATTCGTATCATTTGAACTCTGAGCTAAATCTACATTAGATAAACATTTTGGCTGTAATGGAGACCCACCTGCTTTCACACAACTGTGACTGAAAGGACAACAGGACCCAACATTTAAACATCTACACTATTCAGTTAAGCATAGGTCTTCTATCAGAGTTTTCTGAGAGTTTTCTTGTCACCTAGAGTTTGCTAGTTTTCCTCTTTCCCTAGTGTGCCTTCTTTTGCTTTCTTCTCTGAGTCCGTATCTGTTAATTTTTATTTTTTGCACTTTTTATATTCATTAATGAATAGAATGCCTTATGTTCTAGGCAGAGTAATGGGTACTTCTGCAAAGCAAAAATAATTTATTTGAAATGATGGAAGTGGAAACCAGTTTTCAGTTAATATCTCACTGCCATCTACTGTATATGCTGGAAAACTACACTGTGGGAAATGCATTGAATTTCAGCAATGTAAGATGACTCTTTTCCCAGTTAATTTGCCCTAAAGTTGAGGAAAAAATCCACTGAACTCTCAGTAGGCTGTGACACGTAAATTCCATTCTTTGTGGAGGAATCAGTATTTCTTAAACAGATGACAGTTTCTGATGATACTCAATATTGTCCAGAAGGAAAGAACATCAAATTTAGTATTGCTTAGTTAGCTTATATTCAGGCCAGATGAAAAGGAGATGTGTACTTTGGGAGAAAAAGAGTACCTCACTTTGCTTATTCTTGCCCTAAAGAGTAAAACCTTTAATTTCTTAGTGAATATGTCAAAACAAAAAGAGATAGTGGGATTAAGATACATAAACTTGGGATAATTTGATATTTCCTTTAGTTGAGAAATTATTCTTTGGTTCTTTTAAATTATCTTTCATCTCAGTAGCTGAAGTTTGGTGTGTACAAACACCAAGTATATGCTGTGTTAAGTGTTGGTTGGGATATAATAATTTACCCAAAGTTGTGAAATTATTAAATTGAAAATAAAATGTTAGGCTACTGGCTGCAGGAACTGAATAAGATATCACTCAGGTTAGCTTTGCACTACGAGTGCTTTTGTAATGATTTGTGTAGAAATTACAAGGTTTACTCAAGAGAGAAATTTCCCTGATTTTCATCAGGAAAGCTGACATCAAATAGAGAAGAATGTGTAAAAACCATCAAACTGTGCATTTGCATAAAGGAACTAATTTTCTTAGTCTATTAGTAATTTCACTAGGCTGGGAATACATATAATTTATACCATTTGCTATTAGTATTGCACCAAAAAGTACAAAAGAAGACCAGTAAGCTTGCAAGCTCAAGTACTTCAAAGCCAAAGAAGTGCCTTCATTACTCCTTCTTTCTGTCAGTTGTGATATAGTCTATAATTATGGTATTTTTTTTCTATTTTTATTTAGTAATTGTTCTAAGACCTCATTTGCTCAACATTCTTCAACCCTTGCCAAAGAAGAAAGAATGATAAAATAATTCATGACTTTTCTATGGTGTCCATTGTTACCGTTTTTCAGTGCTTCGCAAACATTAATTAACCTGCCTTTACTGATTCTGGTGTTTTGGGATTTGAAATGGCATTGTAGGCAGCTGATGTATTCTGTGTGATCATACCATCCCTTCTGTTGTCTTCAGAGGCAAATATGTGTTTGCAGGACTTCTTCAAATGACATCAGAAATTCACCCAGGAAAATGAGGAACTGGTTTCTAACACCCTTTCTTTCTTGACCCTTTCTTTCCCATCTCCTCAATCTTCTTTTCCAGTGTCACCATCTAAGCCCCAGTGTCTTTCACTCCCTGTCCAAAAAAGGCTATTTTACTTTGGCTGATTTTCCCCAGGTCATGTTCCTGCTGTAGCACACATTGAGCATAGCCAATTTCAGCCTAAATTTGATGGTGTTAAAAAAAACCAACTGCAAACCAGTTTAGGAAAGCTGTCATGAGTTCAATAACAGGTGACATTGGTAGAGATGCCTGCGGTGTGCAGTTTGCTAAGTTATTTGAGTTCTTTGTGTCCTCTTCCTGTGGGCCACTTGTCAGTGTGGGTTTGTAAGTCATGCTTTAGGAAGAGGTTGACTTTGTAGCAGTGAGGAATTTTTTTCTTTCATTGAGTGTGTGTTTATAAGTTTTCTTAAGAATTTGTGCATTTCTCTGGCAGTTTCAGTATCCAAAATTTTTAACCCAGCTGAAAGCCCCAGGGAATAAATTACCTCTGGTGAATCATTTCTAGGCTGAATCATTTGTTTGCTTGGTTGTTGGATTTTTGCAGTCACCGTTCATGTGTAGTTTGATGTGCAGTGCAAATGGGGAGTAAATGATGAGGCACCCATGGCTCTGTGCAGGACAGAAGTTGTCCTGCCAGAGAGGGCTCCTCCAGAAGCTTACATCTGCCATCTTTCTCTTGAGTTGGTCTGACTGGTTAATCATTGAATATCTCTATCATCTTTCTACTGCTGTCACTAGTTCCCTGCTGCCTGCCATTCTTCAGTGATATGACTTGAATGTAATAACTTTTCTAGCTTACCACACGGATGAGATGCTGCCATACATGGGGGTCTATGGTAGAACTGCAGCCATAGGAAAATGATGTACCACTGTGCAACATTCAGCCCCTAAAAGGACAAATGAAGGAGAAGAAAAGATTAAAAGGTGTATTTAGCAAGGTCTGCTGTTATCCCAGGACACCATTGTGCCTTTACTGCTAGCAGTGAAAGTCCTTCATATGAAAATCCAGGGAAGGGAAGCAGACACCTCTAAGTCCCATTCTTCAGAATCAATAGAAGAAAAACTGTTTTAAATAAAGAAGGGAGTATTAAACATTCTGATATCTCTAAAATAATGATTTGTATGTGAGAATGCTGAAAATTTGTGAGGGAATTACACTATGAAATAAAGCTGCAGATAGTTGTTTTTTTTCCTTAGTAAATGTTTCAAATTTAAATCCTTGCTGCCCTCATGTGGATGTATGCTGTCTTTTCTCCATCTGCTGAAACTAGCGATGGACAGATTTTGTTAGAAGACCACTACATATGACTGTATTTATACAGCAGATGAAGGACCATTCAGATACTGAACTGATGCTGTCTGTCTGAGCCAAGGATCTTGAGTAAGGTGGCTGGGAGTCCTTGTGATACATTTGCTGCATTTTAGTACTGGAGAACCAGGAGCGCCCTGAGTGTTAGGAATCTGCTGCCCAAACTCTGTCTGGAGAAGGCTGCCTTTGCAGCTGACAGAAGGTGATGAAGACTCCTTCTGAACCAGGTAATGTGTATCCCGAATTGACCAGGTGGGTCCATCCACAGAGGAACATACAGTATTTCCAAATACCTTTCAGCTCAAGGTATGAGACAAGCCAGAGAACTGAGCACAAGTCTCTTAGTATAACAGCATGCAGCAGCTGTAAGAGCAACACTGATAAAATGGTAGAAAAACAGCAAAGAAAGAAAAATAATCCAGTAAGAGCCAAGTTAAATAACGATTTTCGTAGCTGTTACTCTCTGATATACGGACAATTGCTGTGTATATTAGCATAAATAAAGTTTTTTTGGGAATTCATGTTGGAATTGCATTATTACCTATAGGTTACTGTATCATTACCTATATTTTATCATACTATTAGAAGCTGTGGTACATTGTTAGCTAATGGTAATGTTTCATTGCATAGCATATTAGTTGCCCACCTACCTACCAGAACCAAGTGGTCCAAACAGAAATTTAATGAATAACACTGTAAAGATGTCAAACATTGGGAAAAGTTACTTAGAAAATGAGGACTTATTGGTAATTTATAAAGCAAATAGCAAAACTGAATTGTATAACATTGCAATAAAGGGTTTGAATGAATGGCTTTGCCAATCTTGCTTCTGTAAAATAACCTGTGCAGATATGTGAGATAGAGAATGATAGATAAACTTTTAAGGCTTTTATTTACTAGATAATTGCACACCAAATCCAGCTAAGTTTCAGATCTTTCTTAGGCCCTATACATTTCAGTGTATACACATGACTTTACAGAGTGTTAAACAAATTCCGTAAATTATGTTCAGAGCTGACTCTGGTAATAAAATTTGAGGAGCCCTTTTTTAGACAGTCAGATAAAAAGTGGTTTTCAAGGAAAAGTTAGTTAACTAGTTAGTATGCAAGGGAAAATGCAATCAAAATAAAAATAGGTATACAGTAACCTGAACAGTGCTCAGATATCCTGCTTTTTGCATGAATTATTTGTATTTGCTCCCATTGCTGTTAACACCAAAGGCTTTCAAAAATAGATTGTCTTCAGTCATAAAGATTGAAAATGAGACCTGATGTGGAGGTCTGTCACTTGGAAAGGAGAAGCAAGGTGCGTGGCTATCTGACAGATGACAAGGAGGTGAGTTATCACTAGGAAGGATGTAATGTTGTTTAAAGAGTGGTGCAGGCTGCAGATCCCAAGTGGCTGCGCTGGACAATTTGCTCGCTTGGATGCTGTTTCTGATCAGGAGAGATTTGTAGGCTAGGTGAATCAGACTTAATATCTCGGATATTGTCACTCTTTGTCCTGTGCAGTAACACTACAACCTGTTATTGATAGTGGTAAAATCCCTCTAGAGACAGAGTGCTTTTGCTCTCCCTTGTTTGCTTCAGCCAGGAATTGCCTTCTGTGTGCAACAGCAAGTTCTGGACTGTAATACACCGCTGCTAAAATCCGCTCCTTTTCAACTGCCCCAGCAAAGCCAAGTGTGGCAGAGCCCGGCTGCTTCCTGTAGAGAGAGGGGCCTGGGACAGGACTCTTGCTCTCAGGAGCAGTGAGCATGGCAGGCATGGGGGAGGCCGTGCAAGGCTCCCTGCAGACGAGGTTCTCCACACCTGACCCACGGCACAGAGCGGAGGGAGCTGCTGCCATCCCGGCCCCAGGGGAGCGCCTCCTCCATCGGCTGTCACCCTGCTGCCCTCCAGTTGGGGAACTGGTAGAGTTGGACTCCTGGATCTTCCTTGAGGGTCTATTTTCTGTATCATAAACATCATGTTCTTTGAAAGACATCGATAGCAAGATATTCAGAAGTTACTTCTGTTCACTGTGCTTCTACTGACGGACGAAGCACTGTAATTGAAATCTGAATTTAATAAAAGTTCTCATGTATGGGGACTTTAGCAGCAGACTTCATTTGGACTGTTTAGTCTTTATAGTCACTTTTTTCTTGCTAATCTCTAATCTCTGTTGCATTTTAGTAACATATGGGAACTGATGGTTAGCCAAGTACCTTTTATATTCAGTTTTCTGATTAAAATGACTGTTGGAATTTGGGACTCTCAGCATCGCCAGCCATTTCTCCATGTGATTTAATATTGTCCTTAAAATAATGAAACTAATTCTGACAATATGGCGCTTGGAAATATAGCAAGCCACCAAAGAGCTCACTAACAGGGGAACAAATTATCAGGTATCAGCGTCTCAGTGGAATTGCCTCTGCAGGGGTTGCTACTCCTTGACACATGTAAAAGAAGGTAATTTGCCTTTGGTGTGCCTTGGGGCAAAGGCAGGTATGGGGACAATTGCTGCAGAGCAGCAGAAGCACTGTAGTGTGTTTGTTGCAAAATGACATGTCAAATTACTGACGTCTAGTCCATTTTATTTTTATTTTAAGGGTATTGTATAGGGAGTGTACTGGCAAATTGTTTTGATGCTTTTGTTACAGGAGCTACTTTGTAAGCTTAGACAAAGATACCAAGTGAGGTGTGTGTCATTTTACCTGTGCATCTCAAAGTTTTCAGAGGAAAAATAATAGGATCTTTCACTGCCTTAAACTTAGAGTAAGCATTTCCTTTAGTTCTCTGGAGGAGGTTGTAGAGAAAACTAGATGAGGCGCTGACTGGAATTTATATTTCCTTTACTAATTGGTCCGTGCAGCGAAAAACCTCGGACAGTAAGATCACTGAGCAAACAGGATAGCAAAACTCCAGTAAAGCTCTGGTTGATTCTGCTGGTCTTCTGAGAATCAACTGACCAGCAGCATTAGTCACTTGTTTCAAATTGTTTCCCCTCATCTACTCCTTCCTTAGTAAATATTTCAAAGATTCGGGTTAAAATTTAGAATATTTAAAGTGCAAGTTAGAATACAGTGTTGAACTATACATTCATCCCAGTTCTGATGCCTTACAATATACCAACTAGCAGAGTAATGAAATGTTGATACGGAAATTTCTATAATTCAAACCATCTTGTTGCAATGCCACTTTGTGTCAAGTATTCCTTCCCTCTGACCTCATTAGGTGTGTGTAGTCATTAGATACAGTGTTACTAAAGAGTTTTAACTTAAATGCTGCTTTGATTAATGTTTGGTTGGACTGAGGTTTTACTGTGTAGGATTAACTAGATTTAAAAATGGCAAAATGCCATAGTAGCATTAATGTCAGACTTTAATGAGAAGCAGAAGTAAACTCCAAGGAGCCTTATGATTTTAATATGGACTTAACGCGTGCTCATTACCTTAATGTCCTGTCCTATTTTATATACAAGTATTACAATAATTCCTGGAGAATAGTAGCCTACACAGCATATTACAAATATGTCATCTGAAGTATATAACCCTATTTTTTTAATAAATCATAAATTTTGACACTTTTAGAATCAGATTTATTCACTGTTATTATCAAATAGAGAAAAATGCTTTATACTGGCTTGTGCCTTTTTAATTAAGAAACAATATGGAAGTAACACAAAGCCAGACTGGCAAACATTTCTCCCAACTAATAAGGTACTGACAATGTAGATGAAAATTACATTTTCACATTTTTATGTCATCTGCTACTTGAATTTCCTTTTACTGTCTTCTTAAGTTCATTTAGTTCTCCTGAAAGTTAACAGAGTTGGCACCTCTAGAGATTAATAACCTTATTTTTTTTTACCATCGATCGCATATTTCGGTATATGGTACTGCCAAGAAAACCCAGACTGTTCTTACTCCAGACAGCATTCGGTCATCTCCTTAAATCCTAGTAAACTTTGATAGGATTTAAGCATATAGTTACAGGGTAATGCATTGCTGAATTAGGGCCTTTGTATCTAGCATTTTTTCAGTCCGTGGTATCTTTGCTGAGATAATCAAAGGGCACAGATTTATTATTAGAGCTGAACAGAAAAAAACTTTCCCATCCTAGGAGCCTGAGAAATTTTTTTCCTGCATTGATCCTGATTTCCCAAGTTTGGTTATTTTTCAGTGAGGTTCCAATAGTAAGAAGCACGTAATGAAATTTTTGTTTCTGCACAGTAATGTGCTGAGACTTCGGCACCGTGTACTGATAAGCAATAACAACAGTTCTTCACAGAGGTGACGCTGTTTCTACCAAAGCATGTAGGATGACATCCAGCCAAATACTTGGGCTGTAATGCCTAATTTCTCATTGAAATCATGGATATATTGGATGTGACTTAAATAGGATTACTCACTCAAGCAAATTTACACAAGGGTCTAAGGCACACATCCAACTTTCAGTGGGTTAGGATTCTACATACTTGTTTGGCTCTGGGCCCCAGGCACTTGCATAATGTTGCTTGTGTGAGTTACCCTCCTAAAACTGAGACCTGCATCAGTATGGTTACTCATACCAGGAAAGTTGTGTCTGTGGACAAGTGATGACAGTCAGGGATCCTGCTTCCTCTTGTATCACATTGAAAATTTCTGTTTTCACTGATGATCGAAGCTCATTAGCCAGCATTACCTTTGCAATCCCCATCGATAATTTCTGTGCCACTGAGTTTTTCGACTGCAGTCTAGTATCACTTTTTTGTATTCTTTACTTGGTTGACTTGTTGATATTTGGTTTTCTTTTTTTTTTTAGGGAGAAGGCCAACAAAAACAAAGGACAAGAAAAAGAAGAAAAAGAATTTGATGGAAAGGGCTCAGAAGCAGCACAGCATCTTTTTAGCAACAGATAAAACAAGCCAGTAAAGACCTGATTTTCTTTAATATATTTTTTGCAAAGTGCACAAAAGCTGCTATATGCTCCTGCCCATGGATGCACTATGATTCAGCTGCTTTGACAGTAATATGGCAAATAACTTGTGAAAAAAAAGCCCACAAGCTTGTTTGTTTTATTTATATATTTTTTATTTTATTTTTTTCTCTCATTTTTGACCTGAAGACTTCAAGGTCAGGAGCACACTGAGGTGAATCAGTGGAAGTGGTGCTGAAGTCCATCACAGATTTTGTCCTGAGTGCCTGGTCAATATGTTGACACAGGGGGAAAGCAGGAATGAAACCTATGTATCATCATTAGGCGGACTTGTGCATATTTAAATAAACAAACAAAAAAAGGAAGTCTTGGAGGTGTAGGTACTATTGCATTTATGGCCTTTGTTTCCTATATTTGTACATTTCAAGAGTAAATGGGTATGACTTACTTAGTGTTAATGTACATTGTTCTCATCACCTGCTACATTGAAACAGTTGTATAATAAAACTACTTTAAGACAGTATACCACAGGAATTACTGCTTAGACTTACAGAAGCACAACAGACTCTATGTGTACATATTACTCTGTCTACATATAAATGAACATATTTACTGTACATCTATGCATTTTTATGTATAATACTTTATACATGTTTAAAGTTATGTCCTGTTGGTTCTAGTAATATACTTTAAAATAATCCAGTAAATGTTTACTTTTTACTATGTTTTAAGTATCTTCTCATATTTCTCAGTAGTTACAAACTGGATTTTTTTTCTCATTTGTAAAGCACGTTCAGATGGCTAAACTACCTTGTACTGACCCTTGCAATGGAGTGTCAGCTCTGAAGTATGCTTGCCAGACTAGTAAACTGCAAATCTTTTCTGCTGTTCTGTACTCCTATCTCAGCCCCAGTGTATTTTGTCTCAGAAAAACAAGTGTACCATTTTTTAAGATGAGGCACAATGATGATAGATGTTTTGAGTGTCAGGAGAGAAATTATATGGAAAGTTCTTGGTATCTAAGATTGTATGTGTAGTTTTTTTCAAATATAATGCACAGCAGTTTATTTCTGTTAGTCCTGATCCAGTCAGATACAGCAAATAAATACCTGAACATGGGAGAAACGAAAGAAAAAGCTATGTGAGTTCAGTCATTCAAAAGTATAGCGAACACCAGTGTCCCAGTATTGCCAGTTATTTGTAGAAGTTCAGCAAGTTTATTCTGGATCTGGTGTTTGGGGTTTTTTGGGGGGGAGGGGTGGAGAGAATTTTCTGTGTAGGAAGTTAAAATGGCTCAGGATTTGTAATTTGGTAAGCTAGCATTATTTGGCTTGCATTCAAGGAGATTTTTTAATATCTGCTGGGAAAAGCCCACACTAAAATGGCTGCCATTTATGCTGCCACTTAGAGAAGCTATTCCAGTTCTAGGACTAAAACTTGCATACGACCTACACAAAGCAAGGATAAGGACCCCTACAAAACTCTTTTTGACATATACCTTAGAAAAATCCCACAAATCTCAGTTTTAGTTTTATGGCTTATATACTTTACAAATAAACTAGGGAAATAAAGCATCTATAAGCACAAATATATCTATATTTAGCTAGGACAAGTGTTGCTACAGAAATGTGCAGTAGTTAGGCACATATGAATGTTCCATGAAATTGCTTGTGGACTTCCACTTAGCCATGAGGCTTTCACCATCCTTCATTTAGAATATGTTCGTATTTACCTAGAGAACATAATAATGGTAAGGACAGTAAGATTGCTCTGATCCTGGGCTGCTGTTTTGGACATTAAATGCTCACTTAAAAAAAAAAAAAAAAGACGACAGTAAGAACTGTAGCTGCCTGTTTGCTTATTGGTTATCAAATTTGGCTGTAAGTGCAGTGAATGCCCTCATACAATCCTTTTAGTAGTGGTCACAAATATTGTATTAGGCATGTCATGGAAAGAATGCTACAACATACAATAAAATTATGTCACAAGCTTCTGAGTAAAATATTTTTGGTCCTTTTTAATTCAAAGATTCCTTTGGAATAGCATACACATAGAAGAATTGGAGAAGGTGTGTGGATGCAGATTTTCTCCCACTGGAGTGGAAAATTTGAGGGTTTTCCAAACAGCTATTTTGTTGATACTTATAACATGTTTGAAAAGGCACTGTATGTTAGATATACTTGTCCCAGTTACTTTCCTATTCAGAATTTCGTTGAGAGTGTAGATAAAAGAAAGTCATCTCTAAGCAGCAAGTGTCCTTGTGTGTAATTTCTTTGTCCTAGACATCTGTTTTTATCCTGCCTTTGCATGGTGCATTCATAGCATTGGGGTTTTTGTAGGATCATACTTCTGAGGTTAGAAAGGGCTGTTCCTTGGACATTAGGAAAAGGTTCTTCACCGAGAGGGTGGTCGGTCACCCAGGGAAGTGATCATGGCACCAAGCCTGTCAGAGTTCAAGGAGTGTCTGGGTGATGCTCCTAGTCATATGGTTGAGTTTTAGGTAGTCCTGCAAGGAGCAGGGAGTTGGACTGGATGATCCTTATGGGTCCTTTTGAACTTGAGATATTCTATGATTCTTTGATTCTATGACCTTGAGAGATCATCTAGTCCCAATCTCTGCTTAAAACAGAGCTAATCTCAAAGTTAAATCAAATCTGCCTGAGATGGAGGATTTCACAGCCTCTCTAGTCTGTGTTGCCATGTTTGACCATCTACACAGGGATTTTTTTTTTCTGCTGTTGCAATTTGTGTACATTGCCCCTTGTCCTTTTGCTTTACACTTCTGAGAAGACTTGAGCTGAGTCTTCTCTGTAAGCTTGATCAGGTAGTTGAAGACTGCTGCTACATTTCCCTTTAGCCTCCTCTTCTCCAGGTGGAACACCACAGTGTCTTTGGCCTCTCTTTGGATGTTTTGTGCTCCAGCCTCCTAGCTATTTTAGTGACCCTCCAGTGGACTTACTCCATTCCTCTCTCATACTGAGTACCCCAAACCAGGTGCAGTACCTCAGTGGTGGCCTCCTGAGTGCTGAGTAGAGGAGGTTCAACCTCTCTGAACATACTCCCTTCCGGGATTCCAGAGACGATCCTCACAACAGTGGTTTTCATACTTCTGCTGGGATGCTTGGAGAACTGAGAACAGATCTGGGAGAGGACTGTTTTATGCTACTTCTTCAGGATCTTCAAACAGATACAGTTTGTTGGTAAATTAAGATCAGGTTTTCAAAGCTGGATATCATGAAAACAGCCTGTGCCTACTCTGTCTCTTATTTCCTTTAAATATGATCAGAAGCAGGCTTGTAAAGGTCTTGCTTCTTTTCTGGTAAGCAATTGACCAGGTACAGACGCTACCAACTTTTTTCCCTTTCAGAGTTGCCATTACTTTTTGAATCTGTTTCTCTCAAAACAGTGGAAACATTCAGAGAGGTGGAGCACAAGGTTTTTATGCCCTTAGTTTAATGATTAACCATTGGAAATTTGTTTAAAACTAGAAAAGTATCAAGTTAGTAAGATATAGAACTTTCCATGCTGTAATCATCAGTTAAAACAAGTGTTACATTGCTATGATGTGCAAGAAGTTCTTTTTTGAAACATACATTCCTTTATATCTTATTCACCTGTCCCAGAAGAGACAATTGCATAGCCCCACTCTGCATTGAGGACCTCTCTGTCCTCAGTATGCCTTACCTTATCCTGACCTCCTAGCATCTGTCTCTTGAAATTAAAAAAACAACCAACCAAACTAAAACCAAAACACCCAGGTTCAAGTTTAAAGCAATTATTTTGTGACTGACTGGTCTTCACTGCATCTCTGCTGTGCTTGCTAGTGAGGAATTAGTGTTACATGTCTCTTTTCTTATTCCTGGGGGAAAAAAAATGTTGTGTTCCACATTATGGCAATGCAAATATTACAAATATCAGTATTAGGAAATTGTTCTCTTACACCTATATGCTTGACATAAAGGTGTCTATGAAAGAAAAGTGAATACTTGTAGAACTTATATGATGTATCTCCCTTTATCAGTATGAGTTTTTATTACAGAAAACTGAAAAGCAGAAAAAAAATAGGAAGTAGATTTTCATTTGAGTTAGCTAAAAATAAAGCAAAAATCAATTAAATGCCATGTTAACTTTATTTTTTTTCTTTTTTTTTTTTTTTATGGAAATAAAAGATAATGGTAAAATCTTGATTAAAAGCTTATAAATTGTGAAGACTTTTCCAGACAGATTAAGAGCAAAGTCAGTGCTTCAACTTTATAATGCTGATGAAATAGAATATAGAATAAAAATAAGTGGATACTACCGGGACAAGTGCCACGCTTTTTTAAGTGGGTGATGTTACTGAAGACTGATGTTATCACTTACCAGACCATATGAGAGATTTCTGATTTCAGATTGCACATCTCTTTCCCTTCACCAACAAAAATGTACTTGTCTCTTGACACTAGTTCACTTCCCCTTCCAATGGTGTAAACCAGCATAAATTCCAGTAAACTTTAGACTGATGCTGTTTTGGACTGACACCAACAAGAACAAAATGTACCCTTCTGAAAGCGTAACCCACAAACCACTGTCAGCTTTTTTAGTTCTTTACCAAAAGCTCTGTGTTTCCTGAGAAGCCTCTGTCCAAGAGTGAGGAAAGGACATTAACTTTAGGAAGTATTAGAGCAGCCTGATCTACAGGACACCTGAGAGAAAGGCAGGCCAGTGTCTGAAGTGCAGCTCCTCTCAGGAGTGAAAAATGCTATAAGTATGATTAGAAAGAGCACCCTAATTGAGACCAGCCTTTGGCTCATTGTCCAATTCTTCTAGACTTCAACTTCTTTTTTAATGCAAACTAGCTCTGTTTATGTCTAATGAACATACATCCTCAACCCCAGTGAAATTGGATCCTTACTTACACTGGCCAGTAGTGTATCTGTAGTCATGCCCGCTGTGAAAGAACTGCCCAGCCTCCTTGTTTTCAAACTGTGTCTTCAGTGACACTCATGTAATCTTGTTGATTTTAATTGGGCAATACCAATGAAACTAACTAACTAATAATTCATAGACCACAAATAAATAAACACTGAAAATGAGGCTGTTATGTTTTTCCCCAGTCACTTTTCAAAATAGACATTCAGCTCAAGAGAGAAAACTGGCAGTTAGAGATTATGTCTTCACTTGCAACTATGTCTTAGCTTCATTGTCAGACTTTAAGGGGGTTTTATGGGAAAGATAAGAGTTGTGGGTTTTTTTCCCTTGAAGTCTTCTTTTTAGCAGAAACTTTGGTGAGAGTTTATGTTTGCTTTCTCTTTCTGAGTGGACTTGGAGGTATTGGTTGCCATCTACAGATGCTAAGGCCCTCAACTGCAGGGGGGCTCCTGATCTTTGCTCCAGGATTGTTTCAGTCTTTTATTTAGTTGCTGTCTAGTGATACATGCACAGAAAATCTCAGGGACGTGGAGTTCAGCCACAGGATTTCTCTGTCACAGTTTGGTACTCTCCTTTTGGCCTCATGTTCCTTGTTACACTGTGGCCTGGCTTTGGCAGGAACAATGAAGAACCCCTCTACCACAAAGGTCTTCTAGTCTGTTTATTCTCTTGGCTAGGGCATGTGTATTCAGACTCTAAATCTGATCTCAGTAATTTATTTTGTGATCATATATTTTCTCTCTAGAAAGAATATTCATGGACTAAAGGTCTATAAGCAAATGATGAGAAGAATAGGCAAGTGTGTATCCTCTCACACCTATAATCTAAACCAGGAATAAGTAAGTATATAGGGAAGTATAATCACCATCCCTGATCCAATGATTGCAGATGCTGAGGGAGTACGAGATGAATGGACTGTAGATAATGGCTCATGTGCTCACCTTGCACACTATTGCCCATTGCCATTATTGGAGGCAGAATATTGAATTATTGGTTTGACCTGTTAGAGCCTCTTTTTAGGTTTTTATATAAAAGAATATAGTGTTTGTTGCTCTACTAAGATAGTTTAGATAACAATTTTTCTGCTTTTTTTTTCTTCATGAATTCATCATGAATTTGTAAATTCAAATCAATTCAATCCCAGTTCAATGGGATTGTTCAAAATCAGTCTTTGATCATTTCTGGTGGGACAGTTGATAAAGACAGTCGGTGACTTTGGCAGGGAAGGTACAAGGTTCTTATCACCTATAGGTATATTTGACTTTGAACTAAAACCATGAAGAATTTTTCAGTTTATGACAAGGTGGTAGTTCATAGAATATTGGCAACAGTAAGAATGAATGTGGAAGAAAAACTTTCATTCTGAATTTTTTATGCTGTTATGATAATTATGCGTGAATGCTGAATGATAGCATTTTAAAAATCTGTACTGAGATAACCAAAAATGTATTTCTTCTGATTATAAATGAGCTGCAGCTCTGCAATGCTGATTAGTTGAATGAGGCAATCATTCTTCATCCTTACTGTCATTTTAAAATTATTTTTCCTTCATGCAAACAGTGCAGCACAAGGATTTGTGGGCTTTACCTACTCTTTCTTCCCCTTCCCTCCTGCTCCCTGGTGCTCCCTATAACATAATTCAAGGAATTCCCATACACTCTAAGCTTTGCAATAGATGGCTGACTTGCAGATGTTTTGGCATGTATTTCCAAGTTACACAGCCAGCCACTCTGAAGAAAATCCAGATGTTATTCAGAGAGAGAAAGTAGGTAGCACATGCATTCTGGAGAAATACATTAATTCTTATGATTTCTCTGGTCAGCTTCACTTTTTTGAGTTGTGATGTAAAAAGAAAGGGCAGCTGTATTATCTGTGAAGCCTCCAAATCCACTTCTTCGAAAAGAGAGATCTTTGACTATATTGGAACTGAAGAATATTGGCATGTTTTTAAGCAGAACGCTAGCATTACTGTGCTGAATACACAGAGATGGAGAGCTTGACTGTACAACAGAACTTCCTGCCACAAATAACCTTATCATAAACCCTAATTATCTTTTCCCTATTAAAATGTCTAATTAACAGACATAAATGTAGATGAAGGCTTCCTGAGCAAATACAAGTCATTTAAGGCTGATAGACCCTTTGCTAACAATGAAGTGTGCATTTCAACCTGGACTATTGTATCACCAAGGCATTATTCAAGACCAGTCTTGAAAGCCAACATATATTTCTTAAGATCTGGACTAGGACTTGAAACCTAGAACAGGACAATTTTGATTCCTAAACAGAATTTCTTCTGTGGATTATATCAGATTATAAAACATAATTCCCGAAATGTGTCTTTTCCTCCATCTGAGTTAGTCTTATAAAGAGCAAGCCATTCATTCTCTCCACATCAAGCTTCTGGTAGGATTGATTGCCTTCCTTCAGCCTACTTTCACCTGCCTACTTATTCCAGCAGCAAATTTGTCCACCAGCTGCAGCCCATTTTGAATGTTACATTTGCCAAGCAGAAGTCGCTTTCCTTTCCTGTAGAAAATTTTGTGCCACCCCTGTCCTCTATAAATGATTTAAAGGTTTTGAGAGTAGATCATGATCCAGAGTGCAACAGTCCTGAGGCTGATTGACAGCAATGAGGTCTTTTGTGTACATAGTACTCTGTGTATGTTCTGCCTTCTTGGGAACTCAGCAATGGTGGGTAAATTAGGCAGAATGAAATGTCCGGAGAAACCTGGAGTGACTGAGATTCTAAATTTGACTGTGGTGGTGTTAGTTTTAGTGCACTCCTCACTTACAAGATATATTCAATGCTAAGCACATGTATCTTCTGCTCTGTTGGTTATGTGCTATTCTAGTTCTCTTCTGCCACACTAATATAAAAGTCCTCTTACGCTGATTTTTGCTATCTGTTTTTTGTAAAAATGCCTTTGCTAAGCATTCACTGAAGAAAAGAGTTGCATTGGAAGTTTTGTTGATGAGAGATCTCACACACGACCAAAATGTTTTAAACATGACACCCAAATATTTTCCATGTGGCATCTCCATGTAAAGTGCACCTGGATCAAGAAATCATAGTTTAAAAACTCAAAATTATCCAGTTGGTTCTGTATGAAATGAAGAATATGTATCCAAGTGAGACTTAATAGAAAATCCACCTCAGTATATATACAATCCTGACTTGTTAGAGCTTTGCTTAGCCTGGCCTAGCTTATTAACAACACTTTTTTATTTTATATATATATATATATATATATAAACACTATTAACAACAACTGGACATAGAAACCCAACCAAGTGTGAGCTAAGTCATTTGTAAGGGAGAATAACTACCTGAAAGGAATACATGATAGCTCCGCATTTATTTATTGTTCTGAAGGACAAGATATGCATGTGGCCAGAGATAAGGGCAGTGCACAGCCAGTAACTAATTTTTAATTATTGTATAAATGTGTCTGTACAGTTGAGGTGGTACTGCTGAGGACTGATTCACAAGCCTTCTTTACCTTAGCTGTGGCAGCCAGGCACTTTGGAGTTCCCACACATCTTCTCCACAGACTGCCAGGAGTCACCATCACCTGCCTTTCTCCTCAGCTGTGCTTGTTGAGAGCTATCTTATTCATCTACATTGAAATAGATGGAAATGTATCTGCATTTAGGAGTTTATAAATTACAGCAGCCCAGAAACAAGCATTGTACCATGTAACATACTGCTATGTTGCATTAATCTTCAGAGTGGAGCTGAGACGTCTGGTGGAGGAGCTTTGCTAGATCTTGCACCTGAATCTGTAGATCTTGCTGCAGTGAAGTTATCAAACACCACTGTGTTCATCTTGTTTGTGAGCTCCCAGAAGGCCCATAAAGATTTCAGTGAATCACTATGAGTTTGAGCAGGCACAAATCTGTAAAAATACAGACTCAGTTGGTGCCTAAAATATCCCGTTTTTTTGAGAAAATTCATATTGGTATTCAGTCAGATGCAGATAAAGATAAAAAAAAAATGCATTCCAAACATTTTCTGCCCAAGCTAAAGAATGATATAGTCTTAAGCTAACAAGAATCCTACCCTTAAACTTTTTGGAAGTTAACACCAGACGTAATCAGAAACACAGGCTCACAAATGCTCTCTGTCAGTGAAGTCTCTTCATGGGTAGATACTATTCAACTTCAGATCTTCAAAACAAAGTACTTCTAAAATGTGTGTTGTACTTACATCTTTAATAACTGTTTAATTGTAGCAGAAATAAAGACAGACATGCTGTTGTGTATATATTGAACTAAAAATTGCAGTTGCACAGGGCAGTGATATCTTAAGAGGAAAGGAGGCCATGACACAGGCTATGACCAGATGTATCTCTACAGTTGCTCAAAACTATATGCCATATGGGGTAGCATATGACACGTTTAGATAAATAGCTGATCTGATACATGGATGAATCTGGACAGTATTTTCTTTGTAAATGGGAACACAGAAATACTATTTAATTTTTAAAAGCTGGTCTTGTAGATGAGAACTTTAGCTCTTCCCATTCTGTGTGTGTAGGTAAACCTTTTGCCTTCTTGTGGAACAAACCCTTTTTCTGGTCTTCATGAAAAAGTACAATTGTAAAGGCAGTTTTTCTTCAGTGGGGGACAGCAACAACTAAAAAAAATAGTATAAGCTTAATAAGCCCTCAAAATTCCGAAAATGCCCTCATTTCTTCCGAGAGTATTATTTTAACCAACCCTGGTATCTCTGGATCATGGCAGAGATAGAAAGCATGTGCGCAAATATGTACATCTCAACAGCATGGGAAGCCTTTAGTTTGGACTCAATGTCTTGCATATTCAAGGCCAGTTCAATGCCCATTATGCAAATTGCTATTTAGAAGACTGTGAGCTTCATAATTATTACTTGGCCTTTTAGAGAAGATACCAGGCCTTTAATTTTTGCTCTTTTGTTTGAAAAAAAAAAAAGAAAATATTATTTCTACAGCAAGTTGTTTATTTCAGTAAATAATTCAAAGAGGGATGATTGCAAATTGCTAACCAGAATTGGGGTAGGATTTGTATCTGTAAATTGGCAAAACTACTTTTTAAATTAAAAAAGATCAAACTTAAATATCTACTTTATATACAAATTACAAGTTCAAAGGATTCTTTCGATGAGAAATATTTGGTAGTGTCAGGCATAAGAGTACGACATAAATATCTGAGGTATTAGAAATTCAGTGCTATTTTCACAATACCTTGTCACAGAATCACAGAATCATCAAGGTTGGAAAAGACCTTGAAGATCATCCAGTCCAACCATCAACCCAACATTGGCAGTTTCCAACTACACCATATCCCTCAGCACTATGTCGACCCTACTCTTAAACACCTCCAGGGATGGGGACTCCACCACCTCCCTGGGCAGCCCATTCCAACACCTAACAACCCGTTCTGGAAAGAAATACTTCCTAATATCTAGTCTAAACCTTCCCTGGTGCAACTTGAGGCCATTACCTCTTGTCCTATCACTTATTACTTGGTTAAAGAGACTCATCCCCAACTCTCTGCACCCTCCTTTCAGGTAGTTGTAGAGGGCGATGAGGTCTCCCCTCAGCCTCCTCTTCTCCAGACTAAACACCTCCAGTTCCCTCAGCCGCTCCTCGTACGACATGTGCTCCAGACCCTTCACCAGCTTCATTGCCCTTCTTTGGACATGCTCGAGTCATTCAATGTCCTTTTTGTGGTGAGGGGCCCAAAACTGAACACAGGAATCGAGGTGCGGCCTCACCAATGCCGAGTACAGGGGTAAGATCACTTCCCTGTCCCTGCTGGCCACGCTGTTTCTGATACAAGCCAGGATGCCATTGGCCTTCTTGGCCACCTGGGCACACTGCTGGCTCATGTTCAGCCGTCTGTCAATCAACACCCCCAGGTCCCTCTCTGACTGGCAGCTCTCCAGCCACTCCTCCCCAAGCCTGTAGCGCTGCTGGGGGTTGTTGTGGCCAAAGTGCAGCACCTGGCATTTGGCCTTATTGAACCTCCTACAGTTGGCCTTAGCCCATCGCTCCAACCTGTCCAGGTCTCTCTGCAGAGCCTCCCTACCCTTGAGCAGATCAACACTCCCACCCAACTTGGTGTCATCTGCAAACTTACTGAGGGTGCACTCGATACCCTCATCTAGATCATCAATAAAGATGTCAAACAGGAGTGGCCCCAAAACCGAGCCCTGGGGGACACCACTCGTGACCGGCTGCCAACTGGATTTAACTCCATTCACCACAAATCTTTGGGCCCGGCCATCCAGCCAGTTTTTTACCCAGCAAATCATGTGCCCATCCAAGCCTCGAGCAGCCAGTTTCACCAGGAGAATGTTGTGGGAAACGGCATCAAAGGCCTTACTGAAGTCAAGGTAGACAACATCCACAGCCTTTTCCTCATCCAATGAGCAGGTCACCCTGTCGTAGAAGGAGATCAGGTTTGTCAAGCAGGACCTGCCTTTCATAAACCCATGCTGACTGGTCCTGATCATCTGGTTGTCCCGCATGTGTTGTGTGATGGTACTCAGGATGATCTGCTCCATCAGCTTCCCAGGCACTGACGTCAAGCTGTAGGCCTGTAATTTCCCAGATCATCCTTCTGAGCCTTCTTATAGATGGGCGTCACATTGGACAATTTCCAATCTGTCGGGACCTCCCCAGTCAGCCAGGACTGCTGGTAAATGCTGGAAAGCGGCTTGGCGAGCACTCCAGCCAGCTCCTTCAGCACCCTTGGGTGTATCCCATCCGGTCCCATAGACTTGTGTGAGTATATGTGATGCAGTAGGTCACTGTCCATCTCCTCCTGGAATATGGGGGGGTCGTTCTCAACACTCCAACCCAACATGGTGTCATCTCCAAATGTGACCATTTTATTTTTCAGCACACATTAATTTTTTCCAAATGTATATTTGTCATATAGGCTTAAGTGGGCATAAGTTACAGGTTTTAAGTTGGAGGGGGAGGCAGTTGTGACCAGTGGGAGGAGGCCATGAACTACCCTGTGACGGTTGCAGCTGCTTCCATCTGGCTCTGAAACAAGTGTTGTCAACAGCAAGAAAACCCATCCCTGATCCAAACTTTAGCCGAATCCAGAAGCTCCCAATGCTGCTCTCAAAAATATTTCAGAAGGACAACGGCAACTGCTGGGCTCTGAAGATGCACTCTTGGAGCAGGAGAGGCTCCATGTTGCAGGGGGTACGAATACCCTGATGGGCCTGTGAGTGAGCCACACTGGCACAGGTACACCTCTGAGGGACTGCAGCTGTGGGTCACCGATGCTGGGGCAGGGACACGCCTGAGGGGCTGCAGCTCACCATCTCACTGGATGGGTTTTGATGGATTAGTGTAATCCATGACAGAAAGAAGGAAAATAGAGACTGGAGAGGGAGGAGAACAGGGATATATGTAAAGTGGGTTTTTTGTGTGTGCGTGTTCTTTTTCTCAATACCAAACTTGGCAAGCAGAGGTTTGTGTTGGCACTCCAGCAAAATCCCCCCAATCTAGACTGCTTTGCCCACAACAGTGCAGGTTGAAGTAGATTGGTAGAGCTGATAGTGCTGAGTTCTCAATTTCATATGCAAAATTCTTCTTTATGTGTGTATTTATTTTGCAATATTCTTGAAAACTATTTTTCAAATTTGCTGAGTCCTTGTGGGAAATGCTGAAGGCAGGCTATTTAGAAAAATTAGTGCCTATCAGATGAAAAGTGATTCATAAGCCTCTGGCTTGTGGTATTGTGTCAGCCTGGGAGAGCTTTCAGGATTGTTCCTCTGGTGCATGGTCTCTCGCTTAGGATCAAAGAAACAGAAATATATAGCAAAAAGGCTGTAGCAGGAGAAGTCAGGTTGGACTAAAACTGTGATGCTATAGAGAGAATCATGGCAGAATTTTTAGTCATATTTCAGATGAAATGAACACCACTGCAGTTTTAATTTTAGAAATTTCTGTACCCTCAGATGTTTAGCATGAGAAATAGTTCCAAGATGAGGGAACTGCTAACAATATTCAGGTTAGAAAAGTAATAAAAATGTCCTGAATAGATCAGAATTTCAGACAAGAAAACTCCCCCCCCCCCCCCCCCCTCCAATCTGAAAAAAAAAACATAAAGCTACCTTTATAAGGAGGCAGTAAAGGAAATGAACTGTGTTGGGTCTGTTGGCAGCTTAACATTTATTTCGGTTCTTTGCTTCCTTGAAATTGTATCAGAAGTTGTGTGCAAATACTTCCAGGTATTTTACTGTCTAAAATGATGCATTTGGCAAGAGTGCTGCAGAAACCAATTAGTTTCAAATTCTAATTGGAAATGTAACAGGAGTACTTAAAAAAAATTAACATTAAAGTGCTTTTAAAAGAAAATAATTTAGTGGCTTAATTTCATTGTTTCACAATTTGTGTCAAGTGGTAGCTAGCAATATTTTTTGCAGACAGTAATGGATACCTAGAATAGAAACAGAATTGGTGTTCTCAAATCTCCTGTGTTACAGGATCTCTGATGTTACCCTTCTGCCTCTTAGGCAAGAGTCTATTAAAATCCGTTTAACCTATAAGCCTGAGTTTTTAAGGGGGCCTTGGCTGAACATTCTGTACTTGAGGCAAATGCAGCAGCAGAGCCAGTCCAAATCAGTGCTTCTGCAGTCAGCAGTCACTTGAAGAGACGAGCTGATACTTCAGGTTTTGCTGGCTCAACATGTAGGAATTACTGTAACTTGTCACAGCTGTGGGATATTGCAGTGTTAATCCTCTTCTCAAGAATAAGTCACTTGGGTTAGCACTGAGGCCACAGTGTTCTGCAGGGAAACTCGTTTGCACAGATCTGGCATTTTATTTAACAGTCTACATTAGGAAGAAGTTAGAGAGAGGTGTGTTGTTAGAGGGAAACATACAAAGGAAAGTTTTTTTCAATCAAGAAGATTTTCACAATTGGCTTTCTTGCTCAGCTCTGTGGGTGAGATTTTGCAAAAAAATGGGGCTCAAAAATTCATGTGGCTGTGTCCTAAGCATTACTGTCTAACACTCTTCCAATTGCTCACTTGATCTTTGTGCATGGATCCCTTTGACTAGATGCCATCATTATGATTAAAAACTAGTGAAAAGACAGGAGTTTCTCTTCTTGATGCTAAGAAATAGTAACATCACACAGCCAGTGGTGCCGCCATTCTCTTGCCTTCTGCTACTTCTGCTGAAAACCCTTCAGAGATCCTGAGCCTAGTGCCTTTGAGGGAGAGATACATGTTCAACTCTAGCTGGAGAACTGTCAGAGAACGCCCCTATCTACATGACACTTTCTTGTCATGCACTTGCAAAGAGCAAGGCAGAGACAAACTTGTCTCCAGTGCTACAACAAATGAAAGCATCACTGGCAGAAATACTTACAGAAGAAAAATCCAAAGCAAGACCTCTCATCATGCCACTGTCTGCCCACACAATGATAAAACAAAGCGCATCCTTGCCTGTCTGTGAAAAAGAAGTGGATGGTCATCAAAATGTCCCAGACAGTACTTTTCATAACTGAATCTCCACCTCTCTCCTCCACGAGATCTGGAGATCCGGACAGGATGAGTGTTATCAAAAGCAACCAGGTATGTTTGAGCAGACTGCTGCTTGGGCACCAGTGCTGTGCACACTGTAAAGGAGGAGTTTAGCCACCCTGGAAGTGCTGCAGAGGAAATCCTCTGTTCCGTTCACTTCTGCACAGCAAACACCAAAATTACCCTCTTCTGGATATCAGCTGCTGCTACAATATTTAGTAAAGCTGGGATTCTTCCTTAGGATTAATGCTACATATTCAAGCAGCTGCCAAGTCTGAAGAATTTTAAATTTTCAAAATCTTCAGTTTCTGCATGAAATCCTCAATCACAGCTCATGTTTGTTGCCTTCATGCATTTTCCCTCACTTGCTGTCTGCTCATAAAATCTTCCTACTTCATGCTGTCCTTTAATTCAGGCTTTCCGTACAAAACAAGTAGAAGTATTCAGGCATTGCACAACAAAAATGTTTATAAAAGTGGAAGATGCCAAGAATGTAACTAAAACAATAGGAAAGATGTATTAGCTTAAAGATGCATTAATAAAGTTAAATAAAGCTGAACCTTCAAGAGGTAAATATTTAAATCAAGCCACAGAGATGGTTCAAATTGTATGAATATGTGATAAAATATGGAATGTTTTGTTGAACACAGTTCTGCAATATGAATGCTAAAATTTGCTTTAAACTTTCAGCAGATTTCTGTGTATCATAAAGCTGAATTGAAGCCAAAGATGTTTTGCTTTGTTGTGTAATTAGAAGTCAAAGCAGCACTTGGAGGGCTAGACTGACTGTGTTTGTCCTCCATGCCTGTAATAAATGTTGCCAAGTGAATAGCAGCACTTCATTTCTTTCTAGTTTGTCCAGGTCTTTCTGGACAAGACCTTTGAAAGAAAAGCCACCCCAGAAGAGAAGGAGGGCAACAGCATTCCAAAACTTCATAAACATTTTCATCCTTGTTAGCATGAAAACCAAGAGCATCCCAACACATTCTTGGGCTTTTTATCATCTCCCTTAGCAACTGCAGAACTACAGCCCATATGAAGAAGGGAACTGTCACCCAGAGCAAGTCTGTCAAGTCTTCAAAGAAAACTGAAAAGGAAACAGAGGATTCAGCTCCATCCCTGCAGAAGGCCACAGACTGTCCAGGGACTTTGTTGGAGCATCTGACTGGAGAGGGGCATGATGCAGATGGTGCAGCAGCAAAGAACTCTGCTGGAGCCCCTTCTGTTACAAATGTCAAATATTGCCTCAAAGAAATGTGGAAAATGATTAATTTTTAATAACAGTCCTTGACACAACATTCACCTCTATTGCCTTCAGAGAGATGAATGACTGCTTTGAGCACATCACCTCTAGGATCTTCTGAACACCCCTTTGTCAGACTGTGCCTCAGTTCCTCTGATCTTAATTTTTACCATATATTTGTTTAATTTTCACTCTTTTGTTTCAAGAGTATTATGTTGCTTGGTGCTTTTGTATTAATACAACAGTATTCCATTGCTGAAAGAGTTGTTTGAGAAGTGTAATATTTTACTATTATTTCTCAGTTTGAACAAGCAGATTTCCATACAGTGTGTTCCTTATGCATAGCCATCTCTCCCTAGGTAGGAATAAAAAACACTCAGTTTTTTTGATTGCCTGGAATTTCTTCCTTGATCTCAGACACTATGAAAAATACTGCTGTATCTATCTGTCATACAAGGCTCTTAATTAGAAACATATTATCTTTTAATAAGCTATTATCATACCCATTAATAGCTCCATTGTTTTTCTGGTCATTGCACAAAAGGAGAAAATGTTCCACCACCTTGCTTAAATTTCCAGTGGAAAACTTCATAAACTGGGTATTTCAGAGCAGGAACTGTTCCATTCTAGTATTTATGGTTATCATAACAGTAAACCTAGATTTTGCCAATATTGTACATTGGTCAAGGGGACAAAATAATGCTGGGCAATTTTCTGGCCCACACCTAACTGTGAAGATCATGAGGATCTAGGACACTGTGTACGTTAGCATATATGACGAGGTAACTTGGTTGCTCTTACATCCTGGTGAGGGACATTCTGGACAGGGCCCCTCCTATTGTCTACTTGCTGCATGATTTTATTCAAGCATAGATGGAAGATACAGTGATAAAATATCTTCTGCACACTGTGATTCATGCACTCATGGGTGGTTGCCAAGGGGCAAAGCTTACCAGCCTTTCTTTTCCTGGAATAACATCAAGGTTGCCTAAAGCTTCAGGTCTGTCGCTTGTGTTCATGCCATGTAGACTAGACTCAAATGCCAGCTCTGAGTTGCTCTTGAAATACCATGTTATTAGATATAGTCCTGTCCTGTTCATTACCAGTTAACTGCCCTGCTTTTCTAAATACCCTTTCATCATACACTTTTCTGGATCAACTGTCCCTCAGTCCCACTGCACTGATTTGGTCTTCCACAGGAATAAATCAGGACTATCACCACTGTGGAGGAAGACTACTACTAGTCTTTCAGGTTTAGTCAAGAGGAGTCAATGACTTCATCATCTTCATCCCATCTGTAATCTATAAACAGTCTGTCACTGTTCATCAGGATATTATAGAACATTATTATCTAACAACTATTATGTTCATGTATGACTTCTTGCTAACAGTTTAAGAGTTTTGCATCAGAAGAAGATTAACAGATTAGATTTCACAAAGAACCCACATCACACAAATCTTCAAAAGATCTTCTCAAAGGAACAAAAACCAAAATAAACACTTTCTGAAAACAAGACAGTTGATCAAAATTGACCACTGCTTCCTTTGGAAGTAATCAAATGAGGATTTGTGGGTAAAAGACATCCTCTGGAGGCAGTGAGATTGTTTGATAATTTTAATGAAAATCTATCTATTAATAAAGAATTTTAACTACTTCATTCTGTCTAAATTGAGATCAGAAAAGGCCCTTCATATGCAAGTAATAATGATAATAAATAATTTATTTCCTTGTTCTTCACATTATAAAAGATACTGTAGAGACAGCAGCTACATATGACAAGGGTGATTTAGACTTTAGATATTTTGCTAATTCAGATTCAGTTTATGCACAAAATAAAGGACAGTTGCTACTTCCCTTGTATTAAACATTACCTGGCTAATCAGATACCATTTAGCTGAAAAAAATGGTGTGCAGCTTGAATAGAGATGGGGGATATTGCTGTCATAGCTTTTAGCAACAAAACAGTGTCTCAGTTCCAAAACCACTTTGATGCAGAACTACGAAGGAAAAGTCAGATTCACTAAAACTAGAAAAGTTCTCAAAGAAATCATAACAGGTTTTGGTTTATTGCCTGAATAGCATTTTTATTAAAAAAAAAAAAAAAAAAAAAAAAAAAGACAAAAAATATCCAAGAAATCTTTTCTAAGGAATTTTATCAAAGAAAGTGTCCAAGAAACCAAAATATATATTCGTGTGTTATACATATTTTCCTGTGGATTAGAGTAAGAGCATTTTTAATAAAAAGGAGCCTGACCCTTCAGGTTTATCTCCAAACAAAATCAGAAGAGTAATACGTGTGTGTGTGAGAGTATGTTTATTTTAATATTCTCACGCGGAATTAGAAATGCTGAGTTACTATGGGAAGCCATCCTCTTGGCACTGCCCTTTTGGCCAGGGCCAAGCTAAGAGTTATTGCATAGACACTGCACAGCTCTTTTGTTTCCCTTTAGTTTTCTAGGGATAGATCTAAGAAACATGCAGAGTTGAAACCAGGATTTGTTTCTGACGGGCAATGGCCCTGCAGGGTGGGAATAAACGAGCTGCAAATCGCGGGAGCTCTCTGCCCCCCCCGCGGCGCGTCCGGCCCCGGAGCGCCAGTGCCGCCCCGAGGCCGCGCAGAGAGCCGGGACCCGCACCGGCACCGGCCCCCGCACCGGCACCGTCACCGGCACCGGCACCGACACCGACACCGGCACCGACACCGACACCAACACCGGCACCGGCACCGCCCCCCGCACCGACACCGGCACCGGCCCCCGCACCGATACCGGCACCGACACTGACACAGGCACCGACACAGGCACCGACACTGACACGGTGCCCCGCACCGCCACCGCCCCCCGCACCGGCACTGACACCGACACAGCCCCCCGCATCGACACCGCCGACGCGGAGGCCGCTCTACCCCGCTGACGCGGATTCCCAGGATATCGCAGATTTCTGGCGGCCTTTTCATCCCTGCCGATCCCGGTGTTTGCTTTACACCGGGGCTGAGAAAAGGCCGTGGCTATGCAACTTTTCTCGTATCTCCACCTTAGCAGGCAGTGGAAGAAAACAGTGCTGCAATTCGTACAGGAGCATTTCTGCAGCGTGGGGAGAAGGACACTGTACAGAAACTTAAGGCAACATATGAAGCCACAACATTTTTCATTAAATGTGAAATACTTCACATCAGAAGAAGAAAAAAAGTATCTTTCATAAACTGTGGCTTCCAGATTTCTAAACTGTTGATTTCCAAATTTAGCAGCACAGCGGAAACATCAAACTAACAAACAAAACATCTGCGGCAGGTTCCTCACTGTCCACATTTACAAGTATATCTCTGCACTTCACCTAAATTAATCAAGACTTAATACGTTAGATGTTGAACCCTGTCCTGGCTTGTATCAGAAATAGCGTGGCCAGCAGGGACAGGGAAGTGATCTTACCCCTGTACTCGGCACTGGTGAGGCCGCACCTCGATTCCTGTGTTCAGTTTTGGGCCCCTCACCACAAAAAGGACATTGAATGACTTGAGCGTGTCCAGAGAAGGGCAACGAAGCTGGTGAAGGGTCTGGAGCACATGTCGTAGGAGGAGCGGCTGAGGGAACTGGGGGTGTTTAGTGTGGAGAAGAGGAGGCTGAGGGGAGACCTCATCGCCCTCTACAGCTACCTGAAAGGAGGTTGCAGAGAGCTGGGGATGAGTCTCTTTAACCAAGTAATAAGCGATAGGACAAGAGGTAATGGCCTCAAGTTGCACCAGGGAAGGTTTAGACTGGATATTAGGAAGTGTTTCTTTACAGAACGGGTTGTTAGGCGTTGGAATGGGCTGCCCAGGGAGGTGGTGGAGTCCCCATCCCTGGAGGTGTTTAAGAGTCAGTTTGACATAGCACTTAGGGATATGGTGTAGTTGGGAACTGTCAATGTTAGGTTAATGGTTGGACTGGATGATCTTCAAGGTCCTTTCCAACCTAGATGATTCTGTGATTCTGTAAATGATATTTCCTTTCTTAGCTGAACAATGTAAAAATGTGCACGTAAATAATTCTACAAAACTGTGATGATAAATAGCTGACAATAGACAGATATAAGAAAACATGAATGATAGAATCATTTGGGTTGGAAAAGCCCTTCAAGATCATCAAGTCCAACCATAAACCTCACACTGCCAAGTCCACCACTAAACCATCTCCCTAAGCGCCACGTCTACACATGATGCTTTCTAAAGAAAGAATGCAATCCCAAAATGAGGCAATATTTCACATGAGGATATTTTTCTATAGTCTGTGTGATTTATTTTTTTAGAGCCCTGCAGAAAACACTAGGAAATTTTCAGTGGGCAATATGGCACAGCTGAAATATTTTTTTTTATTTCTGCCTCTGGATGGGAGTTGTTTTTTTTCTTATATATCCTACACTGATAATACCTATTTTGTGGAGACTGTGACATGAATTTTTCCCTGATGCGTATTCTCTTAATTGAAAAAATGATCAAAACAGTACATAGATTTATGTTTCAAAAATCATAGGCAGTTGGACTAGATGATCATTGTAGGTCCCTTCCAACTGAAATATTCTATTCTATTCTATTCTATTCTATTCTATTCTATTCTATTCTATTCTATTCTATTCTATTCTATTCTATTCTATTCTATTCTGTAAAGAAAATCTGTCTGAAAGGCTGAACAAAGCTGAATGTTGTTTGGAAAGTAAGCTGTTTTAAGGAATACAGTATTTAATATGACATTTTTTAATCTCAGTTCAGATTAGATTCAGGGAGGAGATCCAGTCTCAGTTCTAATTTTGACTTTTCTTCCACTTAATATTAAAGCCAAATGAGAGTTGGGGTGATAAGATTCATCTTATATAGTATGCTCACATCTTCTTTGGATGTACTGATGTTGCTTGTCCTATACACTCAAGGCTTAAAAAAGCCTGAGAACCTTTGCTGTCCTGTGGTTTTCCATGCACAGATATTATGGGTGCAATAGTTAAAAGACATGAGTATCAGGATTTTGAAGGGAAAATAATTTTTTTGTGGACCAAAGTAGTCTAATGAAAAATATAAACTTTCTCTAAAAATCTTGCCCATCTAATCCATAATTACATATAGGCCCATGATGAGACATTTCATTATCAAGAGATAGAGGGAGTGTTTCTGTCATGCCTCAAAGTACTGCAGTTAATTTTTTTTCTGCTCTACACTGTGGGGAAAAAAACCCTACAGCTAAAATCAGCATGTTTACAAAAATCAAGTATAAATTAAGTATAGCATAGTTTCTTTTCTTTAACTGCTTTCAGTTCAGCTATGTGGCTTTAACACAAGTTACCATCATGTGTTTCTGAAGAAGTATTGTTTAGACTGTTTCCAGGGTATCCAGGACTTGGCACTTGCAAGATATATATGTTTTATTTAAAAAAGAAAAGTGTAATATCCCAGTTAGAAGTGCTGGTGAGAGTGTTTTCTTTGTAGTTGTACCTTGTTTCTCACTTGTTACTCTCAACTGGCCATGCATTTTTGGTATTACGTGAATATTAGAAATCTTAAATTTCCAGTGAATTCCGAAGATGTAAATGGACTGAAAGATATAAGCTTTTCATTTGCAAAAGGAGGGAGGTAGATTTGGAAACAGAATCACAGAACCATGAAATAGTTGAGGTTGGAAGGGGTCTCTGGAGATCATCTACTACAACCACCTGCTTAAAGCAGGGTCAGCTAGAGCAGAGTGCTCAAGGCTGTGTCCAGCCAGGTTTTGAATATCTCCAGGCATCAAGAATCCACAACCTCTCTGTTGGAACAGGTTGTTCAAAGTATTCAATCACCTTTACAGTAAAAAACTTTTTCTAAGTTTAAATGAATTTTCTTTATTTCAGTTTGTTTCCATTGCTTCTTGCCTTTTCAGGGCACAACACTCAAGAGTTTAGCTCTGTCATCTTTATTCCCTCTCACTGAGTATTTATTTACATTTGTAAGATTCTCCTGAGCCTTCTCTTCTCCAGGCTAAACAGACCAAGCTCTCTCAGCCTCTCCTTGTACGGCAGATGCTCCGGTCCCTCAGTCATATTCATGGCCTTTCACTGGACTTACACCAGTATGTTCATTTGTTCTTTTGCTGGGGACACCATGCTCTGGATGTGTCTTACAAGTGGGTAGAGGGACAAGATCATCTCCTTCAACCTGCTGTTGGTTCTTTTCCTGAGGTAGATCAAGATGCTGTAGGCCTCCTTTGCTGCAAAGGAACATTGCCAGCTCATGTTCAGCAAGTTGGCCACCCTTACTAAAGTCGAGATAAACAACATCCACTGGTCTCCCCTCATTCCTAGAATCACTCATTGTAGAAAGTTATCAAGCTGGTCAAGCATGATTTCCACTTCATAAATCGATGCTGACTTTTCCCCATTATCTTTATGTCCTTAATATGTTTGTCAGCCGTTTTCAGGATTATTCGCTCCATCTCCTTCCCAGTAATTGAGGTGAGGCTGAACAGCCTGTAATTTCCCAGATACTCTTTCTTGCTCTTCTTAAATATAGGAGTGACATTACTTTCTTCCAGGAGTGACATGTACTTTCTTCTGGTCCTCAGGAGCCTCCCCCAATTTAATCCATTCATGCATCCCATCAGGTCCCATGGACATGCATATGTCCCATCTGTTTAAATGTTGCCTAACCCAGTCCTCCTCCATGGGTATTTACCCATATTGCTCCAGACTTTCCCACAGGCCTCAGGGACCTGGGATTCCTGAAGGCTGGGCTTATCAGTGAAGACCAAGACAAAGACGGCATTGAGCACCTTGACCTTCCCCATGTCCTTTGTCACCAGGACCCCTATTCCATTTAGGAGTTGGCTTACATTTCTCCTAGCCATATCTTTGTTTTGCTACTGAAAAATTTGTAGAAGCCTTTCTCATTGACCTTCACATACCCCACCAGATTTAACTCCATATGGATTTGTCTTTCCTGTTCCTGCATGCTCAGAGTGTTTTTATATTCCTCCTAAGTCACCTGTTCTTATTTTCACCTTCTATATGATTTCCTTTTATGTTTGAGTTTTGTCAAGATCCCTCCAAACTGCCTTTGCTTGATTTCCTGCATGTGAGGATCCATTCTTGAGCTTAGAAGAGGTCATCCTTGAAAATCAACCAGCTCTCCTGGATTGCTCTTCTCTCCAGGACAGTATCACATGGGATTCCTTCAAGCAGATGCCTGAAGAGTCCAAAGTCTGCTTTCCTGAAGTTCAAGGTTGTGATCACACTATATTACATTGTGTGATCCTGCTTTGTACCTTGATCTCTCCTCTGCAGAAACAAAACAAACTTGAAACAGAGAGTAGATGGATCTCATGCTGGTTACTGGAAAAGTACATGGTACCAAACTAATAATATTACCCTTTTTTTGGTCAGATCTGTCTGTCTTAAGATCTTTGATTCATCTACAGTCCAACTACTTTAGTTCTGGCTAATGAGACTACTACACTTTTTTTTTTTTTTTTTTCATTAAAAAAACATTACATCCATGATAAATGATGGATGAAGGAAACACCTTTTATATAATTTTACATCCTCATTTACTTAAATCTCAATTCCATTTAAAAAGTCAAAACCCCAACACAGAGGTAAAAGAAAAGATTGCCTTTCTCTTTAAAGTGCTGAATTTATTCTTGGCAGCCTGACACTGAGAACTTTCTACAGAAGGCTGAAATTGATGCTTTTTCCTCACTTTCTGCCCTCTTGGCTTTTGCCAAAACATGCAATTTGTTCATACTAATAACTCAGGGTGAGTCCAGATATTATATATACTAGATAAAATTGTTCTCTCAACTTAGGCCAGAGCAGGGGGATTTGCCTGCTCTAAATAACTGACAATAACTATGATATGCAATGATGCACCAGTAGATAACAGGGAAGATGAAGTTTTATTTCACACTGATCAGGTTTGTTTCCCTCTTACTTGGACAGGCATGTATAAATGTACTTAAGAAGTAGAAAAGAGCCAGAGCAAAGTTAAAAAATTCCTTTCTTTCCTCTCTCTTTTTCAATGTCAAGGATATAAGAAAGTCAACAGGGAAATAAAAGTCTGGCTTCAGACAATGAACAAACCTTTGTTTAAGGATGCTTCTTTCATATTTTCCTTTTTAAAATCTTATACAAAGCTGAGGAGAGAATGTCATTCCTCCCATCCGATGCCAGAGACAGAAATAATCAAAAGCCAGAACCTAGGGAGACTGGGAGTCTCAGAGCAGCTGGACAAGGAGACAGTCACAGAAAAACAAGACATTTTCCAGAGCTATGGAAATTTGCTACAGTGTGTGGAAGAGCCAAAGAGTTGGAGAGTGGGAGGCCAGTAACTATGAGAGAAGAGGGAGACAACCTGTTTCTAAACAAGTGAAAGACCCTGGCAGCCATCAAGAGAAGGAGGGCACACTTAAATGTTAAGATTCAGGATCAAAATCAGGATTTCTCAGAGGTCAGGACAAAACAGATGTTCCAAATACACTGTCTACTTCAGAGAAAAGCTTAGATATGACCTGGGTGAGAGGATACTGGTCAAATTTGGAAATTCTTGCAGCCACATGGTTCATGGAATGTGATGTTTCCAGAGAGAAACAATTGGCTGATGAATGACACCAAAATGTAAAATCAAAGGACATTGCAAATCCCTCTTTCCAGCACCGGAAGAAACATTTTGAAAGACAGAAGGTGTATATCCTGCACATTTTTGTCTATGTCTCACACCAAGCAAATAGATGTCTGTAGATATACTTACTAGCTTCATCATCTCAAGGAACTGGACTAAGTCACAACAGAGCCTTTAAACCATCTCCCCATTAGAAAATACAGCCATGACCATTCCTTCCTCTTTTTATTATTATTACAGATTGTCAAAGGAAATGCTTCCTAGCTCTGCTGGAAGGGTGGCTGGGACAAATGAGAGACAGGTTGGACTCTGAAGGTTTTTTTAAAAAAGCGCTTTTTAAAATTTATTTTAAATAAGCTTTCCGTTAGCTTCTGGCAGGTGAGAGTCTCAGAGCACTGAACCTGCAGGGAGACATGCGTTAGAAGTCAGACAGGGTCTCTGTCTCCCTGATGCTGTTGGGAATACAGGGGACAAACTTCGTAAGATAGCAATGGGAAATGCAACCTGATTCTGTAACTGGTGAAGGCAGAGCAGGAGAGGAGGCAGGTGTCCTGCAGACTCTTTGCACTAAGGTCAAAAGCTTGTCCTAGGTCATCAGAGAAAGGAAACAAAGATCCCCAGTTCCTGATACTCACTGGAATTATAGCATGCTCCTACAATTTGGGAAGTGAACTGACTCTTTCCTGCAAACTGGCCATAAAATCACTGAGAGGTTTTTAGATCATTGAGTATTGTGTTTATTTCATCTCTCTTGTGCAGATAGTTCTCTGAAATATCCCAGAAACTCTGAAGAGACCACCTCCAGGGAGCACTGCAGACCGGTGGCTCAGGAGCACTCCACTGCATACCCCTTAGTCAGCAGCGGAGAGTCAGGTTCCGCAGGGCAAGGGAAGCTCTTTTTCTGCATCAGGCAGAAGCCCCACTGCCTGACTTCACCAGAGCTCTTCTATGGCAGCTGTATGCTGTCACACTGCCACTTAGAGAAAGTGTCATATCTGCTAAGTACAAAATAATCCACTGCTGGAAGTTACCAGGAGAAAGACAAGTTACATGGTGAGAGTAGGATTGTTTGGGGTCACTGCAGTAGGTACGTGTGAAAACTTTTGAGTTTAGCTGGCTAAAGAGCCTTTATAAAGCCAAGTAAGGAAGGCACTGATGTACGCATGGCCTCGTTGACAAAGTGAAGATAAGTGTTTTGAAAAGATTACCTCATTGCCAGCATGCAGCGAGGATTTGTGTGTATTCTGCTATTATTACCAGATTTTACTTGCAAATATTTATTCGATGATGTAACTACATGCAGAGGCAGCATCCTAGCCAAAGGAAACTGAAACAAACTGCATTGGTTTTGTCTAATTTTGTTTTAATTGACTTCAGTGAGCTTTGCATTCTACTGTGATGTCACAAAACATTACTAAGCTGGGCTTTTCTTGAGGGAAAAATCAAGACAAGAAAGAAAATCTCAGAATAATCAGTAAGAATAGTAGAATTGTATTTTAAACACAAGATGAAGAAAAATGTATAATTCCCAATAATAATGAAGTATATTTAAATTGTTTTAGGTTGTGTTATATTACTGGATTTGATATAAGCTTTAGAGACAAAGCAATACTTAAATACATGTGCTGGTTTGGGGTGGGATAATTAGTATCAGCCAGAATTAGCTGTATGAAAAATGAAACAATATATACTGCATATTTGCTGTAGTTGCATTAAATGATTTTGGTTTATGCATTTGTAATAAATCTTCTACAAACTCTTCAAGGCATAACTTGCTGCCTCTTTCTTTAAAAAGTAATCTTGTTTCAATTGTAACAGTAAAGTAATATTCATCCTTTTAATTTCAAGTAAATTGACAGCTGACTCCAATTTTTGTGTTTATAGGAGTAAATGAAGAGAACACAAAATGTACTCTTCAACAGCTCTTCATGGTATAAAGTGCTACTCACATCAGAACACTTCTTAGAAAAACTAATTCTACATAAACAATATAGTACTTACAATTGTGGGATCAGTGATATTAGAGCAGAGACCAAATGAACAAAGGAATAAAGTGACATTTCTATGTCAGCCACAGCGTTGACTTAATATGGCTCTTGCACAAGTGATGTAAGACCCATTTCCAATGGTGTGCTCTGACTGCTCCACATGAGGGTTTTTGTCAGTCCTTGTTGATGTGTTGACTTTCAGAGCTGAAATCTCTTGCTGGTCTGCTGGGCTCTGGCTCTTCCAGCTTGGGATTGTGTTTGGCTCTGGTAATTTGCTTATTCTTTTTTCTTTCTTTGTTTGCTCATTTATAAAAGTCAGCAGAACTTCTCAAGGACATCTCAATTTAATGAGATGTTACTCATAGGAAATCTTTTTTCCTTAGGTAATTTGTTTAACAGTGGAAAAAGCTGGAAATGTCACATGCTAAATGAAAAGCATTTGAAATTTTTTCACAGTGGTTAAAGGAACAGTTACACATTTTTTTTCTCCTATTTCTTCTTGCTAGTTTTAGGAGAAAATATAAAAATATGTAATTATTTTGCTACAAGAGGTTTCTTTCCTGAGTTTGGTAAATGACTTAACACCCAAATGGGAAAAGTCAAATTTTTCAGACTGTTTTTCAGACTCTGCAAATGTTGGCAGATATAGCATTCAAAACAGGAGTGTGATGTAAAACATGCAATGATCTTTCCCATTACATGGGTAAAAATTTATTTTTTTTAAAAATAAAACCATTGTTCTTCTGGAGCATAATATGGGGCACTGGGAAAGAGTATATTGTTCCAAAACTTCTTATCCTACAATTCAAACTCATTGTCAGAATTTCAGATCAGACAACAGAATAAGTTAAAGCAAGCTTCTGTCACTTCTCATCCTGGTTTACCATGAAGTTAGAGCTTAGCTAGCTTTTTTATACTTCTATTATAGATTTCTGTCAAAAAATCCATCCATCCATCCTGGGATGAAGTCTAACAACTTGGAGGAGGAAGCCTGCTGATGAAGGCTGGCTGAAATGTCTGTTGTTTCCCTTTTATCCTCAAATTGATATTGCAAGAAAACATGTTCAAGTCTCTGTCACGCCCTGGTCTCTCCTTCACATGCAGGTCCCTCTGTCTTTCTTTTTCTTGTTGGGTCTTGGGAAATAGACTAGTAGCATATCATGCTGATGTTCAGGGGTAGGAAATAGCAAAAATTCTGTGAGATTTGTTTGGGCAGTTTCCTTGCTCCCCATGCACTAGCTAATACTTGGACAAATTGTTCCAGGTTCAGATTTACTATTAAATTGAATGTAAACTTTTAATGAGGAAATGAAATTCTCTCTCTTCTGTCTTAGATTACAGTGTTAAACTCTGTAGGGAAAATATGAAGACAAATTGTTATGCAAATGAAGAATTAAAGGGATTAGAATATCCAGCACATTTTAAAACTGCTTTAATCGTAGATTGTTGATTACCAGCTGCATGTCTGACATAATTCTTTGAGCAGTATTAATCTTACAAAAAGTAGAGACTTGGGAGGCAACGGGGAATATAACACTTATATGTAACACTGACAGCCATCAATAGCAAGAATTGTTAAAGCCCAACTAACCAGCCCAAACAGTTAACTACAATATCCCTAGACTCTTCTTATTCCCTCATGAAGCAAACATAATGCATTCTCTTTAATGCAAAGTTGTACGAACAAGGCTATAATTTCTCCACATGTTCTAATAAGAAAATAACTAATTAAAGAGATCTCAGATGTACAGATCAGACTGGAACATGCAAATATACTTGACTCATTTAAAACACATACAGAGCTGTTAGAAAAATGCATTTTAGAGGGTAGCTAGCCCCCAAAAGGGAAAGAATACAATTTAGAATAAATTTTAGACTGACATGGGGGAAGATCTCTATTAGTGGTGCTTTCCATCCATGTATATTTTTTAAACATACATTAAAAAAAAAAAGTGGAATTAAAGAAGTAAAACACAATGACAATTTTATGATAACTCATAAAATTACCAAAAGTATTTCAGCATTTCATTTTCCAAGGTTAAGGCTTTCAGCAGTTGCCTTGGGACCCCTCAGTGTACAGTTTTGTCCAATGTACTTTATAGATCTTGAAAGAGTTAAGTCAACTCTTCTTAAACCTGTATTGGTGCACACTTAAAACTTACACTATAACATCACGGAACAATATAGCATCTAAGTACATTCTGGTCTTCTTATATTCCTCCATAATGTCAATGAACTTTCAGACACACATGAATGTAGCCAGCCATTTGGGTTTCTAGACATTTTTTCCCGATTAGTGTATTCTAAACTCAGAACAGTTTCATGAGCATGAAATGCACTTACAGACTTTTTTCCCTCTCACAACCTCCCAACTGTTGAATAATTAGTTGGTTTTGTAGGTGCCTGCCTAAATAAGATTAGGTTTCTACAGCTATGTGAACTTTTCCGCAAATATAGATCTTCAGGCTTTTCTGTATTCCTATTTATTTAACTAGCTATTGACAGGTATTAATATTGTGACCTCAACTGACTTACCAGTAAGTCATTAAATGTTTTGTGCTCTTTCATGTGTTTACAGAGCAGCAGGCCAAGATTTTGATTTATCATCTCTTTTCAGGCCCCAGGACTTCTGCTTGACAGAAAGAATGCAAATGCAAAATACTCTGGTAATTTTGCAGCACAAATTGCTCCCCACAATTCCAGGAGCAATACATGGACCTGTTCAATACAATTCAGACATTTTATGAAAAATACTGTAAAGAGTGCCCACAAAAAGGTTATAAAAATGCTTAAGTAATTCTTTAAAGATATGGCTAAGCTGTTTTACGTTGCTGATAAAAACAGATATTTGCTCAGTCATCTGTATTTTTCTCTTTTACAAATTAAGGGAACTGGGGATGGAGAAGTCTTTAGATTTTACTAATTTGGGTAAATGGTGTATTTATTACATAATTGACTGCACCTGTTCAACTCAGACCTTGTTAACCAGAGGTCTGTGAATAAGTGTCATATTTGGGGACAAAATATGACCATTCTGAGAAACAATAAGCCCAACCCTAAGTTAACATAGAAGTTTAATTCTAAGAATTGGTCAGCATTTTTGAAAAAAACTCACTGGGGTTTTTAACAGTTAAAGCCCTTTTGAACTGAAAAAAAAATCAAAACATTTATTTAAAAAACTAAGAATAAATTACCTTTTTGAAAAATTTTTCCTTTACTTCCTGTGTGAGAGAAATGATTGTTCTTGTTGGCATCAGGGACTCTATGCTGTTAAAAACTCATCTAGTTCTACTGCTAACTGCTATTGCATATTAGGGTTCACCAACAGGGGAATGATCAAGGAGAATGAATTTGTTTCAGGAGTTATAACCATGCCCAGAGTGAATGGTGCAGCACGTTACAGAGATACCTGTGTTCATTTCAGAAAACTTGTCCTACTGCTTCTGGACTCACAAGTGTCTGGAGGAGACTGGCTCCCCACATTTACTAAACCACTGAAAATTTCAGTTGATTGTCCAGGAAATACCCCTGGTTAATGCATGACCTGCTGATGATTTCTAAGACAATTCTTTGTGTAATGTAGATCTATCAAGTTCAGTTAGAGGTATCTAGAGTAATCACGTTACATTGTTTAGTGTAAGCTTAGTGTAAAGTAGGTGTAAGAGGTGTAAGAGCCTTAATTCCAATGATGTCATAAAATTCCAGTCACCAGGCTTTGCAACAGATAGCAAGTGTGAAATTGCCTACAGTTTTCTTTCTGATATGCACCCTGCCAATGTGTGCTTTGTGAATTACAAGTCCTAAGGGAGTTTCCTTTGTTTATGGATTTTTTTCAGTTTGTTCTGACATGAGAGGAGTTAAGATGTCACATTACAAGTATAGAAACCCCCCCTCACATGATTTACAAAAAAATCCAAATAAAACAGTATGCCTATAAATCACAGCTCTTAGAAAATGTTATTCTTCTCTTAGAAATGTACTTCAAAGACTTGAAACACCAAAGCAACTTTATAAAATAATTTTTTTGGTTTTGTGGCAAATTGTTGGGGGACATCTGTTGCAACATCTTCTAATAATAATACTTTACGTTTCTTCAGTAGTTCCTCCAAACATTTAAACATGCTTTACAAATAGCATCTTAAGAAGTTAATCAAGTGAGTGATCAGTGTATATTGTTGATGTTTCTGTCACTGCGCCAAAGTTATTTATTCATGTTATTTTACTATCTAGACACAATATTTTTAAAGTTGAGGTGTGTATAGCTCCAGAATTGGAACATAGGTAAGAATTTAATTAAAGCAGCACAAAGTATAAAAAAAACCAGAGAGAATACTTTGTTGTAATAGTGACTATCACTGTAATATCTGAGGATCATTTTGTGAATAAATTCAACATTAGCTTTATTTCTTTTTTTTTGATAGCTTGGCAGTCTAGCTTTTTTATTTTCTTTTTCTTTTAATCATTGATATAGAGGTATAGAAGAGAGAATGAGTTATTCTATGATTATGGATAAGTTCAAATAAAAAAATTAGCAGTGAATTTAGCAGCACTCCTGGAAGTAATTCGCCTATCAGTTGTTGCATATTTTTCTCTGGGAAAAATTTTCATAGTTTTACCTGATTCTTCAGAAGATTCTTTGTCCTATCATAGGTTCCTGCTTTCCTTTGCTCCATAGGAAGCATAAAGTAGTCTGAGAAGAGATGGTCCATCCAATATCCAGCATGAAATTCAAAATCATGAAAGAGCCCTCTTTCAGAGGGAAACAGAGCTGGGCACCGAATTTTGCTATTGGTAGCTGGCATTTGTTTCTGCTTCCATTTACATGAGCAAACAATGATTGAAAACCTGGTTGCAAAGCACATTAGTAGTTTCACAGTAAGCAAATCTATATATGCTTCAAAACTGTCTCATTTCACTAAATGTTTGCTCTTGCAAACAAAACAATTAATGTTGTATTTTACTGGTTTATTCCTGAGTAAGCATAAATAATGCATGTCTGTGTCTCCTATAATTTCATTAGATGCCTAGATTTTGTTTCTTTCCTTGTAATTTAAAAAAAAAAATCCATCACTTTTTAAAAATATTCAGCTTCCCTTTGTTCAGCATGGGATGATTTAAGAGCCCCAGCCTTCATCTGTAAATGAAAAGAAGAGGTTTTTTCATTTTAAGGTAGTAGAATACATGAGATTTAAGGCTATAACTTTTATTAATTTCATTATTTTTTGTGTCTCAATAACTATGTACTTACTGAATACTTTTGAGCTGGCATTTTTCCAGGTCAGTTTAATGTATTTTCTCATAGAGAAAGAACATTTCTAGTGTTTGTTTTCCATGTACTTCTTACTACACTAATCTGAAATTTCAAAATAACTTTATTGTCACTCAACACAACAGAATGGGCAACTCTGGTCAACTAAAAGCAATGAAAGAGGGGAAAAAAAAATCAGACACTTTAGCTTGTCCTAGTAAAACTATCTTCCAGGTGAGGATTTCATCCTACTTATGCCTTCTCAGTTGATTCCCATCACCTGAACCTCTATATCTTGACAATTGCCCTTAAGTATCATATTTGCATGCTACTAATTAGAGGAGTACACTTCCATGAAGTGGGCTGTTTTTCTAGGTCTTTCAGCTAAATGGGCTTTCTTTTATTATAAAGGGGGAAAAAAAAAAAATCTAAATTTAGGCTTGGGCTTACTTCTTGTCTACAAAGCACCTTTAAGGCTCCTATGTATATTCATTTGTCCTGAGGAGCTTGTGACTCTCTTTCTCTGGGGTTAAATTTAGTAGTTAGAGAGGTAATTTAGACAAGCTCCTAGAAGGTCCATAAGATAAGTAGATAGAACTACTTAACTGAGAAGACTGACTGTGTAATATTGTATTTTTTTTCTCTGTGTATATATGTGAAGTCTTTTTTATATTCCTACATAATACATGAATGAGATGAAAAATATGAAATGAAAAGTAGCATTACAGATCTGACATGATATAAGATTTCATAGACTTGATGATCACAATATTACAAGTCTTTCATCCTTGATCCATCCGTAGCTTAATTAGTGAAGGACTAGAATATTCTTCAAGCTGACAAGTTTTTTTTTTGTAGCCCAGTATTCAAAAATGCCAAAAGAAAGGTACTGTTTGAATGTCTCTGCTTACGTTTAGATTGCCTTTTTAACCTGGATATCTATAAACATATATAGTGCAAGTTTTAGTATCAAAATCTTTAGTGATTATCTGTGAACGGATGTCACTGGGAGACAGTTGAGTGGAACTGGTAGAAGTCATGCTCTGTGGAAGTTCTGCATAAAAACAAAACTATAGCAAACTGGAAGCTGCATAAGTAGTGGTTTTTGGTCTTTTTTTTTTTTCCTGCATTTGGAAATTTCTTAGGAGTTTGTAGTGAAGGGAAGCTGCTACAAGTATACTTGAAATTGCTAATGTACAGGGACCTGTAAAATAAGACATTTAGTTTTAATGTTAGACATCACTTATATTTTACTAGCTTTTATTTTTTCCTGTATTTTACTGCAATGTATATAATTTCATTTATACTTTTTCCTAACTACCCTCTGTAGTTGTTACCCAGTTACCCACTTGTAAGATGTTTTGAAACCTTTAACTCCTTGCCTAGTAAAGATAAGACAGACCTTGGACAGTCTGAAAAAAACTCCCTGAGTACAACCCTAATAGCAGGAACCTAAAGAAAACAAATGCCTAAGAAGATGCCGGTTTCAAGATAAGTCACTGAAAGCTGATCTAAACTAACCTCCTTGGAACAAACAGGAGCTGAAGGACAGATGAAGTAACTCTATGACCATATATGGACACAAGAAACCTAAAGTTCACTAAGGGACAATGTGAGAAAGGCTCTGTGGACCCCTAAGGAGGGGAGAAGACCCTCACTCTATTTTACTATGCATGCTCAGACTATGTAAATGAATTCTAAGAAGCCATTAGCATAAGACTGCCTTTTCTAAGAAATCTAATGCATATGTATGCTTTTTGTGTATATTAGTCAGAGAGTTAGTAAGCACAGCACTTGTGGTGAAGCGATCTCTAGTGCTGCCCAGCGCTGCGAATAAAGAATACCTGCTTAACAGTTATACTCAATCCTGACTGCTGAGTGAACCTCTTTGTTTCAGTAGCACTAAAGCCTGCCTCCATGAGAAATCAGTTTAATTTAGAGCTGAGTGACCTGAACCTAAAGCAAAAGAAACCATTCTTAAACCAAAAATGATAGTGCTAAAGTTGCCTTTAAGATCCTATTTCATTAAACCAATGTAACTTGCCTGTAAGAACTCGCCTGTCTTCATTAAGTTAATTTACTCCCTGGTATTACTGGTTTACAGAGTTCCTTAATAATTATAATTCCTTATAGCTACTTAAGTATTTTTAAATATTAAGAACTTTTCCAGACATAGCTACATTTTTATCTGCAAAATGGAAGCCAAATCTTTTGTTGACAAGTAAAACTCTTTCCTACTCCATAACATAATTTTTCATGTCTCTGTGTCCAAATGTCCCATAGCAGGCCCTTGTTTGGAGGACCAGATGGAATGTTGAGGTCATCCAGCAGTTCATAAATGGACATTTAGTGCATAATAGTGCTTACTTTTATCTTGAGTTTGTGGAATTTCCTATGCTTCCAATTGGGAACACTTCAGTTCCCTAGTGAACTTAACTGATACAGTTTGTAAATACAGAAAGACGATCACCATCTATATACGGTGATGGATATGTTGCTGAGTGTTAGTCAAGTTGAAAATCAACCTGTGCATGGGCAACTTCTTGTATCTATCTGTAGCATTCCACACTTTCACAGTAAAGGAACTGATAAAATACATAGCAATACTGTGCTTGGGGATTCTCAGCTGTTTCTCAATATAGACAATTTTATTATCAGCTCTGAAACAGAAAAAGACTTTAAGTATCCCCCTGAAAGAAACAGCTTTTTTATGCCTCTGACCTGTTGTACATCATTTTATTACAGCAGTCATTGTTGTCTGTAATAACTTTTTGTTCTGAATGATTCTATCCTCCTGCAAGAGCAGTATCTGCACTCCTCAGATGAAGTACATAGCCTGTGTCAATTCATCTTTCAACACTCATCTTATTTTTGTGTAGATGCCTTGAACTTGTCATCATTAGTGAAATAAATCCACATTCTTTGGCTCTCAGCTAAAGTTGTGTTGAGGAATTTCTACTCCTGTGCCTTTGACAAGCTTCCTAGTTAGCAGCATGCCTCTAGTATTATCACTGTTTTCTTTATTCATGAATTATATTTATTGAATTCCATGTATATATTAGTTTGTATCTTTCACTTTTTTGAACTTAATCCAGTGTCTAGCAATGTCAGTAGGAGTCTTTTTGCTATCTGTAGTGGGCATTGCACTGGGACCTTTCTTATGTTTGTATGGTATAACTGGACTGCCATGGCATTTTGTCTTGCTATAGTATTCTCAGGGAGTTTGACTAGTTTCTTCTAAGTCCTGCTTTCCAAATTAAAGGATAGGGATGGATAAACTCTCAGGCTTTATCTAGGTAGAGTTCAAAAGGTATTCAATTATGTTTTACTCCTTTTTGTATGGGTAAGCAATTTGGATGACTACAAGCTATATCCAGGAAAGGAGCTAAGACCCTAAGGGTTAGAATCTTTGTCTGCATCTGTGCATGTAATTAAAACGGGCTGTTAGGGATTGTGTCATGACACAATTTACGTCCATATAACTAAATGTTCTTTCTCCTATACCCCTATGCTATCCCAAAACCGTTCTCAGATGTTGTCTGCGAGAGTGCACTTTGGCATGAAAAAGACATGCCAGGAAGCTTGCTAGTAATTAAACAAGACGAACTGTCCGTAATAGCAGCTCTTAGACAAAGAAAGCAAATTGTGGTAAATGAAATCCAGAACCAACATGCATCCTCATGCAAGGCACTGAAGAGTTCTAAAGGATGGCCAAGAAATCTTGAGTTTTGAGGAACCACTGATTTGTAGAACTTGCATAGATATTTATAAGGGCTATGGACAAGCATTTTTGTCCATTTAGGAGCCAGAATGTGAAGCTCTCTTCTGAGATTATATATCCATTCCTTGAATGAACAGAGTAGTGCTTAACTTATTGTAGAACAGACAGTAAAGGTTGTGTTTCCTGACTTCTGTGTAGTACTAAAGCAGTTAGAGCTCTTGCCAGAAAGTGAGAGTCTTACAATCAATATATTTTTCCAGTCTGTTAGGATTCAAATCCACGGGAATATGCCCATGTTCTCGGACGATGATGACGCGAGTGGGTGAATAACATCACCACTGAATCACAGGATCATACAACAATTTATGTTGGAAGGGACCTCCAGAGGTCATCCAGTCTGACCCTTTGCTCAAAGAGGGTCCACATAGACCAGGTTGCTCAGGGCTATATCTGGAACATCTCCAAGAATGAAGATTCTGCAAACTCACTCGGCAACCTATTCCAATGTTTAACAGAAAAGTAAGTTTTCTATATCTAACCAGATTTTCCTATGTTCCTAACTTGTGTCTCTTGCCTCTCTTCTTATGACTGCATTTGCAAGAGTCTGGCTCTGTCTTCAATGTATCTATCCTCTAATCAGATAGTTGTAGACAGCAGTAAGGTCTTCCCTTAATGTTCTCTTAAGGCTGAACAGAAGCAGTTTCCTCAGTCTCTCCTCACACGTCATTTTCTCTGCCCTATTGGGTATCTTAGTGGCCCTCATGGGACTTACTCCTGTGTGTCAGTATCCTTCTTGCACTGAGGAGCCCCAAACCAGACACGGTACTCCAGATGTGGTCTCACAACTGTTGGACAGATGATAAGGACATGCACTTCAGTCTGCATTTAGGTATGTAAGCACCATTTCAGAAGTCCTAATATTTAGAAACTTCACAAATTAATGGGATTTTCTCTCCTATGAAGCTTGAACTTCCACAAACTTATCTTTGAGAATTGCCATTGACATGAGTTTTGTTGTATTTCCTGAGAATCAGAAACGTAATATAGTTAGATGGCTATCATCTGTTTTTTAATATCTCTAAGGCACATTTAGAAGCTGATTTCCTCAGTCCTCATCTTGGAAGATGGAGAAGTGCCTGTTTTCCCATTTGTAAAATGATTGAAAATACAGAGAATGAGTTGTAATAATGACTAACGTTTCAAGGATTCTGGTGTGGCAGAAATAGATGCACTTTTAAGTATTCAAGAAATAGTCTCTGAACTGCCTTATACCATAGAAAATATGACTGCATCTACTTTGAACTGTTATAAAGAAGTACATAGAGTGGTTGTGAAGGGTCAGGCCCTGCATCATACTTTAGTCTTGCTACTGATTTCTATGCTGTCAGTTTTGGGGAAATTGTCTAAATTCACTGTTTTCTTATCTACTTGACAGGTTTAAAGAATATTTGCAGAATATTTGAGAGGTCTGAATCAGTTGGTCTATAAATAATATTAAAGAAACCACTTATCTACACCTTTTTCTTCAGATTTTCTAATAGTCTTAATAAAAATAGGAGATACTGTCACTTCCAATGAATAAGAACTACTCTATATTCAAAGATCTGTCTGTGTTTCATCTTTTTGTAAGTGACGGGGACACTTTGGACAGATTAAACCATGTTGGAATCTTATTGTGTTAGACTAGCATGTAAATGGAAAGAAACATTCACTTTTGCACTGTGTCTCACTTAAATAATCATTGTGTATGCCAGTAGTTATTTACTCCCCTGAGTTTGCAATGATATAGAACTGAGCTGTGTGTTGAGGAGTTCTGGATCCCAGTGTCACAAATGTCAGCTCTTTTACGTTTACTTTTTAAATAAATCAAACAATAAAATAAAAAGAGCTTCCACATGCCCTTCTTGTTCAGTATGTCAGCAAATAAGGATGTGTGAACTTCTCTTTTCAGAAAGGCAGCCCTTTGAAGATGTTTAGAAAAGAAATGGGGAGGCTAAGATCAAAGGACCCCAGAACCTGTTCTGTGTAGTCAGTGAGTATTGTTCTTGCACATCTGGGTCTGTTCAGAGTGTTTTCTCAGAGGCAGAACATCTTCTCCCTAAGGGTAATGAGAACTCTCTATACACTACATTCTCTTGAATTTATTACCTGAATTCAATGTTATATTGAAGTTAATTGGTGATTACCCTAAATATACACAAACCTAGACAAAAACTATGCTAAACTCAAGTTAAGGTCACAAGATGTGGCTATAATTTGGAGTAATAAAGATATCCAAAGGGCATGTAGAACAAATACAAGAAACATAGAGCCATGTAAGAAACCTAAATGAGTCTGATGAAGAAAATGCACAAGAGAGAAATTCAAGCTTCCTCCCACCCCCCGCCATACTCCATAGTGATGCCATGTGGCAATAATTTGATTTTTTAATAACAGCCCAAATATGATGAAACTCTTTTAAAGAAACACATTTCCTTTAGTGGTCCTACCCAGCAGATCTGAATCACCCAAAATCACCCACAGGTTTTTCCCACTAGTCCTCCACTGTCAATGAATATTAGACCCTCTCTTGTTACCTTTTCTCTAAATAAAAACTTTGACAGTTTTATATTTCCATGAAGGAAAGAAATCAACAATATAATCAACAAATCATATAAAGCACTTAAAGCATAGAGCACTGCATTTTCCCATGAGCATTACTGAACAAGAAACCTCCTGTATTTGGGACATTCTTTACCTTCCCAGAAGGAAGACACTGTAGGACTTTCTGAAGGTCCACAGTCACTATTCTGGGCCAACAATTGGGTCTACCCCATGCCTGACAGCCGCTGTCAACCAACGAACCCACCCACCCTTCCGCTCCAGTTAAATCAAGCACATCAGGGTCTCTCCTTCATTCTGCCCCAAATAAATTTGATCTGCCCTTGTCTGCAAAGTTAAAGATCAGTTGACTGATCAGCCAAGCAGAAAATCTCTGTGGAGCTCTTTTGGGCTGTTATTACCCACCTACTTTCTCAAAGTCATACTAGAGTCTGGATATTTACTGTAATGCTACAGCTGGCTTTTCTACCCACTGTTTTAAGAGAGGCTAGTGAAGAAAAACCTACATAAGGGATAAATATGATCATTTTGATAGGAAAGAGGTGATTTGTTGAAGATAGAGGGCCTCTTCCCAGTGCAGTAAATATTTCCCTTGATTTCTGGAATTGTTTGTCATTCCAGGGCCACACTTCAAGAACTTTAGCACTGAACTTTGCTGAGGTTCAAGCACCTTGTTTCAGCTTAGTTCAACTATTTGGGTAACACAGCCACTGGGTTTTGCAAATTGATATATATGATACCAAATAATAGCACATCTATAAAGTAGATGTAAAAGAAGAGAAGTCGGTTTTTCTTGCTACATTCCCAGGTCAAATTCTCCAAACCAGGAATTTCAGCTGAGTGTTCAAACTTCTAAGAATTAGATTTGTGGCATTGACTTGAATGGAAAATTGTGTTACAACTGCACGATTTGTTCCTTTGGCTGGTGATTCTCCAGGAAAAATAAGTTTTGCAATCTCTTAGAAATGGTTGCATTTCTGAACTTTCTACATTAGTTCCATCATTAGCTTCCCTTCAGAGTTTCTACTGATCTGATGTAACCTTTTAAAATTAATGGATTTTTTTTATAAAGACACAATTCCTCTGTGCAAGCCTTTATTTTCCTGTTCTAGTCCCAGAACCACCCTCCACCCTGAAACTTTGCTTTTTACAGCTCTGTAAAACATGCCTTGTCTTTCTAACCTCAAACAGTAGAGGGCAACCTGAGAATGACTATCCTAACTGTTCCTACAGCCTGAGATACTGTAAATCTGGTGGTTTAAAAGTTATTAACAGTTATTGGTACTTTAAATACACGTTAAATAATTACAGTATTCAATATTGAATATGAATGTGCTATACTTGTTATATTTCTTAGTGAAAACTGATCTTTTCATTCTAGGTTAATTGACTATGACACCTCAATAAAAGAGTCACACCGTACTCAGCATTCCCATGCTCAGCATCATCTGTCATTTGTAAAATAAATTTTGCAAATAGGTGGAAGAAATGTGTAAATATGGATGGGGAGATGGCACCATGTAAAGAATAAACTCTTATGGAAATATCCTAGAATTAAACAAGGAAAAAACTAGTATAATTTATGGAAATATTATAGATTTTTATAGACTTTTCTTGACCATGGCATATAATTCTCTGTTTACCTGAACAGGCTTGAGTAAAAATTCTGTATTATTTTTTATTGTAAAGTTCTTACAACAACATACCCCGTTTGGGGGAATTGTACAGTCCTTGTCTAAATTTAGCTGAAAGTGTTATTATGTTACATTAAATTTGGTGGAAGTAAGAACATACTTAAGTGGCATTGAGACACCAGATGATATGAAATGAGAGCCTGAGAGAAAAGAACCTGTATAATATTAAATATCATGAGTGCTTGGCAGCAGTGATTGCCTTGTTATTCATGGCCTGATCCAAATATTGCAGCAAATTTATTTGTTAAGAGCCATCCTTTAGATCTTTGGAAATCATCTTCCTGTCACTATATAACAGCTTATTTATATTCAGTTGTGTTTCACTGAATTGCTTTAAACAAAATTTTGGATTTTCAAACGCAAGTTACAACCATATGTGCAAAGAACATTTGCTGCTACTGTTTCCCTGGGGAGCCTGCATGCCTTTCTCCCAAGTTTCTCTGAGGTTTCACGGGACTCATCCCTTAATCCTACCTCTATTTTCCCCTCCTGTGGATCTTCTTTACAAACACAACTTCCAGCTATCATCTGTATGCCAATGACTCACAGATTTAGTCCTCCACTCCAAGTTAAATTCAAATTCTTTTCCAGTCTTCTCAGTGCTACTCGATACCAGGGCAAGCTCAGAATGCCTGAAAGAGTTCTTAATCATGCCCTTTGGTTTTCTTTGTTATCTTTACACAATATCACCAACTGTCCTTCCTGAGCCTGATGCCTGTAAAATGGGGATTGTGTTAAGCTCAACCCTCTTTCCAGAGCCCAAAAATTAAGGCATTATACCCAGGTAATCTGTTCTGAGCGAGGTGTTGGTAGAACATGGACAAGAGTTGGATGAACAGCTTCCATTCCTCTGCCTTGCTTCAGAGGCTGAACTTTTGGGATTTCAAGGGATCTGTATCTCCCAAGCATTGCCATTCAGCCTGTCTTATAGACCAAGCCCCATTTTTTTTAATGGAGAAACTAAAATTCTGGGATTTGCTCTGTGTCAGAATTATGCCACATTTTCATTCTTTGTTGATTTGCATTGCCTCTGTGTGTATTTCTGAGAACACTGTTTCTGAGAACACTATATTTATGTGTAACTGTCCCTGTTTCTCTGAAAAAGCAGTTAACATACTAATTTTCAACCAGTTCTAAATTAGAACACAGTTATGCAAGCTACAAGACAGTAAAGGGAAGGGGAAAAAAGTGGTGAACTCACTAGATATATTTACTGACCTGGGTAGTCTTGTGAGCTCAGTATCATCATCCATTTTTTTCTTCCTTTACTTCTTTTCTGTATGTTCATGTATCTTAGTTGTTGTCTTGTAGGATATAGACTGCTAGGGCTTCATGATAAGGACAGTGTGAGATTATGTGAGTATATTTGTGTAACTGAAAGCAAATAAGGATAATATATATCCATTATTTCACAAGACAAAGAGTGAGTCTCTTTGTCATATGAAATATGAACGTATTCCAGAGGTCTAGTTCTTAGTTTGTTTTCTTTTTTATCCAGTGGTATGAGATACTGGACAGACATCACTTTTCATAAAAGTCTACTAAATGTTTGCATTTCTTAGATGTCCTTCTTAATATAATATTGGCAAAACCTATCAACATTCTGTGAAAATATTGGCAAGGCTTCCATTGGCACAAGTGTTAAAACAATATTACTTAGACAGAAAGCAAAACTGAGTGAGGGATTAACATGAGAGATTAAAATAACTTTTTGCTTTCATTTGTTGAAGGTGCAGTCATTACGACCACCAAGAATTTTTCCACCCACTTGAAAATTGTGTTAAAAATGAACTATTCCAGGGCTTTTCGGCATAAAGCTACAAAGCATCATGGATTTCGGGTTGCTGTAAACTAGCAAAGCTGGTCTGACCACAGCTAATCTGTTTTTGTGCCACTGTGTTTATTCTGTCTGAGGTTCTGGCACTCTTGTCTATACTGTGTATTACTGCCACCAAACAATTTTCTGATGGGAAATTACTAACTGGTACATCCAGTTGACTTTGCTACAATTTATCTAACTTCAGTCTGCCTTACCTGCTGTCAGCTGCAGATACAAGACTCGGTTTTACACGTGTAAACCTTTTTGTGCTCTATTTCTGAGTCATATATCTTGGTAGTGACTGCCTTGAACTTCCTTCCACTGCAGTAGGAAGAAACACCACGCTATATAATAACTGTTTACAAGATCAGTTTCTGCTCCTTACCACTACCCCAAAAAAACAGTGTCAACAGGGATCTGACAGGCTGCCCCTTTCCCCAGGAAACACAGTTGCTCCTTCTACCTTGCCTTGAATATTCAGGGGGGCTACACCAGCTGTAGTCCTGAGAACCATGACCGATGGTGGCAGTGCCTAGCTAGTCTGTGATCCAACCTGGAGCCTGGGGCTTCTCAAACTCCACGGGTCTGCTCGCTCTGAAGTTATGCCCTTACCTTCTAAAACTCCTGTCTTCAGGCTTAATATTTGTAACCCCGTTGTTATTAAACAGCAATTTTGAAATTAAGTCTGATTATTCTTTAAGATGTGCTTTGGAAGAAGCAACCAAAGTATTTTCAGAACATCTTTTTAGTTTTACAGGCATTTAAGAGTGGAAATTTGCAAAAAGCAATGAATGTAGCCTTATGTCAGAGAGACAAAGAGTATTGTTAAAGAGTGACTTGGATGGATGATGAATTATACTCTTATTCAGAATGACCACGTTTTGGCCAGTTGAAGAAAAGATTATTTATTTTTATAGGACAGGAAAAACACAAAGATTTTTAATGAAATTCTATGTGGAGTCTTAATTCACTGGCACCTTCTTATAAATATTTAGTTTTCTAAGAATATTACAATATAAAAATTTAATAAAATACAATAATAGAAACAGACTAATGCCAAAACTGAGGATGAATAATTTCTTTCTGAAATTCTAGTAGTTTAGAATATCTTAAAAGATACTGTTTCCTTCTATATTTATACATTCAAACAGTAAAATGCTCAAAACATTTTTTCTTAATATATAAATATATTCAGGGCCCAGATACAATGTGGGTGGGCATAATGTGGTCACTGATTTATTACTTGCTACTTGCATAGGTGCCTTGCTCACAGCTTGGGAGGTTAGACTTCTATGGGCTTAAAGAACAATCCAGTTTTTGTGTTTATTTAGGTCTACATCTTTTATTAGCAACTGTATATCACAGTGTGTTGTGCATTCACTTGTTCAATAGAAGCTGAGCTAACAGCATTGATTTGTGACCTTGGTTCGAACCTCGTTCCAGAGACAGGGGTGAGTGGTCAGTATAGAGCAATCAATACCAACCATCCAGTTGAACACAAGACAGCAAGCGCAAGCGTGGAAGTGAACCCTAAAGTAACCCCTTGTACCATCAGCTTACAGTGTCAGAAAAGAAGGTGTTATGTTGTAGCACAGATTTATGGTGATCAAAAGAAAGAATGTAAATGTATTTGTGCTTACCATGTCTTCTGTTTTGTAGCTTTTCTGGAATTAAAGATTTCAGTTTTTGTACAGGCTCTGGACTATGGGCTGTGAAAGTGCTACAGATACATTAGGTTTTCTTTGCCTGATGTTTCACAAAACTTTCTCGGATAGTTAACAAGTGAAAAGCCCTTGCAAATGGGAGAGACAATCATATATCACTTGACTTAAGCCTCAGGGTCTTGGAGCAATTCCACACACCACATTCCTGTCAGACCTAGGTGTGTGCTGTACACCTCGTCTGTACACCTTTATTTCCACAGCAGGAAGTCCAGGTTGCTCATTGGAAAGAAGATGCAATTTGCTCTGACCAGATACCTGGTATGGATGTTTAAGGGCCCACAGCCCTTGTGTGACTGACATCTAGTCTGGGCATACCTTTCATAACTTTAACTAGTCACAGTCCACATGTAAGCAACAGCCTATCTTTACTACCTACTGGAGGATCAGTGGTGAGGGGGACCACAGCATTCACAAGAAATTTCAGACAGTCCTTCACAAAGAACTCATATTCATGGTATAGCAGTATGTCAACAGAAAATAGTTCAATGTGGCATATCTATTCTGATATGAATTACTATTTATTATATCCAATATCCACTCCTGGGATCTCTGGTTATATTTAATGGAATGTGTTTGGAACTGAAAAATTTATTATATCAATGCATTAACCATCAATTGCTTAACCTTTCATTTTCAGGTCCTCGGAGTTCTAAAGGCTTCATTACTTCTGAGACGTTTGCTGTAAATGACTAGGAATAATGAGTCTATTGTAGGATGATTCTCTAGTTAAGTCTACACACCTCCACAGAAAATTTTTCATGTGGTGTCCCAAATAAATGAAAAAAAAGGTTAAATGCCATCAGACTAGTTAAAAGTGTATGCTCTGCAGTCTTTTCTCTTACTGCCACATAGCAGAGTGGCATCAACACTCTGCTGTTGATTAGGCAAAAGCCCAATTTGTGCATGTGCATTGTCTGCTTTCGTATATGTTATAGTCATTCCTCCAACATAAGAAATCAGCTGTCTAAATCATCTCTTCTCTGTTTCATTACTGTAGAACAAAACATTGCAGATCTAACACTAGACTGCCTCGGTGGCACTAAGAGGTCTTCACACTGATTGATATCAATGTACCCACTTGCAAGAAAATGTGAATGTTGAACAAGAGCTAACCTTACCCACACCGATGGAACCATCTCCCGCTTCCCCACTTGCCTGAAGCAGCAAGTGGCCTTTCTGATGACTTCAAAGGGTATGGAAACAGAACTGCAGTAGCTTATAATCTTCAGTTTAGTAAAACAGGTTTAACTGGAAGCCAACTCTGAGGTCTCTGTATATGAAACACAGTAAAACAATGACACGCTTGAGTCAGAGTGTCATCAAAGTCTCTTAGAAAGAAAATTATATTTATTTCATTGTCTGTGGATAAGGTCTTTCTACTCAATCATTTTCATAGTTTCTTAACATGAAATCTTGGCAGAATAGAAACAATTATTTTAAGTAGCAGTGATCATGTCCAGATGATGGTGATGATGATGATTACTACTACTATTATTATTATTATTTACATTGATTTGTTATTTTTAGCTAACTGAATTTCTTGCATTGCATTTTGAGATAAAAGCTGTAAACCTCCCGCTGTACATAATAAGGACATAATTTCAGGTCAAAGTGGCACAGTGGGCTTCTGCACTTGTCTTTGATGTCTGGAGAGTTGAACTTACATTTTGGCTTTGATCTCAAGTGAAAATAAGTTTGGTGGGTCTTGTTTTAGCCTCTGTTCTCCACAGTATAAGTGCTCCCACAGTTCAGTACAATTGGCATTCTCTGTGTAAGAGAGGCCCTAGGCACGGGGTGTTGTGGGGTCAGTGCTGAGATTTGCTGGCAAAGCTGAATGGAGATGCTTGCATAACAGCTTGTGTGATGCCTGGTTTATATTTAGTGCTGAAGTACAAAATACAGTTATTAATATAAAACTATACAGTTCCAAAGCAGTTGATGGATAGACATGTCTTGGTTCATCCATATAAAATATCTTATTATATTATCTATTTTTAAAGACTTTTTTCTCTTCACTTGATATACATGTTTTTAAATGCACATTTGAAATCTCTCCATCATATGCTCCATCTAACAGTAAGTCTCTGGTAAGCCCATCAGAGCCTACCAAGAAAACACACACTGAATAGTTCTACCTAAAGACAAATGCAGTGAATCATGATTGTCTCTGAATGTTCAGTCCTTTTTTAGCTTTGCATTTATCTACTTTTTTTTCAATCAATTCTTCACAAGTCCTGCTCTGTCATAGCCCAGATTCTGAAACTAGATTTTCTTCAGTTGGTCACTGAAGATGTGATACATGGCCAAGCATCAGCTCCCCAGGTTTAGCAACAGAGAATCTTTTTTTGTTGTACATCTATATAACAACACCTAGTATAATTTGACCCTCTTGTTAGGTGCTATTGTGGTACATAGTATAAACCCAATGACAAATATAATATATAAGTGCAATACGCTACTTTTAAAAAGTAGAGATGCCTTGAAACCTCTCATTGTAGAGTTTACTCAGCAATACAGAGACTTAAATACAGAGAGGAATTTTGTGTGTGTATGTTTCACAGTCCATTTTGATATTTGCTGTGATTCAAAGGAATTTAACAAAATGGAAGTAAAGACAAGTAATAATTAAGATCTATATCCCCTTATTTATTTTTTAATAGACCAAAATCAAGCCTCACTCCAAGCTGTAGTTGATCTGTATAACTTTCCTCGCAAAAAGAAAGTCTGCCTGTCACTGTTACCCTTGTAATCATTTTATTGTTTAAAAACTGTGGAATATTTCATCGTGTGATATGAAATTAAGGCATTAACCCCAACTCCAAACTGTGCCTCTTCCAACGTACTGCAGAGATTCTTGTGATGCCATTTCCTTTTTTTTTTTTTTTTTAATTGAGTAAGTAGATAAAACTGATTAACTTCCAGAATAAATCTGAAGTCCATCTTTCCCAGTTTCCTATTTTTGATAGTTACCTGGTACTGGATGCTTACACAGGATATGACATAGAGGCTAAGGTATAGAGTGAATACGTTCAGGCAATCAGCAAGTGGAGACTTCTTGAGCTAGAGGTTTTATAGGAATGGTCATGTTAATGGCTACTTAAATACCTATCTTGAGTTCTTCCTGAAGTCATGCCCCACAACAGCATGCTGTTGACTGAGCCACTTTGGAGGAGAGAATACTGAGGGCTTTTTGTAACTTTGATGGCATTGTTTCTGTTATGGAGTCAGCAGGATTCCAAGAAAAGGGAGTAGGTGTTTTGCTAACCTCACAAGGTGAGGAAGCAGGTCCCAGTTAGCTTTTCTCAGGACCATGATACCAGTACACTGGTGTCTGATACCTTTCTCTCCCACCCTCACTGCGGACTTGCCTTACTTTTGTAGACACATAAATCTTCACAAAAGAACATCCGGTGATACTTCCAAACTCACCCATTCCTCATGTTACTTGTGCTTTGTCCCATGAGCTTTTCTTTTGGTGGGGTGTCACCTATTTTTTTCAGATCTCTAGTTCCAGGTGGCACCACATCTGCTTCCCCCACGGACAGATGAAATGCAAATGAAAATCAGTGATTTTATTAGTGTTATTTAATGAATTTTAACCCAAACCAGTAGTATTGTGAACAGCCTATTTGTCACTTGTTGTGGTTAATAAATAATTTGTTTGCACATAATAAAGCAGTGACCTGTCAGAAGGCAGTGAAATAACCAGCCATGCCTCATCCCTTCATCTTTAACACACAAGCAGCAGGTTAAATGAAGACAGAAATCTGAGGTATTAACTCTGTCAGTAACATTTTCTGTAAAACTCTTGCCAGGCAGGAACTTTTCCATTCATTGTAAACATCTGCTAAGGAAACCACACTAATTAACTAAGGAATAATATGTGCAAGCATTCACTTTTTACACTTATAATTAATACATAGCTTTCAACCAAAGAGCTATTTATATTCATAAAAGAATTTTTCATGTTAATCATAAAAACAGGTAGCATGCTCATTTCCTAACTCTTGATTAGAGCAATGTAAATGTTTAAGTAGTTTAATTAAATCTATTAAACCTTTTCAAATCATGTAGCTACCTATTAGCAGTTAATTATAAAACACCGTGTGCTTTTATAATGTCATTAGAACTAATTTCAAAGAGTTATTCTTGTAGAACAGGGAAAGCATCCATGCAGGTTTAAAGGGTAATCAGCTGTTTGGGATATTTTGTGACAGAATTGATAACCCTTTCAGAAAAACAGGAAGTGTCTTTCTGTGAATATCTGGGATCAGGAAATGTATCAACACATAGTCACTAAATCAACACTTGGACTCCAAATAACTGTTTATGCTTCAAAATGTTTTGAGATCAAACATTTCTTACCTTAGCTGTAGACATGTAGACATGCCTGAAGTCTCTGTTTATTTATTGGTATTTATTTATTTATAAACAACTAAATCTTTACTTTGCCACTTAGAGGAGTGAGAGACAGTTTGATAGATCCTTTGTCTCCCTCACAGGCTGCTGGCTTCATAAATCCCAGTGTGAGCAGCAGGAAGCATGGCTGAACCTTCTCTTCAGTTTTTGTGAAGTGCAACTGGTCTGTCAGACCTGAACTCTCGCATTCCTGCAGATCTGCAGGATACCAGCTGGTTGGACTGACACAAAGGGATGACTAGCCCATGGAAAGGTGTTTACTGGTGGGTGTGGGTAAATGCATGAGGGTTTTACCACATGCCAAGTCAGACACAATCCAGGTGTTTCAGGAGGCATGTAGCTGTGCTAACATCACATCACATTTTGGAGCTAACAGGCTCCAGTCAGAAGATGGAGATATTTGTTTGTTGCACTCTCACATCTACTCAGATTCTAAACCAGAGCTGTTGTTTCTGATGGACCATTTGTATCAGTCTTGGAACACAGAGAGAGCTGAGGGCTATGGTATGAGTTTGTTCTCAAATCCCTGCTCTTTCCTCAGAGCAGATAAGTCTGATAACAGGATATGAGTGTGAGGTTTGGGAATGGTCATTTATCAGTTGCATCTCTGTTAAAACTGAAAAAGCTATTTATTTTTTAAAAAATTTGTGAGTTTGGGCCGTTTGAAAATTACCTGAATGCCTCCTGCTTCAGGGTTTTTAGCTGTGATGCTGACATCCCATCATGTTGATGAGTGTTGATACTTCTAGAGTGTCTGAATTCAGCAAGGATGATTATGGTGCCAGGGAAGAAAAGACTAGGAAACAAAGTAGAACTTGTCAGCCTGCTGGAAGGAGGTTCTGCTAACCCTCTTTGGGGATATCTGTACTGTTTTTCAAATAACTTGTTTGCAGTAGGGGTGATTTTGTTAAGGGTAATATATAAGGCAATTTCTCATAAGAAGTGAGTCCATTGAAACATGGAGACATAGGAATTAACAAAATAAACATTAAGGAAGGAGCACCAGCTAGACAAAGCTGAGAGATAATGTAGAGGACAGATGACCTGGTATCTTTAATGTTGGTCTAAACTTGCAAAAGTCATGTCACTTCCCTGCTCTGACAAAAATTTCATGTGACCACATGGAAACTGCCAAAGCCAGGTATTACAACGTGATTATGGTTTACAGTTTAACCTTAGGCAAACACAATCTGTCTGTGAATTTCGGAAGAAATTAGGTACCTAATTAGAAACAGTTGTCTAAATACCTTTGTGAATACTGCCTCCAGCATCTTTGTGCCCTATTGCTGAATGCACTTCAGTACCTCTCAGAGGTATTGTAGGAATGAAGACCTTAAACAGCAGGCTGATGAGAAAACATGTTTTGGTCACACCTGTCTCAAGATGAAATGATGTGCTAGAAATGCTTATTTTTCTCCACGGACTATAATGGGAGACTGTGGATGTGACACTTCCATGTCTATAATACACATGCCCAAATCAGGGCACATAAGTATTGTTTTATGTGGTTAAATAATTCCTAGAGGTTAGTGTGATGTCTCCATGACACTACTGTCAGAAAATGAGTAGTGAATAGAACCTAGTGGTATGTATCCCCTGAAATGGTCTTTATGGAGTCCAGGGACATAACTTACAGAAGTCACACAGAAGCCTGTAGGACATCCATATTTTAATAGGATTTCATTCCTCTTTTTTGTTGCTTGAACATGCAATTGAGCAGAATCCTACCTGGCTTCTTCTGTCATCATAAATTGGATCCTTTTTATTGCCTGTCCTTGCAAGCAGTGGGTGGGGAAATGTGCAGGCTGCAATCTCAATCCAAGCGATGATGTGATTTAGCTGTTGTTTTACCCCATTCCTGTGTTAGCTTCTCATGTGGAATTGGTCTTGTTTTCTATATGCTATACACTAAATTAAAATAAAATCCATGCAGCTCAATTCATGATGAGCCTGACAAGTTAAATTAAGATGGGAGTGTGTGGCTGTGCCAAGGCTGTTATTAGAACATTTGTGTTGCCAAAGTATAATCTTGTTCAAATTTAATACCCAGCAGACCGATCCCTGACAGACCCAATTTTTCTAGTGTTTTAGGTTGGTTTATACAGTTGTCCTCATTATCAGGCCTGGTCATAGTTCATTGAGACAAATGTACACAAATTTTTTAGGAAAAAATCACTCATTACCTATGAAGGGGATGGGAAGAGCCAGAACAATGGAACAAATGTTATTTTAAATATAAAAATATTCATTTTTTTTTTTTTTTTGTGGATCTACATGTTTTTAAGTTATCTAGTGGACATAGAGTTGTCTATTAGTCATGGGTAGTTATACCCTCACAGGCATGTGTGGGTTGTGTGTGTGCATCTGTATGAAAAACAATACTTTAAACCTGCATACTTATTGTTTCCCACTTTAATGGCCACTCACAATTTTCTTAGGAGAAGAGTGAATTCCTAGGTAGCTGACTGCCAGCTGACTTGTAAATTCAGCCCAGGCTTTGCTAATGAAAATAAGCTCTGCTTAGTCCATATTAATGGGTTCTACATTTCAGATTTCCAATACTTTCTTGGAGATGCATCAAATACAGAAGATCTGCTAATGGCTCTGACACTATAACTACCTATACCTACACATGAGGCTTATAGACTCATGTCTGTCAAAAATAAGCATATGGAAAGGCCTAAATCAGAAAGGGAAAAGATTTGATAAACAGTTAGATGTTGTTTTACCATTAAGCCCAAACCACAACAGCACTTCTAAGTGAACAGTTTATTCTGACATTTAGGCTCAGAATCCTAGAGCCTTAAGGTGTTTTGACTATCCCAAGAATGGTTTATCTTTCTATATTCTGTTCTGAGCATTACAGTACAATAGATATTTAGATTTGGATACGAAAGCTATCTCTTGGGTATATTTATGGTAATAGTGTATCAGATTTGTCTCCTTCAAATAATTAAAAATGTAATCTTGGACAGACATTTGACCATTCTCTGCTTGTTGTAAGAAATGAGCAGCTGCTGTTCATTTGCATTCTCACATGTAAAACTGAACACAGAGTCAGTCACCTGCTAAAAGGTTTTGGAGAGTGGTAAAACTGAAGAAGGAAAGGTATAGAAAGGCAAGGATAAAGACTGAACTTGCTTAAGTAAAATGTACAAAGAAATTTACATTAGAAAAGCAATATCACTGCTCTAAAATCCCCACCCAAAAGATGTAATAAACAAAGTTATCATCCAGTTTTTCAACAATTTTATAACCACAGAGCAGCATAAATTTCAAATAAACACAATAACATTCAGGTATTCGACAAATAAACTTGGACATTGCATCTGAGGGAAAACTAAAATATCTGAGTCCTAACTATTTCTAGTTATTTTTAGCCAAATTTGTGTTTTCCTTTTTACAAAGTGAGTCCTTCTGCTGCTAGATAAAAAAGAAAAAAGTGTACCTTATACTAAGAATCAGGACATATTTACAAAAAATTCGGGTCTATGAGGCGTAAGCAGTTATAAGAGAATTCATTATACTTTCTTTTCCCTTGTAAACCTTTGTGGTCAGAGAGGATCTCTGTAGGAACCCGAGGAATTTTACAAAAAACAGACACTTCTATTTCCCTGATGTCCCACTCTTTATCATGCCAAGAGTTTTTAAAAATATGTATATACTCTTTGCTTAAAATAAAACTCTGTTTATTTCACCCTGACAAAAATGTGCCAACTGTTTCCTCCCCTAAAAAGTTTAGCGAAATCTGTAAGTTGGAATCAGTAGAGAGCTCTGTAGCAATTTGCTTAGACGAAAAACTGTGCAGTTTTGTTTCTAGGTTCATCTCTCTCCTCCCTTCCCCCTGCCTCCTCTATCCCTCTCTCTTTCAGAAAGGTAGTCCTGTACATACACTTTACTGAGAAATATCTATATATTAGCAGAGGTCAGAGGCAGTTACTGTAAAGTGTGTTTCTACCCATTGTGCTATTGATATATAAGTTATCAGTGCATTTTGGCTAATGATCTAAACTATACTATAGCTGGAAACCTCCAGATCCTGGACACTTGCCACATTATAATAACATCATATACACATATATACAAAATACACATACACATATGCACATACATGCATATATTCTCATCATATAGACACACTGAAACAAGGCTCATACATTCTATACGGTCTTTTTGCAGATCATAAATCAATTTATTATGAGCCTTTCTGCTTCAATGTTATGAAATGGAGCCAAAAGTTTTTTAACATAATGTGATGTGACTCAAGCCAAACATGAAAAAGCATAAAAAGAATGTTCAGCTGGGGGAGAACTCATGAGGACCAAACAAGAAGTGATTTCATAAATCTACTTGCATGTTTTGGGATGAAGGCAAGAAATTAAAGGTCTCTTCATGTGTAACAAGGCAATATTTTGCACATGTAAACATGGCATCATATTAACAGGAAGAAGTAAACAGTACCAAAAATAAACATATCCCAGAGATGATGAATGTAACCACAGTGAGCTAGAAACAATCATGGGATAATGCTTGTGTGGTGGCCTCTATGGTGAAATGTATAGTGCTTCAGTCTGCTGAAGGAAGCTGGAAAGGGAAGGGTTAGTGAATGCTCTGCAATAAGCAGAGACAGATGAAGAGCAGTAGCAGCGAGGTGCCAAGTGTGAGCATAACAAGCCACCCTTTCCTGCAATACCAAAACCATTTGCCTTGAAACCATGAGAGATAAGCACTTTAAATGTTCAATGAAAAAAAAGAAGTTTAGAGAACAGAAGTGATTTCCTCAAGTCTGCCGATAAATCAAGTAGCAGAATCTGGACATCCTTACTGCTAAACTTACATTTAAACTCCTTGAAAATAATATGGAAAACACCTGGAAATGTTGAGCATACACTCAAAGGGACCCCAAAACTCAGGTTATTCAATGTTTGGTTTGATTTTTCAGATGAACTGCTCACTGCTCTTTTTACTTACATAGTATGTCTAAAGTTGGACATGCAAAAATAGCTCACAAATCTATTGCTTCTTCTTTGCATTTACTCTACTTTTAATGGAAATAATATTTATTAACTTTCAGAGAAAACTTTCTAATGTGTAGGAAGCTGATTAAAGTATATTTTCAGTGAGGGTAGTAGATATAAGGTGGAAATACTGGGTGAGACCTTGAAAACTTCTTGAGGAACAATCTGAACAAAGCAGGGGCAAATGGTTGTAGAACATTTTCCAGACATTCTTTTTCATGGTATGAAATGTAAAAAATTGCTGAAATCTTATTATTCTATTTATTTTACCAACAGTGTATGACTTGAAGGAAAATGTTAAGAGTAACAAAAAATAACAACTTTGTTTAGAGACAACAGTAAGTGGAAGATCATGGTACTTAAAAAGGAATGAGTGTCTTTAGATCAGTGCCCCCTCTTGCCTTTTGAATATCAACATCCACTCCGTAATGCTCAATAAGATGCAGAAAGATCTTTCTGCATCTTATTTACTTCTCGCAATAAGTGCAGGCTGCTCATGTTCCTGCTGTCACAGTGCAGAGGGACAGGAAAAGTAGCTGGAATGGGGAGTATACCTGTGTGCTGAAATATGTTAGTCACCATTGCTTTAGGCCATCCTAGCTACAAGACAGCTGTTTCAAGACATAATGGAAATGCTTGTTGGGGAAGTCATCTTATTGACAAAGTAAAGATAATGAAGAAAAGGAGCAGCAACCCACATGAAAGCATTTAAAAGTACATTGAAAGATTACATCCAGCAAATGGGTTGTTATAACAACTAGAAGTTTGAGAATGTTTGACTGGGTCAGACTGGGTAGATTATATTTTGCCTATATGACTTTTAATGTTTACTTTAAGTTTAAAAAAGAGTTAAATAATTTGTCATTGTTTAGTGATTGAGAGTCTACTGATTGCAATAAATTAAAAACACTGGGTTTAGGATAAACACATATAGCATGCCTTATTTATGGGTAGAAGGGAAGACCCAACATTTTTAAATGGCTTAACTCACACTTAAGGAGTAGTTACAGAATTATTTCCAAGCAGCACTTTCAGGTTTAGAAGGCAGATAGTTTCTTTTTATAAGTGTGCTTATATCAAAGTCCTCTCAGCTTACTTCCTCGGTTCTCAAGGTACATCTGGCTTCAGAGAAATTGAAATGATAGTTCTGTAAAAAGGCAGAAGAGCACTTATGAGTTGTTATGTTTCAAAGTAATATCTTTAATGGATGTTGACACCTTTTTTGTGGTTGTGTGCAATAGGAACATGATTAGTTTACCAAATAAGAATACCTTGTAATGAATTCAGTCAGCATTTCTTCAAGTCATAGTCTTTCCAGTGTTCTAGGTTTAGTTGCAGTTCCATAGATTTAAAAAAAATCATATTTATCACAGCAAACTGGAGGAGAGTACAAATAATCTGCACTTTGTCCCTTCTGGCTCTAGAAAAGAGGTTTTAGAAAAGAGTAAAAATACACTCCCTGTCTCCTCTGCTTCCGTGTTCAAGACTCCTATCTACATTCTCACACATGTTATCAATCACTCCACATCCATCTTAATAGAGTCAAACTTCACTCTCTTACCTTTCAGCACCATGCATACTCTACATATTCCTATAGGTCATCAACTTTCCTAACTATCTTGTGGCTTAAAACCTTCAGCTGAAATACAATGAATCAAACAACAGCCCTAACAACCAAAATCAGGCACAATCTCTTAATTTGTTTCTCTTTTTAGTAAAAACCAGTAAATGATGTCGGGGTTGCACATTTTTTTTGAAACAATCAGTAGGGATGATACCTTCCTAGGTCCAGAGGAGCTTTCTAACAGTAGTGTTCTTGCCCCTTTCTTCAATATGTCTGAACTGATTTAAATATAACATTGTGCCTGAAACATTTCAGAAACCTAAGACTTCTTGTGTAAACTGGTATTCTTTTAACATCATTGTTCACATCATGCCATTACAAGCAACAGTGACCAATGCTATGCTTCAAAGGCAAACCTTTTTAAAAAGAAGTTTGAAAGAGATCAAACATCTGAAAATGTAATTTTTTTTAAATTGTGAGGTGATGTCAGAATATCCCCATGATCCTGTAAATGTTCTGCTGTTTAGGCTACAAGAAGAAGTGCATCTTCTAGTGTATCCTTTTTGGTATTATTCCTTGGATGAACTAGTCCCAGACAGGCTTGGTTTTGAATGAGTGAATCCCCCTTTAAACAAATAGTATCAGATGTGCAGGCACCAGCTTGATCCCAAGATCTTACTTGCTGTAATCCCAAGATTCTCCTTGCTTCAAAAATAAAACCTAAGATCCAGAACAAACTTTGCTTTATAAAAGCATCAGCTGTCTGTTTGTTCACACCTTCCATGGGCTGTTTGGGCCACCCAGATGAAACAGTCACAAATCAAAATGGAACTCCCATCATGCTGTTAAACACTCCCCAAAGATAAGAGCAACAGGCCTGTAACATCGATTATCTCACCAGTAAGAGACGGCAATGGGATTTCACAGTATCTTGTTCTTCTGACAGTTCGTGTTAAAATAAAACAGGTTATGGGACAAAGAAATTCAAATGTTAAAAAATAGTCAAATCTGTGTGGTTGTTGTGAATAAAAACAGTGTGGATCTGACTACAGCAAACTCAAACTGAACTCATTCTAAGACTGGTTAATGACATGGCAAATGCATTTAGCTTTGGTGATAGGCTTCTATGTCAATAGTAGGGAAATTTATTGAACTGTTGTTGGGATATTTAGACTGCACATGAATTTGTTTTTGTTCCCAGGACTGCTTTTGGAAAAAGGAAAATACTCTTTCTCCATGAATTAGAAGTACCTCCCCCAGTCCTTTTCTTTGAAATGTTGTAAATTAAATCAATCAATTTAATTTACTTGAAAACCGAGGAGGAATGTCAAGAAAAGAGCTTAAATGGGTGGACTAATTAGCACAACTTGTCCATCTTTTCATTAAGCCAAGGATGCAATTCATGAGTCTCTAATACAGATGGAAAATTCTTCCTGCATCACCTCCAAAAGAGGATGCATTTAGCCCTTCTCCCTGCCATCTATCTGCTTCTTCTCTTGCTATGCACAACCAATATTTCAGAACTCAGTATGAGTCTCAGCTGGGGATCTAAGTTGCAGTCATCTTAACTTGTGTTTCTCAGATCAACGGACTGGATGTTGGCAAAGGTTTCATAAGGCTGCTGTGAACAACACACACTATCCTCCTGCTTTATTTAAAAGTATTTAGTGACAGAAAGTATACCAAAGTGATGGAATACTCTATGGGTCTGCCTTTTGCTGCTTTTTTCCATCATGTATACTGAATGCATTTTTATATGTGCTGAGAACTGACATATTCACTGTGTCAGTAGTAGTAGTCCACATTATTGTTGTAGGACATGATGAGCAGATTTCAGATTATTTGGGTAGTAATATACCTAAACTCATTGATTTGTGTATACATTTATACATACAGTGGCATTTCTTATTTCCTCTGAGAATCAGCCACAGAAATATTGGGTATTGCTACTTTTTTACTATGTTTTATAGTCTTTCTTTCAGTAGCAACACTGCTATCCAGTAGTAGAAGCATTCAACAGCATCCTGTAGTGTACAGCCGAAGTAGCCATAGCTAAGACTGGGTATGAAAGAAGTAATAGATTCACCAGAGTTGCAAGAAAAATAGTTAAGAGACTGATCCTTTCCTTTCTACTTTTTCCAGATGAGCATAAACTCATGATGAAGAAAGGTTAGAAAATTAGTATTGCATGTTCCATTTTAGCTTTTCTTTAACAAAACAAAACAAAAAAGTCCAAACAAATACATCAAAAGTAATTTCTAGCTTTTCTCATCATGTGGAAAAACTAGAAAATAGTATTTTTGGTGTGCCTAAGGTTCAGAAAACAGAAAGTAAATAAAAAGAAACCAAACGTTTTCATTAGAGGAAGGATTCCTGACTGGAAATTTTTTGAATTCCCAACATTGCTAGTGATGCTTCAAAATAGTAATTGACACTAAAACACTCCTTTCAACTGCAATTTGAAGAATTTATTGTATGACTTAATGCCTAAATTGCAAGGTTCTGTCATACCTGGAATAGTTTGCTTCTGTCTGTCTTCAGTTTAAAAGGGTAAAAGGTCCTTTGCATGACAATTTCATATAATGAGTTACCTTAATCTATTAATAAGAGAATAATAATGATGCCAAATGAAATGTGACATTTCTTAGAAACACTGTTCATTCTTCACATTTTCTTCTTTAACACCTGAAAGATTTTAATCTCAAATAATTATTTGTTGCCAGTTGTGACTGTGGCTGTAAGTGACAACTTTGGCTGGTTTCTGGTTTCATCAGTCTTTTCTAACTGCTACGCCTTCCCTTTCCACTCTTGTGTAGCACTAGTAACATTTCTTTTAAAAGAAGACAACTTGACACTGCAGATCTGGCTAGAGGCCTGCTGCACAGGCTTTCTACGCATTTGTTCTCACTTGTCAGAGTGATTCTTACTATCCACATTCAAAGTCTCAGCAATCTACATGGCCTCCTATGTCACAGGTCAGCGTTCCCAGGCATGATTATAAGAATCATAAAGAACGTAAAGTGTTTATTAAATAATATGATAGCAGCACAATCTTTTTTTTTTTTTTTTTTTTTTTTCCCCCTGGGGAGGATTTCATAAACTTCCTATCAGTGTTTCTAAGTCTGCATAACACTACACAGCCATGTGGCTCTCCACTTTCAATGTGATTTTGAAGGCAGGCTCTGGAAAGTTGATAACATATTTCATGACCTTCGTGTCTGGAAGCAGTTTCCCCTGATTGAAGTCATATAAGTTCAGCTAAGTTGGAGTGTGTTGTAAATATTTATCTGGCAGTCTGACATATAAAGTTGTTCAGAAATTACAAAGTACATTCCTGTCTTTCATGTATTATTACCATTTTTTTTCAATACACTTGTGAGCGATATTATTTAGAGAACCTTCTATAAGTGACTTATCATTGCTTGTTAAAGTTCTCACACTCTGTTGTATGGTCATTTTTTTAGGATGGTAGCTCTTGAGTTGTATCACTTCCCTATCTTTTAAAACATAAATGTAAGATTATTTCCGAAGTGCAACAAGAATTTATGCAATGAGGTAAGCATGGTTGGCACATTTAATTTTAAAATCTGGTTTTGTGGCACTTATTTCCACACAGGGCTCCAGATGGTTTCTATTGCTGACAAATCTATGGTGTTGAAAACTTCTCTAATCATTAGGTCGTTTGTCATTACCTATCAAATAATTATATATAAAGTAATGCTTCTGGGTAGAAATTCTTTCCCAGAGACAGAATTAATTCAGCTCCAACTTCTCCTGTACTTCCTTGGTTTTTTTACTTATATTCTAAAATGAATTCTGTGCTAAACAAGGTGCTGCATCTGAAATGTTCATTTTTTTTTGTTTACAGAGATGTAAGACAGGTTCAATAAAATCAGTGTTAGGATGTACTGCTGCTGAGCTCTCAGTTGGAGTCCTTTCAAGTCCAAATATAGTTTTGTTTCTAAGTGTATTTTGCAAGACTTCACAACAAATGTGAGCTGTTTCTCTGACTTTGTGAATAGCTTTCAAGGGAAGAGGGAGGAAGGGAAATGAGGTGACAGATCAGCTAATTTCAGCAAACATTTCTAATTTGTACCTGTTTCAGCTGAAACAACCAGCGATGGGTTGAAATAGCTGCAGAACAGCTTCCCTGGCACCTTGTTTTCCAAGGCCAGAAGCCATTACAGTCCCTCAGACTCCACATTAGGAAAGCCTTGTCACTGAGAGCTATTAGGATGCAGTTACTGACTATGATGTGCAATTCCTCTGAATGTTGTAACTGGAGATAGTTTAGCTTTGTAATAATTAATGTCAGGAAAAAAGCCCTGACTTATATATATATGAAAAATGTTTGCTCATAATAATAGGTTAAGGTTTTGTTCTAGTTTTGTTGTTGGTTTTTTTGTTGATTTTTAAAAATAATTATTTAAATGACGTAAAAGCCAATAATTATTCTTAGAAGCCTGCCTCAGGCTGAATTGAAAACATTGCTTCTCCTTCAGTCTTGACTGGCAGCAAAATATAAACTACTCTGGAAACATTAGGAGAGAGTATTAACGTAAAATACCTGTCACTTCAAAGCATTAAATTTAGTCATTAATGCAGATGCACACTGAAGAAACATGTTGCACAAGGAAAAATTTCATTATTAATTTGCAAAAAAATCCAACCCAACAGTAATTGTGTGTAACTAGAGCATAAATTCTCACATTACAAGTTAAAAACTAATTAAAATGTGGTCAAATAGCTCTAAGACAATTTAAGGTTTATGTTTCTGGAGAAAACAAACTAATTGATTGCTTTATGGTAACTCTCTGTGCAGAAAAAGCAGGATTTTCCTTTGGTCCTTGGCTTTTTGGCTGAGAAGGAACTGAATAGCTTCAGAAATAAACTACTTTGCTAACAACTATTTGGACCAAGCAAAGAGAATATTGTTTTCTGCAGCTCATGCATCTCAGTCTGTCCACCACACTGGTGACTGGTGACTGATCCCAAAACCTACAGAGATTATGTGGCAAAAAAGAAAAATTAAAATTCTTTCCCTGTTCTATTTAACAGCAGCAAAATAGGCACTTCTGAGATAGTATCATGATATTCAATATTCTAGACTGATGTATAATAGTGTCATTTGATGTTTTACACTCTATTGCAGGGCTTTGTTATTCTGGATTCTTAGGCATGCAAAAAAAAACCTTCAAGAAAACCACCTACTGATACATATGTAAATAGATCCTTTTTGACCATTTAAGAGAGATTGCCTTTGAGAGGATGCAAGGTTCAATAAAAAAACTGGCTGTCTCCCTAGCTGACTGCAGTCTTTTGGGAAATCTACAAGAAAATCATGTTTTGATTAAAAAAAAATATATTCTTCTAACTATTTATGCATTTAATTTCTAAAACTTAAATGAAAATTGCGGCTTTTCCGACATTTTGTATTATATTAATTATATATACAAATTTTTTTTTTTTTTTTTGTATTTCGGATCCAAGTTCAGTAAAACACTTGAGTCTTTATAGAAACACGTCTTCAGGAATATCATTGTTAAAAACCTTAAACAGAAAACAGTTTGTGTAATGATCTGTTGCTATGGCTTTATAAAAAGTTGTGCATTGTCAGGGTGACAATCATCCATCCATCCATCCATCCATCCATCCATCCATCCATCCATCCATCCATCACCCATGTCTGATTCTTCAAAGGGAATCCCAGTAGAGACATGATTCTCCATCCAGGTTTTTTGTGCTTCTGTGGGGTAAAGCATACTTGATATCTTATTTGCATTGGAAGACACTGTGTGTGTGTAGAACAGGTTGCCATTTGATCCAACCAAGGACAAACCACCAGTATGACCCAGCTAAACATGTGGTCTCATATGAATAAGAGTTGAAAATTTACCCTCTAACATATATCTTAAAGGAATTCAACATGATATTGATTCAGTATGTTGCGGTAGTTTCACTTTTCATTAAGTTATCATTCAATAACATGAACATAATCACATTAGCAAGACCACAAACTGCTTAAATCAGAATGATTTTGTATTGACTTTATACCCAACAGAGATGTGATATAGTTAAAGGTATGTGTAAGGAAGATTTCTCAGGATGTAGTTAAATGTTAAAACTGAAGATTTAAAACCAGGAGCTCGGTGTTCTGTTCTTGGCACTGCCACAATGTTGATACAAGATGTTTGGCCAGTCACTAAACCTCCCTATGCTTTTCCTGCACCTTTCATTACCAAGTTAGACTGAGGTTTTATTTTTTCTCTTATTGTGTTTATAAAGTGTTTTGCAATTCTCAAGAGGGAAAATGAGCATTACAAGTGTAAAGTTATAAGGTTATTACTGTGTTTATGTAATCCTATCCATTTATTTCAATAAATGAAAAGCCTTACAGCATAGCACCATATATTTTTAGCTGAGCTAGTAGATACCATATGACAGGCAGAGAATGCTTGTTGCTGTGGTTCATATCTATTTCATTGTAAATATCTGATGCTGGCTTTTGTCAAAAGCAGATTATGGACAAGATAGTTTCATCCAAATGGCTGATTTCTGTGTTCCAAAACCTAAGCTTTTCATACAGTCGTGGGGAAGACTAATGCAATAGATGGTTTTCTTGAATGCTGTTATGCTGTCACTACAGTATTAACAGCATTTCATTTTAACCACTTTGCAGAAGTGTAACACAGAAGGTACATTAAATAAATATACACTTTGTTAGCATTGTGATATATTGGCACTACTATGATATTATTTTATTTACTTCAGGTAGTCATTAAAGTACAAATATTTTTCCTAGGCAGAGTAAGATTTGTGTCTGATTCATTACAAGAAGAGTGTTTAACAGTAAAATATCTTCCTTTCCATCATTTAGATCTCTGCACTTTGTCTGGTGCTAAGATTTCAAGCCTTTGGGATCCTCTTTGATGTAAGCGTAATCCTTTCTGGATCACTCTCCTTCAGAATTAGGTAATTCACTAGTTTGTACAGGTATTCTACTGTTGAAAGCCAAATGTTATCATTTTTACTCCTACTAATTAAAACTGAGGTTATGGACAACAAAGACCTCAGGTTGGTTGAGTGCTCAAGAAAGCAATCAAGTTAATGCTTTATCTACATTTCACGTGATAAATAGTTGAATATCCATCTCTCTATTCCAAAAGAGTTAGTGCTCCTGTAATATTACAGACATATAGAAATACATATTTTCTTTACCTTGTACTTCTCCTATATTTCCTTTTGCTATCCCTGCTTTTACTCTTGTAGTTACTGCATTAGGATGTCCTGGTTAAACACTCTTGTCACAGGTCAGTGATGGTAATGTACTCCATTCTTGTTGCATGCAGCACAGAATTGCCTTATTTTAAAAGGGAAAAGAAAGGAAAAAAAAAAAGAAACAGACTCATCATTTATTAAGTTTAAATGTTAAAATATCTTTACATTAGTAACAGAAGAGGTCAAAACTTACCTCAGAGATTATGCTGCTGTTTTTAAATGTGTGATCTAGTGGTTCCTTATGTCAGTAGCACTCGTGTAAACTACAGGCTCTGCTTGACTTGAGCAATCTTCTTTCATCTTGCATAACAAATGCAGTCAGCATAAAATACTGCAATATGTTTGTATTACTCCATTGGAAAGAAGGCTACTGTTCTCACCACATTATTTCTGTTTATATTCTAACCTTCCAGTTATTTCTACTCCAATAGACACCTCATGATATAAAATGTTCTTCATAGATATTTAGTAAAACTAAATTAACACCTTCAAGATTTTATGTAAATTCAGTAATATTTTATTCATGTCTCCGGTCCTCAGCACTAGAGGGGTAATCAGTTAAGAAGAGGGACCGTATGGTGCTCTTCAGTTCTCTTAACCCTTGCAAAACATATTCTACCTTAAAATCAACAGCCTTGTTACATTTTGAAATGTCAGAGATCTGAGATTTGTAGCAATGTAGGTGGGGACTCAATATCAGTAGAAGAAAACATAATCTACCTTCCCTCTGTACTTTCTGAGAACCTGTCCCAGCTGGATCTTGGCAGCATTAAATATATCCATCACTACTAACTATGCTTGTCTTAAAACCACACACTGATCTGTCTATTTTAGAAGCCTTGATTTAAACATTTCCACTTCATCACCACACACGAATCTCCATACATGAAGTCACATATGTACTCCCAGAGATGCACTTTGTAATCTGATTAGTGCTGCAAGCTGATGGAGGTGGACATGGCTGTGTGCGTCTCTGAGAGCATCTCAGGAGGGCTGACCTGAGCAGGTTTTGCCAGATACAAAGAATGTTGCTGTGAACTTCACAATTATTATTCCAAAAAAATATTACAGACTCTGGCTGTCACCCAAAATATAGCAATTTACTTCTGATGACTGATGTTCTGGTAGCAAACTGAGCATACTTTGTTTTGATTTACTGTGATTATGGTATGTCCCCTCCACTGTTTTTTTCCTTATTTTCAAGGAGTTTACAGGTATGCTTCTCCCTAGACCTCAGAAGTGCAGCTGTGAGCTGGAGAGACATATGCATGTGATTAATCGGTGGATGACGAGAAATCTGTGCTCCATTTTCATTATTTTATGGTGATTAAAATGTCCTAGTTATTCATGCAAAGAATGTCTTTGAGGTGTGTAGAAAATTCAACATCTGGATAGCAATGGGGATAGGTGAGTGGCGATGAGTTTTTTTAGGGGAACATTTTTTACATCTTCTTTTTACATAAAATGAAAACTGGGGCTGTCCTTTACAACAATAGAGGGCTGTAGGATCAGACTTTGTCACCAAAAATAAGTTTGAGGACTAAAAGAATTAAAATGTTAACCTAGCCAGAGAAAGAAAAATAATCTGCTGTTTCTACAAACAGCCTTTCACTGTCTCTCTGCAGCTGCCTCAGCAGTTCTCAGTAGGATAAGAAATAGGTTTTAGTTTCTATTAAAGACCATATGAAAATATATGGGGAGTCTCATCTGAAATAGGAGGCTGATTCATTTTATTTTGTTTTACAAACAGAGAAGAATTATGGATTACTGTACAGCTTCTGAAGGATTTAATGGTACTTCTTACAGATATTTAGAATTATCTGACAAACATATGAGATGCATAAAGAATTTTTTTCTTTTGAAATGTTTAAAGCTGGAGATGAAGATTTAAGTGCTGAGGTGCTTCTTATTCATTAGAACACAGTGATCTATGTATTTTAGTGCTACTGTTAGTGATATTAGTGATACTTGAACAAGAATAAAAATATGCGTTTCTTCATGTGAGATGCATGCTATTTATTTTCAGCTTGTGTTTGTACATATACTTTTAGAGGTATGAATGAATGGGACTTGGAACTTGGCATAAAGTGAGGAAGATATATAGCACAAGCTAAACCTGCAATTAGCAGTGTTTATTGTTTCTGTCTACTACTTCTCTCCTGTAATAGCAATAGGTAATGGTGGGATGAAATGCATGGACATGATTAACCTGTTTTCAAATAGAGAGCAATAAGATTGCTGGAATTTAGCAAATGTTACTTCAAATGGTTGTTGTGGTTTATTTCTTAAAGTTTAACTGTCTTACTGAAATAAATATACGATACACTGTGACACTCCATCCGTGAATCTGTCTGTGCCTGGAGTCTTTCCCAGGACCTCACTGAAAGAAGATTTTTTAATGTCAAGAGATTATTTCTCATTACATAGCTCTAAATATTGGAAATATATTCACTAAATGGCCATATGTCATGATATCTCATTGTTACTATCTAACAGATGGTCTAGTGAAAATCTGGTTCATTGCTTTCGTTCAAATCAAGTTATAAGCAACAGTTAATGAAAATTATGTCTTGAAAGGTCTCAGGAGTGTGTGGTTTTCTAATTAGATTGATGTTTAGATAAATTTAATACTGAGATGACCAAGCATTTTGAGAGTGGTTCTACAGAACTGCTGCATCGAAGTTAGGAGCTTGCTTCTCTCTCTTTCTCTCTGTCTGGAGCAGTGGAACCTCTTTAACCCGCACTGGAGACAGAGAGATTTGTATGACCATACTTTTGTGGTTTGGAAAGTATGGCAGACTATCCCAAGAATGCTGCAATATAGAAACAGTGTTGAACCCTGCTAACGGAGAGAAACTAAAAGCAATGGGCAAGACCTGTGGGGCTGTAAGTTCAGGAGGAAAAAGGGGAGCATTGATAGCAATGGTCAACAAGTGATGCTTTTTGCCTAGTACTGAGTAGAGAAATAAGGTGTAGGCACAGAAGATAACATAGCACAGGATGCCATCTCCACAAAGCCTGTTCCTATCATGGCACTGCAGTCTCTGTGTTGCTGTAAATAATAACCTAGAACTGGTATGAAAAGCATCTACAAGCATACAAATAGAGGTAGCAAGGATATTTTCATAATTCTGCGCTCTCTGATTTGTGAGCAGGTCTGCACTGATCTTTCTCCCTGTGCATCAGGATTTGCTGCAGTCCGATAGCTATAATTTTACTGCCTTGTTCAAAGTATTTCACAATCTGTATTTTCTTCCCACGAAGATCTGTTGTAACATCTATTCAATTGTTGCATGCACACAAATCACCAGTGTGTGGTATCTATACAGGCAGCTGCTATCCCATGGTGAATCTGGAGATTAAGGAAGCACAGGAACATTTCTGCACTGCTGTTAAGCACTATTTTTAGATATCTCTAGTGTTTTAAACTCTGCATTTGGACCCACATCATACTTGAGCTATTCCTGCTCTTTAAAAAATCCTGCAGACTGAATAATCTTTAAAGGTTTTAACCTGTTAGATGTGGCTGGCTTCCAGGAAATTATGGCGAGGCATACTTTAGAGCATGAAAAATGTCTTGTGAGGTGGAAATAAGTACTCCAGGGGAAAAAAGTGTCACTACCCTGTAAAGGAGTCATCATTCTTTCCTGGACTTTCCAAGGGACTCTGGAAAACAGGATATTGTTTCTAGACTGCTGCACTCAGAATCGGCAGAATTTGCAGCAGGGTTGATGGCACCGGAGAAGCAGATGTGTCACGGAAAGCTTCATTCAAAGAGTAGCTCAGGACACCAGGTTTAAATTATTCTTCTCAGGACTGTGAATGGGTAAATAAATGATAAATATGCATCTTTATGAGTACGGGGAAGAAAGGACGAATTTATGGCTCTCCAACTTTATTCGCAGAAAGGGAGAAAAACTGTTGGGAGCTGGTGCAACTCACCAGCCTTACCTTCAAAGCCATGATGCTTATTGCAGTGGCCATAGTCTTAGACTTAGCAGAGTTGAATATTTCTGCTACAGTTGAACATGCAGTCTTTTCATATGGGGGTCTGAGATTATGTTTCCTCCAAATTCTCACACCCTAAGGCAAATTATGCATCCCAGCATTTCGGTTACACTTTAAAAAAGATAATAGAGCAGGCTACTTTAAGACAAAATTATTTTTCAAACACAACACCTGAACTGTATTTTAAATTTAGCTCATGAGGTCTGAAGGTGGACAATAGATACGCTATTTTTCCAAATATGTATAAAACCCCAAATCCAGTTAAGTGTTTCAAATGAAAGACTATTTTAATTACAAAGAATTCACTTTCATTGTATCCATAGAAGTTTTTGCACTATTATTGCAATTTTTATTAAAATATTGGAATAATTATATAAATTATATTATATAAACCTCAAATTTCTATAAATTCAATTTCCCAATAATTTGCTTTTAAATGCTTTGCTTTTAAAAATTTATGGTTTAGAAAGAAATATAGGTATTTTTGTTCTTAAAATAAAAAAAAACACTGATCTGAATTTTTTCCAAGTTATTATTTCTTAACAAGTAAATTCAATAATCCGAGAAATTAGTCAGACCATAAAACTATTGGATTAAAACACCCATTGTGCCCTTCAAACCCATAATTGCATCTCCAGCTATCTAGATTTTAAAGAAACAACATTAAATTTCCACTTATGTTGAAGAATGGGGCTTGTATTTTTCTAATCAGGGTAGGAAACATTCCTGAGGACAGGTGGGATGTCAGACCTTGGCAGCTTGTACTTTCTGGGTACATCTGCACCTGTACAGCTGTACATAAATTTCATGACAGATGCTTAATGCTCATACAGAAAAAAAATCTTCACAATTAAGTACATGAGAAGTTTCCAAAAGAATTAATTATTATGAACAATGTTCCTACAAAGGCCTTTACTTTGTAAAATGCTCTTTTATTTTACAGTTAGTTCTATATATTTCCGTCAATATATCCAGTTTTCCAAAGTTGGTTCATTTCACTCTCATTCAATCTGCTTCTCATGTGCTTCTTCTAAAGGTACTTTGCAAGTAATAACAATAAATCCCAAAGGAATGATATATATTGAACTGGCATCTCTGTAGCAGACATATGTTTGAAATACACTGCAGACTGAAATATTAGGCATCTAAATGGATATCTACAAAGACAATATCTCCTTGGTTATGGTTCACAGACTGCCAAAGAAATTACTACATTCTCACAGTGCAGCCTAAAAAATCTCTTGGTGATTGCAAACAGAATTGGACAAAGACAGGAAAATCCATTGCTAGAGGGTTTGACATTTGCCTCTATTTGAATTTGAAATGAAAACTCAAAATTACAAAGGTCTTCAAGGAAGAAAGAATCCCTTATGAGTTCAATTTCAAACTAACTACAATATTTAGTTTAAAAAAACATAAATTAAATTCAGAATCACTGTAAGAATGCAAATTTTGATACTTTTGAAATGGTTTAGTATGTTAAAATGATTTTATTCTGATTTTGCTATTATGTATGCATATTGTGTTTTCCTATTAGTTTTTATTTTAAATTTATTTACTTATTTACATTTATTTTTTCAACTTCTTTAAATTTTATGGTAATAAACAGCTGCTTCTGACATAGAGCTTACGATATTTTTCTCTCCAGAATGCCTTTTGTTTAGAGTTTTCACTCGAAAGCTTTTTTCACTCTAAAATTTTGAACTAGAAAATAAGCCCTCAGCACAATTTAGATAGATGCCTGTTTCTAATAACTGGATGGCATCTTGGTTGAATTTTCCTGCAGTAATAAAACAGCTACTACTCTAACTTGGATTGAGCAAGGCACCTTACTTTCTTCTTCCAAATATTTCTTCCCTTATTTGATATTATAATGGAACAGTTTTACACATTGATTCAAGGTGTCAAATTGTTTTATTACAACAGAGGAGACACTTTGAAGAAGACATGAAAATGAAACATTTAAAATGTAGTTCTAAGCCTCTATTTGGAATTTTTAATAGACATTTAAAAATATAAAAAATAAAATGAGTGGGAGCTGTGATTTAGAAACTGCTGAAACCCAGAGGAACTCATTCCTGGAGCGGTGTGAAGCATGTTAAGGGCTATGGACTGTGAAGGCCCAGCTGTGTTGGGGACCTGGGATTTCTGTGGCACTCAGTTTCCCAAGGAGGTAGCTCATGATTCCTGAAAGTCAGGCAGCCCACCTGGTTCAGGAGCTGGGGCAATTGCAGAGAAAGACTATAAACTGTCAGAAAACAGGGTTTCTCTCATTTCCAATGGGAAGATATTGGAATAGATGCATTCCTACAGTATATGTCATTTTTCTAAGGAATCGGTATGTTTTCATGGGAAAACATTGCATTCCCTAAACAGCTCTCCTAGGGAGGTAGCTGCCTAATCTCTCTGTAATGCACAACAAACTTGCTTCTCCACTCACTTCAGTGTAAAGATCACTCATAACTTCTATATGCTCATACTATGATTTAATGTGTTTTTCTGTTTACAGCTCATTACTGTGGACCATTGCTAAGACTGACGTCAACTCCATTGGCTAGCCCATATCACAGCGAGATTAATTTTTTAAAAAAGCATTCCTGTTTAAACCTGGATTCCGAATTATTTTCCCCAGAGTGAAGCTATACTGTCATTCCTCTGTAAAATATGAGAAGATTCTCTGTGAGGCTTAGTACAAATTTTTAGCTTGCAGAAATCATAATAGCTCCATGGTGCTCACTGAACAAAGATTTCTGATATGCAATGTAAAATATCTACTTTTCAACAGAAATTTAATGACAAGCTTCAATACATTGCTCCAAGCTCCAGTGAGTTCAACTGTTTCCTTTCAGATGCAGATCAGTTACAGTTCTGACTTTCAGAGTTCAGCTCTTTAGGTCAGGAGTACACTATTATAAATCTGGAGATCACTTTGGGTTCTTGGTGTCAACTGACACTGCAACTGTCGCATAAATATTAACAAAAACTTTGGTTAACTTACTGTTAGGACTTAGCATTAACCATGCCTAAATATAGCTATTGTGGTTTTCAGCTCTTAGAAAACTTGGTGTTTTTATATAAGACAGTATTAGTACATAGCCAAAAGGTTAGTCACAGTAGGCAAGATGCACTGCTGGTTTTATCACTACATTAGCAAATAACAGACTACTAATTATTAATGTGGCAACAAAAATAACAAATAATTTGACCAAAAGCCTCATATTCCTGATTTCTTGGTGACCCGATTCTTCAAAGTAAGACACTTCTCCAAGATGTGACTAGGATCATAGCCTCCCAAACCAGGATATTTTTAGGAGAAAATCCATGTTGGCCTCTAAAAATTTGGAGGAGGGGGATAGTGTAACTTCATTGGACAGAATGATTGAATATTAAAAGAAGTTTTACTCCTAAATTATTTTTAATGAGAGGTTGAGAGAGCAATGCAATCACAAAAGAATATCTGCATTAAAATCTTAAGTGTTGTGACACTTCAGGGAAATGTGTAATATACTTTCTTCCCAACAGTCAGCCAATTCTCCAGGCAGTCATATATAATGCAGCAGAACTCAGCTATGACAAGAGGAAAGTAATATGATTTCATTAAAATTTAGTGAATGAAACAGGTTAGGTCCCTATAAACAAAGATGCTTTTTAAAATGTCATATGTATATGTAGGACTAGCAAAACCACTGTACATATTTATAATGTGCTACACTAGTACTGTGAAAATGACCTCAACTAGGCTGGGGACTCCCTTGTACTGGACACTGGGCCAAAATATTGAATCATTATGTGACCTATCTAAATAATGTTTTAAACCTTCTGCGTTTGAAGATCTGGCTCTTTTCAGAGACAGCTAGCAGACACTGCTTGTTTACTTCAGATGCAAATATTATAGCTATCATCCATACCTTTTCATGCCAATGTTGAACTACCACTCTACGCTCTACTTCCATTTAGTGCTCAACAATCTGCTAAACAAACTAAAAAAACTTTAAATTACTAATTAAGCTGAGATTTTTTTTTTTTTTCTATAAATGAATTCAACCAGTACTATGTGTTCTTTGTTAGTTTATCTGGTTTTCAAGATTGATATTAACGTGGCAGTCCTGGACTATAAATGGGGGATACAATCTAGAATCAAGGAATCACAGAACAGTTGAGGTTGGAAAGTGCCTCTGGAGGTCACCTGGTCCAACACCCCTCCTCAAGTAGGGACACCTAGACACAGTTGCCCAGGACATGTCCAGATGGCTTTTGAATATCTCCAAGGAAGGAGTCTCCACAACCTCCCTGGGCAACCTGTGTCAGTGCTTGGTCACCCTCACAGCAAAACAGTGTTTCCTGATGTTCAGAGGGAACTTCCTGTGCTTCAATTTGTGCCCATTGCTTCTTGTCCTGTCACTGTGCACCACTGAAAAGAGCCTGGCTCCGTCCCACGCTCCCTTCAGCTACATTGATGAGATCCTCCTTGAGCCTTCTCCAGGCTGAACAGTCCAAGCTCTCTCTACCTTTCCTCACAGGAGAGATGCTCTATTCCCTTAATCATCTTTGTTGCCCTTGTTGAACTTCATGAGATTCTTGTCAGCCCGTGTCCCCAGCCTGTTGAGGTCACTCTGGATGGCAGAAGGACCCTCTGGCATACCAGCCACCCTTCCCAGTTCTGTCTCATTAGCAAACTTGCTGAGGGTAGGCTCTGCCCCATCATCCTGATCATTAATGAAGGCGTTAAATAGAACTGGACCCAGTATTGACTCCTGGGGTACACCACTAGTTATAGGCCTCCAACTAGACTTTGTGCCATTGTGCCATCTTCTGAGCCTGGACATTCAGCCAGTTTTCAGTCCACCTCACTCTGCCCTTCCAGCCATTCTTCTCTATGAGCCTGTAGTTCCTTGGGTCCTCCTTTTTGTTCTTCTTGATAATAGGAGTGATGTTTACTTTTCTCCAGTCCTCAAGCACTTTTAATCATGATTGTTTGAAGATTATTGAAAGTGGCCTTGCAATGACGTATGCCAGCTCTCTCATTACTTGTAGGTGCATCCCATCAGGGCCCATGGACTTATGTACGTCCAATTTGCTTAAGTATTCCTGTCCTGATCCTCTTCCACCATGGGTAAATCTTCCTTGCTCAAGGCTTTCCCCTATGTTTCTTGGACCTGGGATTCCTAAAGACTGGTCTTACTAGTAAAGACTGAGGTGAAGAAGGCATTCAGTACTCAGCCTTTTCCATGTCCTGTGTCACCAGGTCCCCCCATCTTCTTTAGCAGAGAACCCACATTTTGCCTAGTCTGCCTTTTGTCACCTACATACTTTCAGGAGCCCTTTTGGCTGCCTTTGTTATCCTTTGCCAGATTCAATTCCATTTGGGCTTTGGCTTTTCTAATCTTATTCCTACATGCTCACAGTGCCTCTGTATTCCTCCCAAACCCTATATGCCTCACAAAACCTGTATTTATGTTGCTAAATGCATAACAGTGAGACAGATAGATGAACTGCCAGCCGTCAATATCCCTTAATGGTTATTATGCTTCTAGGTACCATCTAGTCACTAACAGTGACTAATTTTCTCTGAGACAAAGCCTATTTTATGGATAGCATGCACCTAGGACCATCCCAAATAGGCAACATGGTCAAGACTGCAGCAGATGTTGAACTTTTACCCATATTTTCTTGTTTATTTCAACAAGCTTTGTCATCTCAAATGAATCCATATACCTTCCCAGCATACCCCTTGTCATCTAACATACATTTGCAATATCATGCTATGAAAAAAACCCCACTCTAGTAGGCTTCCACATTGCTTGCAGACACTTTGAATAAAAAAAACCACATAAAACATGACATCATATACTACTCAGAAATAGCACAGGATTGAGAGGAGACATAGAACCAAGTGCTAGGAGATGTGGATGTGGGTGTCTGTGCTACTGAGCCTCAAATCTTGAAAGAAATTTCATAGACTGGAGGTATTTAACCATGTAAGCATTACCTAAGAGATCTCAGGTCTCCTCATGACATATTTCAGTCAGCACAGGTGACTGAATTGAAATTTTTTCTGTAAGAACACATAGATTGCCTGACAGGTCCTTCTCCATTTGGTCTTCACACCTTTTTGCCTCAACGAGTCTGTAAATCCCTCAATCTTTGTACTGTCAGTATGTTTTACAAGATCATATCTTCTATTCAGATTGTCAGAAAACAGTTTTATGTTGAACAGTGTAGGGTATTACTCTGATGAAGACCATATGGACAGGTAGGTTATTTTTCATCATATTTATTCTGACTTAATTTGGAATTGTGGCAGATGTATCTACCATTAACATTACATAACAATGTCTCTGTTCTGTTTTAATCAACTACTCAAGAGATGCCTAACACAGGTGACATCTTCTAATAGACTGGAATGGAATTTTGGCATATTTTCCTAAAAGAGAGAGGCTGCCAATAAAAAAGTTGTATCAGATGGAGGTTTCATTATACTGATTTCATTTAACATAAATATCTTCTTTGAAGGTTGGCATTGTAAAAATGATGTTATGAATTTCTCCTTTTCTGTCCTTCTGTGTTTCACATAAAAGGTGTTTCCTCTTCCCTAAAGAAAAGCTGTCAGTCTTGCACGTACAGCACTAGATTAGAGAGTAGATCTCAGTTCTACCCATCTCATCTTATTTTAACAGCTAGTATCAAAGGCTCAGATGTTGGTGTCCCCCATTTACTACATATAAGCCTTTGCTTCTGACAGTAGCATGTGTCAAAAGCTCTGTGAAGAAGACTAGACACCAGTTGGCCAGTTTACATTGTTGCATATAACTGAGTATATTATGACTGACATTGCTGACTGCCTTTACCAGCAGTCAGTAGAGGGAAGGAATTTACAAGGTAATGTCAGCTGATGGACTTCTGGACTTCTCTGCTTTTGGACTGTCAGAATGTCAAGAGGCATTCCCCACTGGTCAGACTGAACCCAGGGAAGAGTGAAGTCATACTGACCAGAAAAGGGAAATCCTTTGAATATCTGGTCAAAAAAATTGCTTCCACCTTCCATTGAAGAAATACAGCTGTCATTCATTAAAACGGTGCAAAGCCTCAGGTTCTGTTTGACTCCTTGCAGACACTGGATGAGCAACATCAGTTTCCAGAAATGCTTTTTTTTTTCCTCCTCAGTCGGCCGGGAAAATTAATTCCCTTCTCTCTGATGAGAATTTTACTGCAGTAGTCTGCAGTTTTTCCTGACTCCCATAAAGACTACTTTAAATGTGTGTTCAGAAACTGAATGTGACTGCCATGAGCAGGTTCCAGCTCGTACAAAATGTACCTTTTTACCTTACTTCTAGTTCTGGCCAGTGAAAAAAGAAAGAAGTTTGTTCAGAAGTCCATTATGGTAAGGGACTTCCTCTTCTAGTTTAAGGACTTCTTTCTGGTCTTGAAGATCTTGAAGGCAATTACCAGACAGAACAGGATTTGGCTTGGCAAATTCTATAACTATCCAGAAAATACCAAGTTAAAGCTGGGGACAAGAGCTATTTGCCAAAGAAACCAATGCTAAAATGAGACGCTGAAGATGTGAACTGGATATCGAGTCTGTCCATCCTTAGGAAATGGTTATCAGCTTTTCTTTTCTAGACACCTTCTCCAATATATGTAACCTCACAAAACAATTTTGTTTCCAGGCTTAACATCATTTTCTCTTTCTTCATATTCCCCAAAACAAATCTTATTTCAAGAAGCATTTTCTTTCCAAAGGAGAAAGTAATAAAGTCTTTTAGAAGTTCGCTAATTTCTGCATTACTGTCATTGATTTTGTGGGGAAGGTGACCAGATGCTGGGATAAATGAAAGTAGAAAATATTTGGTAGATAGAAATGCAACTGTAGATGAGAAGGATTTTGCTAAGTCACCCAGAGGACTGTGAAAAATTTCAGAGATACATAATGATGTGGAATACATGAAGTCAGTGCTATTGCAGTTGGAATTCAATGCTGATAAATATAAAACAATACTATAGGGAAAAACTGAAGTACTTTAGAAGAGTCTAAAATTAACAGCACCAGCTCAGTTAGGGATCTGGCTGTCACTGCAGATATGTTAGTGAGGGTCTATGTTCAAGAGAGTTAGATAGGAATCAGATGAAGGATAATCTAAGTCACTAGGGTTTGCAAGAACTGGGAAATTTTATTTAAAAATGTTATTACCATTACACAATTCATTGATATGTTTGTCTGGAATACTTTATGTGAAATTGGCCACCCTGTCTTAAAACCAAAAAAGAATAATGCAGAACACAGAGTGAACCAGAACCGCATGATGAAATTACCAAACCTATGGCTATAAAAAAATGTTTATGTCAAGAGAAATTCAAAGGCTTATTTTAGAAGACAGCCTGTCATGGCATTAGATAAAAGAATCTAAAGAATGAAACAGAAACTACATGTTTGTAGCTTCTGTCTCCTAACGCTTAAAAATGTGAGACATTTATAGAAACTTGAGTGTAGAAATCTAAAATGCATGAAAGGTACTTTTCTACATAGTGCATTATAAAGCTTTTTGACATAGGATGCTCCTAGCACCCTCACAGGAAAAGGAAAGGGAAACACCAGAGAAAGGAAATATGACATTTGTATTAGAAGGATTTAATAGATTTGAAACAGCAGTTTCAGAATAAGTAATAAACATCACACCTCAGTGAGTAATGTCTGTCTCTACTATTAGGCTCACTTCTGCTTACTCACATGGGGTTTTTTTTAATATTAATGTGAAGTGTCTGACATGGTCACTGTTGGAAATATATCTGATATAATGTTGAAATGTCTATGTTGTATACCACTGATTAGAAATCAGTAAATAATTATTGGTACAGATGGCAAAGAGAAATAAAATAAGAGCTTGTTTTGACACTGATACTGGGTCAAAAGTTTCTGAATAAAAATCCATCTGCTAGATGCATCTTAATGATGGACATGCAGTTGATAACCAAAAGAAAGTGGACAACATTGACACAGTAGGTTAATTTGATTATTTGGTACAATATTTGTAATTTTACCACTCTTTTGTATTTTACACATCAATCTTATCCTGCTCTAGATGAGATTGCAGACACACTGGGATGTCTTCATACATCACCTAGCACAATAATTGATCCTGATTGCCAAAATATAAACATGCATAGTGAATTACTTTGGTTCTATTTGGAGAACTGAAGCGTATCTGAATAACAATATTGACTTTGTCTCATGTTATTGTATGTTAAAAGTAAACCTGAACTTTATCTATTACTAATACCATGATCAGATAAGGAATTTCCCCAGGTCCCTTAGCCATATCTGCAGATCCCATTGAGAGGGCAAGAAGAAAAATACCTCTAAACTATTTCTCACTGTTTAATAAAACTGTGATCAAATCTACTCATGTAGGTTTCCAGGGGATACAAGGCTGCCAAATCTTTTACTTAAAAGTAAATTGCTCTGAAATGGTGGGTCTCTAAATAATCAAAGTGATGCTATACTGCTGTCAGTCACTCTCAGTGAAACAAATGGGGTATTTTAATTATTACACATCACATTTTTGTAACAAACAATCCCCTCATCCCTGCGTTCTCTGAGTTCTTTTCAGACCAGTTAAAAGGAAAAATGAGATTTCCTACAGTACTTTATTTTAAAGAAATAAAGGATATCAATCCAATAAACCCTTCATGCTGCATTCCAGATGTATAGCACTTAAAGCACAATGGGATTGTGTAATGCAATTAAGGGAATTTGATCAAGAGACCAGACAAGCTAAACATTCAGCAGTAATGACTTCACAATGTGCTCCTCCTTCCAAGTCCTGCAAAATTCCCTCCCTTTAAAGGAGACAGCTAAATAAGTGGGTACCCTAGGATATTTATCCCAGGAACGCAGTATTAAGAAGTTAAAAATCCTTCTTGATCAAGAAAAGAACACTCTTCTGATGTTTTGGGTGGTTTTTTGGGGGGTGTTTGCTCCAGAATAAAAAAAAAAAAAAAAAAAAAAAAAAGAAAGAAAAAAAGCCATGTATAGCCTTGAAATAGTCTTTTGAAGAAACCTAAGAAGCATCCCTTAGTGTTTACATGCAGGAAGTGTTGTTTCAATGTTCATCCTGTTACCACAAGAACAGAGCCTGAATCTAATCTATGAAAATACTTTGTTTCTCAGTTCAGTGTTTAAATTTTTAGTTTTTTAGTCTGTTCAACTTTCTTAGAATAGGACAGAGGATGGTAGTATACAGAACAGATTCCTGAGGTCCTTCTATATTTTAGTCATAAGTGAACTGACAAATGAACTTTAGTCTTCACACAAAAACATAGTTCTACCTAATGGTTATAAAAATGACCAGTATGGCCCCACTGGGGCCAAATTCCATTCAAATTGCTCAGACCATTAACTTTTCTGAAGTTGTTTGAGCTAATAGTGTAGGTAAGGTGGCTGGGATTTCGTGACTTTATTACCTCAATGATGTTGTCAATTATTACTTAGAAGAAGAGAAAGAACATAGGTTTTTTAAACTCCCCTGTGTAGAAATAAAAGGCATTATTTATTGTAGGAGACACTAAGGGCTTTTCATCGGCCAATTAATCTTTTTTATGGAAGGATAACACTAAAGTCAAACTAATTACAAGACCTAAACATAATGTAATTCCTTATGGTCATTCAAAATGGTTGTCAAGAGTTGAAGAGACAGTCTGAGATCAACAAAGTAAAATACAGTAAAAAAAGTGTGAAGTGCTTGTGAAGAAAAAACATGATAGACAACGAGTTATTTCTTATGGCAGAAATTGGCCTATTAAAATGGATGACAAACTAAAAACAACATAAGTTTACGAGGCTGCAAAAAGAACCTAACAAGTCTCATTCCAGGATGAAGGCTGTATCTTTCATCCAGGAAGTAACTAGTAAGGTTTTTTTTCAGGAAATATAAGGTTTCACCTGGATGGCTGTGCCCATGCCATACTTCTAGGAAGATATAGATCAACAGGAATTAATTGAGAGGAGAGAAATAAGCATGAAAAGAGGTTTTGAAATCATGAACTTGTAGAAAAAGCTGAGAGCTGAGTTTGTATAACCTAGGAAAAAAAAAGATTGAGGAAGGGGGACATAAGAGTCTTCCAAGTAGACAAAAGGTCATAAAAAGCGGAGTGATCAATTTCCTCTCCTTGGTCACAAGAGCTGGACAAATAGAAATAGATAATCAATTCTAGCAAAGGAGATTTAGGATGAAGTACTTTGCAAACTTCTACTGGAGGTTTGCAAGATCAGCTCATGCAAACACCTACTGAGAACGGTATAGGTATCTGAGTTTGTCCAAGTCACGAGGTGGAAACATAATTTTTAATATCTTCTCTTTTTAACAATAAATTTATAATATGACTATGTAATAAAAAGGACTATTGATACTGTCTCATATGCAAGAACATGCTGAAAAACATGAAATTAAAAGTTTAAAAACTCAATCCAGTGCACATTTCTGTGGACACCACTCTGAAATGCAAGTGTTTGGTTTTTATCATTTCTATCTTGTTTAAAAGTTTAAGTGCAAAAACTTAACCGCTTGCCTACTGATTGGCATTGCATTAATAAAAATGAATTTTGTTTTCAACAGCTATTTCAAATAGGTATTCTCTTTCTAGATTAATCTTTTTCATGATTTATTAATTTGTATTTTTGAATATGATTCTGATATTCAACTTTACTTAGCACAATGAAAGTCACGTGATACGATAAATTTATCGGAGTTTCTTTAAAAGCTTAATTGTCGTAGCTGTATAGCAAGGGTAAGCCCACAAATCTTTCAGTTTTCTTAAGAAGATATGTAACCTTCTCCAACACAGAAGACATTTTGAAGTTGTAAAACTGTTTGATTGAGTGTATAATTTTCCAAAGTTTTTCAGCTCTATATAAAATGAAGTCATTAGTCATCGCACTTCAAATTTTGCTGACCTACATTTGTTGAGTTCACTTACTGTTAATATTTTCTAAATATTTATCATAATTCTTATAGGCTGGTATGTCCTAAACTTCCTAAATGTCCAGTTGTGCGAAGCTGATGACGTATTCTATGTTAATCTTGTTGTCTTTTTAGAATCTTCTGCTTGCTTCTGCTTTGAATCTTTTTATTTATTTTTTCTGAATGGAATTTTAAAGGAGATTTAGTGTTCTGCTGGAAACGGATGTTTACTGTCTATATAGGAAGACTTAGAATACTGGGAATTGCAAGCTGGTCTATTACTTTTGAAAAAACTCAGTCTTTGTGCAAGAAATTTCTTGTCTTAATTTCAGCATTACAATATTTTCTTTTAAGAAAGAATTTTAAAAAGAGATATCATTTTAAGGTTTTTTCAGTTCACAGTAAGGGTTTTGTTAGATTTTTTACAATTTCTGTTTTTTGAGAATAATTATGCACATGTAATAGTGGGATTAAGTTTTATTTACGGTAAAATTCTGAAGATATAGGGACTTGTATTTGGGGATGTTTGAAAGTTACTAATGAAAGATAATTTTGATTTTGGCTCACAGATAAGTTTGTTATATTGTGATAAAACTGATTCTTCATACTTTGAAATAATCAGTCTGTTTATTATTGTGTAGCTGATAGCTGGCCTCAGTATATTTTTGTATTTGAGAAAGACTAATGCATCTCTGCTGTAGGAGAGGGAAATTACTGTCAGAGGAATAAGACTGCATTGTCAAAGGAAAGAGCTTTGCAGCTGAAAGTTCCTCCTGTGACTGGGTTGGAAATGTGGAAGAAAACAAGGTTTCATAAATTGCTGCAATCAGGTGGTGAGCATGGAAGCAATGCAGAGACTTGTCTATGCAAAACTGAACGGTGTCTCTTCTCAGCAGAGTCTCTCCACTGACTCCACATCCAGTATTGCAGTGAGTTTTGGGGGCTTTAATTTTTCAAAACTAGCAGTGGACTAAGACTCTATTAAAGCAGGGATTGAAAATTCATATGTAACCCAACAATACATTTGTAATCTGCTTGTATAATTCAACTGCAAAATGCAAGGGACTGTATGTGAAAGCTGCAGTATATTTGGACAAAGGAGCAAGGCGGTGTAATGAGCTCCCAAGGGAAAACCAGACTGATTCATGCAGCAAGGGCCTAGTGAGAGAATATTTACATTAGGAAAATGTTTTCATAGCTATCGGTGATTGGGAAAAGGGGAAAAAATGCTAAAAATATGAGGCTAAATCTCGGCTCCTAGAACTGATGCTGTTCCACTGTGTATAACACCATGCTTAATACCAGTGAAGGTTTGCCTCCATTTCTTTCTGTCTCTACGTATCCCTGTAGTTCTGTACCATAGAAGGCAGAGTAACAATGAAGTTCTATATAAAGCACCAAAAAACAAGGTCTATTTTCATTTGTCATAATGAAAGCTAACATAATTTTTATTATTTTGTCTTTAGTTGCTAATTTATTTTCACTTTGTCTTGACCTGGCAATTTTCAGGTTAGCACAACTTCTCTGAGTCAATTTCAGTATTAAAATCAGGATTTTTACAGGGAAATTTTCTGCTAAACTATGGAGATTTTAGTAGAAATAGAAAAATATTGATATTAGCACATGCAATTTGTAATTAGCTAGCAGTGATCCTTGGATAGAGCAGCACTGGGAAAAGAAATTATATGTTATGTAGTTAATTCTTCGGCTCCATTTCTGGTATGAGTTTAAAACTCCATCATGGATTTGAGATAGGGAGGACTTTAAACTCTTGTGGAAAACAATTTAGATAAACTTCCAAATTTTTGAATGTTTGTTGGAAGCTTGTTTGGCCTGCTCCATTTTAAGAAATCATGCTGGTAATCTTGCATCTACAGTTAATCTCCTGGGAGTTTTGATTAAGCCAGAAACAGTCTGCCTTTGTTTCTCTGGCTCTTCAGCTTCTAATCCCAACTAGAATCAGAGAGAGGAGATAGCCTGAAAAGCAACGTAAGTCTTTTTCAGTTCAGCTGTGTGAGGACACTAGAGTCAGATCTGTTCTTACTTTATCTTCAGTCATCTGCTCATCTGTTTTGACCTTTCTGAGAAACAAAAAGGAATTTCTTTTGTGGTAAACTTATGGCCACTGAAGTGAGGAAAAGTCTTTAGAAAGCAACGGACTGTTGCTATTTCAGGCAGGTCCCTATAAGGATCCCTTTTTCTCTCACTTTTGACAGTGCTTGCATTGTCCGTCATATCAATATGGGCTGTTTGAATCAATCTGAACTGTTGCCAAGGAAAGCTGTTGCAAAATAATATGAAGTCTCCATGTGGACAAGCCTAAACACACTCCTTCCCAAAGTGGACTAAGCTGAACTGCACAAAGAAGCTCTTGTGAGGAATAAGATTTTCCATATTCTTTAATTCCCAGCTATTTCCCTGCGGTCTGCCTGGATGGCTTGCCCTCGTTACTTTCACTTCCACAGGGCTGAATCATCCCTGGTTAAATCTGGCTGTCCCTCATAGTGGCCTGTACAATCTGCAGATTTATGAAAAGATATGCTTTTTTTTCCATCCAAATATACAAACATTAATGACTTCTGCCCACCATTATTAGGCTGCCCTGAGGATTTTAAGGTGGATTGCTAAAATAACTTCTTGAGATATCCTTCATATGTACATTGAGCAAGCAGTTAAGTAGGCATCTTCTTCCAATGGCTGTCATTTGCCCATAGAGCTCCAAACTACTGTGGTATAAAACTGGAGTCTCATACACTTGTTCTTTTCAAATTTTCTAATAATTCACTGAAAGACTACGATTTTTATGTGACAACTGACAAACTTGTTTGCATTTCTGGATTCTTCAAGTGGGAAGGAAATGTAATTTTTAACAACTACATCTCTGGGTTCCAACCAGCTGGAAAGCAGCTTGGCAGAAAAGGACTTGAGGGGCCTGGTGAACACCAAGTTGAACACGAGCCAGCAATGTGCCAATACAGCGAAGGAGGCTAAAGGTATCCTGGACTGCATAAGGACAAGTGTTGCCAACAGGTTGAGGGAGGTGAGCCTTCCCTTCAGCACTGCTGATGCCATATCTGGAGCAGTGTGTCCATTTCTGGGGTCCCCAGTACAAGAGAGACATGGAGCCACTGGAGAGATCCCAGCAAAGTGCCACAAAGATGGTTAAGGGCCTGGAGCTTCTCTCCATGGGGAAAGGCAGAGAGAGCTGGAACTATTCTGCCTGAAGAAAAGAAGCTCAGGGGAGATCCCATCAATGTGTGTAAATACATGAAGAAAGGGTGTAAAAAAGATGGTGCACAGTGACAAGACAAGAGGCAATGGGCACAAATTGAAACATAGGATGTTCCTTCTGAGCAGTGGGAAACACTTTTTTACTGTGAGGGTGACTGAGCACTGACACAGGTTTCTCAGAGAGGCTGTGGAGTCTCCTTCCTTGGAGATATTCAAAATCCATCTGGACAGGATCCTGGGCAACTGTGTCTAGGTGTTCCTGCTTGAGCAGGGGGTGTTGGACCAGATGACCTCCAGAGGTACCTTCCAACCTTAAGCATTCTGTGATTCTGTTATACGTATAAGAAGTGTCACTTGGAATGGAGTTGTCTAAGATTATACAGGTCATGATGCAAAGCTTAAACTTGATTTAGAGAAGTAGAAGTTAGCATTTTGAGTATCTCTAGTATTGCCAATACAGGGGTTTTTTTGTATATAGGACTAGGAATCTTGTAAAATTTTATTTGAACCAATAATGTGGTAAGAGACTTCTCTTCACACAGTTTGTTACAATTCCTGTCTGACAAGTATGAGCTAGATACCTGAAAAGACAATAAAATGAAATTTATAATAGTTGGCTCAGCTTTTAATGATTGACATGATTTGGGCTCAGCTTAGTTTTAGAAGGTTCAGGTTTGCTCTGGAACTCACTCTATTGCCTGTCCATACTTCACAGCATATGAAAACGATAACATGCCATATGGTAGAACTTTATTTTATAACTATTGTTGACCTTTCTCTCAACTCCCAGTGTTTGTTGCAGGACAATCCCACCACTCTTCACCAAGACAGCAAGTACTGCAAGTTGGACCTGCATACTGCACTATGGTCCTTTCACCTTAGTATGTATAAACTATTTACAGTGTGTTTATATAGAGATTATGGAAGCTCTGTGATATAGACCATTCACACATTATGAGCAGATTCTGATGCGTTTCAACCTCAGCAGTTCCTCAGCAGCAACAATTTCACTGAAATCAGTGGGGTTCCTCTTGGAGTGGTTAAGTATGACTCAACATGAGGAAAGGCATTGGGAGCTGGCCTTGTGTTTTCTACACTGCAACTAAACATTATCTTCAGAGATTCTTTTGGAATTGATAGTGATCTCAGTACAACCGCAACTGCAGTATATTACACATGTACTAGAAGTACAGCAAAGGTCATTTTCTTCCTGATACTGCCCTTCTGCATGCTCAGCACAGAGCAAGTAGCTCCTATTTATTTCAGTAGAAAAATTTCCATCATGTTAACAGAAATATATAATGTCTTGGGGGATCAAAATCTTAATTATATTCACAGTCATATATGTTGTACTTTGGTGAAAGTTTAACAATAAAAAAAATTGATTAATCAATCATAATTTAAATTACTCTCTTTATTAGTGCCTTAGAAAATTATTTTCCTTCCTTTCAAATTCAGTTCTGAACAGATTGGTTAATGTTTTAACTATGGTGGAACTATTTGATGTCGTGTCTTTCCTTCTGAATGTTTATTTCATTAACCTTTTAGTCGAAAATTGATGACTATTGATACCCACGACTACAGTAATGTCTATGATGCGCTCTCAGTCTTCAGGGGGATTTGAGGGAGGTATATAACCTGGAGTGTTTCCCATTCTAAAGTATGCTCATTTATCATTCTGGTGTCTCACATGGACAGAGATCTTGCACATTATCCAATTTAAACATACATTTAGAACCAATCTAATTTTTATGCCTTGCTAACCTCAGTACAGAGATTGTGGTTAATTCTAACAAGACGGCTGAAACCTAGAAAGGGTTTTCAACAGGAGAGAGCCAAAACCTTAACTAGATACTATTGTAGAAATGACCATAGTAATTTCCAAACACAAAACAAATGTACTGCTTTTTGTTGCCATGACACAAAGTTTTGTTGTAATGTGTTAAGGATGTCAATATTGCCTTTTAATAGAGTTTGGAGAATTCAAACAAAATGAAAGGCTAAAGGCTATTTTGTGATTCTAATTTGCCAATAAGAATAATGATTTGGCAAACAAATGTACTATAAAATGAAAAATACTTGTATTAGGACAAATACCACATTGCAATGTCAGACCAATGTTGTTTTGCTATTGAATTAAGATAAATGCTGTACTTCAATGTCAAACTAACATTTTGTCGTTGAAAAGGCAACTAAACTTTGATGTGAAAGTAACACACTGTTCTCACCGAGGAAAAGTACAATATTGTCACTGTCATACTGAAATTGTTGTAGGAACAGAGCTAGAATGACTATTAAATCTGTTGCATCTTTCAAATATATAACACTCTTGAAAGGATATGCTTTATTCTGAAATAACTTTATGATAACTACTATGGAGACCTTATAAAAGTGCCTTTTGTATTAGTTTGGGACTTTTTTATTCTCTGTGGTTTTTTTGGAGGGGACTGGACCTTAGTGATTAATTGCTTGCCATTTTACATGTTGAATCACATAAGCAGGAAAGTTATTTGCAAAAAGATCAAAGACACTTATAGGAGCCATTTAGGAATCTTGGCATCCTGACCTCAACAGTTCCAGACAAAATAATTTTAACTTTTGTTCAATATCTGAAATTCTCCATATATCCAAAAGTCAGACTTCATAGAACTTTCTGTAATTATTTTTTTAATGAAAAAGCATTCGTGAGAGTTCTTTTAATTAATCCCTTTTTCCCATTGAAACCTCCATTTAAAAACAGAACCCCCCCAAATTACTGAAAGAGTGCTCCAGACTTATTTCCTCAATATTTAGTCTGTTTTCAGTTTCTGAAATTATCTCTATAGAAACCTGAAACTTTCAGAAGGTTTGCCTTTTACTGAGACAAGTCTGCAATAACTTTTATCCATGGTCAAACACATATACTGTGAGGCATCCCATTTATTAATCATACTGATTTTGAAGGCACTAATCCTAGCACACAGAGCTCAGAACAAGTGCAAGTGTCCTCAGGATTGTGACAACAGCAGTCTTCTGTACTGATTTCCTATTCATCATGTGTCAGTCCTATTATACCTTCCTTTTGACAAATGCACCACTCTTGCTAACTCTCCTAATAAATTGAGCCTGTTAACAGACATATCTAAAAGAAGCTTATATTTTTAATGAGGAATTTATACTGGTGTAGATTATTGAGACAATGTAAACTGTTACATGCCATTCCTGCTTGCAGAAGTATTTCTAGTTTAAGACAAAGAAATAGAAAATGTGTCCACAGAAGTGATAGTGCCATAAACAGGAATTCAAAATATTGGTGGAGAGCTCTGAATTCCTCTTGCTCTTTTCTGAAAAATCCATGAAGAGGCCAGCAAAGCGATCATCTCATCTCTCAGTTTGAAAGAGATACAAAGTATGAAACAACAGGCTGTGTTGTGAAGATTTATGTTTACTTGTTCTTCAGTGTTAAGCAAGATGATAGAATTTAGGTACTGAACACAAAGTACAAATTTAGGTACTGAATTAGGTACTGAACTTAGAATTTAGGTACCGAAAACAAATACAAAAAACATCCCTTTATTAGGATTTTATGTTCCTAATTTCAGGCAGTCATATGCAAAAACATTTTTAATGGGTGTCTCATTTACCTATTCTATGAGTATGTATAGACACAGATGTCTTTAAACTTGAAAAATGAACAAAAATTTGTTTAAAACATGAAAAATACTCATAAGTATGACATAACTGGTAGAACCATATTTATTAGTCTCTAAGGTCAGTAGAAAAATATGTATAAGTATAGACATTTTAAAATTTTGTGTTCTTGAACACACTATGTTAAGGAAAATAAAAGAATTTGGCAAATTTTGATATTTGGCAGAACTTGTACTTTCTAATGCTCGTGAGTTTTAACACACTGAAGGGGATCTTTCTCTTTTATTTTGGTTTTATTTTGGTTTTAATATGCACTCATAAGCAAGAAGAAAAGTGACACGTACATACAAATAGCAAGACTAGAGCAGCTTCACCTTAAGGGGATACTAGAGTTTCCATGGTTGTGTGAATTGTGTGTGTTAATGACATTTTTTAGACAGGGTTATACATTAAGTAATAATGAACTCTAACTTTTCAGAGTTAAGTGGAATTTAATCACCCAACCTCTGGATTTTGGGGGAGTTGAGCAATTAAATTATATGAACCTCTGAAAATTTAGGGTTAAAAGGCTCTGGCAAACATAAAAATAAGGAAATTCATAATGATGGGTGACCCCAAAAGACTTGGAATTTGGGTAAGCTATGGACAAGTGTCTAAAAGTTCAGATGTTTATCTGATCCTCTGGAGCCTACACAGTTGGGCTGGAAGTCTTGCAGGAGGATGGTTACTTTTAAGGTTTCTAGCACTTCTGCTTCTGGTCATAGCTGAATATAACCCCTAAATAGTCCATTTCGTGGTATATTCTTCCTATTTGTTTCTGGAAAAGAGATTTGAAGGGAATGTATTTTACAGTAATAGTCATCTTTTCTAATTTAATCAGTCATTTCTTATGTTAAACTGCAGAAAATGGGCTTTAATAAGTAATTTAAAATCATTAAGCCAAGGAAAATGAGAAATAATATAAAATTAGTACATTGTGTTCTGACTTGCCAAAGAGCAGGCTTCGAAGTATCATGTTGAAAGGAGACTTTGGTTGAGATCTTGAAGGACTAGTTTGGGATTAATCATGTTAAATGTTTAAGGTATTGACCTGAACACAGTGGGAAGTTTCCTAGTGATAATTGTTCATGTCACAAGACTGACATTACGAGTATGATGAAGAATGAAGGGAGAAAACGTCTCAGTGATCTGAAATAATAGGTTGCATGGGATTATAATTTATAACCACAAATCCAATGTGCTATTTACACTAAAGGACAATGTTGGAACAAGTGAAAATTAGTATATGGATAAATTTGGAATGGAAATGAGAAAAATGTTCTTAAACATCAGAGCAACAAGGTCTTGTAATAACTCTCCCACAGGAACAGTGGAAACAAGAAATATAACTGCTTTCAAGATGGAGCTAGGATAAGTTTTTTAGGGGTATACAAATTGTGATTGCCTGTGATTATAAACAGGAATCAATGACCCAGAAAATGGAGTTTTTTCCAAGTTTTAAAAAATATTCCTGTCAATTCATGAAATGTAAGCATATGTTTTAAAATCTGAAAACTGTTGCTAGAGTTCAAATGTAGTGGACAGATGGAAGTGGACAATCAAATGATTTAAACACACTGACTTTTTCTCCCTGATGTTTGTTGTAAGAAGGAAAGAAAATTTTACTGGCATTAGTTGTAATATAAGTCATTGTACTGAAAATTAATTAATAATTAAATAAAATAGAAATATAATCTGCTTCAGTTTAAATGTCCTCTGTTTTTCTCATTTGATAACCGCTAAAATTTTTCAAATGTCCTGCGGGACTTGATTTTCCTCCTCAGAGGTCCAGCCCTTGGAAATGCAGAACACAACAGACATAATCTAGGAGAGTGTTTAAACTCAATTTTTAAAACATGATTTAATCCCCATAAATCACACTGAACCTGACACGAAGCCTCTGCATTAGGACTATGTGTTAATCGGGTCTATACATATCTATGGCATGGGACAAGAAAACATTGCAAATTTTTTTTTTCTGTTTTTGTTCTACTTTTTCTTTTTTTTTTTTTTTTTTTTTTTTCCCAGGTAGATATGTCTTATAGCATTTACATCTCAGCATAGGATCCAAGGATTGACAAGACAGTCAGTTCAAAACACTGTCAAACAGTTGTAGGTGGGATGATTATACTTCTGTGAATATTTGCATTTGTTATTTAAAGATAAATTTTCTCTCTTTGCTATCTAAATAAGCTATAAGACATAATCATCAAACATGATTTTATTTATAGTATTGTTGCCTGATTGAAGAAAAGTATAAGGAGGCAAAAGTTTCAAACAGTACTGAAATTCTGTCTGTATTAATTACTATATTAAATACTATCACTTAAAGAGAAGATACACTAGAGAAAATTTAAAATTGACAATTTTTAGTGCTTTGTATCAGCCACATCCACACAGAAAACACTGTTTTGTGGAAGATTCTCTGTTTTTTCTGCATATCTTGCTTGTTCTTATCGTCTGGGATAAAAATGCATTACCAGCTTTGCAGCGCTCTCTGACTTTGATATACTAGGGCTCCTTGAAAGGCAACAACCATACGTACTGTCTGTTGATACTGCAACTTTGTGATATGAAATAGTACTTTTAATTCTTGGGGCAGATCCAGCCAATTATACCTATCTTTTTTTACACTGTGCTTTTAAGGAATTCATCACCCTTTAGGAGCTTGGCTTTCCTACATTAGAAACAGAATGTCTTTAATGTTGAGACTATAACATACCTGGATAGATGTCAAGTTCTTGAAAATACCACTTCTTTAAAAGTACCATGGTAGGACCCTGATCTCTTTCTCTCATTTCTTTTGTACTTTGTGCATTGCTTCTACAAAGTATTAAGTGGCCTCAAATCTCAAGGTTTTTTAGATTTTTGACCTTAAATGCCTGCATTATAGAGACACTTCTGTATGGGAGAATGTTAGTGTCGTTTAGAGTTGGTGAGCTAAACCCTGAAGTAAGGCAAATTAATTTAGTAGAATGCTGTTGATTTACATTTGCTTCCTTGTGTTTCATGCAACTATTTTTCAGTGGGCTGAGCTAGTATGCAGAATGGAAACTAGAAGAAAGATAGCTAGAACAGAAAGAGAAAAAATGTTACTGAAGTAGAAATTTGACATTACAAAAGACAAATCGGAATATTTTCCTGACTATTTGCAGAATATAATTTTTTTACCTGGTTCAAGCATTTGATTTAATAGGTTTTATGTTATAGTGTAAATGAGTATTATGCAATGGTTACATTGCTGACACACATAACATTACCTAGGTTTTGACTGCATCCCTCTCCACAAATAGTATATGTGGACAAAGCTGTCTTTGAGACACTGCTCAAAACTTTGAAACATTTTATTTTGATGAGCATTTTAGGGTGATGTTTTTATTTAACATTTTTAATTGATTCATAAACATAGCCATATTTCAAAATGGTAATAACTTTTGTTAGAGGCAAAATAATGTATTAATAATATATTAATATTAATAATGCATTATTTCTGATAGAAAGCAAATGTCATTTTATTTCAAATGAATGATAAATATAAATTTTTCAAAATTAATGTAATATAATTTATAGCCACTAAGACCAAGAATTGACAATCTTAACTAAAAATATCAGTTATAAGCAAGATATGTCAAGACAAAAATACTGTTTAGAGAAATACTTTAATTCCAGGTTTTTTTTAATGAAGATTGTTTAGTATTGCTGTCATTGTAATTGTTGTTATTATCTCTGCCAGTTTTTAACACCTGTGGAAGAAATATCACTATTTTTCATCTGAGTTAGGAATGGGTGAACCAGCTTGTAGATTTGAATATTTGTTTAAAATTAGAATTGTTTTTATTTTTCAGCAACAAATAACACAAAAAAATATACATGGGTCTCCTTTTACTCTTTTTCTCCCTGCATACAACCTTATTTATATGACTTAATATTGGTAGTAAGATTGAATATCATGAGGTTATCTGAAAACTGAGCAAGTATTAGAAAACTCAAAAGAAAAGCCGTCTTGCTCTCAGCAGAGTTTTAAGCACATTTCTGGGTCACCAGCATCCAGATGAGCCTTACAAACACAAACTCTTTGCCTACACGAACCACTGGAATGCTTTTTGCGTTTCACTTGTCAATAATCTATACAAGAGACCACAGAATATAGTTTTTGGTAGTTGACAGAACCCAAGTGAATAGAATTAATTTCTGAGGCTGTCAGAAATGTGCCTTATCCATATGGGCTTTACATTCTGGAAGATGAGAAAATAGAATCTCTTGGCAATCTTTTGTTGCATTTGTGCCAGACATATGATATTTACATTAAGTTGATGTTTATATGTTTTTGTACAAGAAGATTCCTTCTTCTGTGTTAAAGCACTCTCACTCAGACACCAATCTGGAAAGGTTTAAACACATGACTAAGTTTATGCATTTTTGCATAGTCACATTGAATCAGTGGGATAACTTGCTGGGTGCCAAATTACATCTTGACCTAAGTCTTTACAACTTTGTGGCCTTAAGTATTTTATATAGCTTTAGTGGTTCTATGTATCAACATATTTAAATTTTACAAGAAAAAACAAACAAAAGCAAAATTCCACTCAGAAATACCAGGAAAAATATTTTTTGTGTGCTAATGAATTTCTTATGTATCAGCAAGTTGCATAAAATTAGTCTCAAGATGATAAAATATAATGTCTTATTCAGGCTTTTCCCTTAAAAAACTGTAATTTTGTTCTCAGATATAATAATTTTATTTACTTTTACACCAGCAAAAAATTACACATTTTTATGGTGGTTGTAGGCTACAATCACTCAGTTACCTGATGGTACTGAAAGTTTACTCATGATTTTCTTAGAATCTACCACCTGAACCAAGAAGTAATTTAAAGAAATATTGAACTGGCTCTTTTTCTGATGCCTTTTATATTTTGGCACATTAAAACCAGAACTGAATGAGGTAAAATTTGCACAACATATGCCCAGTCTATGGAATCGAACTTTATCTCTCTTCACTTCTGTAGTGTTTATTGTGGTGACATCTTCCTCAGCCCCAGGTGTTACAAAACTATTCTATTCTCAGAATAATGGCGGTACAATGAAATTTTAGTTTCTTAATTTCTCTTAAGAGAAATTCCAATCTATCATTTTCTTTATTTCTTTATTTGATTAATCTCAAGTGAACAAAGCATAATTATATTTATAACTGCAAAAAAAATCAGTGAGCTAAAACTCTGCAAACTGTATCATTTCACCTTTTACATCCCTCTCTATTATGCTATTAGGAATACTTACAATGAGGCATGTTAGGTGGATATTCACTTAGTTATTTCAACTCCTTGCGCAGTGGAGTTTTTAATTGGCTTGCACAATGGCTTAGTTCAGACCCACTCTACTGCCAGATTTCTGATATTTTTTCAATTCCTTCTTGGCAAAAGAACAGAATGGATTAGAAGACAAAAGTTCTCTGTTTCCCTATGTGTTTATATTCTTAATTTTGTCTATATTCAACACCTGAATTTAAAAAAACCTCTTTCAATGGTTTGTGAAGAAAAAATCATTTAGTCAGAATATGCATTTTTTCATGAAACGTACAATTTTTATCTCTCTACTTCTGGTTGGAAAAAACAATGTACTCTGGACTTCAGAAACAGTTATATCAAATACTATCAAAAGTGATGCAATTTAACAAAATATTTCAGTTTTGACAAAACAACATATTTTAAGGAAAGCACATTTTCTCATGTTCTCCTACCAGCTTTTCTAGTGAAAAACATCAGTTTAGAAATAATTTCTTGAAATATCACATCCTTCCAAAGGGTGGTGTTTTTTTCAGTTTTATGTGCATTGCCTTTCCATTTGCAGCTAGAATGATGTAGAAATAAATAGCTTGTGTTACAAAGAAGGCCCTTGTTGTGGTATATCAGTTTTGGAGCGATTAGTAGAAATATTGTGAGATAGACCATCCTCAAGATTGCCAGCTCAATTTTGCAGGCCCAAGGGGGATCTATCTTATTGTTTAGATAAGCCATTTAAGGTTTGTTCAGAACCAGTCTTGGGTCACTTAAGAGTTCAGGAAAAAACTCCTGTTACATGAGCAATTATTGTTGTACTCCTGCAATCTTATCTTCCGCACAGAGATTTGACTAAAGTGCTCAAAGGTTTCAAAAAAATTCTAATGATAAAATTTGTACCATGGCTGTATGAAGTCTTTACCCTACAGTTAAAGTACCCATTTAACAAAACCCTGTAAGCCTACAGGGCAGAAAGGGGCTAAGATTTGTTGCTATATGATAGATAAACAAAATCAGTCATTATGAAAGCCTAGCTGTTAATTTGCTTTCACATGTATGCGTGCAACGCCTGATATATCCTCTTATTTATGCAGATACTTTTCTATGTTGCATGCTTTAGGGCAATGTGGCTGACCCTTTAAGGCAGAAAGCAGGCATTAGTGAAATACACTTTATCTTTTGAGAAATGTGGAGAGGAGATTAGGAAATACCTCTGGAACGGCTTATATTTTGATCAGGTGCATTTGCAGACACATCCCTTATCCCTCCCCAAAATTACAGAAGGATTTACAAGTCTTACTGTGAAAGTGGTGTCAAAGACATCTCTAAGTCAAGAAAGACATTCTTCAGAGCTTCAATCCATCTGTTGAGAGCTTTCTTGGCAGGCAGCTCTCATCACAACAAGGTGTTCAAAGAGAGGGATTTGCTCTGAACAGGCAAATTGTAATGATGCTTCACAGGCATCATATGAATTGTATTAAAGTGTGTTGGGATTTAGATGAGACTGCATTGTTCTTCCTTGTAAATAGCAAATTTAGGGAATATGCTGTTGTTGAAATACATCAATATAAATGTCTGCAGAAGAGATTTGTGCACTGTAGTGAATATAATAAGTTTTTGAATGACCTCAAGATTACTAAAGAACCACTTATTTTAACCTAGTTTTTTCCCCTGTCATTTTATCATGGTGATTTGGTTTCATTATGTCAAAGTGTTCATAGTTAGAACATGTATATAACATTTATTTTTGCTGCTCTTACTGCTACTGTTATGTAACGGAGAAGTGTGAGATTTGGATTAATCAGAATATATGTTCATCTCTGTGCTTTCTTGTGGTGTTGGACATTAGAGGAAAAACATCTGTGAGATTGATAGTGGGAATTGTCACAGTGCTCCACATGATTTCTCTAAAATGCAGGAATCCTGCTGTCATCAGTACCTGATGCTTTTGACAGAGGTGGGAAAAAGCCAGTTGCATCTGGGTAAAACTACTTCCCTTATAGTTTCAGCAGCTGATTTAGTCCTAAACCCTCACAGGCCTCCATCCTGCAAGAACTATGGAGATGCAAAACATAAAGGATACTCGAAAGTCATGCTAGGCAGGAGTCAGTGTGAATAATGTATACCATCAGTAAGTCAGAATTGTCCAAGCCTCATCAAACTCCCGCCATAGGTTAGACGTTACTCCCTTGGGTTTTTGCAACTGGCTCCCTGTACAAAATGGAGGGCACGCTTAGCCACAAAGGGAACTACCATTCCCAGCACAATGGTGAGGATATTTACACTGACAGCAATGAAAAGGGGTTGGCCTGCCAACAGAAAATAGATCCAAATTTTGATGAGGTCTACAAAAAGGTGGCATTAATTGGAGGTGAACAGCTGTAACATATGACATGAATTATTGCCACTACTCCCCAGACTTTTCAAGACATGTTTGCATAACTCAGGAGCACTGTATTTCACCACCTACAGCTATTGCATATGTTTAGAAAATTTTGCTTCAGCTTTTTACATTACTCCCTGGAACACTGATTTTTTATGAACTCTAAACATGGTGACTTTTACAGACATATCTAGTCCCACTGACTTCAGAGCTGTTTTTCACTTGCCTAACATACAGCAGGAATAATTTTGTCATAACCATGGTGGTCTTGGTGGTCTAAAGGTATAAGGAAATAAAAAATGGTAGAGCAAGGGTGCTAGCTGGAAAAATAGATGGATTTTCAGACCCATTTTGTCTCTCGATCTCTGAAGTTAGACATATGCACTGAAGTTCTGCAGAGCTGGGGTAATTTTGAAAATCTTAAAGGTGATGTCATTTGGATGATTTTCAAAATTCTTTTGAGGGCAATATTTTCCAAAAATTTTAGAAATGCTTTTGAGATTTTAACACCTAAAGCTAACTAAAATAGTTTACTGAGTAACTATGGATTAAGGAAGTAGATTTTTAAATAGAAATATTTAAAGGGTTAAATAGAATTATTTGTAATTTTCAGTATGAAACACTTTTTAATAGCACTTCTCTGTTACGCTTATGTGTTTCTTTTGAATTTATTTAGGTTGTAATCAGACTGACTTTATATTGATGAAACCGACTAGAATTTATTCCTTACAGATGAAATCATGGAAGTAGTCAAATTACTTAAAGGTATATTTTTATATAATTTGCATAATAAGATTTCTTATCTTACCCCTCTCAACATAGCCTTTTTCCCTCTGCTGGCATGCCATGACAAAGTGTTCAGCAAAGCAGAAATGTTTTACAGTAAAATACCATGTCTGGCTCCAATGAACAAAAAAAACCAAACCACTGTACAGAGATGAGGCTGTACCTCTTTATTTTAGTTTAATTGTTGATGGGAAGGATGAGTTGGTCAGAAAATCTTTAGAAAAAGCTTTTTTCTTTAAAAAAAGCTATGCTATTGAATCCAAAACACATTGAAGAATGTATCAGTTTAAAAAAGTTTCAACAGGGGTAGTTTTTAGGTCCAATTTTTTCCTGGAAAGAAAATTTTTTAAATGCTTGTTTACATACTAAGTCACTGTTTGTTTTCATACAAGTGTAAAGCAAAAACATATTTCACAGCCTTGAAGTTTACCATGAAAGGCTTAAATTTTTGTCCACCTATAAAGGAAAAGTTACTTTACGAGTATCTACAAAGAGGATTGTCTCCAAATTCCTTACTTCTTTTTTGAAAATACTGGAATTCCTTACCTTTTCAGTAAATATTTTATTAGCAGTGTAGAAACAAATTGAAGACCTACACCTCTCTGTGAAGAGTAATTGATTAGATGGGTGACAAGTGACATGAAGAGCAAGAGTCCAGTTCAAAGTGAAAAACATTGATACTTTTTTCTCTACTGTTCACCAAAAAAGTGCACAGCCCATATAATCTTCTTCTGTAGTTACAGTTCTATGATATGCACCATAATTATAGTGCTATGATAATTCCTTCTCTTCTGCATAACATGCAAGGCATTTTTTTAATAGTTTTTTTGAATTTCTATGCTGGTTAGCCAATTAGGTTTGTTTTTTTCTTTATAAACAGCAATAGTTCAATTTTTAAGACTATGTGTATTCTTCTGCACTGACAGGTACATTCCAGTCAAGAGTTTTTCACACCCTTGAGAAAATGCTCAAACTTATGGTGCCATGCTATTCTGGCTACTTTTTCAGTAAAATTCCTTGATTAGTTCCATTGCTCTGTGCTTCATCCATACTCTTTTCCATAGCTCTCTGTCTCTAATCAGCATTCTTTTTTAATAGTGTTAATCTTAGTTTAGGGGTTTTACTTTTTTTTTTCTTTCTGCAGTTTGTTTACTTATGTAAGGGGAGAAGTAGAATCCTGTTTTCAGCTTTAGAAATGAAAAGAAACCTACAAGTCCAGTGGAGCTCTAAAGTCACATAAACTAGGTTATGAAGAATTTTCTCCCAGTTGGGGAATCTGTTTTCTCTGTTCTTAGTTTTCACCACACCTGTAAGCTGACAGCTTGTGACTATTAGCAGACACAGTATCTATCTATCAATCACTGTTTGTTTTTGTTAATTAAGAGCAGATGGCAAGTGCTAAAAAAAAAAGCATGTCACTGTTGATAAAGTGGAAAGAAAAAAAATCCCATCTTGAACAATTTATGTACTTCAGTACACACAAATATATGGACTAGAGCTTGTTGGAAAATAGTTTTATTTACGAAGTTAATGAAATTGTTACCTGTCCACAGAACACTTGGCTTTGTCTAAAAAAAGGCAAAAAATATTTTAATTTTGATTGAAACTGAAAAGTCTTCATTAGGTCAACTGAAAAAAAGATATTTTGCATTAAGTTAAGCCTGAATTGGGCTCTCTAAGGTGAATTAGCCCAGGTTAACACAGCAGACTCTACCTGTACCGGGTCAGGCTTTATGGTCAGCTAAGACCTATCACATTCTCCATTTGCTCTCCTGACTGTAGTATGCAGTAGGTGGTGCATTTGGCTAATAATGTCTGATCTTTCAGATATTAGGGAATTTTCTGCAACAATTTTCAGACGAACTTGGACTTGATCAGGACAAAATATTCAGATTGCAGCTTTCTTCACTGTGGTTAAAACCCACAGTGTCAGGGAGACAATTCCCTCAACTGCAGTGGTATTACTTCTACAATCAAGGACGCATGTCCCTGATTGCATTGAGAAATGACATGATTTATTTTCATATAAAAATAACAGAATACACAGTTCTGCAAAAAAGAAAATCTCACCAAGAAGAGCAGTGGATCTGCAGCAATACAAACTCCTTCTCTAAGTTTGTAAACATGCTGAGAGCTCAAGATCTAACACCCTTTCAACAGCCAGACTGAGTCATATTAGAGTCAGCCCTGCTCAAAGCAGCAGTCAGCATCTATATCCAAAGCTATCAAAATGGCTTTGCTCAGACTAGAATCTTAACCGCACAGCTCAAACATTATTTTAACTTTCAGATCACATCTGTCTTCTTTTCTGATCTGCTTTGAGCTTGAAATGCCTTTGGAAGGCTTGCTTGCACAAGTAACTGGAAATTCTGGTTTTCAGCTAGAATCAGAATCAAGTCATCCACATTTCAAAAAGTCTACTCTCAAGAGAGTTTCTCCAAGTTTTGAAGTTAAAAGTGATTCAGATTGTTTGTATGAAAGATTCGTAATTAGCTAAAACCTTTAGCTACTTCTCTTACTTGAATCCAAGCTCTAGAAACATGGTAATTGCTATTATGCAAATGTAATTGCATGAACAACACCAGCTTATTTTTTAATAGCTTTGTTTCAAGAGAATATTTTCAGATTTTATGTACTGTACTCTTTTGTTATCCTGGTTTAAAAATAGAAGTTTATAACAACAATTTATACTACAGGAAAGCAGAAGTTCATAAAGCATGAAAACTTTTATAGGAATGTCATCATCATATTATACTATTTTTAAAAAGTAAGTATGTTATGATAAACTGGAAAAGTAAAGATTATGAAGATTAAGGAACACAGGATGGAATTTCAGCAAAAGAGGGAAGGTAGGAAGAACAGTCCCTTTGCCTAATCTTATTTAGTTTATATTATTCCTAAGTGAAATTTGAAAAAGTATACTGATATCATTTAAACTGCCTTAAAGGGATGAGAAAGTATCTTAAATAGATGAACAGGTTGAGAGTATGAGCTTAACATTATGGTCACATTTTACATATGACTGGTGAGACCGGGACACTGTAATGACTTTTATCTTCTGCCTAATGCAGAAAGTATACATGAAGATATATTGAAAAAAATACAGAACTCAAACTCTATCTCCTACTCGAAACTTCAGCCACCTAGAAAAATTCAGATCTTTCATTTACATAAATTGTTGTCCCTACAGTAGTTCTTACAAGGCAAAAAGTAAAACAAAACCAAAAAAGCAATCAGTTTTTCTTTCTCTGTGTAGTTGCTTTGAGTGCAGATGAAATGCAGATGACTCTACCTGTTGCCCAGCTGTGAGGAACTGACTGCTTCATCTGCTAATTCAAACCCAAAGGGGCCAAGTATCCATTTTGTTTCTCTTGTGCACACACTCAAACGGGCTTAGCACATATACACACATGCACTTTATTTGTCTGTTTGTTACTTGTCCTTTTTAATGAAATAAGTCATCCAGATGATTGAAAAATTTCTCTTCTTCTCTCAGTGTGGGAAAACTGAAAAACCCCTTGCAAAACATTTTTGAAATGCTGGCAGCCATGGATATAAGCCAGAATAGGCAGCTGGGCTTTATTTTGCCTTTGAAGGGCCCAAAGATGTATACAAACACATGCACTCCCTCTTTCTCATGCATGCACTGAGTCCCATGGAGGTCTGGGCTCTATCTGAACTGTCTGGCTGACCCTTCCCCTCAGTCCCTAGGCTGGTGCTCTTAGTAGTGCTGTGATGATAGTGCTTGATATTGATTACTTTCCAAAGAGGGAGTGGGAGTACAGCTGATTGTTGGATCAAGTCAAGTTCTTTTTCCTCCAAGATGTTGATGTGCAGATACCAGCAAACTTTCCGGGAAGTACATCATCTCTGACAGAGAGAGTTCAAGATGACGTTGGAGTTTTGCCCCACAGGGCAGTCTGCGAGGTTGCCCCAGAGCAGACTGGCCCTGCATCAAGCCATCATGGTTCAGAGATTGTGTCTGAAGCTGCCACACATACACGGGCAAATACCAAGAACACTGGGATAAGTGGCTTTTTGGTTTTCTTCCCAGTGCTGTTACGAGTCTCTTAGTTTCTTCCCAGTGGAGAGCAAAAAGCATTTATGAAACCTGAGATTTCTGCAGGATGAGTAAAGTAATTCTTACCTTATTGCAGGCTGAAGGTCTTCATCTGGCTTCCTAAAACACATCTTAAGGAACTGGGTTTGGAGTCATGCATTTATTGCTGCAGAAGACTGGTGCCTGAGATCTCTTTCCAATTACTTGGTCATTGTGAAGGGTATGACAATGGATCATAGTAACAAAATGTTAAATAGTAATTTTAAAAATATTTAGTTATAAAAAATAAGTACAAGGTACTTCAAGACAAAATCATTTCAATTTATCTCCCATATGAGATGAATGTCCTGCTATGTGTGCAAAACTAAAAGCTTTCCTTGGAGTCAAAAAAGTGCTTTAAGCTGTCCTCCATCTGCAAGGGGAAAAATCTAGTTTTCTTTTAACATGAATCTCATGCTTCAGTTTGTGCCCTATGGGAATACACTCAACATTTCAGGCCTGAGTCCTCCAACTCCACGACTGCTGCAGGAATGTAAAAAGTATCTATAACTCAAATGCTGATTGGATTTTGTTCATGTGAAAGGCAACTAGTCCAAAAGCTACTATTTCTCAAAACCTGTGTACTAAGGTTCTTGCAAATAACACTTTTTCTCCTTATAAAAACTCTGTAAACTGAAATCACTCAGGGCCAGCAAGGAGCAAAAGTTTCTGCACATAATGTGATTTCACACCACATTAATCCATGTACAACATATTTTTCCTTAGGAATTGCTCTTTTGTATACGCTTGTTCACTTTACTTTCAGAAGACAACCAGGAAGACTTGTCTCCAATCTCCTATAGAGGCATAAAGGGTAAGGAAGTGGATCATTAACCTTAGGCTGTTGTATGGCATCCTAGCAGGCTTATTGGCAATAAAATACAAGGTTTGAAAAGAAAGGTATGGTGTCTTATCCCCAAGATGAAGCTTGATATTTTAAGGCAGGGCCACATAGGCATAACCTGAGATTGACAACTTTGAGACTTATTTCCTATAAGGAAGAAAAAGAGCATGTATTTTTATCACTTTTCTGGAAATATGAAACAATGGAGCTATGTGAAAGCCACAGACATTGGGAAAGAATATGTGAAAATCTGCTTCTTATTATGGATATATGTTAAACTGGGCACTAATTCTAACACAGGTGACACTCAGTTGTTTTTTCTTCTACTTGCAGGAGAATTTGATGTGGGATTTGTTGCTGATTTAGCTAGAATTCTACTCTTCCAATATATTGTTTTCAGCAAACCAAGCATATAAAAATGAACATTTATTCCTAGAAGGTTAAGGTGTTTTTTCTACCAGTTCTTTTGACACTGTTAGATGATCACATTTTTACTCCTTTTATAACTCTACTTGACCCAAGTGTCCTTTTGCTATGGAAAACACCGTCTATTCAGACATTTGTTTGAAAGGCGCATTTGTGAAACACTGCCTCATTGATGCCCATGTCTCAGAGACCATACGTCTTTAAGATTCCCTGAAGAGGTGCCAACTCTTAATTTCTGTCTAAGATTGAAAGTGGGTGTTTCTAGGAATAAATTCTTCATATCAAAGTTGTTGAAGAATAGCCAAGCTTACACGGAATTACTGAGAGGTGGCTCAGAGACTGCAGGTCTATTGGACACTTGGGCTCTTGAAATGGTAAAAAAACTCCTCAGTCTCCCAGGGTTCGGTGCTAGATGGGCTCAGCTCAACTTCTCTTCCTGATTTCACTGCTTGGTGGTAATTGCTGTGGGAGACATTGGCTGTGATCCTTGTTAGCAGTACAGAGGTACCTGCCAAATTCACAACATTGTTCACTTCACTGGGCTGCAAGCAAGCATATACTTTTTATCAGGCTAACATGTACACTCTGCTGGTGATGACATTTAATGTCCAGTGCTTTAAAAGTTTTGTGTAGTTTGCAATGCACATGGCTTTTATGAGAGAGGAGATCTCTGATTATTTTCCATTGCCCATAGATTGAGGCACACCCACACTTCTGCTTATAATTATGCCTCTAGTAGAGCTGTTCACTCCTGGCAAGATTTACCTATGCAAGAGTACATTTTGTTGACAGTAGTCTGTGCAGTATTTAATAGCAATGGTGAATCCTCTGTGCCAGGAGATTCCATGGCTCATGTTATATTAACACTTGTCAAATAATCCTGGGCTTATTCAGCTGTGAAATAAACACTATTCCCATTGCAAGGTATTTCACATACATAAGGCATTTCAGAGTGATTTCTCTGTACAGGGGAGAACTGTAGCCTTGGAATTGGAGAGACTTTCAATGTGTAGCATCTTTATTATCATTCGGTATGAAAAGCAAGTTTCTGGCTGTAGCTGCATACATTTTATCAGAATTTTGGGAAGCCATCTGCATGGTGGCTATATAATACTGTTGCACAGGAGGCTGAATGTAGTGGCAAAATAGCTGCCCTTTATTTAATGCGAGCATCAAGAAGAAGCTGAGCTCTTGTTTCAGAAAAAGATAGCTGAAATAACAGGAGCCACTTGGAGGATACAAGCCATATTCAAGGTGGATTAGAGCTTGTCCAGTGAGTAGTACAAAGGATCTCCAGAAGGTGCATTACAAAGGCAGAGGCTACTCAACTGGGAGAGACAATCCCTCCAGCAGTGAGGCTGTGCCTGTTCAGGCTCATGAAGCAGAATAAAACAAGCAGAGGATGAAGCATGGCTGCAGGATCCTTCCTTGCCTCCTCCCCAAAATGAGATAGTTGACTAAAAATAAAAGAATGCAACATTACTCTTTTGTGGGCTGCAAATAACTGTTTATTAATTTTTCCTTTCTAAGTTCTTGGATGTGTTTTCTTTGTCATTGGTGAGATAAAGTTAAATCTGTTATAATTCTTTCTTCACTGGTGCATCAGTCATTTTAATTGCTTTTCGATCTCGTCTTAATCCTGTGGCTCCGTTTTGAGTGTGTGTGCATGTGCATGTGTGAAAACCAGTATGCCAAGAAGACCAGGCCTGACATCACCTTTACCTGGGGTTAGGAAAAGGTCCTAAGAGCACAGGCCTGAAAAGGCTGTCTAGCCCAGAACAGGGGCTTTGTAGAATTTACAAGATATATCTACAAAAGGAAAGGTCTGAAGCATCACATTACTGCAGCTCTCAGCACTTAATTTCACTACTATTTTCATTCATCTGTTCCAGTCACCTTTGCCTGAAATTCAACTCTTTCTACTATATATATCCCAGGCACTTTATTTCTGCCACTTTAAATACATGTTGTTCAGGATATTAAAAATAAATATTATTTTAGAAAATGTAAAGATTTCCAAGATCTCATTGCAAACCACAGTAATTTGTGACTATGCACGGTCTGGGTGATTGATTATACTTGCCTGTAAGTCAGAAATCAAAAATTTTTAAGTAAGGAATACCTGAGATGTAATAATTTAAAAATAAATATAAGTTTTAGAAAAATTAATAATTTGAATATTTTAAATGTAAATATTCAGCGCTTTTATACAAGATACTAAAATGTAATCTTGGAAGTTTTTGTAAGCATGAACTTTTTAGGTCAAAACAGTGGTTGATCTTTGTTGCTTAAGGCAGAGCAAACATCACCAATGTTACTAAGTGATATAAAATAATATGGTACATGGGGTGCTAAAATCAATTAATGGAGAGAGCAATCATCAATCTTTGCTCAGCTTTTAAACCCTTCTTCTAAAGTAAATCCAGTAAGGCACTTAGGACAACCTTTGCTGAAGTGATGAACTTGATTAAAAGTCACAAAAACATTCATTTGTCCGTATTATATGAAAAACATGCAGATGAATAAAATGTTGAATTTGGTTTATAAGCCATAAAAAAAATCTGCCATGAAAATGGTGAAAAGCCCAACACTAAAAACAACCTAGGGAATGGGAGAATCCTGCAGAAGGCTGCAGTTGTGTGCATTTGAGTCAAGGTGGCCTTGACTGTATGGAGCAGTTTCTAGGAAGGACTTTGTCCAGACACCCTGCTGTGCAAGTTGCAGCTATTCAAGAGTTGAGACCAGAGGACAATAACAGTATTTTCTGGCCTAGAAATACTAGTGTCTTTTTCTCATGGATAGAGATGTGGGGAGAGGTGAGGGAAGAAGCAGCTATAGGTGAGAAAACACAGTGAGGTTTCCAGGGTTGGACCAAAGTCAAAGCAGCCTTTAACAGACACAAAAATGTATAAATGTAGTTAATCAGGTAAATATGCATGCAGAGGCCTGACTTAGAGCATGCATGTTCTGAATCTTAGTGTTCTATTCAGTCATGTTCAAAGCTTTCAATTTAATGTATCTTTGACTCCTATGCAGACTAATATGCCTCCCTGTGAGAAGTCTTTGAGATACTCAACCTAGATCTTTCATTCTTAGTTTTATCTTCAGACTCCCTAAACAGTTCCTTTTTTACTGTTCATGCCCTTACCTGTCAAGTATATGTGGACTGTTACCAGGTCGCATCCCTACTTGCTCCTTCTCCAAGATAAATACATTTAGGCCTATTATTTTAACTTATATGTGGGTCATGTTTATTTTTCTTTTCAGCAACCTCTAGTTGCCATAAAGTTCCAGAAGATTTACTGTTGCCCAGCTGCCTACAGAAGGCCTGTCTCATCTTTGGTGCCCCTTTACAGGTACAATCCAAAGAATACTTGTTCATTCATTAATTGAGCTTCAGAAGTACTGCATAAGTACTTCGTAGCATTATGTCTATTTTGTTGTTAAAAGTGCTTATATGCTGCACTAATTTTCCTATATTTCTTCCCTTGTACTGCATGAAATTATTTTTCTTCCTTTAGATTTACAGTTACTCGAACAAAATATTTGCTCCCCCTAGCCCTTCTCTTTCCAGCTAGTACTAACATGTCTTCCAATTCAGTGCTGTCTCAGAATTTCATCCATGCTTTCTATACTACAACTTCCATATGGAAATATTCAGTAAGGCCAATTGCCAATCTCCCTTGCTCTGTCTTCCAATGTGATATTTCTTCTTTATTATAATCTTTTATTTGCTCCTTTAACCAGTTCTAAATCTACATTTATATCTTTAATAATTCAGATTGGCTTAGGTAAATATGTCAACCCAGATTTTGTGACATAGAATATCAAATGCTTTAGTAAAATCTAATTCTAACACACTACATTCATATCATTCTGTGGTCTTTCAATATCTGAAAATCAGTTTATTAGGCAAAGGGTTTTTTTTTCCCTCATAGTTGATTATCTGTCACCCATTCTCTTTTATATTTTTTTTCCTCTCAGAAACTGTTACATTATTTTACTCCATTTCAATTTATTATTTGGTAAGAATTGCTGTCCTTTCCTGTTGGAAATCAGTACACTTACTTTTCTCAGTATTTTTGGAACCTACTTAGTTTGCAATATTGCTTGAAAATGGAGTTTATTCAAATGCTAGTTCAGTTGTTTGCTTGGTTATTATTTGCCTTTCAAAACAACATAGAAAATAAATCAGCCATAAGTGTATCTTATAAACTTATATGAGACTTGTATATATTCATATTCAGTAATACTTTATTAAAAGGAGATACACCAGAGGTGTGAGGGAGAAGGAAAGGAGATAGTGGCTATGCCTAGTGATGCAACGGAGACAAGATCTGTGAGCTAGCAGTTTTCCCATTTACTACATCCAGCCCGTACAGAGATACTACATTTATCTTCAGAGCACTATAGCCAGAGTTAATGATCTCTGAGTTATGATGTAGTGACAGGCTGAGGCATCTATGCTGTTTCTCTTTTCAGAACAGACATTGTCTCTATGTTTCAGGGTCTTTGCAACATGACTAATTACATGGCATTAGCATGCCCAAAATGTGACTTTTTTCATTATAGTTGTTTCTAAAGTTTTAGAAAAACCTGAAGACAAAAAAGTGAGGAAAGAGAGAAGTATAGTATGACTCAGGAATGTGTTTGTTCAGACGTATTTACTTTTGCAGTATCTGAATCAACTTCTGGTTCTAACAGAAAGATAGAAACAAGACACACTTGGCAGAACTGCCCATTTTGAAAACACAAGACCTCTATCTTCACTCATGAAAATGTTTAATACTTTAATACAAAAAACCTGAAGGATACCAGAGAAAAGGGAATGGAACATATTGGAAAAGCTTCTGCTTTAACACATTTGTCTAAATCAGGTCTGAGGTAGGAATTGGCTGAGACAGTTATCCAGTTACTGTCACCTAGAGCGGCCACAGCAAAGTGTACTATGGGGACTGTCAGGACAGTGAATGAATCCCTGCAAGTAAACGGTGCCAGTGCAGCCAGCTAAAATCAGTTCAGCACTTCAGAGACAGTCTGTGTGAACACGTGCTTTCATGAGAGAAGGTAATGATGGGAAACAGTGACCATTTAAGGGCTTACAACTCTGTGTACCTTTAAATATGTGGAGTCCTGCCTACCTTATCTGTGTAAGAATTACTTAAAAGTTGCAGCGTTGACTGTTTGACATTTCCATTCTTCTTCTAGATTGGAAGTATACTTGTCTAGTAGAAGCAAAACAACAGAATTTTACATGGGATAAAGAAAGTGTGACATGAATAACATCATAGTCATAAAAATAGTAGACACATACTGCATACAAAGCTGTCTGGAGGACAAATGCTGTTTTTCAGTAAGTTTCACGGTTTGAAATTTTGATTCTATTGTGGAACAAATCCCAAACCCACCGAAAACTTTACAAAATAAAACTATAAAAAGAGTTTAAAGTCAAAACCAGAAATGGTTTTATATGAGAAGGTTCTTTTGACTTCACTCTATGCTTGTATTTGTTTCTCTCTCCTGTGATCTGGGATGGACATTTTACTGTCTGAGGTGGACTAAGAATTTCAACCTGTGTCATTGACATCCCAACATCTGAACTAATGAAATGTGAGGATTAACTTGATCTTTCTCCTGCTTGCTGGTTGGAATACACAGAAACCCTTGGTTCTGCAAAAATGTTGTTGAAACCGATATATTTCTGGAAGACATCTGCTTCAACAAAATTTCGGTTCTTCCAAAACATTTGTTCAGCTTTAATCATTGTCTCTTCCTCCTCTTTTATAACTATGGCTATCTGCCATTTTCTAAGAGATCTAAAGGAATTAGTTGTTCAAATGTCATTACAATGCGGTGGGAGCTAATTATCTAACTCTTGCAGAGTTTTAAAAATGTCAGATATTTTTTCTTTATGAACAGAGTTTTTAGAGAGGCCTTCAACTGATTATTTCCTGCTATTTGCCTACAAGTTTATCTTGTGCATATGATATGACCTAATTATATTATTATTGCATTAACATGCACATAAAAAATTAATTGATAAAGCCTGAATCCTGCAGGCAAAGCTATGCCTGTATGAACAAAGGCTTGTTTTCAAACTGTGTGTTATATTTTCACCTACTCCTGATGATTATGGTTCTTTGTTCTTTATGTATGATAGTTATTTCTATAACCATTAACTATCTAGAACAGAACAGCATAGCGTAGCAGAGAATAAAATAAACATAGCATAGCATAGCATAGCATAGCATAGCATAGCATAGCATAGAATAGAATACAATACAATACAATACAATAGATCGGTTTGAAAGGACTTACAATGATCATTTAGTCCAACTGCCTAACCAGTTCAGGGCCGGCCAAAAGTTAAAGCATGCTATTAAGGGCATTGTCCAAAAGTCTCTTAAACACTGACAGGCTTGGGGCATTGACCATCTCTCTAGGAAGCCTGTTCCAGTGTTTGACCACCCTCTTGGTAAAGAAATGCTTCCTAATGTCCAGTCTTAACCTCTCCTGATGCAGCTTTGAACCATTCCCACACATCCTATCACTGGATACCAGGGAGAAGAGATCAGCACCTCCCTCTCCACTCCCCATATGAGGTATGTCGCACAGGAAGATTATCTTTACCACAAAGATTAGAGAAAGATTTTCTGAGAGAAGAGGGCTATTGACATCACAGGCTATTGACATCAAATCAGCATACCTGTCCCTTGTCTTTGCTGTTATTTACCTTGACCCAAGGACCCTCTGAATTAAGGAAAGACATGAGGAAAGGAAGGAGACTTCTAAGAAGGCGGGAACAGAAAGCCAAAGGGCCCCTCCTCACCTCCCCATGCACTCAAAATCTCTGGAAGGACTGGACTTTATTAGGACTGACTTGGTGTCTTCTCAGCAGCCTCTTCTGATAAGTTTTGTACAGAATGTTTAACTGAAAAACCCCACAAGTTTAACATGGATATGAATCTGTGAGGGTAGGTCCCTCTTATTTGCTTGGGTAAAAGTGCAGAGGGACATGTCAACTGCTGAATTTGACTGGTATTTCACTGCCAACTAAAGCAAAATGTGTGAAAATAATTAGGCATTTCAAAATGGAAATTTTGAATGACCATGGAAAAGTAAAGAATGACATACGAAAACCAGTGATAAAGACCTTAACTTGGCCTATTAAATAGGAGCAGAGGATGAGACTCTCATCCCAAGGGTGACAGATCAAGACTGACTTTGGCCTTTAGTTAGTTCAGTGGCTTTCTTCAGTGCAAGACAGAGCCCAGGAATGTAATGAAATTAGATTTGAAAGAAAAACTGAGCTTTGGGTGAGAGTTGCTTGAAAACACAAATGGCTTAGGTCTTTGTAAGGCTGCTTTATAGATAGGTTCACATGTCTTTCCTTACATACAGTTACAGAGTCACGTACTATGACATGACATAACTCTTCAACTATACCTATGCTCCTGAAAGCTCCCCAATATGCTGTGTGTTATGTACAGTGTGACCTCTGAACTCACAGCTTTGCATAAAAGTAGCTTATAGAGACCTACTGAGAAGCACTTATGAATCCTCATGTATGCAAGGTTGTGACCAGTATCTTTTGAAGTCCTAGTGGGAGTAATTTTTCAGATGGGAGTAGTTGAATGGTTTTGTCCCCACAGAGCTGCAAAAAATAACTTTTCGTCCTTTTATTGATATTAGTGGTATCACAAGAGTTGTCAACATTAAGGTTAAAATTTTGTTTCCTTTATAAATCTCATTTATAGAGGTTTTCACATCTGGGTTACTTCAAATTACAAGCTTCAAGAAACTTGGTGTCTAAACTGTCAGCATGAGTGTGATTTTTTTTTAAAGGAAAAATGTTTAAATCCATTAAAATATTAGAGCTATGGAGTGGGAAAGTATAGCATGTGTTCCCATGGGATCAATGGGAGTTTTGCCTTTGACTTCAATGGAAACAGGAAGTGGGCCATAATTCGTAATCAGTCTCAGAATTCCCCAGCCCCATCTCGTGCTCCAAACTTTAGCTAATATTTAAAAGTGGATCCTGGGGTGTGTACGTGCATGTGCCTTTTCTCTCTGAAAACCTTTTAACAGGTTTTTCTCGTGTTTTAACCTGAAACCATGTCTGGTTAGTGTCAGTATGCCTCTACTGAAATAACACCTTACTGTCAGAGCAATGGCAAATGAGCCATGCATAAATCTCCAGTGTCCTCAATGTGAGAGACTGGTGTCTTGTTTCGAGTCCCCTGAAATGTGCAGTTACAGAGTGAGAGTAACTAGAGATGGAAAGCTGAGTATTAGGTCACATGTTACTCTCCCCTGCCAGTCTAAAACTGTTCCCTGAAGTTTACAATCTAGTTTTAAATGACCTGAGTAGTAAGGGGCATCCCCCTCTTTCCTCAGGAGTATATACCAGTTTAACAGACCTTGCTTTAGGAAACATATCCAGATAGCCACTAGATATTCCCTGTACTCAGTCTAAGGGTAACCTCTTTGACCACACAAAATAATCATGTCCTCTTTGACTCCCACCCTCTTTCAGTTCTTGCAGATGGTGGTGTTTGTTTCTTCCCACCTCGTTCTGTCATTACTTACCTAGCTATTCATATAGGGATCTTTTAATATTGCCTTACACAGTTGACTTTATTTTATTTTGAACATGAAGGTATTTTATTTTGATTCCACTGTATTTTTGGAAACTGTAGATGATACAGGTACTTTCAAAATTGTGTGTTACAGATCACAGCACAGTAGAAATGTCCACAGCCACTCTTTCTGAAATTGATAACATTTGGCAGTCTACAAGTAGTTGTCTTCTGTTCTCTATTTGTTCTTGCACAAACACTGACTATAAAATTTACTATGCAAAAATATGCCTGACAGCTGAAATAACATTTGGATTTCCTTGTATTCTGGAATGCTGCATTATATCATGTCAGGTTACATCATTCAGTATCTGATACAAGTTACCTGAAATAATGTAGTTCAAACAAACAAAAAAAAAAATCAGGAATTTGGGCTGACTTTCATCTTCAGTGTAAGATATCTCAACTGATTACAGAATAAAATGGCTTACCAGAAACATGTGGTTTTAAGTAAGCTTGTTACTCATGACAGTGTACTGTTTCTTTTAATAATAAATCATATACCCATGATGTACATCCCAGCTCATCCATTCCCAGGTTGTGCCAGTGTATCTAAAAGTAAGTGAAGACTGGTAACAAAACATAATGTGGTGCAGAGAACAATCCCAATTGGTGTAATCCAAGGGAAATTTTTGGCTGTTTCCTATAGACTAGACTAGACTAGACTAGACTAGACTAGACTAGACTAGAATAGAATAGAATAGAATAGAATAGAATAGAATAGAATAGAATAGAATAGAATAGAATAGAATAGATCAGTTGGAAAGGACCTACAATGATCATCTAGTCCAACTGCCTGACCAGTTCAGGGTTGGCCAAGTTAAAGGATGTTATTAAGGGCATTGTCCAAATGTCTCTTAAACACTGACAGGCTTGGGGCATCGACCACCTCTCTAGGAAGCCTGTTTCAGTGTTTGACCACCCTCTTGGTAAAGAAATGCTTCTCCTGATGCAGCTTTGAACCATTCCTATGCATCCTGTCACTGGATACCAGGGAGAAGAGATCAGCAAGAGATCATAATCAGCTGGGTAAAATGATGGCCCCCACCATGATCAGTGAAGTTTCTCCCTTGATGTCAATGAAATCAAAATTTCAAAATGTCAGTACAAAACCTGTATTTAGCCATTATTGTGAAAGATCAAAATATATCCAAAGGGCCTAAACTTATATTCATTAAATACAATGGCAAACCTCAAACTGATTTTAAAGAAACAGCTTCCAAAAATTCCCTCAAGAGCAGTACAGAAAACATACAATTCTTGGTCCATGCAACATGAAATAATTCAGGCTTTTTTTACAGTTCTTCCCACTCCTATTGGATTGACAGGTCAGAGATTACCCCGTGAACATCTTTATTTCCACAGCTCAGGTCCAACTTATTTGTTCTTCCAGCCCTCAGCATTCCAGACCTGTCACCAGTAAAGAGAGTAAATGAATATTAAAATAAAATGGGAGCTATGCATTTATCAACTTTCTCTCTGTCATGAAGAGGTCTGATCTGGTACCTCTGGAAGCCTCCTCTTTTTATGTTATGAAAGCTGAAGTGGCCATGTAACAAGCAGCCAAATTCTCAGTCTTTTAGTTACTTTTAAACTAAGTTTTAACATGACTGTCAAGCACCGCATGCAGTATGTCAGTTAACACTGTGGAGTAAAATTGACAAAGAGCACTTTAGGTACCTTCAGAGTAAGTATATCTTTACCAACACTTTTGAGCTATTTTAGGTTTGTAAGCTGCAAGTATCTCCTGCTCTCAGATTTGATAATGGTAGAACCAAGACTAGAGCTGTGTAGCACCTGGCAATTAATAATCTGGCCAGTCTGCAGTCTTTAATAAGCAGAATGATAAAAGTTTAAAATGTCCTGACTCTGGCAATCCCTCCTCCAAACACTGAGAAGTATTTGTTTCACAGTTGAAGGCAGGCTTCTCCCCCCGCTTATTGCTATGTATAGATCTCTTAGAAGCATGTGAAAAACCAGAGAAGGGTTAATCCTGAGACAAAATACATAAAAAGTAACAGAATTCTTTGTGTCAGTTGCCAAAAAGGAAAATCCTCCCATAATTTCGTGAAAGTAAATGACTTTCAGAATGCTTTAATTGTTCCTTTCAACATCACTTTCTTCTCATCATGTCCCAGAACAGCAAAGCCTCTGCATATGCTGTGGTTAGCTTTTATGAACCAGTCACTGAAATGAAAGTGAAATGAGAAAAGGGGCATTTTAAGAATTCTCTAGCCTTTCTTGTAGTGTTTCCATTTAATAACATCTGCTACTCATAAATCATGAAGGAAACCTCTAATAGCCTGTACATGGTAGAAAACAAGAGTCTTTCACATCTTGCAGGTAGGCAAATACTTTCATGTAAAGTAATAAAAGCAGAATATTAATCTCTTTCTGCCCATTTGCTAACACTGACTGACCTCAGCGTTGCCGGCATCGGGGACTGTAAGGTGGCCCACCCTGACTGCTGTGACACTGACCTGCAGTCAGCACCATGTCCACGCTCAGTCTGCTGCACTTCAAGTACCAAACCTAATCTGTGCTTGCGTTGCTCTGTCAGCAGCGTGCAGACAAGCAGTCGGTGCCAGGGCTGTTCTTGCTGCCTTGGGTGCTGGGCTGTGACTTATCCTCCTCAGTCACTCTCCACTGTGCATCAAAAAATTGTGCTCTTTTTTGACAGCAGCACATGGGAGGTTCTGCCCATCACTTTTTGTCTGTGTCTGAGTGACTTGACTGTGGCACACAGGTATGTTGGGTAGAAGATGATTTCATTTTGCTGGCCATCATGGTGATTCCAGCAGTTCCTTAGATATATACATATACACTTAGATACAAATATAGCTCAACACTAAGAGAAAAAGACAATTAGGTGTTGCTGTGGGTAAATACAAACAGACAAAGTAATAATAATGACTTGACTTTCCACAGTGGCTTCCTGGATAGTTTTCCTGAAGTCTTTTTTAAGAAACGCATTGTTTCACACTCATTTCACTCAGATTTGATACATAAATTCAGGAGACTATTAAAAACTCTGTGACAAATATAACAGTAGTAGAGAAACCAGCTCCAGTGTCATGTGTAGACAGAATGCACAGCAGCAGCTCAGGCACTGCTGGTTTCCAGCTGCCACCCCACGGTTTGCACCTCTGGACTGATGTGTGGGCTGACCCCATTGTGGGTGCAAAACTGTCAGGATGCAGCATGGGCCAGGGACTCCCTGAGGGTCAGGGGCTGTGGGGGCTCTGCAGTGGTGGCTGGGCAGAGTCTGGCAGCCTGGGACTGTCCCACCCCCAGCCAGGAGCAGGGCAGTCAGGGGACACAGGGACAGCCCCAGCCCCGAGTATCCATCACCTCTCTGGGGTCAGGCTGAGGCTGGGACAGAACATCAGGTCAGGGTCAGTATCAAAACCTCGTATTTATCTGTCTTGAACTTCATGAAGTTTCTGTTGGTCTAGTCTTCAAGTTCTCAATACACTCTGGATTAGAGATCTATTGTTTGGCACATAATTCTGTTCCCTTAATTTAATAAAGTCCATAACATTGCTGAGGGTGCACTTTGACTCCTCATCTCAATGATGATGATACTGAACAGTATCAGCCTAAGCATCACCTTCTAGAATAGAGCACTCCTGACCAGCCACAAACTGGATGTCAGGATTGCTATCTTCTGAGCCCAATAGTTCTAGTTAGTTTTCAACACCTCTGTCAGTGTATCCATCCAGCCCATAATTGCTCAACTTCCAAATGAGAATGATATAGGAGGTGGTGTCAAAGGCTGCATTAAAGTCAAGATATAATACAGCCAGTTTCCCCTCTGTTTTCATATATAGTCAATTCATCACAGAAGGTAGTCAACCTGATCAAACGTGATTTGTCCCTGGTGGATGCACACCAACTGGTCCTAACAACTTTGTCATCCATGTTGACATTGAATTACTAGGGGCTTGTTCCACCGTCTTTCCAGGAACAGAGATGAAGCTGACAGACACATTCATCCCAAATTCTCTGTGTGGACTTTCTTAAAATGGAAGCAACATTAAAGTTTTCCAAGTTATTAGTAATTTTCCCACGCATCATGAATTTCATCAATGATTCAGAACAGACTTACAATCACATCAGTCAACCCATTCAGCATCTGGGTGAATCCTACCCATTTTAGGTTGACTGTATCTGGACCGTATGACACTACAAGCAAAAGCCATGAGTCCCAGAGATTGGTATCAGCCAGGCCAGAGCACTGAAGGTTTTAGTTTTGGATCGAGGTACCCGTCTTCATCATTTGGAGGCATATTTGGGCTTTACTGTCTTTCATTCAAAGGTCACAGAGGCCACCGGACCTTTTTTTGACTCTGAAATTCCATGCTGACAGTAGTTTTGATAACATCTATTTCAGTATTTCCAATATGATTTTCCTCATTGTGTACTACTTGTTTATATCATTTCAGTCCTTCCTCTAAATTTCATTTGATGAAGTGAAGAACTCTCTAAACTCTCAAAGAACTCTCTTTGTACTATAAGAGATGCCTCTGTTAAGATCCCAGGAGTCTTGGAAATAACACAAATGTACAAAATCAGTTTTCAGAAGGGCATAAAATTCCCATTGCTAGGATCCACAAATGCTAATTTATTCTAAGACATTAAGATTCCCAAGTATGAGAATCAAAATATGATTAACTTCATATTTTTATTAGAAATCTGATTGGCCAAAGTCCATTCTAAAAATTCTGACTTCACATTAGAGGAATACCTGTTTTATCACTTGCACTACAAAGGGTTTAATTAAAGAGAAACTGGTTGATTTTATTGGAATTCTCTTTTTGGAGAAGATCTAGTCTTTCAAATGTGTTCCTGAATATTATTCTTCTGGTTTTGCAAAGAGATAAATGCTGCTTCTTTGTTCTAATAGCTGCATGAGGCAGAAAAGAATGTTTAAAAAGAGTTTGTTCAGCAAGAAAGCTCAAAAAGATCAAAGGTTATCCTCCTTTCTCATGCCATGAATAAATCTAAATCAGCCCTTGCAGAAAGCTTTAGCCAAAATACTTGTGAAATGTTCTGTTGTTGAAGAAGTAATTGATTTTTTATGTCTTATGCAACTTTTTTTCTTTGAGACTCTAAAATCTATATCCTTTTCTACCTATGTTCCTATAACACAATACTCCTTATTAATCTGCATCCGTTAGCAAATCACGTGCTGAGATTTTCAATTCTGCAGGAATCCATATAATATATGATATGTTGCCAAGGGACATTGTAATACTGAAAATATTGGATGCAGAGATTGGCCCTGCAAAAGTTTTGGAGTGGATAGAGTCTGTTTCATTGGTCATGGGGCCGCGTGGTGCAGAGTGTTAATCAGTATGAGCTATAACCTTGCAAGTCTTTGAACAGCTGAGGTTGCAAGGGTGCAGTGCAGCATCCCCTCTGTGATGGCACTTTCTATCCTAGCAGCCAAGACTGTGATAATATAGAAGCGCTATAAAAGCTTTACATTTACTCTTCAAAGAGGTACTCTTTCTATGCTGGCTACACAAAAATCCTCTCCATTAGTAAAATAAAGATGTTCAATTTGTGGACCTAAGCACAGGCATGTGATCGCTTATACTGTTTAGTCATTAGCAATTAGCAACTATCACACTTCTGGCCTGGCCTTTAGCCTGGTAACACTCTCTCAAAAAAACCTTGACTTTGACCCCTAACACAGGTCAGGGACCATTCCAGGGGGAAATCTGGATACAAGCACCCTGTTTTGAGGGGTAAGAGAGTTTGGCTGTATGTATATAAACTGCTGTGTGAGATGGCCTCAGGGTCTTAGCTGATCGTCTTTACTAACATATGATCATTCATAACCATTTTATTCAAAGTAGGTTTATTGGACAAGTCTCCACCATGAAGATTTTCTTAGAGCTCTCATTGCTGTCCATATTGAAGAGCACTGGCACAATACAACACCCCCCAAACATACCAGTCACTGCCACTGAGAACACACTCGGGCACTCCACTTATCTCACAGGTCATAGAACTGTGACCAACTAAGTCTTCTTTGCGTTCCTCCTAAATGCATATTGTCTGCACCCTAACTCAACCAGCCATGCTCCTTTGCCATCCATACTGGTAGAGTTCATCAATGTGTAGCAACAGTTCAATATTTGTAATGTTCAAAACAACAGATGAACTGGACTTTCTAGATTGAAGCATTTTTCATTACTGCCAACTAGATGGAAGGTTGCAATAGTCCACCATGTCTTGTCACATATCACAACTGTTGGTGGGATTAAATTATCCTCCAGATGCAGGCTGTCAACTTCCTGATGCTGAAAGAGCAATTCAAACTTCCGGGATTACATTGGGGTTTTTTGACAAATTAAAAATTACTTTCTTTTATGTACAGATAGGAGCAAATCATCAGTTGGAGTGAAAGTGTTTAGCTCCCTTTAATTCAGTGAGCTTGTGCCCAATTATACTAGTAAAGATTATGGCTGCAGGATAGGCAGAATAATTTTAAAACAAACTCCACAGTTATAATTTGTTTGTTTTAAAGAGGAAAACATTGCTTCGTATTGTAGAGATCATTTATAGTTTAGGACATTATTAAATTTTAACAGTAATGTTTTTCACTGTGACAAGCAGAGATAATTAGAACTATCTTAAATATCCAGCTTGAAATGTCTTCTTGTTTTCCTTCTATGGGAAAAAGAGTCCTTTTAGAAGAGAAATAGATAAACAGCTCTACTTCTTTATAGGGACATAGAATGAAATAACCCTGTAAAAAAGTTAGTTAGATAATCTTTTAGAACTTAATGGGAATATGGAACTATTATTCTTACAAGCCAAGTACTGTAAAACATGTGACTTCCCTAATTAAAAACATAGAGTAAAAGAGCTGTGACTAAAAGAATTAAAGATAGAAAACTTTGTGGAACTGTACACTGTGGTAACTTACATAAAAATAGTGTTATAACTAATAAAATTTAATTTATATAATTTAAATAATGACTATTAAAATGTTTTATTTTATTATTGATAAATGCCACATTTTAAAATAAAAAGTGTGACTTTTACTTGGTTTTATAAATACTATAGAATTTCTTTGCAGTTTTTTGAGCATTACTGTTTTATTCCATTTCCATCTTTCTTCATTTTTGTTTAAGTCAAAATATTTCTTGTGCTTTGAAGACCAAGCATGCCATCACTGTGGTCTGTAAGCCTGTAAAGAATCTCTTTATTTGAAAAATAACATAGTAGATAATCTATTATCTCCTGGAGGCAGAATTGCATTTTCATTTCACAAGACCTTAAAACTGCCTAAGAACACAAGAATGGCCATACTAGCTCTCATGAAAGCTCTATCTAGGCCAGTATTCTACCTCCAGCAATGCCTATAAGTAGACATCAAGGAAAAAGAAGGTGTATACAAGCATAAATACTTCCCTCTACCAGCCTCTTCCTACTTCCTGTTCAGGGAATTTCTTGGTTTGTCTACCTAGTTTATCTCTACATGGACCATTTTACTTCACTGGGGAACAGTAGGAGCAATACTTCAGATAAACACTTTTCCTTTTTTTTTTCCTATTGTTTTCTATCATCAGTATTTTCATTCTGTTATGAAAATGATAGATTTAAAAACTACTAGGTATGAATATATTAATGTGTGGAACTTTCTTCAAAATATTCTGTGGAATAGCTTTCCTCCTCTGTATCTCATATAAATTTCAAGACTTTACTAATGCATTGTGGTTTGATAGAAAGAAGGGAGGTGAAAAATAGTATCTTTCCTAATTTTGGGAACAAACAGCATCAACCAAGCCAACCAAAACTTGATTTATATGTTTGATAAACATATTTCCTTTCGTCATCAGGAAACGGTCAGAAAAAATAGACGTAGGGTTACTGTCCTTGTACACCCAGGTAAACAGGGTGTTGGTCACTTAAGAAACGAGCTCTTAAAAAAAGCAAAAATAAGAATTTTAACATTCACTGAAGCTTCTGTGCTGATCTGTTACAAGAAATGCTTGTAATGTGAGGGAAAGCAGATAGACGAGAGGAGCAGCATGTGTCATTGTTTCAAAATAGCTGAGATTTTCAGAGTTGCTGACCAGTGGACAATAAAGACTTCAATCCTAATAAATTATCAGGTAAGCATATTTTCAAAAGTATATGTCTGTTTTATACTTCTGATTATGAAGCTTTTGCATGAGTTCAAGATAGTGTCTGCCTGCCATGCCTATTAAATTCCTGTCATGTAGCATCAGATACAACAGACCTATCGGTATCCCTGAGTGGTGTGATCCATAAACAAGTCAAAACTGAAACTCAGATTGTTCTTTGAGAAAGGAAGTGGATGAGATAATGTACAACAGAGATAAGAGTGATGCTATTTCCAAATTTCGTTTACTTATATGCTGTTGCATATCTCATTACACAGTAATATATAATCACAATCTCAATTATACCATATCTTCCCTCAGTATTTGTGCATTAGCATTATGGTGAAGAAGGTAGGCCTTTCACAGTCATGATAAGAAATGTCAGCCCCGAGAGATTAAAAAATTAGATTACATTACTGTATTTGGTGAGATTGTGCTTTTCAGGGCATTTCACAGAATAAAACTGAATAAAAACACTGAGATCAGGAGGAAGATAAAAATACCAACACAGTGGGCCATATATTAAGATGCTGATATTCTTCCTTTAGAACAAGGTAGGTAAATTGGAGTAATTAACACATTTCAGAGCTTGAAGAAGGTTAGATGACTTAATTTGTATCATCTTAAACTCTTATTATCATGGCCCTCTTGTTTCTTTACATTTGATTTCTATGAGCTGAAGTATTGTTACACTCAGAGGTAGTGTGTAAGAGTAAAGGTGTATTGTGGATTACATGAGTCTATAGAAGTTACAACATGCCTTGGCAGAATTTACGTATAAGATTCTTAACATCTGTTTAGGGCACTCAGCCTTCAAAGAACAGCAAATCTTAAGGCTAGGCAACAGGAAATACTAAACAGCTCCTAAACTCTCTTAAAGCCTAGAGTTTCACTTGGTATCCAGAACCCAGAATCCTCTCCTGAGCATAAACCCTTGATGGAACAAAAAGAGAGGAGCTTTTGGGGACAACCTGGAGGGGATGGTGACCTGAAGCCAGGGTGGAGCCTTGTCCTCACTCTTCTGACTCTCTTTGATCTGGGTTGTGCAGGTCCAAGTTGGCTGGCTGGGAACTGGCTTATCTGCCTCCATGATCACATAGTTGCTCTTGCAGAATATCACCTGGGTAGAAGAGTGGCCACATGTTTAGCACCTGCAGGCTGGATTTGCTCTGTGGGCTGTAGCTGATACCCTATAGGTGTCAACCCCAATTCCTATAGGAAATTGAGAGGCAAGGAGTAACAAAACAATACAACCCCTAGAGAGAAATGGACAGTTATTTCAAATTAATTGGACAGCAATTAAAAATACACGTGCTTTTTTATACATATTGCTAAAGCTGGCTTAATATTTATGAGCTAATTTGTTCAGATACTGAACTGTCATTTTCACTAGAGCTTCATAAAATGATAAATTAAAATTAGGTTCTACAATAAGGCCATTTCCTGAATCCTAGGATACATCAGGTTTAAAAAAGCAAATTTCAAAAAGTGTTTCTCATCAGCCTGCATCTGGAGAAATATCAGGAAGCAGACCTCATCTGGGTGTGCACTGCAAGGAGACATGAGAGTTAAATAAATTTTAGATTTGTTGATTTTCATCTGGACTAGCTCATTAACTTCAAGTGGAGCTGGATATAATTAGATATGATTAAGAGAAAAGTCAGTCAAAAGAAAAGGATGGATCTTTGAAGAGAAAATGCTGACAGCAGAATTTTTCCTTGAATGCTGGGAAAACTATACCTTGCATGAGTTTGCTAACCTTGATTAACAAATATTCTGGCCCAGACCCGCTGAATATTCCTAAACACAAGTGCTGCTGCTTATATCTCTATTTTTTTTCTGCCAAAACTCTTCAGGATGATGAAAGAAAGAGAAGGCAGGCATTTACATTCTTTCATTCCACTTCAGACACACATATTATTAAGACAGTAAAACTGTGCCTAACAACACTGAGCTGCAATTGCACGCTTTATTGAGGGTTGCAATAATGAAGAATAAGAGAAGCATTCATAACACTGACCAGATCTTCATTCCTTTTTCTTCTTCCTCTTGTCCTATCTTCCACCCGCAGGAGTACCCTGTTCTCCACTCAAATGTTGCCCCATCAGATAATGAAACTAGAATCTGCTCTAAAAGATGGAGTAAGTCTGATATGGTCTGGTTTTCCCAGTCATAGATAGTCAAGGCATTTAAACAAATATTTTAACTCTTAGTGGATATTATTAATTTCAGCTGGACTCTTGGCACATTTCTATACAAAAATTATACTCAGTTCCTTCTCTGACTTCTGTAGAAATATTCCAGATTTACACTCAGTAGATGCAAGATGAGAATCTGGCCGAGTATGTCAACACATGAGGGAAAAGAAACATCTGGATTCAAAGCTGTTCTACAAGATCTTTTCCACAATGCCCAAGAAAGCAAGGAAACACTAGTAGCAGACCCCCCTCCCTGCCAAGATTCTGCAAAAAATGATGGAGTATTTGTTTCTTGGTGAAAAAGATTATGCAGTGGCTATAGTGCTAAGTACATGTTTTACTATCTAAATATGCATTTTTACATTAAAAAAAAAGAGGAGCATGTGAAAACTGGCATGGTTTATCTTGCAGATGAACAGATTGCTGTTTTGGCAGACTGCAAATTTAGCATTACAAATTACATTAAAACCAAATTCATTATCACTTAATTTGTGTACATAAATAAGAGAACACCCATATTTTACTGTAGGCATTTTTTACATCTTCTAGAAACAATCATGAGTATGGCTGCATAACTTCATTTTTTGTGTTTAAATTTAGCAATTGCAAACTTTTTTGTTCCTTTAAGACAAAACAGGAGACCTCCTGCAGCTCTCTTTTTGACAAAAGCCAGAACAAACAGCAATATGTCTGGATAAAGCACTTAGTCATTCGTAAAATTAGAGTTGATTGAAAATTTTCTCTCAATAATTGTTAAAAGAACATTGAGTTCTTGAAGATGTGATTTTGCAGTGTTCCTTGCAGGTCAACAGAACTGAGTTAACTGCAATTCAGAGAAAAGTCAGTCTAAAAGAGGAGGCATCTTTGTAGACAAAAAGCTGGCAGCAGAATTTTTCCTGAGCCCTGGTGAAATATTTCATACCTTGTATGAAATTGCTAATCTTGATTAGCAGATGTGTCAAATACCTGCATCACATCCTCTTAGAACTTTATGTAACCAAATGAGGGATGATCAAATGTTTTCTATCAAATTTGGTTTTAGCAGAAAATTGAATTTTCCAAGAAACATTTTGTACTGCAAGTGTCTGTTTTCCATGGAAAACCTGATCTTTTGCCAAAACCCCCAAACCAAAACCTTTGCTGCCAACCCCCAATACTTCTTTTTTCAGCCGATATCTTTCTGAGTTTTAAGTTTTGTCAAAAAGCTGACATTTTCCAGAGATGCATTTGTTTTCATGTTGAGACTGAAACTGTATTACATTGATTCAATTTCATGTTTTTATCATGTCTCATCTTATCTGCCTCTTTTCTAAAGTAAACAATTCCAAACTCTTCACACAAGTTTTTCATGGCCTCAGTCTTTCTCAGAATTGTGCATTTCTGCAATATCTTCTTGGTGATGCTGTGACCTGTTCAGCACACCTCATCGGCAAGGTAAACCAGCCAACTTCTGAAAGTTTTAGCATTCTCCAATGTTGTCTTTTTAACATTTTATCATCTCAGCTGTACGTGTAACTTTTCCTCCACATTGACAGAAGTACCTCCCAAATACCTATGTTCATCTCCTGAATTAACATAGTTAATTCAGTAAATTGTACTTAGTTCAAGTATTTTTACTTCAGTATGCATTGTATTGCACCTGTCAGCACCAAATTGTCATACCTGTCAACATATGCTCATATGCAAAACATGATTAAGACCCAAGGAGAGTCAAGATTTGTGCTTGGTCTCAGTTTAACTAACACCCACCCCAAGATTTTAACATGTGTCTATATGCATTCAATGTAAAACTACTTTAGTTTAAATGTCTTCTCTAAGCTTGTATTTCTTACCTGCCTTTCCAGATTGTAAGCTCTTTATCTGGGGACTATGCCTGCATAACACTTTCAATATAAAAGAAGCAGTCATAATAAAAGCAGAAACATGGAAAGAAATCCAAGAAGCAGCAGCAAGAATGGTGCAGAGAAAAAATGTTTTTAAGAACAGTCAATCACTTTTGACAACAAACTGGATTGGGAAAAATTTTCAGGAGCACTAAATAATGAATTGCCATTATTGGCTATGTAGTACCTAATCCCCAAAGCATTGAATTGCTATTTATTTATTAATTATTTTTACTTCACAACTAAAACTTATTTAAAGCTAGGAATTATATAGAAAGAAATAACAAAAATGGTTTCTGGATAAAATAAGCATAAAAAGAAGTGATTTTTGAGGCCGGAAGAGAGCATAAAGCTCTTGGTAATTCCTTTACTGAGCCCAAATATTTATGCAATAGTGTTCAGATTTAATCAAATACTTTAAATTATAGAGCATATTTTTTAGTATTTTAATTGATACAATGATAAAAAGAAATCTTGTCTTATTTCCAGATATCTCGCTATAAAAATGTAAGACATCTTGTGATATCTTTGCTGTTTTATGTATCTTGCTACATCTAAATAGGCATCTGATTACTAAAATTTGAATTGACATCTATAAGAAAGATATTTAAAAGCTCTCCAAATATGTGTTATTAAACCCACCAAACCACTGATCTTCTCTGTGTCACATCTTACAATATTCAGTTCTATTCTCAGCACCCATTATTTTTTTTTTTAATATTGGGATGCAAAGTTTCACCTTTCAGTTGCAGATTTTCATATGAGCAAATTATGATGAATTGTTGTTAAAATATAAATTTGAAATATAAATCTTTGTTTCTGTTCTTCCTTTCTGTTCCACAACTAATAATTTATCCAATGCCCCTTGATGCTCATGGCACAAAAATTATGCCAAAATCTGATTTTTCCTTTTCTTCTAGTTAAAGAGAGCTCTCTTTTTATCCAATTATTAATAAATAATCATTATTGTTAATATTGTTAATAATTTTTGTTAATAATTATTAAATAACACAGGCCATGCCTGTGTGCTGATGGCTGGTATCAGTCAAAAACAAAGTGATAAAGCAGAGGGAGATATGAAAAACTTTGGTTTCCTGAATGATCTGGATTATTCAATTTTGAGTTAGTAACATTAAGTTTACCAGAATAATACTAAAATAACACATCTACATTAATATTTAAAGATTTAAAATGTGACTTGACTATCAGAGATGTTGACAACATATATTTCAGTTCAATGGAAATTACAGGCTTTTGGGCTAATTTTTGGGGGCTAAGATTACTGCAACCTTGTGATCAGGATACATCTGTACTGCACATTGCAGCTTGGCTACCACAAGCAATTCAGCTGCTGAGGACTTGGGCAAATTAGCCTGTGTGGAGCACCCCACTAACACAACTATCATATTTCTGATATTCTGGAACATACTGCAGTGTGTCATGCAACGTTTATGTTCCCTGGCACTGCAGTGTACAGCTTTTAAGCTCCTGCAATCTCTTGGGAGGTCACTACATATGAATTAGATATACTCTGCCCATGGAAAGAGATGAGTGCCAGCACTCTGGCCAGATAATAACCTAGGCAAACCAACAGGAAACACTGCGCGTAATCCCTTGCCAAGATTTAGGCATTTTACCTTTGCCACAGTGAGAGATTTCACTTTATGTGATTCATAGCCACTCCTGCTATTGAGACCCTTTGCTTAAGGAATGAGTGGGGGGTCAAGGTCAAAGGAGGAGAGAGGTTGTAGCTGACTGTTTCCACATAGCCTCATGTTATAATGTTCACCTGTCATCAGGAGACTCGGCTACAGGTTCATGTGCTCCCTAAACTGACTTGAAATCACATCTCCTGCTTCATGGGAGAGAGTCTTTATCCCATAGCTAGCAGGTACATGGGAGGGGGGGGGGACTGTTCATGCCCTACTGGGACTTATTATTAACACCAGCAGTCACACTGGGCCCATCTGGTTTAGTAGCTGATAGAAGTCGAAAGCAGATATGCAGTTAGGAATTGTAAAAATATTTCACCAAATACCCTCCCAATATTCAACTTTTTGTTGGTCAGGAAATTCATAAGCAGAGAAGGTATCTAATTGAAGATATTTCTCTTTTAAGCAGTAATTAAGCCCTCAGCAGGATAGGGGCAGAAAAAATCCACATATCTTTAGGGCTTTTTTAGTCCACATTTCCTCTTTCTCAGCAAATTCAGAATGCAGACTGTATGAAAGACCAAGCTTTTTGTGTGACTGGTAGTGTGGAAGGAATAAGTCCTTGTTCCCTGGGAGTAAATTAATTTGTTTACTTATCTGTTGAGTAATGGTTTGTTTGATTGCAGTTTGTCAGATCTGTGGTTTGGCTGCAATTTCATGTTTGCAGAGTCTGTTTGGGGCTGTCTGTTGTGAGTAGGAAAAACATCTTGCAATTGAGGGGTGAAAAAGCCTTTCTGCTTTTAATCACTGCCGACAGTGTTAACAGTTTGTTAGCTGCCAAACCTCTGTAACAGGGTAGTGTTGACCTAGGCAGATGTTTCAGAAGCCCAAGTAGTGAAGAACTAGCAGCAAATGAAGGGTAACTGGCAGTGGAGGAGCATTGCCCTATCTGTCTTCAAGATGAGGGGAAAGGCAAAGGAGGTAAGACTAAAAAAGCAGCACGAAACCCAAGAATTTGAACTGAATTTAATATCTTGCAGATAGCTTTTAAAAATCAAAAGTCAGTAACTTTTTATTTTCTTGTTTAAAACAATTGTCACAGTATGTGTGGGATCACATGATAGCTAGGAATTTCATTCAAAGAGGCTTTTGTGTATTTTCTGAAAGCATGTGGTTTGCATGTACTTTGGAACACAGATGTGATTCAGTTGAAGGCACAGCAATACACATTTTATTTACACAGTTAATTTTATTTAGGAAGACCACACAACAGTGATTCCGTACTAGTAAGAGATGAGGGTTAACTACCTGGGGATCACAGCATGTAGTACATCCACCTGCCCATTTTATGGGTTGTGGGATGGCAACCTGAGTACAAGGTAGTAAGTTCTTGGGCAGTTTTTCAGGGCAACTCAATTTTTATTTACAAAATCAGCCACCATTTTTGGGAATGATCTCACTAGAAGGTCTTGCTGAAGCAGGCTGCATTTATACCTCTCCTTGCAAGACTAACATAACATCTTAGTCATTTGCCTGGGGAACTGATAAAACAGAATGTGCTGGTTTTGGCTGGGATAGAGTTAATTTTCTTCATAGTAACTAGTATGAAGTTAAGTTTTGGATTTATGCTGAAAACAGTATTGATAACATGGGGATGTCTTAGTTATTGCTGGTACTTACACAGCATCAAGGCCTTTTCTGTGCCTCACACCACCCCACCAGCAAGTAGACTGGGGGTGAACAGAAGTTGGGAAGGGACACAGCTGGGACAGCTGTCCCCAGCTGATGAAAGGGATATCCCGTACCTTATGATGTCATGCTCAGCATATAAAGCTGGGGGAAGAAGAAGGAAGGGGGAGATGTTCAATGTGATGACGCTTATCTTCCCAAGTAACCTTTATGCGTGACAGAGCCCTGTTTTCCTGGAGATGGCTGAACACCTGCCTGTCAATGAGAAGTAGTAAATTAATTTCTTGTTTTGCTTTGCTTGGATGTGCAGCTTTCGCTTTATTTATTAAATTATCTTTACCTCAACCCATGAGTTTTCTCACTTTTACCCTTCTGATTCAACCCCCCATCCCACTAAGGGGGAGTAAGCAAGAGCCTGGGTGGTGCTTAGTTGCCAGCTGGAGTTAAACCACCACACAGAAACAGCAGAAAGGCTTCTTACCTCATCATAATAATACACACAGACATACATGCATTTATTAAGCTAGCTGGACTGGCAGCTAGGATCATGATCATAACCATATTCACTGTTTACTATGCATTTCTATTATCAACCTTTAGAAAGGACGTGGTTGGGCAGCAGAAAGAAAGGCTACATGTTTGCCTTGACATTGCACTCTTGGTCAGGTAGAAGCCAATGGAAAGAGGGACAGATCACTTCTTCATCAAGTTTATGCTTTATTACTGTCAGTCAAGATAGGAAAAGTGGGATGATCAGTAAGAACAGGCAAGAGAGGTGAAAGGACTTCTGAGGAGAGAAGGGAACAACTTTCAGTGATGGAAAGGAAGTTTCGGAAGGAGAAGAGGTGGACTATGTTAAGGGGAAGTCCTGCTTGAACAACTTGATAAACTTCAAGAGGACTTGGAGAGAGATTGAGATAGATTGAAAAACTGGGCAATCATTAATGGAACCTGGGATGGCGTAATGTCAGACACAAGTGGGAGAGGAGTGGCTGGATAGCAGTCCTGCTGAAAGGGGTCTGTGGGTGCTGGTTGATGGTAAGCTCAATATGAGTCAGCAGTGTACACTGGCAGCTAAGAGGCCAAATTGCATTCTGAGATGCATTAAACAAAGCATGACCAGCTGGTCAAAAGGGGTGATTATCCTGCTGTATTAGTGTTGGCGTGGCCTCACCTTTAGTATTGTGTGAAGTTCTTGACCAGGTGACTTCCAGAGGTCCCTTCCAACTTCAGCCATTCTGTGATTTGATGATTTTGTGAATTTGTCATGGCCAGGACACTGAAAGTCATAAACTCAAAGTGTAGAAAAAAGAATACATGAGGATGCAGTGTTGTCCTGGTTTCTGCTGGGATAGAGTCAATATTTCTTGAGCTGGGAGGGGGCACAGCCAGAGAGCTGGACCCAGATTGGCCAATGGAGTATTCCATATCATGTGATCCCACGCTCAGTATATAAAGGAGGAGTGGTTGGGATGGAGGCAGGTTCTCTCTCGCTTCTGGGACTATGACTGTGGGATCTTGGTTCTTTCAGGATCGCTAGCCGGGAACGGGCTGAGTATCAGTTTGTGGATGGTGAGCAATGGCATTGTGCATTACCCGTTTGTACCTTCTGTTATTGTTATTGTTTTATTACAATTACTAAACTGTTTTTATCTCAACCTACGAGTCTCCCTTTAACCATCCAATTCCTCTCCCAATCCCCCAGGTGGGGAGGGTGAGCGAGTGGCTGCATGGTGTTTGGCTGCCGGACGAGTTCAAACCACAACAAGTGTAGAGTTTTTTATTTCTATTCTATCTCATGCTGAATTTTCTTTTTTAAGAAAGATAATTGTTATTCATAGCAGCTAATTTGCATTCATTCTAGTGCATGTTCCAATCAAACCTCACTTTTGTGTTTAAAAACCCTGTTCATATATTTGACTTTGACTAATTAAGGAAAAAAATAAAGATATTTCAAACCTCTAACTAGTTTTGACTGTCATCCCAGTGAGCATCATTCATCAGCAAGCAGCACATGCAGCTTGAGTTGGAAACACTTAAGATTTATGATTGTGCTGTTCCAATTTTAGTGCCCTTGAGAAGAATGGTAGCTGGTGGCAGAGGGATACTCTGCAAGTGTGTAAGGATTCACAGTGGATAGACAACTCCAGGATCGAGGAGATGTTACTCAAGCAGATTTGTCTTGAATTTGCCCCATAAGTGGTGTCTCATCTGGTGTGTCAACCAATGGAACTTGGTCATCCAAGAAGTTCAAAACTCCTAACCTCTGTTTTTCTCTCAAGCATCACTTCAAAATTGGAGTAATAACCCACAAGTACCTGATCTGTGATATGACTGTGACTGTGCAAGGGTTCTTGGCTTGTATTACATCCAGGTGAGGTGCACACAGATCACAGCAGGCTCTGCTCAAATGTATTTTCCCAACTGCCCTGATGTTTTCACATATTCCTGCCCTTATCCATTGCTTTTACCTCTTCTAGCTGACCAGTGCTGTTCCTCATTTTTGGGAGTTTTGTGCTACAATCTGTTCTAAACTACTGTGGACACTTTACTCCCTTCAGTGGACCAGAAAAATGCATGTTTTTTTATCTTTTCCAGTTCTGGTCTTAGTGATGCTATGCATCTGGGGTAATACGCATTTGCGCTGGGCCCATGAAGATTAGTGATGTCACCTTACCAGCCCTATTACTTGGTAACCATGGCTGTACATACTGCTTTGGTCCAGGAAAGTATTAATAAGGCTCTTCCCTGTTGCCACTCTCAGTAACTCTTCAGTGATTCTGCAGTTATTGCTCAGCATAGTATTAAACATGCTGGACATCAGAAGGGTAAAGATGAAAGACCCTGGTGTCAGATTGCCGTGTACAGTGTTTGCAGATAACAGTGGGAGAAGAATGGGGACTGGGAATAGAACTTCTAAGCCATCACTCTTAGGTATTTGGCAACTGTTAAAAATTCTGACTAGTGAACACATATCTCAGTCCTAGTCTTGCAGACTTAGATTCTCCTAGTGCACATCCCATTGGATGTGTGATGATCAGATGTACACAAATCTGTGTACACACCGGTTCATCCCTGAGTGCACTTCTAGCATGAACTAACTAGGCCCTCTGTGGTTTCACTCTGAGGAAATAATCACTTCAGAAACGCATCATAATAGGCACTATGAAAGATAAAACATCAGGTTTGCCTCCTTGCACACTCCTTCAGCCTTATCCTTGCAAGATTTGTTTTTCACTTACCTACGTACTCTCATGTAGCTCAGTTTCATGGCAGAAACAGCACCACAGCTGTTAGCTATAATAATGAGACACAAGGATACAACTCCATTTTTCCCATAAATTTTTATCTCTATGGTTCTTCCCTTCAGTCCTTTTTGTCCTACAGGTTCTACCAGTATAGTTCTTACCATCTTTTAAATCCCAAATTAGCAGGCTTTTCCATCCCAACCCTGAAGGCTCTGGGATTCTAACTGCAGAAATAACAATACATCTTAGAGTTTGTCAAGGGGAAAAGCACAAAGACTTGAAAGGACTTTGGAAAACAGATGCTGGAAACAGCACATAACAGAAACTGCAAAATTTAGAGTATGTTTGGCTCCCAGAATCACAGAACCAGACTTGATCCCAGTAGGCATTGCTTGAAGCCTGTTTTTGTTCTACTGGGTTTTGATCTCTGAAAGCTGATGGAAATTCAGTGGGCTGTTTGCTTAGGAAAGTGTACAAGACATGGACTGGGGAAACCGTGCTCATGAAGTGGTGACTTAAATATTGAGAGTGTGTGAGGTGTTCGAGTAAGAACCAGGTGACACTAAAGACCTTCCCACACATTGTGCTAGATCTCTCATAACCTACCACTTCTATCTTCTGGCTTTTGTCCTGTTCAGAGCTAGTATGCAAGTAATTGAGTGCAGCTGTAGCTGTTGTTTGGCTCTAGCCCAGGACAATAACAGAACAGTACACCTCCTCTGGGCCAGACCATGTTTGCTTGAGTCCTCTCTTCCCTGCTCCCATACTTTTAATTTCATAGATTACCCATCTACTTGGCCAAAGACCAGGCTCATGTGTCCAAGCAGCTGACTTTGACTACAGATACTCAGACTGCTTAAACAGAAAATAGAAATGGTCATTGTAGATACCCCAGCCAAATAAGCAACCTTTGTTCTAGGCTATCATGGATCCCAGCTGACATATCCTCTGTCTACATCAGCTCTGGTGATGGTAGGTTCTGTCTGTGTGATCCTGTGCCTGGTTGGTGTCCCATCGAGAATGGAGGAGGGATGAGCCTGTAACTGCTAGATCCAGTACACTCTCTCCAGACTCTTCCATGATTGGATCCAGTGCATGAAGGACAAAGATTTCGACAGACCCATGATGAATCATGGGGACCATCAGTTGCAGATGTCCCCACTGCTACCTCTGGCAGGCAAGTCTTTATGCTTCATGATGGCAGGCACCCATGTAATTACAGGGCTACAGAAATATTTTTTCAACAACAAGCACCCTTCCTATACAGCACAAAATGCTCCAAAATACTGAATGTATTGGGCAGAAAAAAATGGCCTCTGTGGAGAAGACTATCGCCCCAGAAAACATCTGGGTATACTTCCTACCTATCTCAAGCTGAAGTATAGCTATATAACTGCTGACACATTAGCTGAAATGAGAATAGTAAGTGATGATAACTGGGCAGAAGGGACATCAGTCCAACCTCTTTTACCTTCTCCAAGTACTCTTTCTGAGAAGGAAAATCCATCATTCTTGCTGTTTATGTATCTACATTTTAAATTTAGAATCATAGAATCATAGAATCATCTAGGTTGGAAAAGACCTTGAAGATCATCTTCTCCAACCATTAACCTAACACTGACAGTTTCCAACTACACCATATCCCTCAGCGCTATGTCAACCCGACTCTTGAACACCTCCAGGGATGGGGACTCCACCACCTCCCTGGGCAGCCCATTCCAACGCCTAACAACCCGTTCTGGAAAGAAATACTTCCTAATATCCAGTCTAAACCTTCCCTGGTGCAACTTGAGGACATTACCTCTTGTCCTATTACTAGTTACTTGGTTAAAGAGACTCATCCCCAGCTCTCTGCAACCCCCTTTCAGGTAGTTGTAGAGGGCGATGAGGTCTCCCCTCAGCCTCCTCTTCTCCAGACTAAACACCCCCAGTTCCCTCAGCTGCTCCTCGTAAGACATGTGCTCCAGACCCTTCACCAGCTTCGTTGCCCTTCTTTGGACACGCTTGAGTAATTCAATGTCCTTTTTGTGGTGAGGGGCCCAAAACTGAACACAGGAATCGAGGTGCGGCCTCACCAGTGCCGAGTACAGGGGTAAGATCACTTCCCTGTCCCTGCTGGCCACACTATTTCTGATGCAAGCCAGGATGCCATTGGCCTTCTTGGCCACCTGGGCACACTGCTGGCTCATGTTCAGCCGGCTGTCAATCAACACCCCCAGGTCCCTCTCTGACTGGCAGCTCTCCAGCCACTCCTCCCCAAGCCTGTAGCGCTGCTGGGGGTTGTTGTGGCCCCAGTGCAGCACCCGGCATTTGGCCTTATTGAACCTCATACAGTTGGCCTTAGCCCATCGCTCCAGCCTGTCCAGATCTCTCTGCAGAGCCTCCCTACCCTCGAGCAGATCAACACTCCCACCCAACTTGGTGTCATCTGCAAACTTACTGAGGGTGCACTCGATCCCCTCGTCTAGATCATCAATAAAGATGTTAAACAGGAGTGGCCCCAAAACCGAGCCCTAGGGGACACCACTCGTGACCGGCCACCAACTGGATTTAACTCCATTCACCACAACTCTTTGGGCCCGGCCATCCAGCCAGTTTTTTACCCAAAGCGTGTGCTCATCCAAGCCTCGAGCAGCCAGTTTTTCCAGGAGAATGTTGTGGGAAACGGTGTCAAAGGCCTTACTGAAGTCGAGGTAAACTACATCCACAGCCTTTCCCTCACCCAATAAGCAGGTCACCCTGTCGTAGAAGGAGATCAGGTTTGTCAAGCAGGACCTGCCTTTCATAAACCCATGCTGACTGGGCCTGATCATCCGGTTGTCCTGCATGTGTTGTGTGATGGTACTCAGGATGATCTACTCCATCAGCTTCCCAGGCACTGAAGTCAAGCTGACAGGCCTGTAATTTCCCAGATCATCTTTCTGACCCTTCTTTAATATGGTCTACTGTGCAACTCCAGTAAAATAAGCCAGTGAGGGCTTTTTGTGGAAAGAAACAAGTATGGGGCTGTGATTCACAACTTCCCAGGGTGACACAAGTGTAGCAAGAAGTACAAGCTTCCAGATGTGACAGACACTGTTTCCTAGACCAGGAAAGGTTATTTTGAGAGGGGAAGGGTTTAGGTAGCATAAGGTCAGTTCCCAGTCACTGACAGAATAGCAGGGACAGAGCTGCCAGCAACACTAGACAATTTTATTGGCAAAATGCCTAGGAGCTGACTATATGCTTAGAAAATGATAAGGAAATAGAAATAGGTCTCAAAGGTCTTCAAAAATGATCCAGAGTTTGTCCTCGGATGCTCCATCATTTACTTGAAAGGGCAGCAAACAGGAGGCCCAAAATCTCAAACATCTGCATCTGACTACAGTCAGACAGTTACCAAGCTCTTCCTAGTACTTGCAGGATGCCTTCTCAGCATATATGCAGCCCTTATTATCCTCAGTCCATATTAACCCTTCTTCAGACCCTTCATCTTAGTCAAGCACAGCTGGTTCTTTTAGTCCTATACCAATAAATTAAACAAAGCCAGGGCCTCTCCCATGCCCCTGAACACAGAAGGTTTGGATGGCTAAAACTTTCCCTCCTCTACAGGCAAAAGGGTGGTCTCATCTGTGGCTCCTGTTGACCTGTTCCTGGCCAATGGTATTTTCCAAACCTCTGGGATAATTTCAGCTGGTTCAGGCCAAAACTATGCAAAGGGGAGTGTTAACAGTTAAACAGCAGGGCAGGACTCAATGCCATACTATGGTCCTGGAAGGGCAAAATAAACTTAATGCACAGCCATAATACAGCATACAGAACCTTTGTACATGCTGGCAATAGGAGACCTGTGGAAGGGTCTCCCCCTTGAGCCTTAGCAGCTGTTTTAGATCTACCCACCTTCATCCTGGCTTGAGATAAACATGGTGGGATCTGGGATAATGCAAATGAGTCACACATGGCCTTGATCTGGCTAAAATCCTGTCCGTCTCTGTGATGATAACCATGGTTTTGTAGCTAACATTCAGTTATGTGGCAGTGGCAAAGTCTGAGGCGGTGGGCCAACATACAGACACAATACATGGCAGGTCTGCAGCTAGGTTCGTGACTACAGATGGAAAGGGAAGTACAGGGCCCTGTGCCTGCATATAAAAGATTCAAGGCTGTTTCCAAGGACAATGACTCTGTGGGTAAGCAGGCAGAAATGGAGCAAGAAGGGGCTGTGAGAAGGCTCACAGCCTATCTGTAGGAGGTTCACTAGCTGTGGGAGATCTGGCATGGTCAGACAGTCCTGACTTAGCATAAAGTTAGCTGGCACAAAGTTAGCTCATCAACATTTTTTGAGTACTATAAACTTACATTGCTGGTTCAAGTGTAAGTTTATCAGCACTCTGCATCATGTAGTGGGAGTGTTCTTATTCCAGTGTAGTCTGGATTTAATCTACAGCCAAACCATAGACATAGCCAGTGAGAGCTGTAACTGAACAAGAAAATGGATAAGTGCACTAATGGTAAAAATTCAGGGAAAAAGAAGTTATTACAGCATGGGGGAGCAAACTGGCAAATATAAGTGCTGAGCAGAGAAATGAAAACTATCCAAAATACCAAGTGATTATAGAGGCATGATGTTATACACAGCATATACAATTCCTATGGATATCAAGTGGAGAGCATGCTGTGACAAATGTTTTGCAAATGGCCCAGTGGAAGTTGAAATATACAGCCTTCACAGTAGGAAAGACAAGTAAAAAACAGAGTGAACGAGCTCATGACATGCTCCCTGTGATCCTTAATGTTCATGTATCACACCAGTAATTTCCTGCAGGCCAGAGAAACTTCAGTGTTGCTGATTTTACAGGAAGTTTCTCCTGCCTTCTTTGAGTGTCACTTCATTACTACTGGGCCATGCAACTAAGCAGAGGACCCATTCTGATGCCATCTGAATCCTCTCAAGGATATTCTGAAGAACTAAAGTGCATGAAAAAGTGTCCTGTTCCTCAGCTTATAGATCCACTTTTTTCTTTAAGTAAGCAACATCTTATTATTATTATGATGTCTTAGCCCATACTTAAATTAAACCAGGTAAACACAAGTAGAAATTACTATTACTCATAACATCCAGCTAGACAATGCGGTTACTAATGTTTATAAAGATGTAGCCAAAGAAATGAAAGAAAAAACAATTTCAGCTACTCATACTATGTTTATGTCAGAAAGGTGTCTCTCTGTCTCATTCAGGTGACTTCCAGTCCTGAGAAGACACCAGTTCCAGTCCTTGGATACCTGTTATGCATCACTTCATAGACTCATAGGATAGTTTGGTTTGGAAGGGCCTTTTAAAGGTCACCTAGTCCAACTCCCCTGCAATGATCAGGGACATCTTCAACTACATCAGATTGCTCAGAGCTCTGTTCAGCCTGACCTTGAATGTTTCCGGGAATGGAGCATCTGCAAGCTCTTTGGGCAACCAATTCTAGTGTTTCACCACCCTTATCATAAAAAAAAATCCTTATATCTAGTGTGAATCTACACTCATTTATTTTAAAACTGTTACCCTTTGTCCTATCACATCAGGCCCCACTAAAATGTTTGTCCCCATCTCTCTTATAAGCCCCCTTTAAGTATTGAAAGGCTGAAACAAGGTCTCCCCAGAGCCTTCTCTTCTCCAGGCTGAACAACTTCAACTCTCTCAGCCTGTCTTCATAGAAGAGGTGTTCCATCCCTCTGATCATTTTTGTGGCCCTCCTCTGGACCCACTACAACAGGTCCATGTCTTTCCTGAGCTGAGGACTCTGGAGCTAGATACAGTGCTCCAGGTGGGGTCTCACCAGGGCAGAGTAGAGGGGCAGAATCACCTCCCTCAATCTGATGGTCACACTTGATGCAGCCCAAGATACAGTTGGCTTTCTGGGCTGTGAATGCACATTGCTGGCTCATGTCCAGATTTGCATCCACCAGTATCCCCAAGTCCTTCTCCACAGGGCTGCTCTCAATCCCTTCATCCCCCAGCCTGCATTGATACTGGGGGCTGCTCCAACCCAGGTTCAAGACCTTGCACTTGGCCTTGTTGAACCTCATGAAGTTCACATGGGCCCACTTCGCAAGCTTGTCCAGATCCCTCTGGATGGCATCCTGCCCCTCAGGTGTGTCAGCCACACCACTCAGCTTGGTGTCTTCTGCAAACTTGTTGTGGGTGCACTCAATCCCACTCACTACGTCTTTGATGAAGATACTAAACAGCACTGGTCCCAATACAGAGACCTGAGGGACACTACTTGTCACCGATCTCCATCTGGACATTGAGCCACTGACCACTACCCTCTGGATGAGACTATCCAACCAATTCCTCATCCCCCAAACACTCCACCCATCAAATCCATATCTCTCCAACTCAGAGAGAGAAGACTGGGGGGAACACCATGTCAAAGGCCTGACAGAAGTCCAGATAGATGACAAGAAGACACTTGGAGAGGCACTTTCAGGTGTTTCCAGCAGATAATTCACTTGTAACAGAGCCTCCCTACAGGAACATCCATCAGATCCCAGATTTGGGCACACCCTGCAGGATTTATCTTCAGATAATTTCAGATTGAACCAGCATTTTTGCAGATAAACTCCCTTTAATTTCCTTGAAGGACTCAAACAAATCTTTCATCCCAATTTTCTTTCTGTTCCTTTCTTACTTGTGAAATGGATTGATTGTGCTTGTCTGTTAAATAGAGGATTGTTTCATGTTCTTGGACTATCAGACTACTGGTAATCTGGAAAATAAAGCAGTCCACAGTTTCATCATGGTAGAACTCTTCCTCGCCTGGTGACTCCCTGGCATGTTTCAGTGTGAAAGGTCTTACACTCTTATACCAATTTCTGTGTTTTAGAAAGAATACATACCATAAACATCTAATTAACATAAATGTATGTTGGCTGTTATTGGCTTGAATGGGACAGGTCATGGTGATCGCCACTGGTACTTAGGTAAGACAGATGAAAACAAAGAGGTAGTGACAAAGCACATCATACTACACTTCTTCAGTAAAGAAAGAACAAAGAGAAATTTATGATCTCCACAGTCATTTTGTACTGATTGACCTCTCTTCCCATCTTAAGCAATTCCTCTACAAGTAGTCTGCTGTCATAAGAAGCTCAGATCATCCAAGAAGAATGAATTGAGCACATTTCTCTGGGAAAACATCCTTCAAAGGATTTGTAAGCTAATGACACAGTTGTATGGTGAAGGTTATCATCTTCCAAGTATTGAAACAATTCTGGTTTTATTTAGTAGATATTTCAAGGCAACTACAGGAAGGGAGTCTGGAATTTACCTACCTTTTGATAGACCCTATCTGTTTAGAAATGACACTTGCTAGAAGACTGACTCACGCAGTGGAAAAGTAGTTAAGAATATATATGTGTATGACATAATATGACATATTACAATAGAGAAAACATGAAATTTGCTCGTGGTGCAAAGTCAATGAGCATGGAGCAGCATATGGTACAGGAAGAATAGCGTAAACTCAAAGACTAGGGTAATGGAAATGGGGTAAAGACTTAACACATATAAAGACCTATAACACGATCTGAAAGGATCAACAGCAATTTAACCAAGGTCGAAGACTGAAAGTTTCATGGAGTTGACCATTTCTGGATTTAGCCTGAACAAGTCAGAGAAAACATTTCTTGAAAAATACGTTAAGATATGGTCATACAGAAGACTATGTAGTACTGATATCAATGATTCATCTGTCTAGTTGCTAGATGATAAACAATTTAAGTTTTTAGATTGTTTAAAGCAACAGGTTTAGGTTTTTTTCTATGATATAATGTTATCTTAAATAATAGTATTTTGCATACTCTAATAGAGACATATTAGATATTAGTATTATAGCTGTTGTAATTTAAAGAGACAAGTAAGGCAAAGTTTGGAGAAAGACAAAATGTCTACCGCCAGCCAGACCAACTAGCAGAGTTGGAATAAGTAAGTAAATCTTCAGATAGACTGCTTTTCCTCAGACATAAGAAAAGCTTGTGTGCCTGAAAACCTGCATATTTTCTATGCTATATAAGTTTGCTTAAGAGCAGATAGTTGAATGACTGATAAATAAGCCAAAATAAAAGACTAAGTGAAGGATACCAGAGAGATTATTGAGTGTATGGAAAGAAAGGAAACAATCAGGATAATCATAAAGAAGACTTATAGAAACATGTCTTTTTTCTGTACTTTCTTTAAGGGAGATTGTATGTGCTAAATAGAAACCTGCAAACAAGCATTTTTCATGGTTTAGTTTAATGATGTTACATGTGAAAACATCCATGCTAAGCCACATTTTTTGTATAATGTGACTTATGCAAAATGTTTTTAATAATTATTTGAAGACAAAAGTGTTTCAGATTAGAAAAGGGAACAAAGAGTTATTAACTTCATTAGAGAAATTTGATTCAGATTTCATTACATGAAAATAAAACAGTAAAAGGGTGAAACTAGGCACTGGAAAAATAATATTTACTTTTTCCTGTCATAGAAACAGCTATGAAAATCACCTGCTGTTGAAGGACTCGATGAGCTAATAGATGAAACTTTTCACAATTATTTTCAATTGTGATGTCAATCCTCAGGAGTATACTGACATTTTCCTGATGAAATTGCCTCATAAAGAGTACCAAATTTAACTGAGTTATTGGCATGTTTATTGACATGAGCATCACATGACTTTGTCTACATGAATTGGCTGGTCCAAACATTCCCAACCTGTCTGTTTCCCTGAGTGTAAATCAGACAGAATTTATCTTGTGTCTAACCTTTACAGTGTCAGATAAAAGTGACAGGAGCCATGACACTTACAGTAATATGCAGATGGCAACTGTACAGTTGCAGTGTTTTAGTCCGTTTTGAATTCCTGGCTACAAAGGCCATTGAAATTGTGGCCAGCAACAAACCTCGGTGCTTCGACAGAACTGCAGCAGGTGCAGGGCAAGCACAGTGTGCTCACCGTGCTGCAGACCTGTAGACGACCAGTGTTACCACTGGCAGAATGACCATGCCTGCTTGTTGCCACCAAACAATTTAAAATCTTGACTGGATTTACTGGGAGGATGGGAGGGATAAGCTGAACACCACTTGTAACGGTTGGATAGTCTAAGATGTGCTCTGTATGCTTGTCCAGTCAACATCACAACTGCTTCCAGAGAGACAAACACATATAAAGACCCTTATCATAATATAATAATTATTTAATGTTTGTGGCTTAAACTAGCTGTAGATGTGCAGTGAAATTAAAACTGGGTAGAATAGCCTTGGGCTCTGTGACGCCTCCAGATAAAGCCAATGATATCTTAATCAACATTATGTTGTGAGAAAAAGTGGAAACCAGAATTCTAGCAATGTCCAGGACTGAATGAATGTCACCACTCTTTCCTGTAACTTATTAAGTGCCCTCAACTCTTGACTGCTTATCTTTTTGCTTCAGTTCTGTGGGGAACATCTTGGGAAATGCTCCTTAGAAAGAAACTCAGGGGTAGGCTTTGTAGTGCCCCTGTACCAAGCTGTTACTGAGCTACATAGGTGAGCTGCAACTCCACCTGTAATACTGTTTAAAGCCAGTAATCTTTACTGATTAGTGAGAAACATCTATCTTCTAATGACCCACTAATTATTATCTGATCCCCAGCTTGCCTGATGTTTATTGATGCAAAAAAACCCACCCAAGACTACACTCTTGAGATAAAAAGAAAAGTTATTCCATAAAAAGCACGCATTACTGCAGAATAATTAAGGTCTTTTATTATTATTTTGCATCCTGAATAGCCAATTTTAAGCATACATTGACCTCAGTTGAGTTATATCACTGTAAATTGAGCTCATACAGGTGAAACACAGGCCCTCTGTCTTCAGAATTCAGGTAGTATATCACTGCTAATATTATGATGGGTATATGCACGTGTATATGTACATTTATACATTCATAATCGAATGTGTACACAAAATCATGGTTCATTGTATTTAATTTCCCTCTTTACTTGAACTTGCCTGAAATCATAAATATGTCCTCAAGCACAGTAAAAACTCTATGCATTCCTTCAGCAGAGAGCCTTATATTTAAATATTTTAAAATATATTTTTTCCCAGAAATATTGCTAGCTAGTGTGTTTCCCTAATATTTTTCAAAATAATGGAAAATTAGTGCATTCTAAAGACTTCATAATAGCTACTTTTCCACCAGGAAATTTGTTCTTTGTTCCTTTGATTTTCCTAAAAGAAATGAAGGCACAAAACCATACATTATACCCAGATTTCTAAACAGTTTCAGTTTCTAAGCTTTAAATTACCATAAAGCCATTTGATCCATCTATATTTCAAACACTTATAATTAGAGAGATTTATATTTACATCTGGCACTATGACAGAGCTGTAACTAGCCTCTTTTGGATCCCATTGCCTAGACCCTATCACATCTGACACTGCACTGGTAATGTAAAGGACTAGAGAACCATACTCTGGAGACAGACAGTTATAAATGGTACTTAGTATCAGAGTTAAGAAAATAGTTGTGTTATGTACTTAACAGATTTCCCGCGATTGTGTAGAAAGGAAAGCTATACATCTGTTGCAGAAAGAAGGCATTAAATAATGTTTTCCATTAGGAAAGGCCTATTCTGCGTATATAGTTCCCACACTGCATGTCAGAATAGAGTTTGAAACAGGGTTGAGATCTTTTTGCAATATCACAGTGCAAAATATATAAGGTAATAATTTTAGTTTCAAATATGCCCACATGGTTATCTGAGTTTACTAGAGTTCTAAACTCATAAAATTACACTTTTAATACTAAACATAATAGCTGCAGTTGAGAATATCAGGAATTAAACCTCCCCAGATCTTGCCGTGCAGTTTTGTGTTTCCTGAACTGCTTTTGGGCAGGGGACAAGAGGCTGTGGCCAGGCTGTGGTCTCAGTACACTTGCTTCGGCAGGATCTGGGAACATACCTGGCAGCAATAACAAGTGATCCTTCATTCTTCCCCCTCTACTGCAGGAAGATAGAATAGGAAAAATTGTTACGGTTTTGAGTTCTTATCTAGGGTTCCCTATAGGGGACAGCTACGCGGTGTGCAGTGCTCACAAGAGTGCAGAGTCACTCTCACGTAGCTCACAGAAGACAGAGAGTTATCCATGTGCACCTGAAGCAGTTGGTTCACGCTGAAATCCAGGTGGAAGCAGTTGAGTTTTAGCAAGAAAAGAATTTGATGGTCTGGGGAGAAGTATTCATTTTTGTTCTTCTGAAGAAGACAGCCAGTTAAAAAAAAAATCTTTTTTTTTTTTTTTTTTTTTAGGAAAGGTAACTATGAGTAAATGACATGTCCAGAAACCGTACAAATGCAGATGGTGAGTGGAGAAAATGCTGCTTTGTTCTGGGAATAAAAGCAATATTGCAGGCAAAAAGGGCTTGCTCTGTTTCTAACAAATGCTTTGTTCTGACGCACTTGATGGTTTTCGGCTGCTGTAGGCAGAGGAAGCTAGCTGTAAAATTGCATTACAAAAATTCTGAAGATGTTGCACTCCACATAAGTTTCAATATGAAAAAAAAGGAAATTTTAAAGGGTAAGATGAATGGGCTGTCAGCCTGAAAGCACTGGGAAAGCTAAATTTAAAAGTTGGACACAGTTGTGCAAGACAGTGTTATGCCAAAAACTGTAATATTAGCACTGAAAGGAGAGCCACAGGCAGCAGAGGGTAAGGTGGTAAACTTCAGCCTTATGATAGTGAACCTATCCCCGCTAAGGGAGTTTGTGAACTAAATTCATAGGGAAACAACCTACTGGAGACGATTCAATTTGTAATTGGACCAGAGGAAAAAGTATCTATTATAGGATTAAAAAGAGGTCACGCTATGGTGTTGCTGAGTTGGTTCTCTCACTATTCTGTTCTGGGTCCATCTTAGGACATCCTCAGAAGTTGGGTAAAGTTTCAGGACAGGGGTGGACATCTGTGCTTTTCACTCATATAGGATGGTTGTTCTTTACCTGTGGTTGAGGCTAAAAGAGTTTAGATTAAGATTTGTGTGTGCATGGGGCAGGGGAATAGCAACTTCTCCGAACGTCTGCTGCTCTGCACGTGTGAGAAGTGATTCAGGATGGTTTAGCTCTCAATGTAAGCTACCTCCTCAGAGTGGGTGGGGAATGAGACCCTAAAGGCATGCATATAAAGAGGGATAATGTGCACTTTGATATTTATCACACTGTAGGTTTTTTGTGTCTTTGTTGTCATGTAGTCTAACACAAGTAAATATGTGAACAGCAGATATTGTTTATGATTACCTTTCCTAGTTTCCCAGCATCTGGATAGTGAAAGCCGCCTCATTACAGCAAATCCACACTGTATTTTAAATTGCTTGTGGCACCAAGAATGTGATAAGTCTTCTCTCTATACATGCTGATACAGGAGTTCTGGTCCTTAAAACCTCATTCCTGCCTGAAACTGCTGCACAGACAAATTGCTCTATTTAGCACTACAAACCTCCTGAGCACTCCTATCTGGAATCCTAGAGCAGGAGCTGGTTTGAGAAGGACAAAAATTGAAACTGTGCTTTTCTATGCACAAATTAAAAAATAAACACATTTCTTTTACTTCAAACTTGTTGCGACCTGCCTTTGTTTCAAGACCAAAAGTCTTTAAGCAAAGTAGAGCCACTTACTGGTGTGGAGAGAGAAATTGTGTGTAGCTGTTATCTCTTGCTGAAGATGCTGCTATAGTTTATGTCTGCCATTAGCTGCATGGTAATAACAAAGTTTATTTCTGAAAACATTTTTTATATATTTGAAATATTGCTATTTGGTTTATTAGAGAGTTTATTGTTTTCTTCTAATAAGGAACATTTAGAAGTGAGGAAAAATCCTCATTATTTACTTTCTTCTCCTGATTATTTACTGTCCTGAGGCACTGTCAGAAAAGGCACGGGCTCATCATTGCTGCTACAATTGTAGAATGGCCAGAAGAACAAAATAGTGTGTCACAAGAAAATGTTTTTAGTGAGATATTAGGCAGAGGTCTGGTGTATTTCTAAACTATATATCAGGCCTTGAAAGTTTTCAATTGATTTGTCTCCAGGTTTAGTAAAGTGAAAATCTCCATGGTAAAGGGTTATCACAAATATACCAAGGCTGTGTAACTCAGAGGAGCAATACTCATACTGAGCACTTATATGTAGGCCTTAAAGAGCTTTTAATCACTGGATGCTTAACTAAATTGGAGCGGATATCTTAGCTAACAATTACAGCTTCCCTTTAATTCTCAAAGTATTTGTGGGCAGACTGTAACTCTTTCAAACTGCTGATTCACTCAAAGCTCTTACAGAAGTATCTCTTTAAGGAATACTTTCCAACTGTTATATTTCACTCCTTACAAATAATTAACACATCAATTTCTGCATTTGTTTTGATGTAAAATAATCTAGTAAATATTTAGCACTCATTGTGATATTTAAAAATGTAATGCATGTGCATGATAAAATAATCTTATTGGCAAATATATTTCCTATACACTGTCCTGTTCAGTAAAAGAATATATTGTTACTTGAGTAGTAAAAGTTCGATCTTTAATGTAATTATTTTAAATAATGCTATAGGTATTTGAAATTACATACCAAGATGTCTTTGCTACTGGCCCTGTTAGTAATGGAAAGTCAGGAATATCTTCTTTGACTATATATATACTATATCTCTAACAATTTAAACAATTTAAAATAATAAAGAAATTACTGTTTATATGAAGAAAATGTTTCTGCCCTCAGGGTATTAAATATTAGTTCTGGAATTCCAACACCAGGAATGTCCTTCTTTTACCAAATACCTCAATAAAAAAAGAAAGCAAGAAGAAGCTGGACTGTTAGCTTCTAATGGAACTGCACAAAGGGAAAACAGTGTTTGCTGGCGGTTCTGAAATAAAGGAATTGCACGCTCAAAACAGGGTGCTAGCTCACTTAGAATGTACCATCTGTATGTTACTAGCTGACTTGTGGGAGGGGGTCACAAGGGGTCTGTAGCAACATTCAAGATCTGATCTTCGCTGAAGGTCACTTTTTAAATGCATGTGAAAGCCTTCTCCTGCCTCCTGAGTGAAGTGTTCAGTAAGGAGTGGCACATCACAAAAATCACAAGTAATAATCTATGCCTTCTTCGAGATGCAAAGCCAAAGCATTTATATCTATACCTACATTATATATATAGATATGTAACTGTATGTAAAATACTATTTTATATCTTAACTTTTTTAATTTATATATGTTTGCATATGTATATTTTATATATATTTATATATGCATTAACCACACACAGATACATATATGTATGTATAACCAGACTAAGTAGTAGTAGTAACTTCTGAGATCAAATATGTTTGCAATATGTAATTAGAGAAGACAGTTTTGATGTTTGTCTTTGGATGTTTTAAAAAACAAATGGTATTTACTTCCCTTTCAAATAAAGAAACTTCTATGTGTATCCACTTGTTCACTTATACCTTCTTTACAGAGAAACAAAAAAAAAACCCAACTACAACCACATGCAAATAAATAATCAAAGATCTTTCCCAAGTAATTAAATCCTTCATTATACAAAATACCCCTGTTTAAAGGTAAGGCTGGCATTTAAATTGAAATTATCACTGAACTTTTTTTTGGTCAAGTAGTTTCTCTGGGCTACTCTATAAATTAGAGCTATTTCAAAGAAGTCTTTCTGTCAGTGGTCTTTGCCAGAATGCTGCATGTAAATGTTATAACTTAAAAAGCACATGAAAACTGGAAATTTACAATTTAAATTTCAAACACTTCACGTCTTTCCTTTTAAAAAAACAATTTTATAGAGAGGTTAAATATTAATAATTTTGTTTTCCTATAAATGTTGTTCATACTGCACTATTAAAGAATCAATTTTTTAAGTATTTCAGTATATTAAACATGTTGCCAAAATCTAATGTAGTCTGGCCATGATAAATACATATGTAGGAAGATTTAATGTGAAATTCAAGTAGAAAATTTATATATTGGTGCTTTGCAAGGCTTACAGTTAATGAGAAGGAGATACAGTTTTAAAATATCTCCATAATTTGTTTTGATGAGACAGCTGTGTTCTGCACACACTGCAACTCAGGTGAATCCATTCTTGCATTGTCATGCATAATAGAGCTATTTGACACAACGTAAACACAGTAATATTGAGGATTCAAAAAGCCATATAAAAATTATGTGGCAGTGAAAAAACATTTTATAAATATTTCCTTGTCTTTTTCAGTTTTTCTTTCAGTATTTCAGATTTATCTTTTTTTAACAGCCTTCACTATTTCTTGAACTTCTAAAATAGTTTTGTTCATGTTTCTCAGGATGATGGACGGTGCTGGTTTAGGTTGCAAGAAGAAAACACACATTTAAATTATAATTATCTCCTTTTTCTGCTTTTCAGACTCCGTATAGGGTGACTTGATCACTAAAATAGAGTAAATGCACAGAACTAAGTGATGGAAAATCTGTAACCTACAGTGTGTCCTCTCAGTAGAACTTTACATTTCTTTATCAGTCCTTTCCACTAGCAGATTTTTGTCTACTCGCTCTTCAAAATTACTAGAACTTTGAAATCATGTATATCTGACTTTGTGGCAAAGGCGGCAGTCCTTCTAGTCCTCTCTTACTGGAAAAGGGAAAAACCTCTAGGTTTTACTAAAGTACTGAGAGAGTGAGTGGCGAGAAAGTAATTAGAGAATTTCAAAAATGTTTGTTTTCAGAAGTAAAATAGATGGGAAAGCATTTACACTTGCTCTTTAGCAATATTGCAGGTAATTAAAATTGAGAATCTGTGGAACACGGTGATAATGGCAAAAAATATGCAAAAATAGCCTTTTTTTTTTTTTCAGAAACTAATACTGTTTGGTATTGAGGAACAGGCTGGATTACTTAAGCTTTGATTGAAAATATATGGCTAAAAGTATCTTCAGTAACACCATTTCTTCAGTGGAAGAAATTGTAAGTGGACATTGCATGGGTCATAGGTCCCGGTTCCCTACACTAATAAGAAACAGCTATTTTGATACTTGGAATGTTTTGCATAATAAACATATTGGCATAGATTGATTCATAATCATATCCTTCAGTCACACACTTCCTTACTAGTTCTGCTTATGTTTGTGAAGTTTTTGGTGGTGCAAATTTATGCTGGCACTAGCACCATTGTTTGTTCAAGCATTTCAGTTAGTTTCAAAGCTACCAGGTCATAAATACCTAAATGTAGTTAACTCCATTTCTGCTTTCGCTCTCAGTGACTATTTTTGTTGCGTTTTTCACCTGATATGAAATACAAACCATTGCAGTTAAAGGATTTTTGCATCTTTACACATGCTGCAAGAATGAAGAAGTCACAGCAGAATCCTGAACAAAAGTGCATGAATGCTGCCTTTCTAAAATTGTCAGGACATTAAGAATTTTCTGTTGTCATTCAACCACTTCAAGCCAGTCTGAAGGAATCAGTTCATTTAGGCCATTTGTTCTTGTTTTCAAACATCCCACACCTTGTATCTCTTTCCTTGACAGCTGTGGAGGCGTACAGCAATGCAGAGCTAGAGCTTGAGATCTTTCTCTCTTTAGGAAGGAGACCACTGCATGTGTGTGTTTGTCACACGCTACAGTAATACAGGCTCTGAGTTTTGAGAACATTGAAGCGCTGATGTCACTACATATAGTTTAATATTACATATAGGTCAGTGTTATATGTAAAGGGGAGAATGACATTTCTCCAAGGACAGATAATATTATTTATAACAGAGTTCTTGCACTTTTCAGTGATAGTATCAATTGTTTACAGCTGACTGAAACATGAAGTTGAGTTGGTCTGATAGGGACTGTGGCTTGTGTTCAAGCCCAGATCCTTTTACCAAGGCTGCAGTAGAGTATTTTCTAAGACTGTGTAGCCAGGGAGTTGCTGAAAAAGTAGCATAAGTATTTTTAGGTAGAAACCTGGTTCCATGGCAAAGTTTTCATTAACGTTAATGATTTCAAGATTTCCTTCCTACTGTGAGGCTGATACATCTTTTGTACAGGGCATTTTTAACATAAAAGCCTTTGCTAATTCCAGAAATATGACATTGCCTGGACTGAGTGAAAGGCTTAATTTTATTTTCTTTTATGAAGATTATGTCTGTTAAGACAGCCTCTAATGGTGAAATCATATTCTGGTATAGTGATTATGTTGATCTTTTAGGCAATTTTCTGCTTTGAACCTTGTGGAAAGAACAGTAGCTGATATACTTTTGATAATGAAACAAGCAGTAGCATGAAAACAATTGATCTCAAAGCTTTCCCATACAGAATTTCATAATTAAAAGCTCAATCAATGGTATCTCTTAGTTGGCAATTACACGTACATTGGCAAAAATGTCAATGAGCTGGTAGCCAACATGTAGGTTCCAGTCATAACCTAAATCTTTATCCCTTCTCTAACTTTGTTTAGACAATGACAGAAAATTAGAGAAGAGGTGCAGGAAAAGAAGAGGATTAATTTCTGATGAACCCTGCGGGACATAAAAAGGACATATTTTTGCTAGTGATACCTGCGGATACTCAGAACTTGGCCTGACGGAGCCCCGGACACCTCCCGGCGCTGGCTGGGGACGGGAGGGTGATGGGGTGAGGGCAGCTCTGCCCCTGCCCAGCCTGGCCCGGCTCCACGGGCGCTCCTCCGCGGGTGTAGCCGAACCAAAAGCATCTGCGTTTCCAGGCAGAGGAAGGGTGACCCGGGCTACGGAACCTGCGGGTCATGTGGAGCATCTCAAAACACTATCACCAAAGATTTAATTTTAATGGATTATTTTCGGTTTTAAAGGTTTTTTTGTTTTGTTTTGGGTTTTTTTGTTTGTTTGTTTGTTTGGGTTTTTTTTCCCCAACGCCAGTGATGTAAACTTTTCACTTTTTTGCCGCTAACCCATCCAGGTGCGTGTTCGCTCCTTGCAGACAGGAGCAGGTTTGGGTTTTTCCCTCCTGGATCTCCCCCCTCGCGGCGGGGAGGCCCCGGCGGCGCTGCGGCAGCCGCCAGCAGGGGGCGCGCACACGCTGCGCTGCGCCCCGCGCCGGGAGCGCGCCAGCGGCACCGCGGGGCCCCAAAGCCCCATCCCACAGCCCCATCCCACAGCCCCATCCCACAGCCCGGCCCCACAGCCCCATCCCACAGCCCCATCCCACAGCCTCATCCCACAGCCCGGCCCCACAGCCCCATCCCACAGCCCCATCCCACAGCCCGGCCCTACAGCCCGGCCCGGCTCGGTGAGAGCTCCTCAGGGACCAGCGACTTGCCAAAGAGACGGGTGGGGGAACCTCAGCAACAGGAGTTAAAGAAAAACTGTCTCCAGCAGTGTACCAGCAGCCGGCCAGTAGTCGAAGCTGACTTACCCAGTGGGAAAGAACTGTTTTGTCACTGTCCTGATACCTCTAAAATAAACAAACACACACACACACACACACACACACACACACACACACACACACCCGCCCCCAGCCTTTTTGGATCAAAATATAACCAGGAAAAAAGAAATAATTTTCTTACATTAAAAAATATCTATTTCAAATATATAGCAAAAAGATACTGATAAGGACAGTACTGTTGAGATGAAGCCTATTTCTGACAATTTGATCTTTGCTCCACTGCAGTGACCAGGACTGCCTTGGTTTTGCAACATATTTGAAAGGCCTGTACTGATAAGTGCATGAGAGCTGAAACTCAACTAATGTTCTTTGATGTAGCCGCTCCTACAAGCGTGAATACTCAAGGAGATTTAGAGTTATTTCTTCAACAGCAAAATACAAATGTGCCTCCACTGCATCAGTTAAATTACATGAACGTGAAAGATATTCTATGAGTAACTTTGTTCAATTTTGTATCTGCTTAAATGCAGTTTACCTACCTTTACCTTTTTTGCAAAGTAACTAATGGATTTTTAACTAATAGCAGGATCTATATTGTAGGTAAAAACAGTCACAGGTGATCCTTGGCCTTTTCTTTTGTTACTACCACAGCAAAATCACTCTTAAATCAGACCAGTGCCTAAATGTAGAGCAGTAGCACGAAACTGAAGTGCTAAACAATGGACTGCAGTGTTCTGTTACGGGATTTCCCGTTTTGTATAGATTTGGACAATGATTTTCCCATCATAATCACTTTAGCTCAAATCTTTATTGCTTAGACAAGCATTAAGGTAGACTCATGTAGTACAGAGAGTGCATATGCTTTGTTTCTAGGCTCAGCTACCCACAAGCATCATGTTCTCACTTCAATTCCCTTCTTCCCTTTTTGAAAAAGAAGGTTGTGGGTGATTTAACATTGACTAGAATTGCTTTACTATGAGATTCATCTGCATATAGGTGTGCTGATAGGACACAGTCAGCCTACTTCCAATTACTCTCTTCTCCACTTGTAAAACCCCCACCAGTGGGAGATTTAGACATGGATCTCACTCCAACTTCCCAGTAGCTTCCTGACCTGCAGTTTGACCTCTAATGCTTTTTTCTTTTTTTTAGTTCATCTGAGGGAGTATTTTTAAAGTGATACAACACATTTGAGTTGTAGATCATGTATATGAAAACATTAATTGATTATAACTGAACATTTTGCAAAACTGTAGCCTGGTTATATTTCCTTTGTCTTTGGCAAGTATTTCTACAGGGCTTTTGACAAAAAGATAGGTTTAAAAGCATAACCAAAAAAAGTGCATGCATGCATTTACCTTGCTTAAATACTTTGCAAAGAAATGTGCCTTCCATCTACAGTGATAAACGGCTGAAGGTACTTTACATCCAAAGTCTTTGACTGAACTAAAAACTAAGCAAACAACCAACATCTTGACCTGAAAAGATGGCCTTTATTCTTTTGAGCTCCCTTGCACTGGAGAACATTTATCAGCCATGAGATTTAGAAGATCAGTTAGATATCTTGGACAAAGTTCATGTAACAAACTAGTCAAATGGACCAAGACCTTGAACCTGGCATGAAATTTTCTCAGTGTGCAGGGGAAGATCAGATTTCTTGCAGCAGCCTGTGTTGCCAAGGCATTCGACAGCATTTAGTAAAGACTGAGCTTCAAACTCCCTGCTCAAGCACCTTGCATCACTATGCACTATCACTATGGCTGAAAAGTGACTAAGAGCAGATCAGTAGCTGTCTGGATGCCATATGGTTGTCTTCCTGTAAATTATGTGGAATACAGTCTGAATTGAGTTTTTTATGTGTCTACAAAGGAGAATGCACCGTGCAGCAGAACTCTTCCCATCAGTACTGACCTGTCTTCCTACAGGGTTCAGCTATTCTTTGTTTTGTCTAATCTCTGATGCAAGTGATGCTGCTTGATGTCTTTTCATGATATTGCCAGCTGAATGGATCAATCATGTAGTAACTGAAAACAGATTATAAAAAGCATTAGAGGAAGAACTCTTTCTTTTCAATAGTCTACAAGAGAATAGACCTAGCAACGGAGATGTTGTTTCCTACTTTTTCTGATGGGATGCATTCTCCTCAAAAACAACTCACATTAGGTTAGCTGCTTGTTCAGAAGTTAGGGACTTCTGCTACTTGTCAAGTGAGACATCAGTAATGCATGGTCATCAGTGTCTAATGCTAAAGAGAAGTCCAGGAGGATAAAAAAGCGATGATTACATTATTTCCAGTGACTGGTGATACTGATGGCAACTCTCCTCATTGGTATAGTCCTACCAGCCAACACTGAATCTTACCCAGCAGCCTCAGTCTTGATTCTGACAGGTCAGCTGTCTTTGCTAGGTGAGTTGGTTTCCCTTTATCTGGATTCTCTAAGGGTCTTGTGGGGACAAGAGGTATGATATTGGGTGTTGAGGAATGGTGTAGCCAGGGTTCACCTTGACCATGTCAGTCAAACAGTAGTGTACTTGGAGGAGGGTATGGAGAGGATATGCCCTGTCTGAATGATTCACTGCCTGTTTTGGTAATACCATGATAGCTGCTGTTTGTCGCTCTCTCATGCGCCAGCAAGAGTGCTCGAACAGGGAATGGGTACAAGGCATTGTTAGGATGTTGAGAGCTTGAGTGAATGTGCTGACATTGGGTGGTACTGACTGGTGGACAGAAGACGATGTTCAGTCCATGGTTCACACATGGTTCACACAACATATGAGGGACAACCTGATGATCAGGCCCAGTCAGCATGGGTTTATGAAAGGCAGGTCCTGCTTGACAAACCTGATCTCCTTCTACGACAGGGTGACCCGCTTATTGGGTGAGGGAAAGGCTGTGGATGTAGTTTACCTCGACTTCAGTAAGGCCTTTGACACCGTTTCCCACAACATTCTCCTGGAAAAACTGGCTGCTCGAGGCTTGGATGAGCACACGCTTTGGGTAAAAAACTGGCTGGATGGCCGGGCCCAAAGAGTTGTGGTGAATGGAGTTAAATCCAGTTGGTGGCCGGTCACGAGTGGTGTCCCCCAGGGCTCGGTTTTGGGGCCACTCCTGTTTAACATCTTTATTGATGATCTAGACGAGGGGATTGAGTGCACCCTCAGTAAGTTTGCAGATGACACCAAGTTGGGTGGGAGTGTTGATCTGCTCGAGGGTAGGGAGGGTCTGCAGAGAGATCTGGACAGGCTGGAGCGATGGGCTAAGGCCAACTGTAGGAGTTTCAATAAGGCCAAATGCCGGGTGGTGCACTTGGGCCACAACAACCCCCAGCAGCGCTACAGGCTTGGGGAGGAGTGGCTGGAGAGCTGCCAGTCAGAGAGGGACCTGGGGGTGTTGATTGACAGCCGGCTGAACATGAGCCAGCAGTGTGCCCAGGTGGCCAAGAAGGCCAATGGCATCCTGGCTTGTATCAGAAATAGCGTGGCCAGCAGGGACAGGGAAGTGATCTTACCCCTGTACTCGGCACTGGTGAGGCCACACCTCGATTCCTGTGTTCAGTTTTGGGCCCCTCACCACAAAAAGGACATTGAATGACTCGAGCGTGTCCAGAGAAGGGCAACGAAGCTGGTGAAGGGTCTGGAGCACATGTCGTACGAGGAGCAGCTGAGGGAACTGGGGGTGTTTAGTCTGGAGAAGAGGAGGCTGAGGGGAGACCTCATCGCCCTCTACAACTACCTGAAAGGAGGTTGCAGAGAGCTGGGGATGAGTCTCTTTAACCAAGTAACAAGTGATAGGAGAAGAGGGAATGTCCTCAAGTTGCACCAGGGAAGGTTTAGACTGGATATTAGGAAGTATTTCTTTCCAGAACGGGTTGTTAGGTGTTGAAATGGGCTGCCCAGGGAGGTGGTGGAGTCCCCATCCCTGGAGGTGTTCAAGAGTCGGGTTGACATAGCGCTGAGGGATATGGTGTAGTTGGAAACTGTCAGTGTTAGGTTAATGGTTGGACTAGATGATCTTCAAGGCCCTTTCCAACCTAGATGATTCTGTGATTCTGTGGTTCTGTTTCCATTTCACATGGTTTCAGATATTACTGTGCTTCTTCAGGTTTTAGATTCCACCTGTCTTCTGATGTCCTGCACTTTTAACAGTGGTATACTTTGTAGGACCTAATTCTAGTGGAGTGAAGAGTGAGTGATATGGTAAAACGATACATTGTGAAAGGCTGAGGAAAAGAAGCAGAGAGAATGGGATAATCTTAAGTAACAATTTAATGGAAAATAGGAACTATGCTGATGTTCTATTTCCTTCACATTTTATTAATACAGTGATTGCCTTGCTTTAGAGCATTTAATATCACTTCTGCTCTTGTTACATTTGTTTATGTTCCCATTCATGTCTTCAGGAGCTTTCCTTTGCCTTTGAAAAAAAAGCTCACCTGTCATAGGTAGCGTGAAAATGGCATGGCACAAAGCAGTTTTTTCAAAACAAACTGTTGATAGTTCCTGCTACAGAAATTTTGATTCACCCTTTTATTTAGATCTAGTACTGGTGAAATCATGGAATGGTGATAAGATTTATTTTCTCTCATGCACAGCACAGAGTGGAACAAGTGGCACCTGTTACCTCCTAATGCTCATACCTCACACATTGATAGGCCCCAATAAAACATAAATAGTATGTGCAATTTATTTCAGAAAGTCAGAACAACAATATAATGGTGACATACTAATGACATTAGAACTTCCCCAACATTTCTCATTCCCTGTAGACATTTCTGCCTGCTCCTATGGTACTGGACAAAGCCTGCCACCCTCCCTGCTTCCTGCAACAGAGAGTGCCTTCAGATGCACAGCCTTCCTTTGCAGTTCCAACTACATTCATGTGTATTTTAGGAACTGTGAGCTTATGCTTGGTTATTGCCTATGGCAGTATTTAGAGTGATGGTTCCATATTTATCAAAACATTTATTTAAAAATACCAAATGAGCGATAGAGAACTTGCAGAAGCAGACTGACTAAGGGTGGGGAAAGCAGAGACACATCAGATGTCACTGCACTCTGCACTTCATCCCTTCAGGGTCATCTGACAAAGCCTCACCACTCTGTTTGGTCTTGTCATGTTACTGCCAGTGTTTTTAGTTTCCAGTTCTGACATGAATACATAGTCGAGAAGACTTGTGTCACTGCACAAACCCCCAGTATTTGCAGCCACACGGTGTGGTCCCACCCACTTATACAGGGTCATGTGGAGTAGGTAATGAAGGGAACCTGAGTTCATGGCACTTCAAATATGGATGTGTGTGCAGCTAGAGGACGTGACAAAGCTGAGTATAGGATATTTCTTTTATACACTTCAGAATCTAAGGAACACGATTATATCATGCAACAAAACTCCCCAGAGCTTGGCTTGCTTTGATCTGGATTACATCTTCAAAGCTGTACTTAGAATTTTGATAGTTGAAATTGTGCTCATTTTGCCACTTGTTTTAAATAATGTTTTTCTCTATAAAAAATATTATTGACCAGATAGTACTTTTTCTAAATTACAATAACAGTGTTTTATAAATGACTGCAAATCACTGAGTACATGACATTATATAAACACATAAATTTTGTACCTTTTATACAAGAGATGTACAGTACATTACTAACAGTAATACTTGGATACAGACCTATCTAGTGTCCTGCTTTTTGTGTTTTTCTTCTGTCTCTTGCTCCCCTGTTCCTGCACTTATAGCTTAAATTAACTCAGTGCCAGAAACCTGGCTCTTGCCCTGGGACCCACCTGGGCACGCACAGCTGATAACTGTTCAGTGCACACCTGCTGAGCATAGTCTCCAAGCAGGAGAGGGACTCTGGTCCTTTCAGAAGAAGCAATGTGCATTTCCACAAGTCATGTCCCTCCCAATCTTTATCATTATACCAAGATTACCCTTCACCTAGGAAACGTGGAGAAAGTTGAAGTTAGAAAATAATTTATCTCCACATTCTGAGTCAGATTACATCAAGGATACTAAAAACGGAGCATTGTTTTTGACATTTGTTTTTCCTAAGATTTATACAACATCTCAGTGGCAGAGCAGGGGATAAAACCCTAAACCGCCAAGAGTGATCCCTTCCCAGGTCATGAGCCCAACACTTTCTCTAAGAGCCAAGGTTAATATTTATCTATGCCCTATGGCAGTAATTTCAAAGGTGTTGATCTTGGGGATTAATTGCTGCTTTAAACAGCCAGTTAGCAGTTTAAACAACATTTTTATTGGCATACAGTAGCTAAATGCCTACTAGTGTGCTGATGGGTTTATGATGATCAAAGTGAACTAAGAGTCTGTCTTTGAGTTGCATGCTGCTAGAGGCACTGGGTCATTTGAATATCCTGGACTGATGTATGTGAGATGTACAGTAGCAGTAGTACACAGAGAAGAAAATGTTCATTTTTAAATATTGTACTTCAGACTGTTTTCTGTTCTATTTACATGCGGAAATGAAGTTCTCAGGCTACTGGTGCTCCAGCGACCTGGTGCCTGAGCACACATGCTCCTGAGGACACACCCCAGGCTCTGGTGCTCATATTTCAGCCCTGGTTTTCCAGGGGATACAGCACCATGCTTGGAAGAAGTATTGCCAGGGTGTCACAGGTCCTATGCTGAACTGTGTTCACAGAAGTGGCTGAAGAATCAGCTGCAACCTTCATTACAGTTATAAACATGTTTTTTTGGATTCAATATAGTCAATACAGTATTTATATGACCACTGGCAGAGAGGAAACTGAAGATATTTGGAATCACATTAATTATCTCAATTTTTACAGCTTAGCGATTAGGCATTTTGAGACCTTCAGTGTGATTAGAAGCCCGAGACCTGTATTCTGGCTGCCTGCTATAGGTGTCAATCTCAAACAGTGTGACTATGCCTGCTTTCCACAGGGAACCTCAACCTGGCAGCGTCCACAACTACCCTGAACTGAGTTTTACGCGCCTCTTTGGGCATCTGTGACAGAGCAGGTTGTACAAATGTGCTGGAAGGGATTTCTGAAGGGAAGGTAGTATGCCTTTGCTGTGATTGCAGTGCAACATGGAGAAGTCTGAGCTATGGGGCTAGTTATAGCTCATTATAACTATGCAGCACAGTGCCTGAGCCTCTGTACTAGGCACACGCTTGTCCCCAGGACATGGATACCTATCTCTATTTTCCAACTCTTTTGGAAAATACTGTCTGTGACTACTATTAATGACTTGGTTCTAGCAGGCCAATTAATCAGAGCCAACTTGTGATAAATGTTTCTTCCATATAAAATGATGACAGCTTGCTGTCTAAGTATAGGATGAGTGCATCCTATACTTCAGCTGAGAAGAGCGACACGTGGATGTAGCGAGGCTATTTAGTGTGGCACAGCTGGTGTGCCTTGCTGCTGCGATTCCACGGGATGCTGCTCACAAACCATAGCTAGCCTCTTGCCTCACTGCTATTTATTTGTGTTGTCTGACTTCTTGTTTCCTAATTAAAAGTGACACGTACAGTTGGGAAGATGCTGATTGCCTCTTAAAATAATTTTGACCAGTTGACTGAGTTTTCTAATTAGTTAATGACAAACTTGGGTATTATGGGGACGCTGCTGGAATGGAGCACAGAAAGCCAAGCCTCTGCCTCATACCCATGTATGGAATGTGAAACCAGAAGCTGTTTGCAAAAATAAATAATAGGTGTGGGGAGAAAAGTACATTATAAAAATATAAGAGATATCTTATTTATAAGCCACCTTCTTAAATAAGAAATAGTTGCAATTCTTAATTCCAGACTGTCTCCCTGTGCCTCTCCCTTTCAATAGCTACACTGCTGTTTACTTACCTCTGATACCTCAGATCCCTGGTGGCAGATTCCTATTTTTTTCTCTGCTATATCTGTCACCCAAAACCTAACTCTTAGTTGCTGAGAATTAATTAATAAATAGGCTGAGTGTAAGGAAGCTGCCACAGTCCTAGAGACTTCAAGGTTTTAGGTAGACTGAAGTCCAATATGCTAGTCTTGCTGTCAAAGTATTCAATTAGTATTTGACATAATTCCTGAAAATACATGTAGTTATATGGATATATAATCTATTCTGTACTGCTGGAGAAAGCACTTGAAATTCTGACTCTCAGAGAAAACAAGTAAGGTTTTAAGGATTTTTTTGGCAAAAGCTGGGCTCGATCAGACCTATCATGCGTTCACATAGTCATGATGAGCTTGTATTTCCAACAGTTTGAATTAAAATGCAATTTTATGTTGTTTTCCCCCTGGTTCTAGAAGAATTTGGCAGTTTTTTTGGTTTTGTTCCATTTACTGCATTGTGTTAAAGTGTTTCCATTCAGCTGAGGATTCTGTAGCTACCAAGATAGGTTGCCTATGCTATAAATCTTAGTATTGGTCAATGTCAAAAATAGCTATATCATTCATGTTCCCCTGCTTCCTTTCTTAATATTTATCCTCTCCAGAACAAGTACCAGGAAGGTGATCCTGAATGCTGGAAGATTGGGCTGCTTACATTGTATAATATCATTACTGTTGGCTGCTCCTGCTAGAGTTGAACTCTGGCCAAAAAGTTAAGCTAAATTAGATGAACTTAGCTTAGTCATGGAGTTGAGTGTGCCCATTCATGAAAAACATAGCAAGGGTGAGAATACAGGAAGCTGCAATATTGAGATTGCTCACACTTGGGACTCTAGTTCATTTTTCATTTGGAATGAAATACATTTCAGAAACATCATGGCCTTTGCCACATTCTCCTTTTAACTAGACATCTAAAAAATTTAAGCTGTGGCTTTGAAAGTGAACTAAAACAAGAATAGCAATTCAAGCTCTTAATCCCATGTTTTCACAGTTTAAAGCTACATCAAAGGCTAGGCGTTTCACCCACATAATTAGCTATTAGCTTGTACAGTTGAGATTTCATCCTTCTTTTGACTGAAAGCAGATACGTGAAGATTGTTCTAGAAAAGCGACAATGCCAGATTTTTTTACAGAAACGTGTAAAAGAGAGATTTGGTGCATTCTCTCTAGCTTTGTCCATTGGAGCACAGATTACACCTCTTCCAGACTATCTTCTCCAGTCCCTTTGATTTGCAGGTATTTTTCAAAAGGTATGTAGAAGTTGATTAGAGCACCATAGAAACTCAAAATGAAAAGCTGATCTTCTTATCTTCCACCCCAGCATTATATCCAATAAAGTTTATTTCCTGCCGATTATTTTAGCTAAATCTATTCTATGAAAAAAAGTAAGTTTGTTAGGAAAATCAGTCTTATTAAGAAAAAAGTATCTACCTTTAAGTAAGTGGGAGAGTGCTACCTCGTAAATGCTATTTTCTTGCTATGTATCCTTTAGCCAGATACTTGAGTTCTTAAAGGACACAAATACTAAGAACTGACACAGATTTATGTCTTTTTCTATGTGGAAAAAATGAAGGAGAATGTTTTACATTCTAGTTTTTTATTAGGTCAGAGAGCAGCCAAGATTGACTTTCACAGTTGATTGTTTAGGGTGTCATGCAGGTTGGTGGGGAATGTGGCTGTCTCTCCACAAGCAGAAGAAAACAGAATACTGCTTCATGCCTTGCTATGAATATATATGCCCCAGAAGATGAGACTCTGACTTCTATCTCTCTCCATATCAAACAGTAGAAGGATTTAAATCTGGGACTCACCTCCAAATGCCCTGACCATCCCTTGACAGTGGCATTACTTCCCTCATTGTTGCACCTGAGTTGAAAAGATGTGAGCTACAGAGAAGCCTATGAAGAAAAGACTTTCTCTGGAGGACGGAAAGATCAAGCTCACTGGAGCATGGTGCTCAGGAATGATGGGTAGCTCTCATGTCTTCTACAGATAATGTAAGGGATTTTATCACCAATATGCTGGCTTTTGAATCTAACTGTTATGTATCTAGTACTCCTCATGAACACCGAGTTTAATCACCCGATGCAGGATTTTGGTTTCCATTAGGTAAGAAGGCTGTAGCTTTGCAGAACTTAACCCTTAAGACTCCAAAGGAGAGATCTTAAGTTGCTAACTCATAGAGTCCAAAGAAACTTCAACTTTTTGTTGCTAGATAATAAGTTTTTACCAGGATTCAGAATAATCTTTTTATTTATATTTGACTGTGGGACTGCAGTCTTTTCTTTCCTAGGCAAATCAGAGTTCTTGCCTTTGTGACCTCAAGAATAGATGCACATATCGCAAAGTACTTGGGACTACATGTTAAATTAATCCAGAAACTGAAGGCAACGCACTAATGGGTTGTTTTTTCTCTCCTGTACTTTTTCTTGGTGAGCAATAAGACCCAGCAATAGTCCATGGAATAAGTGTTCAACCAGACAACATTGCTGATAAATCATTTCCACAAAATTGCACTTTCAATTAAATTTGCAACAGAAGGCACATTCACATGATAGGGCTAAAAGGCTTGTAGCCGTATGAAATATCTTTCTTTTGTCTAGCATTTACAGTGGAAGATCACTGGTTTTGGTAATTTTATCAGCCATTTTAGACTAGGGCATCTATTTTTATTATTTTCAAACAGAAATGTCATGCTCACTATGTTCAGTTACTGTGCGTTATTCCTATTCAATAGGGTTGGAAGTTGGTCTTTGAAAGTGCCTCAAGGATCCTGAAAGTGTGAAAGTTAAGGACAAAACTTATCCTAGACAGATAACAAGGGGATGCTGGAAGCATTCCCTCCTTCCCCAGGGAATGAGAGCAAATTTAACTGAATTAATCTACATGCCTTTTCTCTACATGTGTAAGTTTGAAGATTTGTTATGAATATAAGAATAACTAGATTTTCCCATGTTCCCAACAGCATTAAAATAAGTTTTCAGAAAACACCAAGCTCTCTCAGCTGCTGCCATGCTTGGAAAGAGTCCAGCTTTTGCCCAGAGAAGCATCACAGCCTCTGTGTGAGACAAAATTCAGACAGGTCATACAGTATAACCAGTAGCTTAGATGTTTCTGTGGTAAACCACCATGTTCTTCTAAGAGCTGCTGCTTCTTGCCACTCTGTTAATGTTCCCAGCTGTTTACTTGTTCCCAGGTGTGAAATCAAATGCTGGGAGAGCTGGGCTGGGCTGGGCTGGGCTGGACCATGACTCAGCACCCATTGCTGTATTCCTTTGAAGGAAGGATCTGGCAAGCAGCACTATGTGGGATCATACCTTAAATATGCTCATGTAAATATACAAACTTCAGTCCTGAGGAGTAATTTATTTGAGATGACTACTTGCTTGTTCCCAGGAGAGTAAGAAAAGAAAGCATACAGGTCATAGGAGAAAGTGTCATTGCATGGTAAGTAACTCTTCCCCTTCATCTGTTCTCAATACTGTCTGGATTCTGTAGGGTCAGGCAAATATCCTGTATCCCTTTCTGGTCTCAGCACTGTGGTAAATTGGGACCATCTCCACTGAAGTCACTGGAGAAGCACTAGCACATAACCAGTCAGACTTACTGGACTTCAGATCCCTTTTTATGCATTTGAATTTATATATTTAGAATGAGTTTTTTTGGAGTATGCTACATTAAGAATAAACATTTTGTGTGTTACTGTACAGCATTGGTTTACCTAGAGATTAAAGCCTGCTGCTTATAGCTGTGTTTAGGAGCCATTCTGCAGTGACTTCCCTTATAAACTGAGGAAGTTGAGTTGGAGCAGCTCCGTGTACAGTGTGTGACATGATGCAACCTTATTGCAACTCATTTGCAGTAATAACACATATTGCAGCAGAAATGTAAAGAAACAGAAATAGATCTTGGTTTCCTAGAATTTGTGTTTGAACTCTGAGCATGCATATGATTCTGTGACAAAAGCCATTAAATTATATTAATGCTAGATATGTGGGAACTGGTATCATGTGAATGTAGCCTTTATCTGGATGTTGAATTCCCATTTATTTTGCATAGTTGGATTGATTACATAGTGAGCTACAGTATTTTGTATAGCTACTAAATAAACAATGTGTATGAGACTGCATGGTCTGGGAAGGAGGCCTCTGGATCCATCCCTTCCCTGTTACACAGAAGGAAGAGTTCAGGGAATACGAAACTAGTCATTGTGTTGGAGGAAGTGGTCTTAGGAAAATAAAGAGTCTTTTAAACACATCCATGGCCCTACTCAGTTTCTGGCTGAGCCACTGATTTTCTGTGCAGTCCTGGACAAATCATTTAGGTTATATCTACAGTATATAATGTAAGATCCTGTAGAAATACCCAGAGTGACTTTGACTGAACTTTGAGAACTACTTTTTTCCTCACCTCACTAAAATTTTCAGGTCTTAAAAAGCTGGAACAGGTCGCATAGATCATGTGGTACTGGGATAATAAACTGTACATTTAACAAATCAGGTAGAAGACACCAAACCGTTGAAACTCTTGGGGCAAGATGTTTTGTTTAGTTAGTTGGTTCATTTGTTTTTGGAAAGAAAAAAGCAAATACCTTAATAGGAATAGGAAATTTTAGAAAACAAAAACTCTTCTTATTTTTGTACCTGTTTTCCTTAGATAAAATGGAATTCCTTAGAAAATTGCACTGTGGAATTAAGTGGCTGTAGATCTGGAAACAAGCCTTTTTCTGTATTTGTTGTTGCATTTCTGCCTGTGTATGCATGGGACCATGAGTGTGCCAGGGAGGAGTGTAAAATGAACCTGGCCTGGCTGGTTCAATGTCCTTATCAAAATGACTTTGTTATGTGTTTGGGGGAACAGTAAGCTGACCTTGGTGGTCCCTGTGTTACAAGATTGGGAGTGTCTGTGCTTCTAGTTAGGGACCCTTGGGGCTAGCTCCAGCTCTGGTATCAACAAGAGCATCCCCAAAGCTTGCTGAGTTTCGGTGTATCTGACAGAGCTGCTGCCATTTCAGCAGTCACTCTGAGTCCTTGCAAAGATTTAAGTGCATCCCAGCACAATTATTAAGTCCCTTTCTGTGCATCCCCTTGGACTAGAAAGGCTGCAAACTGGGAGTGACAGAATGGCTCCCGGGCTTCCCCCAGGCTCCTGCCATCCCTTTCTTGCCTCTGCATGAGACCTCACGTGTTTGGGCACACAAGATGTCTCATATGCACTACTCCTGTGACACAGATGTGGGCAGTATGTATATGGGGGAACTTGGTTCTCACTAGTAAGGAAACCTTTAGTGCAGTGTGCTGGTAGGAGATGCTCTGGCTGGTGCATAGCTCTGCCACATCTCTCCACTGTGGGACCTGACCATTATGTGCTGCCCATGATCCATCAGTCTGGGGCCTGGGGTCAGGGATCTGTTTTTGAGAGGCAGGTGCTGTGGCAGGAAACTAAGCTGGAGAAAAATGGAGGAGATGTTTGCCTGATAACAATGTGTGCTTCTTGAAGGTGCTTATGGCTGTTACCCTTCAGGAAGAGGGGGACAGAGGGGGAAGGGAGAGTCACCTCAAGCCAGTGAGAAGGGGCCGTGCAATAGCAACAAAGTGAGTCTGCTCTTCTGTGAGGTCTGTTCTCTTCTGAAAAACATCAGTTGTAAGTTTACAATCTCACTTTTCCATGTTTGCATGTGAATAAGCCTGTTGTTTAAATACTCTGCAGAAAATGAATGAGACATTTGTGTAAACAACAATATTTTAAAATATGAACTAAAAATCTAGGAAGCCTTTGTACACCCACTTTTGCTATCCCCCTTTTAGCTGCTCTGAGGCCCTTTCATAAAGTTCTCTTTAAAAAAAACACATGTATTATTGCCATGTTTGTACTCTGGTATTTTTGCTTTGCCTCATAGGGAATAGCTGGTTTTATGCTAACCCTTCAGCTCAGTGTCTGATCCTACAGTTTTTTTCCTGACTGAAGCTCTCTGGTCTTACATGAGCAAATATCTTGCAATTACATTTCACAATAATTGCAAAGACAGTGTAATAAACCACAACAGAACTAGTTCTGGTGATGGTGGAGAATTGTGAGAAATGCTATATGAAAGCAAGAAAGCAAGCTATAAGAAGTTGATTTTCAGAGGCAGAAAAAGAAAAAACAGAGAGCAAAGGTGGGCTGAACAGTTCAGAGGTAGAAGGATATTTGGATTTTGCTAAAAGCATCAGTAGCATTGATGGTTTGCTCTTTGCTTTGTACTCTTTCATTTTTTTTTTCTCTCTATATAACAGACATAAAGACATTTTAAAGTAAGATAAGTCTTTCTCATTTCTCTATATTATTTTAGGAGATATTTCTTATTGGTTCAAATGCAGTGGTTTCTTTCCAGATGCAAGATGTAAAGCCTCCACCCCCAGTTTTGAGTAGGAATAGCTTCCTCAGGATCCGGTCAGATTCCTGGCTAAATATTCCAGGCAGTTCTTTTAGAATGAAATTGTAGTTGTGATACAGGTGGCAATTGCGTGAGCACTGAAGGTGCTTGCACTCCATATTCTTGCAAGTAGGTTTTCATGTGGGTAAAAATCTTGCAGATTGTTTTTTTAGTGATGTGCTATTGCTATTTAGAAGACTACTTACTTTCATGGGAAAAATCGTGCAAAGTGGTCTGCATAGGTGTTGGCTGATATTTATGTACAACAACAAATACTAGAGCAGGAACTCAGATACAAATTCCTCTGAATTTCAGGAGTATTCTAATCCTGTTTCTAGTCTGTGCATTTTTGATTTGTCTCTAACAAATACCAAAGGCATTATTTAAGTATAAGATAGTTTCTTAAATAGTTACCACAATCTTTTTTTGAGGAAGTTGCCCCCGAGAAAGTTTCTACATATAGTGAGGGGTGCCTGTATAGCCCATACAGACTTGCAAATTGGAAGAAATGTTTTGCATGTGATAACTACACAGTAGTACAGAAGACAATCTGGAATAGTTCAGCCACTAACCCTCACTATTTTATAATTAGTTACCTTAGTTTAGACGCCAAACATAGAAAATTATTATCCTTCTGAACTGCCGTTTCCCATTACCATTTGGCAGCCTTAATTTCATTACATGCTGTAAAAAAACTCTGCAAACTCTGCTAAAGAAACACAATTTTCTTAGAAAAGTAGCTAAAGCATGTGAGGGTTAAATGTAACTTTTTTCCCATAAGTGTCATTCCCCCGACTTAGAATTCTTTAATAGATACTGAGTAGTGCAGAACTGAAAGTATTTTTAATTTCAGTGCTTTGTATATTTACAGAGGGATTACAACAAACTTCTACACTTTATCTACATTTTAATAGGTCAGTGTGAACATATGAAGTGTATTAAGGTGGACTGCCTTACTTATTAAACTTATGTGAATTCGTTAAAAGCCCTTAGCAGTTGTATGCAATAGGGGCTGGAAAGCCATGCATGATTGAGGTCATGCATCCAGCCAGTTTGTAAGATGATCCCTCTGTACCGAGCCATCAGCCATCCTTAGCATAGGGGCGCACTCATACACGCATTCCTGTCAAGTCATCTTGTGAAAGGCTGCTTGCTTCCAGCTTGGCTTGAAAGTGCAACCTTAATAAAACTCACTGAAGTCTGAGAGAAAATAGCAGTTCTGCAGCAGATAGTGTAGGGGAAAGAGACTGGGATATGCATATGCAGCTGACTAAAGCAGGCTACATGCTGGACTGTAACAGAGAGGAAACAATAAATCTTAACTACTATGCAATAAATATTCCCAATTTTAACTAAGGAAGCTATCCTCATAGTGAAATTAAAAAAAATAACAGAATATCCAAGCTTGATTACTAAAGTGCGTTCCTCCAGTCCTTTTTCCAAAGACTTTAAGGGAAATTAAGAACAAATTTAAAGGAAGAGGAAGGAAAAGTTTGTCTTAAAGTAGGAAAGGAAAGTAATAATAACATGTCAGTTTTCCTTTCCTTTGCTTTCCTGGCAGCGATTCTTGTTCATATAGGCTGTAATAACCAGCGTCGGGGTCCAGAAGCCAGTGGGAGAAGATTTAACCGGATTCAGCATGGGCAGTGCACCTATACTTTCATTCTGCCAGAACAGGATGGGAACTGTCGTGAAAGCACGACAGACCAGTACAACACAAATGCTCTTCAGAGAGATGCTCCTCACGTGGAACAAGATTTCTCTTCCCAGAAACTGCAACATCTGGAACATGTGATGGAAAATTACACTCAGTGGCTGCAAAAAGTAAGTGGTGTTTTTTTTTTGTTTCTCACTAAATGGATTTTTTTGGTGATGCTTATGCTGTTCAAAGTTTTCTTTAGTTTCTGTGAGAACTGAGGTAATAAGGATTGATCTAGTTCGTGGCTGTGTAGGGGAGAAATGTTTCAGCCAGAGTGCACCCTTCTTAGTGACATTGCTCTTGGGAGCAGAATTTTCTTCACATTACTGAAAGATGTAATTTCTTAAAGCTTTATCTCAAGAGACCATGGATGTTTGTGAGCCAGAGAACACAAAAATCCTCCAGAGACTCTAATGACAGAACTTTCTAAGTATTCCTATAAACTCTACTCGTAGTTCACAGCTTCAGACCAGATGCCACGCAGGATACCTGCTATTCTGACAGCATTTCAAAAAAGTCAGCATTTAAAGACACCAGGTTAAGAATATCATTGTTCCTCCATAAATAGATCTTGTAATACTATTCCACCCAGCTAACTGCTGGAAAGAAAGAAGAAAGTATATAGGTATTCACACTCCTAAAACATCGGAAGTAAAACTTTTTAACTGTAGATTACACCAGATTTGAAACAGCCTGTTTTAATTTGTGTGTGTATATGTGCATTCTTTCATAGAAAGGGAAAAATGGGTTTGAAGGTGTTGCAGTAACTTAGCAGAAGTAAATATTTTTAAGAATTTGTGGAATAGCTCTAAAATTCTAATGAACTTTTCAGTATTTTATGTATGAGCTGAAGTTTGGGCTTGAGAAGACTTAAATATGTGAATAATTTCACTTATATAGGCAACCCCATTCACCTTAACAGGATTACTCACTTGTGTAAAATTACATACCTTTCAGGATCTTGTCCATGCCTTGGTAATGAAAATACCTTGGGATAGATGACCAGTAAAACTAAATAAACAAACAGTCTTTGTATATAGTTATTTGTAATATTCCCATTCTCACACTGGCATTTTGACCTGGCAAAACTTAGAAAATTGAGTGGTGCAGCTAGTCATGTAAGATGGCACAAGAAAATGCTGTATGTACCCATTTGAGAGATATGTGATTTAACTCTACCACTTGTTCATACTAAAAGTGAACATCATTAAAAATCTAGTGAAGACTCTACTAGTTGAGCTAAAACTTCATATTAGCACAGTTACTCTTACCTATCTGATTTGCAATTTTTGTTTTATACAGACAGTATACAAGACAGAAATATGTTAAAAAGCATATGCAGCCATCCCCATCCCCTAAAACTACTCAAATCTTTAGAGAGGATTTCCTGATCTCTTGGTAAATGAGTTGTGCTCTTTGCATATCTGGCTCTAGCAAGAGAGAAAAGACTCTGTCCAGTAAATGTGTGAGTATAAAACAAAATATAACCAAAGATTTATTTTTTAGACTACTTTCCTCATTTTTTTAATATCTTGGTCTGCTTTGTGGAATATAAGGCTGGAAATGAGGGAATGTCTTTTGTAGAGGGAAGCATTTCTTAAGAAATTATTTTACCTTGGGAGGCTGAGGCAAGCACTAAAAAGAGGAGTTTTTATCTGTGTTTATGCACACATGATTTTACTTGAGCAAATTGCCTGCTGAATCATGCTTATAAGACTTACTTATTCTGTGTTTGTCCACTAGAGACTGAACTAAGATCACTGTTTCGCTGTGAACTGAACATGAATAAATATGAGTCTCTGGAGTGTGAATGTCTGAGTTGGGGTTAGTCCTCTCACACTTTGGAGGGAAGTGATTAAACAGGTAGGAAGCTCAATGAAAGGGGTTTATATTTGAGGACTGTTTTCTTCTGCAGTGATTGTGTAACTGGCTATGAGCAGAACCATCCCCCTCCTCCTTTCCTTCCCAGCCCCCAACCCTCTACTCCCAGGGGTTTACATAAAACTGGGATTGTGCACATATCTCCATGTGTCAGTTTTCCCTGGAATGAAAGGACCCGTTTCTCTGTGTGATGGAGTATGGCTCATTCTAAACAAATGAGGCTGATGCAGCTCCATTATAGCATCTCTGAATACTGAATTTGCTTTGTTGCTGTTACCATTACAAAGCGTCTCAGTCATAACTCATTTCCTTTCAGAACAAGCATAATGCTTAAGTTTAATGAATATATTATGTAGATATCTTGCATCTCATTTTTATGCTCTTCATTTATGTTACCCCATAGATTTTTAATATCAGATATAACTGCTGCTACACTAAACAGCATTTTACAGTGCACCTGCTGTGAACAAAGTAAAGAATAATTAATGGTTATAGGTCTATGACTGGAAATTAATAGATATAATAAGAAATAGTGTTTAAGAATTTGAGATATATTCTGACTTGCATAAAGGTAATTTGTTTATTACTTCAGGTAATATATATTGCTTTCATTAAAATTGTACATAGGCAGTGTTTAGCAGGGTGAATTATTTTCTCAGCACAAATGCTAGCCTGCAATATTGAAAGAGTATTTATTAAGAAAATTTGTAAGAATCATGGTTTGCTTATTTCTGTAGTATTTTAATTTAAAAATATTTTTTCTTGATATCTAAACTAGCAGATTTCTAAAAGCCAAAGAGATGTTCTTTTTTTAAAAAGGCAATTTTTTAATGCTTAAAACCATAAGTGCTTCTTTGATGACCTACAAGTTTAACTGTAGATTAAATGTGCTTACTTGGGGAGCCAGTTACAGGCAATTAAGTCCCAGCCTTGTCCATTAGCATTTGCATATCTATAGTCAGCTTTACTGGGATTGGTTGGCAAACCAGGGACATGGCAAAACGCTCCGCAGAGAAACTACTTGGAAGAAGATGACTTGGTAAACATTTTTAGAGATTTTCCTAGAACTGTTTATTTTAATACCGGATAACTTTCCCCATTGTTTAAGCTTGGGTTTCATTTCTGCAATATGTTTATACTAATAGTTCAAAACAAACAGTTCATCACATTTTCTTTCTTGCAGTAACTAACTGGCACACGTGATAATGTTTGGTATTTAATAGCAGTGTCTAAGTATTGGCAAAGAGGAGTTACATGAAATGTTATCATCACGTTTTGCTTGGGAACTTTCTGTTAGTCAGCTTGCTGAACTTACAGCATTGATGGACTCAGTATACATTCAGGATAGCTATATAGATGAGTGTTTTATATACTTATCCTTCAGTCCAAACAGTAGTAATAATTGTTATTACAGTAATAAGTGAGTTTTACATGATCCATTCTTTCTTGTTTTTTGATCATTACCTCAGCAGAATACCATAAAAGTTTAAAATGAATGCTTAATGATAGTATAGTATAAGAAGCTAACACAGATGTACAAGTTTGAGTTGAAAGTGAACCACAATTATTCTGGTCGGACAGTATCCAATCTGAACTTTTTTTTCCTTTCTCTGCAAATATTGATGTCACCACTACACTTAAACCAAATAAAGAAGCTTCAACTCACTTCCTTTTCCCTTCAAAGTGCCTGTGCTGTCACCAGCTATAACAGAAGTATAAAATGATGAGCTGGATTCAGTCATTAAAGAAAGAAATTATGAGCAATTTTTCTGGGGTATCTGTAGCCATTTGATAGTCCACTTTAAAGTTTATTCTTACCATGGTTTTGATAAATTATTTGTCTATGGCATTCTCTGTGCTCTCTGACTTCCTTATTTTGCAGAAGTAACATTGCTAGTGCTCACCTGGGTTTTAAACATGCAAGGAGTCTAGGTTTTGAGGGGAACCAGTCATTGTATAGAACAAACTGGCTTTTGGAAAGGCTGATGTCTGTCACTATCTGCTGTGGCTCCACTGAAAGTCTGCCCCTCTCTGCTGTCTTTACCAGCAGGAACTAACACTGCAATGAAATAGGAATAATATGCTTATGTGTGTGGAGTGGCTGGATTTTTGCCTTGAATTTTATATGGTTTACCGAAGATGGGAAAATTCTTTACATGTCACTGTTGCTGTGAAGCTGTGTGAAAGTGTGACAGAGCCTGCCTGCCCTCAAGAGGGCACAGCTAAAGAGCTGTCATAATATCATATGAGGCAAATTTATATTAATATAAAGATGGAGGTGGCCATAGTATATGTAAAATTTTGTCACTTTAGGAAACCAATTTTCCCTAGTTGACTATTACAGGAAGTAGTATCCCTTTTATTTATGGTTATGTCTCACTGAGCATATTTGTAATGTAACATGTGACCTTAAAGTCCACATAATATTTGGATGTTCAGCATAACCAGGAGATCCATAATGAACTCCCGTTAGTTTTCACAAATAAAAGCAGGTCATTGGATTTGGAATCTGCATTCTGCTTGTATAAGCATTACTAAGAGGGCTGTGTAAGGAATGGCTTTTCAGAAATAATTTTTCAAAGTGGGCCAAGGCTAAAGGCAAACAGTGAGAAAGCCTCATCCAAAACTGGCCACTAGCCTTCTATTTGGCATCCAGCTTGAACTTGCATTTCTTGTCTAGACCCAGAGGCTATTTACTATTCTAGGTGCTCCTTTTGGCTTTGGAGTCAATGAATTCTCATATCCAAAGCAGAGCCTCATCCTAGTGACATATGAAGTGCAGTTCCCACAAACAAGCTGTGACACAAATGGTGGGATTCAAATTATTGGGATTACTTATATATGCACTACTCAATGGGTAAGTATATATAAAAGCCAAATTTAAGGAGCAAAAATAACTTCATGGAAACAAACTTGTTCTAAGAAAATTCACATTTGAATGTAAAACCAAAATTATTTATTTACCTCTAAAAAAATCTCTTGGCCAGTAATATGCCTGCATTTCAAAACTTTATTAATCGAATTATGGCAGTCAGTGGGATATTCTGAGGTACCCACAAGAAAGGAACAAGACTTCAAATGTGGAAATGCCTGAAAGCCTTACATTATTGGGGGATAACCTATTCGGCAATGTTTTTTTTTAAGAATCGGAGAAGTAGGCTGAAGGGCACTCTTACATGTTGCCACATTTGGTAGCAAATTACTTAAAAAAATTTCCCATGCTTGAAGAGAAGGCTTTATCATAATATTCAGTAGAACCTGAATTTGTTTATTTTCAGTGATGACAGCTGTAATTAGGAACTTTCTGGTAACAATAAAATATTACATTTATTAGTCATCAGAACTGTCCAACCAAGATGCCCAGCGGGAGATATTATTTGGAGTACTGAGAGTTTTTCTAAATGAAACTGATATAAAGTAAATGGTGTGTCATTTTGAGGGTGCTGAGAACTCATCGTTCCCATTCCCTTCTGTGGTTTGGAAACAATCTCTACTTCAGAGTGCTGGGTGCCTTGGAAAAAAAAAAAAAAAAAAAAAAAAAAGACAGCCCATGTGGGAAAAGTATAGAGCTGGGTATTTTAGGCCTGTATCATCCCACCCAAATTTCTGGCCAAAACCCAGAGATACCCAAGATAGGTTTTTCTTTGCTGTGGGGAATCTCTCAGTGTTGTGTCAAGAGACAGTAGCAAGCCCAGAGGAAGAGCCAGCCATTTGAACTGTCCTGTGGAAGTCCCTGCTTCTCTTCATTTACTCCAGGGAAATCCTGAGCAGCTCACTGATTTAAATACCTCAGTTAAGTGTGATGGATTTAAGCTTTACTTCTGTCCATGGCTGTAGCATAGACTTCCCTTGTGACTGCAAGAAAATCGTAAACTTTAAGTATTCCTGTTTCCCTTTCCTAACAGAGATATAGTACTACTACTCAATTTCACAAGGCTGTTGGGAGGCTTAATATGTTATTTTTTTGTGTTGCTTTTGGAATCTTTCTGGTGGAAGGTATTTTGTGCTATTAACAGTTTATGTACGTTAATAGTACTTTCAATGTTTACAGAAAACAATGTGAGATTTAAAAAATCTTTCAGAAGGAAATTAGTTTTAAAATTAGTAACTAAAATAATTTATAAAAAATAAGCAGATAGATACAATGAATATGAATCTATAATGCTAAGTATATTTTGCAGGTTGCAGTTGAGTAATTGGATTATATATGCCCTGCTAACAGAATGGTCCTCATTCTTGCAGTGTTCTTAAAACCTGTCAAGTAGCTGCTGCTCCAACCTGTATTCGTCTAAGATGAATAGGACTGTAATTTAGTCTTGTACATATTCTCAGGAAGACCAGTGAGGAATGGCTAGTTTTTCAGAGCTATTGTTACCGGCACTTTTGAATAAACTTGTCATTATCAAAACTGGGCTCACTTGGGTGATTTATTGCAAGCACATCCTGAAAGGTGAAGAAACTTAACAACCTGCTTGTATTCATCTCAATTTACAGTTCAGCTTAGTTCAGTCCTCTTTGTATTTGCAATAAGTTGCAAACAAGGAACAACTAGTAAATGTGGACCTTCTAGAACCAATATCATGGTTTTAGCTATGCTGCAAACCTCATCTTCAGCACCAGCAGCTCAAGTGTCTTGAATAAACAGCCCTCGTATAAAAGTCTTCCTAGTAGCATAAGGATTTCCTCTCATTAAAAGGTTGAAGTTTGATCAGGAAAAGGAAATTGAAATAGTTTCATATTTCATAGGAAGGGTTCTTTTCCTTATGAAACAAGCTGTACTTTAACACAAGGTTGTTCTTGTGTAACCACATGTGCGTATTTCAGACAGTATTATGAAACAGCAGGGCAGTGAATATTCACTTGGTAGAGTAACTTAGAAATGCCATATATTGTTGCACATTATTTGCACTACATTCTCATTAATACTCCTGCACAAAGATCAAGCTTAGCTTTTTAATATCTTAGGATTCAGGTTAACCTAAGGAAGTGTAAGTCACTCCTGAACTGGGATAAGAAATCAAACTAGTGCAACTTCCTTGTCTAAACAAGACCTAACTGTGGGGCTATGCTCAGCATTGAACAAGTATACGGGTACAGACAGTCCAAGCAAGACTTGGGGTCACCTGGAAAGATGCTCAGTTGCACCATTATACATTTCTAAAAAAAGTTTGTTTTCAGAATTAAAACAAAGAAACCAACCAAACAAAAAATAATGGATTAAGATAATTTTATAGTCCTCAGAGGAAGTGATATAGAAAATCAGTATTCTAGGCCATGGAGTTACATGATTGAAAGAAATTTCTTAATCTCCCTTAAGCTTGAGAAGCAGAAATTAACACCAGAAAAGATATCCATTAAGAAAAGGAAAATAGTTATAGAACTGTGCTAGTTTTATGGTGGAATAGGTGTGTCTTTAGCAAAGGTACTTTAAACGTCTGTTATATGGTAGTACATGGTCAGTCATATGATCTGTGTTACTATTCCTGTCTTAAAAGAGAGTGAAATAGGCTGAAAATGCAGATACGATCTTGCAGTTGGAAAATCTGTGTTGACAATCCATGAGTAAAAAGTGGCTGATCAAAAATTCTGTAAGAAGTCTGCAGAATTCCTTTCCCTTGCACACATCATCCCAGAGTGTGGATGTGTGCACACATACACACATATATGCATTTAGATTTTTGAAGTGTTTGGTGTTAAGGTACATGGAAACCTCTTTCTAAGTGTTGTGTCTTAAATCCATTCTTACATTTTACACCTACTTACCTGCTGTCAATCTGTTGTTCTCCTGGAAATGAGCTGTTGGCTCAAAAAAACTAGAAGTGTTGGTAGCAAGATGAAACCATGTGTATTGTACATGCATTAATTCTGTGTGAATGAGTCCTTGTACTGTGTTGCTGATAAATTATAGTATGCTTTTGCTTTTGTCGTTTCTAGAATGTATTTGAAGTAAGAATTGTCATATATTCTGGAAAAAAATATAGACTTTTGTAGGCCCCATCCCAGACATGTTTCGGTCCTTACATGTGCATATGTTGCAAGACAAACCTGATGATTGTGCATGGCATCTGCTTCTCTAATAGTATTTGGCATAAGACATAACTATATAGTTATAATTTTCATCAGGTCTTCTGGGAATTTTTATTTGTTGGAGTGAATTCTTGCCATTTGTCATGTTTTGACTAGTTGTCTTGTTGCATGTAATGTACCAGGCGTTCCTTCTGCAATAGGAATGTATGGGAAAACCAAAATCCACTTGTTCCAGTTAGTAGAATTCCCTTCTGACTCTGTGATGCCCGAGGATTTGGATCCTGGCATCCTTCCTCCTCCCTCTGTACCAAGCAGGCAAATAGGCTTGAGAGATTACCCTAGAGATAGGATAAGCTCTGAGCATCCCTGCCAGGAAATTAAGGCAAGGCTAGAGAACTGTGGGAGAAAACTGGGAGTATCAGCAGACGACCTTAGAAGGTAATTTGTCTCTTTCTGACAGCATGGCTTCTTCTGCACTAGAGCATGGATGATCAAATTGATGCCAATCAATTTTGAATCTAAAAACTATTTCTGCTGCAGGCTGATATGACATTTATAGACTGATCCTGCCTTCTTTCACATCCAAACTTCCTTTAAAGGCTTTCTGTGTGAAAGAGGATTTTCTTGAAAGATATTATCTCTGTTACAAAACTTCTGTCTTAGGGATAACATTGTTTAGCAGGCCAGGCTTTTAGTTTCCTTGTCCGTGATCCACACCAGCCTAAACCTGCAGAGGGAACTTGCAAGGTTTCAAAGAGAAAAACACTGGTGTCATTTGAGTGCTCCTGCCCACTATTTTAAATGTTACAACAAACTTTCAGTCATTATCAAAGGTTCTCCAGCCTTCAAAGTGGCATTCTTACTTCCTGACTGTAGGTGAAAAAAATGTGATTCTAGATATGTAAATATACTATTTTGAGATGTATTTTAATATTTGATCTTTAACACACTCCAAATCCACAGAACATATTTTAAATACCCAGAAAAATCAAAGAAGTTGTCCTAGTACAATCTCTGGAGATGCTTTTATATTTGTCTTCAGGGTTGTGGTAGACTTGCCTGCCCTTTGGATCATGTTATTTATGAATGTTTTAAATTTGTCAGCCTATGCTTATAAAAGTTTATTTTTCTCTCTAAATCTCTTGCCTGCAAATACAATCTTGCACAGTGGAGATTTAGGAAAAAATAATGTAGTTGTTGTTCAATGATAATTTTGTAGTTTTTTTTCCTAAACATAGTATTGAATGAATTTTCAATTTGGACTAAACCATCTATGACTCTATTTAAGTGTGCTGATCACTTTCATACGTTCAGCTTTGAATAGCTTCAGCAGTAATTATCTTCTGGGAGTTGTAGTTCTCATGCAGAAGTCTTTTGCAGGAAAGAGACCTGTATGAAATGAATCTGTTTCAAAACTCTCCCATCAGCTCAGTGTGTGGGTAACAGCGAGGGTGAATAATAGGGTCATTTACATGCCTTTCTCTTCTCTCTTCAGAGTCACACATTTGTGTCTCAAGAAGGCAAAGATCTTCAGATAATTATCTCACTATCACTATCAGAGCATTAGTTCTCCTAAACCCCTAGTATTTTCTATGAAAAACCTGTGTAGAAATGACTTTATATTTCTGAAATCTCACAGAAACACTATATATAACCTGGTTCTCTTAGGTCTCCTCCAACACCAAAGGACTCTATGAAGACTGCCACAGCCTTTGAAAATTGGGCATTGATATGTAGATAGTGGCTGAAATGAGGATTTAGGATTACTGCCATTATCATTTAGGTATTAAGTATATTTACTTGTGTCATAGTTAAATATTTACCCTCTACAGTCTTAATACATCAGGAAATTCCTGTGGCCTTCTAGGCCACATCAGCAAGTCAACAGAGTAACGGGCAGTCCCCAAACCATGATGTCTTTGGTGCTGTGCCTGGAATTTTGAGGATCTGCTTAGAGGGAAAATTGCTCAAAGAGATGACCTAATCTCTTCCTGAATGAACTATTCCCCTTTGTTCTTTGGCTAAAACTTCATACTTCACTCTGTGTGTGACTTACCATAGTAGAGATAAATGGTCAAGGGCCATCTATCTTTCCTGCGTCACTTCTATCCTGTTAATGGGAAAGGCCACCAATGCTCTGCTAGAAAGTTTTTCTCTGTTACTATTTCTGTGCAGAGGAGATATGGACTGCAAAATTCTTTATCACTTTAGCCTGTTAACTACAGAGGTGATGATTAAGGTTGTTTCTCTTCACATTTTTCTTAAATGATCCAGTTTGATCTCTTGGCTTTTTCAAAATTCTGGCTGATGCAATAAATATACTTTTATATATTCCTCTGACATAGTTTACCTCCTTGACATCGTACAACTCGTTATGGCCTCTGCCTTCATTTCAGTTGTTAAAGAATTATTTGTACCTGTTACAATACCAAAGTTTTATGCAGAAAAGCATAAGCAGGACTGTAATTATCCAGAGAAGCATAAACTGTATTTGCAGAGGCACACAACATGCACAAGGCACACAAGGCAAGAGGAGTTTGCCAAATAGTAGAAGGGTTGTCAGTAAAGATGAAGGATGATTACAGCAGAATGAATTCAATAATCATTGGTAAAAGAGAAATTTTTATAGTTTAATCTGCTTGATGAGCCATTGTGCCAGTCACTGTACAAAGATACAATACATGGCTCTGTCTGCAACTGACAAATATCCTGTTGAATGAATGATTTCAAATCCTCATTAGCTGAGTTTTGCTGAGAAAGCTGGCTTTGTTTCACACCCCACTGACTTCCCTGAAACCAGGATATTGGTTGAGTTTCTGCATCTCACCTCACTGGCAAAATGCTTGCATGTCATTGCATGCTTACATACACTGCTCTGAAGACACAATGTAATGCTTGGGTAAACTATATGTGAAATATCTGTGATGAGTTTGTGGGTTGGGTAAACTGTAAATGCAGTAAGAATTTATGTAGCTTTTTCAAGTGCTTTTTAATGATTTTTGAATTCCATAAAATAGTTATGGGGCAGGTAACTCCCAAAGGAACTGAAGATGAGTTCGTAACTGCAGACTATTGCCTCTTGGAAAGGGTCATATCAGAGAAAGTGTAAAGGGACCTGGAAAAAGATTGGAAGGGCTAAATATAAGGTGGGAGGTGGGGGTGGTGCTTCAGAGCAAGAAGTCTATTTGAGGTTGATAGAGGATTTTCATTAAAAGTCTGACAGGAAGGGTGAAGGTTGCTGTTGTAATCCTTAAATTTGTGTGCTGCCCAAGGTATCAACATGTCACTAAAGCACACACAATAAGATAACTTGTCCTGCAGTGACAGAAAAATCGAAAAATTACTCTACACTATGTTCAGTAAAAAGCCCCGAAACTATTTACTGGCTGTGTGGCCCTATTAAGATCATAATACTACATATTTCAGTAATATTACAGCCTGCTGAAGAAAAGCTCATCATAGTTGAGGAAGATTTTATTTAAAATAAGACTTTTCATTTTTTTAAAAAAAGAACAATTATTTTTCAAAATTTAAGAAGAATACAGGAGTGAGGCAAAGAAGATGCTTATGATAATGTTTTAATGAGGAAATCATGAATTCACTGAATTTTGCTGGTTGTTAAAATATCTGAAATGCAAATGACATCCAGCTGAAATGTTGAGCAGAACCAGAATGCCGTGTGTAGCAGCGCAGGTGGTCACCAGCGCATCACTCTCTTGCCAGGAATGCTCTCACAACTGTCAAAGACAACCTCAAAAGTAGAGTTTGTGTTTGCACCATGGAGAGACTGTGATGAGCTAGGGTTCAGAAATACAGGCATATAGGCATGTGCCCAAACTTGACAACTTTAGATTTTGCAAGATCTAAAGACTCGTTCCCGAAAGTGCCAAGGGTCTTGTTTTTCAGTTGATGGTACTCAGAACTTTCCACGAAACATCTAGCACATTACAAGATTTACCCCTATAAAATAAATTGTTTTCATTTCACCATTGGAAAGTGTTATCACAAGCACATAGCTACTTTTCAGTAATCTTCAACAGGAGGTAGAACCAAGTGGAATCGCTCTGTTACACTAAACAAGTACACATCTATTTTATACTTTCAGATAAGTGGATGGGAATGGGAAGTCCAGAGCTTCCTATTGAAGCCTTCCTATAGGGAACAATGTCACAACAATTTAAAGCATCAAAAATGGGGAATTATAATTTCTTGCACAGTTCATCTAGAGGATCAAATGACCTTAAATACCTCTTTTTGCCAGTGCATGATAACCATTATGGCACATGCTGTACTGACCACCAATAAGTCTTAAAAACATAAAAATATTTCATTATTGTTATGTATAGAGTGAGTGAATAAATTATGTATTTAAGTGTTTATGCAACATATTTATATATTGACTTTTAAAGTGCAATGGATGTACCAACATTAAAAAGAGTTATAAAATTAAACACAGACAGAAATAAAAGAATTTGTCTGGAATTCAGGTTCTTAAAGCTAGGATTACTCTTTGTATTTCTTTAACGCTAAAACAGTAAGTCAAAAAAAGCAGCGGTTGTTACCTTCTACCTTAATGCCTTCCAGTGCTCGCCACAAAAAACCTGCAGTATGAACCCTAGAAATAAAAAAAAAAGTTTCCTTCATCCAGGATTTAACACTCCTACACATCTTGGAAACATCTAGTAATTTGGTCATTGACCCCATAGGGTATTTCCTAGAAGCAGAATTGAGCAAGAGTGAAAATGATTTTGTTGCAGTGTTATGGGCATGAAGATACGACATGAATTCTTGATTTGTAAAATATGAACCAAGTGGGGCATCCTTTTCCTTTTTGTGCATTTTTAAAAACAACTTCAACGTTTTCATTCATTACTTTGCTGCTGAAATCATGCTGAAATCATCTCCTGAAAGTATGATCAAAACTTTTTGGACTTTTGTCACTAGAATTAGCCTGCCTTTTTTTTTTTTTTTTTTTTTCACTGGGCTATAACTCACCATGATGGAACACTGGAAATGTGTTTTAGGGTAAATTTCCCATTTTCATTCTTCTTAAGTTTCAGGATGACACTTCAGTGTTAGTTATATCAGCGTGGTTTTGAACGCTGTCATATTTTCACTTCCATAATAAAATCCTTCTGAAAGGCTATAAGCAAGCTGCAGCAAGATTATTTTTAGAATGCTACTCATAAAGCAATACAAGCTTTATATTATGAGACAGCTTCACATCCTAAGTCAGAGTTGCTCAGTGTTTTTTGTATCAGAGTGGATATTAATTTTGGGTTTGCTTCTATCAGGCTTAGTCTGGTATTGCTATCATGTTTTCCAGGTGTTGTTAGCATAAGCCCTTACCAAAAAGTAGGGCTAGAAAAAACAGGATTTTCCTATGGGAACGTGAACCCAAAGGAGGTTTTCAACACATTCCACAAACTCAAACAGTTATCATTAAATACTCTCAAGAGGATTAGAAACCAAAAAAAAAAAAGTCTCTGGACTCTCATCCAGAGTGTGATGTTAATGAATTCCTGTGGAGCTTGGCCCGGTGCTGCTCACAGTGAATCAGTGGTAAAATTCTGAGCTCAGTTCCTGTCCAGGAAAGGGCACTTCCCAACCTCAGGCCCACCCAGCTGAAGCTGACCCCTTGCCTCCTCCTTCCCCTGACACTTTCAGGAGTGACAGAACTTTCAGGTCTACTTTTTGGCCCTGGCTCTCTGGAGTCACCTACTTCAAAACTCCTCTGCTCTAATGTAGGGAGATTTCTTAACGGTAAGGGACAGACCTCAGATCTGTCCTGACAAATCTATTTGGCCAGCAGGGACAGGGAAGTGATCTTACCCCTGTACTCGGCACTGGTGAGGCCGCACCTCGATTCTTGTGTTCAGTTTTGGGCCCCTCACTACAAAAAGGACATTGAATTACTCGAGCGTGTCCAGAGAAGGGCAACGAAGCTGGTGCAGGGTCTGGAGCACATGTGGTACGAGGAGCGGCTGAGGGAACTGGGGTTGTTTAGTCTGGAGAAGAGGAGGCTGAGGGGAGACCTCATCGCCCTCTACAACTACCTGAAAAGAGGTTGCAGAGAGCTGGGGATGAGTCTCTTTAACCAAGTAATGAGCGATAAGAGAAGAGGTAATGGCCTCAGGTTGCGCCAGGGAAGGTTTAGACTGGATATTAGGAAGTATTTCTTTCCAGAACGGGTTGTTAGGCATTGGAATGGGCTGCCCAGGGAGGTGGTGGAGTCCCCATCCCTGGAGGTGTTTAAGAGTAGAGTCAACATAACGCTGAGGGATATGGTGTAGTTGGGAACTGTCAATGTTAGGTTAATGGTTGGACTAGATGATCTTCAAGGTCTTTTCCAACCTAGATGATTCTGAAATTCCCAGATGGTCAGGAGGAATTTTAAAGGGCTGGAGGGGTATGGTGCAAAATGCTAGCCTGGCACCCACAGAGACTGAAGTCTGTTATTTATAGAAAAGCAGAGGCAGAAAACAGATGGTGTGCTTCCTCACAATATGGTCTACAATTGCTGCATTGTGTCAGCACAAATTTGTGGGGTACCACATCAAGAACTGGGTTGATGGCATGGCCTCTATCCCCAGTCAGTTCTTTCCTCTGCATGCCTAGAAAGATAGCAGCTAATACCATGTGCAGTGGCAGTTTTATAATACAAAAAAGACCACTTTTAGAAAGCCCTGGTAAAACAGTATAAATAAGAAATCATGTCAATGGCATCAGTGGAATAATGCCAGTGTCAATCTGCTGCAGCTGAAAGAAGACTGAAGCCCAGCCTGTGAGAAGCAGACAAACTCGGATTTTTTTTGTACATTTGAGGATAGGATTCTGTGTACAGCTTTTATTATGTGCACAGCCTTCTCCCAGCACTCCCCAGGACTGACGGTGGGATGTATATCTCATGAGAACAATTTCATAAAGACATTTTCAAGATTTCCTTTTGTTGTTCACATCAGAAAAACACAAACACAACCTTGCCTATCTTTTTTTTCAGTATTCCTCTTTCCAGTCCCTTAAAACACCAAAGAAGAACTGAGATGATATCTGTTGAAGTAGAAACAAACTGATCAGGCAGACTATCTTAATTTAAACCTAGACTCGGATTCTATCTGGAATGTATTTTCAGGGGACATTCAAGTTTTTCATGTTTCTTTTGCTGAAGCCAGTCAGGAAATGGTTTTGTTTCGTTTCTGAAATGTTTCAAAGTAGAAAAATCCTTTTTGTTGACACTTTCTGCAGATTATTTGGACATTTCCATGAAATATTTGTGTGACAAAATTGCTATGTAGCAGATGTAATCCAGTTAGAGACCTTCCAACCTGAGGGCTTGAGGCCTCAGGTAAAAGTAGTGACATGGCAGAAGGCAAGAACTGCAAACCAAAGCATTGTGATTTTCAGACAAAAGGTTAGAATTCTTGGTTAAACAATGTAATCTGTCTCTTATTTGTTTATTTATTTGTTTATAAATGAATCTTCCTTTTCTTTTAAAAAAATGAGGTTTTTTGTAAACTGAAAGAAATGTCACTAGAAATCATTTTTCTGCTGATAAAATCAGCAGACTGCTACAATGTGACTGTCTTAGGTCTGACTTGAGTGAAAGTAGACTCAAGTTCCATTATTATTTTGGGATATTTAGGAGAAGCCTAAGTGTAATATCCATGTACAGGCACAGTGGAGATGTTAGAAAAGGGATGCACTCTATTGGTGTCCTCGTGTTTATCTGGGAAGAGTTGCTTCTGCAGTTCCTTTTTTTTCCTGAAAAAGATAGAGAGAATATGCATGTGGAATGTTGTTGATATAGAAAAAATCATGCAAACTGTCCGAACTAGAGGCCTCTGAGTTCAAAGAGAACTATTTGTAACTTTTCTTTCACTGCCCTGGCTTTTGGTTTAATTAAGAAAATATCTTTTGACTGGCTAATCTAGTTCATGCTAAAGGAAAAAAATCATCAATCTGCATAGGAAAAAAGCTCTTATAGTAATTATGTTGTGAAACAAAAAAGTAAATCCATTCTGGACACATGATAAAATTCCACTAGTGGTATACTAGAAATGCATCTCTGGATGTTGCAGACATGATCTGAAAACCAGGGGATCTTTCTTTCTGAACTTGCTGGAGCCTGAATGACTTGGTTGATAGGGCTATATGTCATCCCTCTGGCATCTTCTGATGATGATGCTTTTTAATACCATATGCCAGTCACCAAACCCATGCACATTTTACTTTTGTGTTTCTGCACTGCAACATGCTGAGAAAAAATGTTACTGTGAATGTGACCAGATAAAATTTTAAAAATTGTAAGAGCTACTCAAATGTCCTTCACCATAAATGATCTCTTTTTGCTTGAACTTTTAACTTGTTCATATTTTTCAGCTTGTGCTATCTTTGCTGACAAATGAGGAAATTCAGGTATCTGTGATTCTTTTGTATAGTGCTTTTTGCAAAATGATTGTTTATTAAAGACGTACTTTCCAAACAAAGTTTGACTGTTATTGCCTTCCTTTGGGCTATATTTTGCATATGGAAGAAAATACTTTGCCAGATTCTTAAATGCAAAGTTATTCTATTCTACAAGAAAGTGAGGAAGGTTTTCAATATTTATTTTCATTACAGTGCATAGATAAAAAATCAGAATTAAACCTCTTATTCACAATTTATCACAACTGAATTATGTACATTAAATAAAACATGCAGTGGAGCAGCAACAATCTGTTGTTAGTACAGGTGAAATGCAATTGCAGTTAACATTTATAGGACTTCTAACTTGAAACAAAGTTTACAGAATTACTGACAAACTTGAGAATGAAATGTTATAATGATTATGTTTCAATTTATGAACAGTTTGCTTACATTTTCTGATATAAATAGATTATCTAGGAAGAGATCTTAGCTATAGTGATGTCAAAGGCAGAAAATCAAGTAATTTCTGTGCAGTCAAGACTGCATATCAAACTCTGCTGGTTTAATTTCTGGCATTATGAAAGTAGTAGTCTTCATGACATATGTGCCATACTTATATCTATTATAGCTCTCATTAATATTGACAGAGGCTCTATGCTTGCTTTATAGTCTTGCACTCATTTTTTAAATAATGACAACAATTGATCATAGTTCTATAACCTTTTGTATTCAGGATCTCCACACATTTTACAGACATCATTGAATAAAGCTTCATAACAATCAGAAGGCTTGGTGATGGCATTAATTTTGTTCTCATTATCCAGTGGAAAACCCAAGGTACACAGGCCCTAGCTGATGTACCTTTAGACACTTGGGAAATCTAAGTACAGCCAACAATAAAACCAAGACTTGAGGCAGCTCAAGTGTTTATATGACAGCTATCAGAATACTTCACACTAATACAGATAGGTAAATATCCAGCTGTGTCTCAGATTACTCATCTCATTGGTGTCTGGAAATTTTCTATTTTGTGGCAGTTACTGATTTCATATCTGGTGTCAACTGACACTTCTCAACCTAGATTATGGTGTTGTTTTAAATTAGCTAGGCATCTGGATGCTCATGCATGCATCAAAGCCTCATTCTCAATGCATCAAAAACCGTGCCTCTTTGATGAATTTTCTCACTTTATTGGAATGAAAACTAAACCGGCCAGAGCTCACATGCACATCTATACTATTTCATTTTCTCACTCAATTTCCAAAGTGACCTTATTTTTCTTGCTTTTGTAAGAGACCAGCCCTGGTCGCACAACCTGATGTGCAAAGGGGCAGTGCTGCTATGCAGCAGTGTATCCTCAGTACCACTAGTGGAAAAGCCAAGCCATTTGACACCTACTTTTGGCTGTCAAATGAAGAGAGCCATTTCCTCTTATTAACAAGTAAAAACTTTTCCGGAACTGAAGAGATTTAGTTATGTTACAGCCCATTGCTTCCCATTGCTGCAGAGAAGGTGTGGAAACACAACACTAACACTAGTGTGTGGAGACAGAACACTAACTTTTAAAATGGAAAGTAAAATCTGAAATTTGTTGAAAATGCCTTACAATGTCCTGTATAATTTATTAGCAACAAAGTCACTCTTCACTGGGGTTAAATGTGATGGCAGGTAAAAGATAAAACATGTGCTGTCTTTATGAATCATGCTAGAAACTCATCCAAATGATTGATGAAATGCATAGACCAAATTTTACATAAAGAATGTATGTTAAAACCCTTTGTTTAATCACCAGTAGGAAAATCATACAGTTTAAGAGTAGTTTTGAAGCAATTTTTTGGTTTCTTTTCAATATATGTTGTTTGAAGTTTAGAGGCTCTTGTAAATTCAGAACATGGAAGTGTGTTAGGAGAAAAATATAAAAACTGACCTTCACATGGGCTGTGAGAGCTACCCCTGACTTCAACAGGATAGGTGGCTGTTTAGAGTTATTGAAAATCCTTGCATAGATTACATTTTCAAAGTTGACTAATAATCAGGGTGCACAAACTGCAATGCTCATCTCTTAGGAGCTACAGAATCAACATCTTTTGAAAATTAGACCTGTTAAGAAACTTTGAAGTTCTCCAAAATGAGAGCAGTCCCAGGTCAGACAGTATGTAGGGCAGTCCTATTAAGTCAACAAAGGTAACAAATGTCTACATTTGTTATCCAGGTTTCCAGGTTGCAAATAAGGGAGTCTTCTTATAGTCTTATAGTGTTTGGTTTTGGTTTTTTTTCTCCTGATCTCCTTCTATGGCAAGGTGACATGCTTAGTGGATGAGGGAAAGGCTGTGGATGTTGTCTACCTGGACTTTAGTAAAGCCTTTGACACTGTTTCCCACAACATTCTCCTAGAGAAACTGCCTGCTCATGGCTTGGATGGGTGTACTCTTCGCTGGGTAAAAAAATGGCTGGATGTCCAATTCCAAAGAGCGGTGGTAAAGGGAGTTAAATCCAGTTGGCAGCTGGTCACAAGTGGTATTCCCCAGGGATCAGCATTTGGGCCAGATCTGTTTAAAATCTTTATCAGTGATCTGGATGAGGGGATCAATGGCATGCTCAGTAAGTTTTCAGATAACACCAAGTTGGGCAGAGATGTTGATCTGCTTGAGTGTAAGAAGGCTCTACAGAGAGATCTGGACAGGCTGGATCAATGGGCCAAGGCCAATTGTATGAGGTTCAACAAGGCCAAGTGCCGGGTCCTGCACTTGGGTCACAACAACCCCATGAAATGCTACAGGCTTGGGGAAGAGTGGCTGGAGAGCTGCCTGATGGAAAAGGACCTGGAGGTGTTGGTCAGCAGGTGTCTGAATATGGGCTGGCAGCGTGCCCAGGTGGCCAAGAAGGTCAATAGCATCCTGATTTGTATCAGAAATAGTGTGGGCAGCAGGACTAGGGAAGTGATCGTCCCCCTGTACTCATCACTGGTGAGGCCACACCTTGAATACTGTGTTCAATTCTGGGCCCCTTGCTACAAGACAGACATTGAGGTGCTGGAGTGTGTCCAAAGAAGGACAACAAGGCTGGTGAAGGGTCTAGAGAATAAGTCTTATGAGGAGTGGCTGAGGCAACTGGGGTTGTTTAGTCTGAGAAAAGGAGGCTTTGGGGAGACCTTATTGCTCTCTACAATTACCTGAAAGGAGGTTGTAGCAAGGTGGGTGTGGGTCTCTTGTCCCAAGTAACAAATGGAAATGGCCTCAAGTTGGACCAGGGGAGGTTTAGATTGAATATAGGAAAAATTTCTTCACTGAAATGGTTGTCAAGCATTGGAACAGGCTGCCCAGGGAAGTGTTTGAGTCACCATCCCTGGAGGTATTTAAAAGACTTGTAGATGTCGTGCTTAGGGCCATAGTTTATTGGTGGACTTGGCAGTGTTAATGGTTTGACTCAAAGATCTTAAAGGTCTTTTCCAGCTTAAATGATTCTATGATTCTATGAGTAACAGAGATGAGTTTGTTGTAAAATGGTTACAAAATATGAACATTTTCAAGGGGATTTGCCTCTACACAGAGTTTTGGAACAAATTCCTCAACACTCTTCTTGTGTTGTTTGATACATATTTTTGACTTGGTTCCCAGGCAAAATGTCATTCATTGCAGAACACATAACTATTTACAATATGGATATTTAATTCATTTTTTATGAGTGAATCTGATGTTGCTGCATATTTGCCTAAACCCACATTGTGTGAATTTTCAGACACATAAAGGAAAGCAGTGTGGTTTTATATATTGCTATTATGTACATCTTTCCAAATTTAACACATTTACTACACTATGTACAATTTTAGCTGACTCTTCATACGTTTCTGCATGTTTTCTACTGTAGGTCTTAGAAAAGCTGTGTTCATATAAATATTTAGAATAACATACTTTTGTTTGATTTACATTTTTTTCAAATGTCTTCTAGTTTGGAAGAGCTAGCTTGTTAGGTCAAGCCACTGTTATCTCTGTTACATAGCATATAAGGGAATGAACTATTAAAATACATAAGCACAAACAAATTTAGTAAAAATGTAAGGAACATCATCGGTAAAGACATTACTCCACTGTTGAGTAGAAAACACGTCAAATTTCCTGTAAGAAGAAGGCATGATAAGAAAATTCCAAGGAACAATGTTATTATATCTGAAAAACTGTAGAAGACTTTTCAACTAAAGATAAAAGATCAGGTCTCTTATCAATACCTCAAACACTCCTTGCAACAGAAAAAGAAGCTTTTATGTGAACTTGTAGGATTATCTGTATTTTAATATCCTTTTTTTATGTTATCAAGGCTAGGGAATGTTAATACTAATTTGATTTTGATTAATTTCTCTCAGTGACATAAGATGTTCTCTCTTTCTTGTTATACTTACTGGAATATCCACTGGCCTCGCTTCTGTTTCCGCTTATGTTGGCTGTAGATCAGTATAGCATCTCTGAGTTCAACAAAATGTAACTACAAGCAGAACAGGCATTGTTTTCTTTTGCATGTGTACACATAATCTTGAACATATGGTTCCAAGCATATTCTTGATTTAAATTGTCACTAACTTCAATGCATGCTTGTTCTTTATTTTTGTCCTGTTTTGCATTTGTTACCCAAGAGATTCATAGCCAGCTGCAAGGCTCCTTCTTTGGGCAACACCCAAGGGACTTAAATGAAGGCAGCTAGAAAACTCCATTGTATGAAGGCATCCAAAGATAATTAGGTTGCCTGGTACAAGGGACTATGAAGAGAAATGAGACTGGGGGTGGTGAAAACACTCTGAATTAATAATCACTACTAGCACAGGAGATTTTGAGAGTTACTACAGATCAGCTTTCATCTGGAGATAGTTTAACTTCTGGTGAGGCCAACTTTTCTTTCAGATACTCACCATACCAGGAGAGACTGAAAAAGTTATGTTTTCCTCTTATTTCAACACATGATCCAAAGACACTTTGGCAGACTTTAGAATCCCTTTGGCACAAGAGAACTTTTCAGATATATATAATCTTTTTCACCTTCCGGTTATGATTCAGAAATACCTAAACTGTGTTAGTTGAGCGTACTATCTTGAAGAGTAAGATGCAAAAAAGGATTATGTCCCATCTAGGAATTCACAAATACTGTAAAAGAAGGATATTGAATGAAACTCAAAACATCTGCAATTTTGAATGGCAGCATATATATTTTGGAAGAATCCTTCTATCACATTTTGTTTATTATTTACTGTCACTGAACCCACTTATACTGACTTCAGAAATAACATTAACTAACTGCATTACAAATTTGAAAAGTAATCTCTCTTCAGCACAGGCTGATTTGGTTGAAAGTTGGCATAATGTTAAAGTCATCAGAAATAATGTGGCAGAGTATACTGTTTAACTATCCTGTTAGAAAATACATATTTTTTACCTGGTGATAGTGAAAATTGAGACATATAATAATTCTGATGTATGCACTGGCAATTTTATATGTATCCATCATACTAATACTGACCTCTATTGCTTTGAAGGCAAGGTTAGCTCTTAGCAACACAATTTTAGTTTAAGATTAGCATATTTTTCCCTTATCATTAAATGCTATTCTCAGTCTATCAGATTTGGTGGAATTAATAGGGTGATTTAAATCTTGAATTTCCTATTCTTCATATCAAGAGGTTATATAGCAGTAAGAGATGAACACACACTGAGCTTGAACACCTCTGCTGAATATCCTGAACAACTGGAAGATGAAGAGGAAACAAGATTTTAAAGGTAGGAAGAGAGGTCATTTTATAGAGAAAAAATCTTGCTTTTTGTTTTCTAAAGTAAAATAAGTTGATCACTTAACTTTTTGTCAGTTTAGTTCTCCATACTTCCAGTCATCATGGTAGCATTTTTCTGTGCTTGTTTAAATACTCTAAGAATAGATGTCCAGAATTGTACAAATTATTCCTGTCTCTACAGTGTTGTTTTTTTTTTTCTCTAGAAAACTTCAACTAATAAAGATGACATTTGGTGGCAGAAGCTTCCATTTCTAGATGTTAAATAAAAATCTGCTTCCCCAATCACCATATAAATACTTTTATGGAAAATCGAAGCAAAAATTTTATTCAGTTGTAGGGCCATACAGGGATTACATTTAATTTTCAACCTTTTCTTCACCATCTCATTGCCTTGATTCTTTCTTCCTTGTTCTCTTTTTATTTATTATAACTTGACATTAGATGATCTATTCAAGTGCCTCTGTTCTTTATGTCATGGTTTTATATCCTCATTAATACGTTTTTTCCTTTGGTCATTCATTGTAGGTCACTTTCCAGTTCTCACTCTATTATTCAGGTAGTTTCAAGAATTTTCCAAAATTTTAAAATTAGGTTTCAGTTTGATCAGGAGTTGTTATTCATTATTATCTGTGAAAGGAAACACAATCCTGGCTCAGAAACAACCAGTCTGATGAGCTGGCTTTGTGCTGCAGGTCTTGGATTCCCTGAGATCCCAAGGGTGAGGAGGAACTGGAGTGCCTAGGAGTCAAAGCTGACCCAGAAACCTTGGCACTTGGATGCTATGGCTCTCACGAGCTTTGAAACTCATGGCTTCATGTCTGTTGAGGCCGAGATTGAGCCAAGAGTTTTCTAACCTTGGAGGACCTGGGAGTCTGGACATTTGCAGCTGGCAACCCTAGGACTTTCTGGGTCACAGGTCCTTGAGAATCCATTCAGTGGCTCTTTACAGAACTGGGAGCCTGGAAATGTCTTTGTGTTGGGCCACACAGGAGCCTGGAATTAGAGGTGACAAATCCTGCCTGGAAAGTAGGTTTTCATTGCAACTTTGTATTTGATCTTCTTTCATTAAATGTTCTTACAATAATTTGGAATTGTTTTAAGGGGAAACAGTTTTGGAGCAGTGTTAAGTGTGTTACCTTCAAGGGTCTCTGCAAGTTTCTGGATGTTTTGCTCTTGGAAACACTGATATGTGGAAAAAGAGCATTTGAGGTATCTTGCAATGGCTCCAGAAGTTTGATTACAACTCTTGCTCTAGGTTTGCCCTAGAAAGCAAGATGTGTCCTTGATTTTTGATGACCCTGAGGTTATTTTCACATAAGGGTACATGCAGATGTGTGTATAGTATGTGTTTATGTTGGAATTCTACAATGATCATAATTCTACTTCCCCTAAAATCAGCTGGAGTTTGGCAACCTATTTCAGTTAAAACAAATTACATGTTCATTCAGAAATAAACAGACTCTTTTGGCATGTTGAACTTGTGCCTTTTCATAATGGTTATGAGGCTTGTTGCTTTTTAAAACTGGAATGTGGTTTGTGTAATTTATGGACATAAACTAAAATAAAAAAATTCCAGAAAAAAAAGTGACAAGGTTGTTAGGGTTCCAGTAATGTGGATACTTACTGGTTTTGGTTAACTTCTTTTTTCCTAAAGGAATAAAATACATCTTTAGTCTCTGGCTACAGATGCAGATGCTTCCTTAGCACTTTGAATTACCAGAACTTTATGTGGGTGAAAGTCACTCTTAGTGACAGGATCAGAATTACAGTTCAATTTGGATTAACCTCCAAACATTCAGATGCTTACTGTATCTTAATATTTGAATGCTTATTGGGTAAGGACTGTATCAGCTTCTTTACTATGCAAAATGGGCTAAGAATCCTATGGGAAAAACATTTTGTGTTAAAGATTTCTAATACTTTTTGCCTGAGGAGCTAGGAAGCTTGTGAAACAGTCTTTCTCAGACTTTGTTGCTGTTTTACCAGGCTCTGAATTTTCTGAACTTTCCAGTGCATGATCTAATATAAGGGGAAAAAAAGGCTAGATGTTGTCCTGCTTAGTCCAGTCTGTTTGGACTCTTGGGTCTTCTGATCAGCCTGACAGTGGATGTTTGTATAAAACTGCATGTTCTGACTTCCTATCACTGTCCTAGTACATGGGAGCCTCCCAGCAAGTATTGGCACTGTCACCCATTATTTAGGAAAAACTCACTCATCATCCCACTCTGTTACTCTGTCTCTCAGTCCTGAAGTGAGAGATAAGCCACAGCCTTGGTCTCTCAAGCCATCTTTTATGAAGTAGGGAGAGGTCCTGGAGAGGAGACCAGAGGAATCTGCACTTAAAAGCATGAACTGCAGTGGGACAGGGGTCTGCTAGACCCTTTGTTTAACTGTCTGTTAACCCTTGTTAACTGAAATAATGCTTGTTGGGATAGGACAGTGCAGTGGAAAAACAGTATTTGAAACAAAGGTTTAGAACCTCAATTTTTATTTTCAGGCATATTATTAAAATTCAGTGAGCAGGAAAGCAGTGAGACACAGAAATCAATTCAAAGACCCTACCTGACCTTTAAATAAAAGGTAGAGGAAAAAAAAAAAGAGTGATGTGGTTGAGTGTCTATCATAAACCTTTTTAGCTGTCAAAGCAAGAAATACAGTCTATGTTTGGATTACCAAAAATAGAGATATATTTGCTGCTCAATAGAGATCTCTAGAATTGCATGTCACAGCATGCAATTACTAAGATGGATATGAAATATAACATCCAAATAATATTTTTTGCAAAAGAGAAGATATTATAAATAGCTAAATGAATTGTCTCAGATAAAGCAGAAACTATTATGTTTATTACTTTATCTTTTGTTGGCCAAGATTCTGTTCAGCAACATTAAAGTTTAATGTTAAGTATATGTTTGAAATTCTTTACGGTCATCACTTAAACAAAAGTGCCAGTGGACATTAGTTGTTAGCTTTAAAATCACTCAGGTGATGATTATAGCTTAAACTATAGATTAACATATAGGGCATATTTAGTGAAAGCAACAGATAAACCTATAGTGACTATAGTGGATCCGGGATTGCATGGATTAAATGGAACAACCAGTGATAGTATTGAAGACCTCCTTTTAAAGAGGTTCTTATTGTTCTGACTGGATTTCTTTTTAATAGGGAACTGCATTCTAAGTAACAAAATTTCCTAAATGGAGATAACATCTTATCTCTCACAATTTGCTGATCAAAAACATCTACTAACTTTGTGATCGTTCTAATGATTTAAAAGGACCTATTTAAGAACCTTACTCAGTCTGACCTCTATGCTGGTAAGGTGTGAGATACATAGGAGATGGAGGACCAAATGCTCTCCTGCCAAGAAGGTACTTGAGGTAGAATGTGTATTCACTGGGCCAATTTGTAAAGATCTGAAAGGTGTCAACACAGCTTTAGCATATAATAGAATATATAAAGCTTAATCACAGTTTTTAAAGAATATTTCTGGATGTCTTTTGTGAAAATAATATATTTGGGCTCCTGATGCCAAGTATATAAAGGCACATCTTTTCAACCCATGATTCAAACTATGTAAACACCACAAATGAGTGAAACATTTCTGTACTCTACTATTTCCTGATAAATAAGTATCATGTCTCAAGTGCTAAAACACAGGCTCAGACTCTGAGTTTAAACATTATTCTTAAGGCTACATCCTTATACCTTCAGTGCTTAGGATACAGATGCCTAAATGTCTTATTAGATATGAATCTAAATTAATAATATGCTTCATGTTTACATAGATAATTGGGCAGTTAGAGAAGAAAAAAGCAAATACTGAGTGGAAAACAAAAAAGGAAATTATAAGCAGCATCACGTAAAAACTTGAAATAATTACTAATGATATCACTTTTGTAAAAATTTTTGTAAAACTCTTTGTTCATCTGTTCATCCTTATAAAAATATTATTTTATTCAATTCAGGTCTCACTTCTGCCTGCTTTATAGAATGTTGCAAAATACATAATCAGCAAAAGTTATACAAGCAAAATAGCAAAATATTCCTGAGAGTTTATTTTGTGCTGAATGTCTACGTTAATAGATGTCAAACTATTTGATTATCATTAATTGGATTTTAGAAAAGTTTATAATTTCAGAGGACCTTGATTAGGAATTCTTAGCATTATTGACAAAGTTTGTGTTCTGCTTTCTGTCAGTTGAAATAAACAGCTAGAAAATGTCTTTCTCTGCAGCCGTTTTCTGTATTATGTTAAGGAACATTAAAGGGAGAACATTAATTTGAGGAGACTCCTTGATAAATTTTGTTCAGTAAGTCACCAAAGTCTGACAGTTAAATCTGATTTTTGTTCAGACCATATTAGAAAAAAATTCTTTATAAGCTTTTGTTTTATATCATGAGGATATGAATGGGAATTGAGATTATTTAATATAGATGACACATAAACAAGTCAGATAAGGACATGAGTAACCATGAACAGATATGATTGCTAAGGAAAATAAACTCAGGGGTTTGGGGAAAGCTGGTTGTGGTGTGGTATATAAATAAACAACAATAATAAACTTATCTGTTTTGCAGAATGCCATAGATAAAGTGTATTTCCTTTTATATTACAGTAGGAAATATTCTGTCAGAAAGAAGTAGACGATAGCTGAATCTTTCTTAAAAGCTAATAAATGTCTATCCCTTTTCTTAAGTGACTGATTTTTAAACCTAAAACTTATACAAAAACTCTGTCTTTTAAATTTTATGTTATATCACTCTTGCAGGATTTGAACACAGGAAACACATTTAAAATGATATAATGGAAGAATACAACACTGTAGGTCACACAGATTGGCTCATATTAATTTAGAGGGCATTGGTCATGACCTGTTAGTTAAGCAGTCACAATATTTTCCATTATAAACCTCCCTTGAAGTTGTTCTTTCCTTTTTTGTCATTCATAAGCTAATCCACATGTATTGCAGATGTTTATACAGATTCATAAACATTTTTTAAAAATATACATTTTATTTTAGATGGCATTCAAAAAATATTATAAATGGTTTGCAGTAAAAGGTGAGCTGTTCATGTGCCCCTGGCACATTGACCTAAAGAGAAGATTCATTCTTGGTGTTGCCTCCTCCTGATCCCCCCTTCCAAAAGCTCCAGCCCAGTCAGTCCTGGGCTGCGTCTCCTCAGTGAGATAGATGTGCTCCACGCGTGCTCCGCCGTCCCAACCCCCTGCTGATGTTCCCACTGTGGGGGCCTGTTGGACACAAGGACGCACAGGTGCATTCGGAGGGAGGGCAGCAGAGCAAAGGGTACTACCCCCTGGCAGGGAGGATCTGTGCTCAAGCACTCCACGAAAGAGATGTAGTCAGTGTTTGTCTTTGTGCTCCTCATGTTGCTGCTGCTGTGGTACGGGAAGAGTGATAGACACAAACCACAGGTGATGTGTTAGTCCAAGAAATAGAATAGTTCAAATAATTGATGTGTTTTGGCAGGCTAAATGGATTGAAAGAAATCATTGTAGTGGCTCTGAAGTGACTGGCTTTTTTGTTTCTGACAAAATAGGAAATAAATGTAAATAATATTATAATGCAGGTGCACACTATTATGCTGTCACTTGTAAAGGCAGAAACTAGACTCATTGACCTGTGATTCTCCTTCCATTTGGTACTGTCAAGATTTATGACAGATGGAGAATTCTGGGGATGTTTGTTTAACTTTTGCTTGGAGGAAAAATTGGAAGAGAGTAGTTTTTCACTGAGAACAGAGATGTAAAGGTCAATATCCCTTTCTTTATGACTAACAGTGTCACAGGCTCTTATGTGACTCATTCCCAGAAAAAATTGTGAAATTAAATTAATTAGTCATTATAAAATGTTAGGTCTCAGTCTGAAAAATATCAAGGAAATAAGTAGTAATAATTCAGTTCATGTTATATTCTTGTATGCATCAATTGAGCTGGGTCAGATCACACTTCCTCTTTGTGTGGTTAGAAAAAAAGGAATTGTTGGTTTAGGCCAAAAAGTTGAAATTTATAATTATAAAATAACATAAACACCAAAGCTTGTGAGAGTAATGCTTATATTTCAGTTATTAAATAATCAAAGTTATGTACAGGGCTGATTTTTCTTCTCAGCTAAGGGATGTCACCAGCTTTTATGTAGGCTAGCCCTTGGATAATACAATCAAAATACTAATTCTTCTCAAAAATTATTTTGTTATTAACCATATAAAACATTGAGTTAACTATCTGACTGCTACCTAAGATTCATATTCATGTGAATTTAATGAAACATGGATGTAATTTTTCATACTGTACCTGCATGTAGTTCATATATGCTACCTACTTAGAATAGTAGTTGAACACTATCAGCTAAAAAGAACAAACTGTTTACATGTTAATATATAACAGATGTCTGAATCAGTTATCTCCACTTATACTATATTATATTACATTGTTAATTTTGGGCAGTACACCAAAATCTATTGCCCTTGAAAATATACTTGTAGGTCACACCCATTTGCACATTTAAATAGAATGTCATATTAAATTGTGGATTTCATTTTTAAAAACTAGAAGCATGAATTGGTACTTAAAATCATTTTAATTGAAATTACATATTGTATTCATTATCTCAAATTATTCCATGATAGGAATTTTCCACAATAAAAGAGTACGAAACTCTAAAAAATTTCTCATGTACTGTTGCTGACCCCAAAACAAGCAAGCAATACCATTCATATTATGATCTCAATTAATGATCCACAGTGAAGGTACATTTTTCTAGGGAAAAGAAAAAATCCTGTATATACATGAAATACTGTTTGCATCTGAGAAAAATGCAATCAAATTCTAATGTTTTTGGACTTTGAACAAAGGGAGAGAGAGAATGCATTATTATTCTTCACTTTCACAGATCAAGATATCAAAAATACTATTTCAGCGATCTGTGTCACAAGAAAGAAAAAAATGTAAGGTTTAATATCATACACATTTTTGTCAAGAGTTGCAATCACACTTGGTAGAACAGAAGACAGTAATTTAAATAATTTTTTCAATACAAATTTCAAAAATTTTTACAAGAATTTAGAAGTATTCAACAGCAGAGGGCATTCTAATTTTATGGGAAGGTAGTAAAATGACATTTTAATTTACATAAATGCTGTTAAATATATATTATATATAAGTATATATAAAAGAAATAGAAAAATATAAACACAAGGCAAAGTCTCACAGTGAAATAGTAAGATCTGCATACATTTTAAGAAGACTGTCTTTACTGTATTATGTGTTTTGAAATTGAAGAAAAAACACTAATTTTTCCTGCTTTTAGGGTCCAAACATTTGTTCATATGGAAGCTGTTTTGGATAAATGTACGAATGCATGTATGCATTCATGCATGTATTTATATATATGTATGCCTTCTATGCTTCAATCTGTGGTCTGTAAAGAAAAAAAAGTCGAAGCCCTTGTTACAGTCAGTATAAATATATTCATGTAAAGTTGAAAGGAAATACATACTTATATATACAGCTAATATAAATATATTTCCTTTCAACTTCACAGTTATAAGATGCACAAGTGACTACATCACTTTGGAATACCTCCCTGTGTGATTTAAGTTAAGTATTTAATCTTTTTCTACTATGGATATGGTCCTTCCATTCTCTTTCAGATTAAGTTTCCACCGAAATCAGGAGAAGTTTAGTTTGAGCAAGTGTTTTAGGTTTAAGCTTTTTATTGACAAATAGCTGTCAATAATCCCCTTTTCAAAGAAAGACTATGGTCTGACACAGCTTCAGCATTGTATTCTGCTAATTTATTGTTTTTAAACTTACACTTAAAAACTACATTTATGAGCACATAATTTAGAAATTAACATCTGGAAGCTCTGAACAGATGCGGTTTGAGAGTAAGGTGGCTGGAGAAATGCTTCCCATCTACTGGTGTTCAGGGTTATATTGAATTTGCTTCCTGGAGCAGGAATGTGAAGCAGTGCAATGGCTTTCATATGTTTACAAATGGTGCATGAAAAGCATCACCGTTCAGCATTGTTTGGGTAAGTTAGACCCACAGGTTGTATACTCAGCATGGATTTTTCCTGTCACGAGAGAGGATAAGCTCATCAGGTCCATTAGGTCAGAGGTTGAATAGGAAAGGCAAGAGACCATGCAAGAGTTCCCAGCACTATGCCCTACTTGTAAATAAATAGAAGACCTCAGTCTCCACCTCTATCAAGTCTTCTCTTTCACAAACACTTAATTCAGCAGCACAAACAGCCTTTTTTTTTTTTTTTTTTCCCCTTAAAAGATAAAAAGACACCTACAGATCTTATTCTGTTTGCCTGGGCCTGTCTGCCTTTCTTTACCATTTGTGATGATTGATTGCTTCTATGTTTCATCAATTAAAAATGTTTTAGAGTACAAAGTCTTCAGCATGTTTAATAGAGTCTGGTTAAGTAAACATCCTCCACCAAGGCAGCACAAGTAGAGCTTAAAATAAATACTGCTACTGTGCCAAGTTCATAATTACTTGCACATTTAGCACTTTACCATGTCCAAAGCATAGCCATAAAAAAAACTCAACATCTTGTACTTACTGTAGTTGTCATGAAACTATAGCTATTTAAGTACTGCAGGGCATTTACATTTTTGAAATATTTGATTTTCCAGTTTATATCATATATAGAATTTGTTTCAAAGAACCAAAAGCTGATCCTGAAGATGAGCAGTGGTTAGGCTTTGTCAACAAACTAGCCATGTAAGTGCTTTAAATACAAATTTCTTTCTGTCAATAGAATAAGTTTTCAAGGATACAACATGAAAGGATCTAATGCATCTGTCACTCCTAGTGCTACCAGCTTTATTGGAAAGGCAGACTTTCATCTGTGATTTTACATCAAGATAGATAAAATCTATTATATTTTAGTGACAGATACCTGTTACACCTAAAAAAGCTGCCCTTAACAACTGGGTGTTTTGAAATCATATCACTGAAAAGCTTTACATTCAGTTATATTTGGGGATACAACTATTTAAGAAAAATCTTTTATGAAGAGCAATTTATGGATTAAAATCAATGCAACTTAAAAAGAAGGAAATTATTTACACTAGAAAAATATATAAATTGTAAAAGTTATGTAACAGTAATTTCTTCCAAATTTAAGACACTTTAAACGGCTAAAATAATGTATAAAATCCTTAGGGTAAATTTCTATCAAGCTCAATATCTGGACAGTGTAATGTCTGTAAAATAGATTAATAATAAGCTTTGAAACATAATGAGGAAAAAGGATATAAAGACAAATCATAACACAATGTTAAAAAAGAAAAAAAAGTATGGTGTGTAGAATATCAAGAATTACAAATTCTCTTTTTTAGTGACTGTTGACTGTAAGAAGGAATGCTGACAAAGATTTTGAAAAGCCATTAATGTTTTGTTTGTATCTGCTACTGATAAAATTGATTAGGGCACATTAAAGAGAACATGTTTTCAGAACAGAAATACTTAACTTTTCCAGATAATCAAGCCTTAAACAGGCAAGATATAAACCGATAGACTTTGCATGAACCTCTACAGGAATCCAAGGTAAATTTCCTGCTGGTCGTGTAGCAAATCTTATATTTGTAGTCTTGAAATATGGCCTGCAGATCATATCCTCGATAACTTAACTTTTCCACGGTGTGTGTTTGACAAGCTGGATTATATCTTATGCATCCCGGGTATCTAGTTAAATTACATTAGATACAGAATTCCAGGTTCGTCTATCCCTAAACCTTGAGGAAATTTGGGGTTGGAAGTAGGCATGTATAAATGGAATGGCTGTGGCTACATGCTTCTGGAATATTTGCCAGGTTGCTCCAGCATTTATCTGTCATCTGTATGTAACTTTTATTTCCCTAAAAATTTCTCACATACTGTGTTCTCTATCACTACTGAAAACATCATTTTCAAACTCATTGTCTATAGTGAGGATGTATTTTTTCTACCAATTGCTGAGAAATGTGGTCAAAAAAAAGGAAAGTAGAAGGAAGTTCTGAAGAAAAGATAGCTGAAGTTCTTCCTTTCCAAGTTTAGCTTTAACTTAAATCTGAATTCCAATTTTTATGTCTACAGCCTGTTCCACCTTCCATGTCTCTTTCATTTTCCCTCCACCACTCTTTTGGGCCTGTGAAATTTTGAGTGTGTTCATATGCTTAATAAATGATAAAAAGTAAAAACTAATAGTTATATTATTAGATGGTCACTAGAGGTTTTGTGTCCTGTGTAACCTTTTCACATTTGGAAAGTTCCCATGCCTTACGTTGGAATTGAAGATACAAGATATGTGTATGAAGCCATATGTGTATAAATGAGAAATCAACTATTTAAAATACAGATTATTGTAAGAATTCCTATTTTGACATGTTTGACCAAGCCATTGGCAAGCAGAGAGTTCTTGTTTTGAATTCCAAACAATAAGATTGCTATATTAGGCAATGTTCTTTAATATACATGAAACACTAAGGTCAGGAAAAGTTTTCATATTTCATGAACTGGTGTACATTTTGTTGAAATCATGCCACAATACTTCCAGGAAATTGTTACAATTTATATTGTGTAAGCAAAAGGAAGTACTGCATTGTTAAGAAAAAAATGAGTCTTTTATTTGACTACTTCAATTAAAAAACACATTAAATGTTGCAATTTCATAGCTGTGCAATGATAACAGTGCATTTGCTTGAAGACAACACAGCACTACAACTACCCCAAACATGAGTAGCACAACCATGCTATTCACCCAAGAGAAGAAGCTAAAGCATTACAGAGAAAGGAAACTTTAACAAAAACGTTCACATCACTTAACAGTTCAGTTAATCAACTTACTTTGATAACAGATTGAAAAGTATATTTAATTACATACCATTTAGGGTTCAAGAACGTAAGAATGAATATCTGATATAGAAGGGGAGGTTTCTGAAGGAAACATTATCCTTCTGTGAAGGAGATGTATTGAAAGTGTTTTGTTTTATTTTTAAGAGAACTAATTACTCTGGAGAAGAAAGGTAGACTTATCAAGTTAAGATAGCAAGTAATCTCTTAGTCTGGATATTTACCTGATATGGATCCAAGTACTGTTTTACAGGATACTCTTTCCTTCTTTCTCTCAGTATTTTTTTTTTGTTAGTTTGCTTTGTTTTCCTTTTATTTCTCATCTCCTCTCTCTCCTGAGTGTATGTGAGCATATGTTGTAGGTATATATAATAACATTAAACAAACACCTAAAGATGTATTAGAAATTGTACCATAATGTACTTATCTAAAATGGAGTATGTGGCTAAACTGTGGAAACAGGAAAAATTTAGATTATAACATTGAAAACATCTCAAGAAAAATGGAAATGTTGAATTCAAAGGTAGTTTAGTATAACTTCATTGTAAATTCACAGGTTACATAGTCTTTCCTCTGCTACCATGGATCTGCTTGAAGACTACTGCTCTAGTTTGTCAATGGCTTTCTTGTACTGAGGAACCTAAATTGGAATGCACTACTCCAGATGTGCTCTCATGAGTTCCAAATAGTTCAGGGCCTTCTGCAGTTAAGTGTCAAACAAGGAGGAAGCTTCTCAGCCTGCAGACTATGATCTTTTAATATGCTTGTGGCTGGCCTTCATTGCTGCAAGGGCACCCTCTCGCTCAGCTCCACCAGAACCCCCAGGACCTCCTCTGCAGAGCTACTCCAGTGCCAGTTGACTCCCCCCTCTGCACTAACGCACTGGGCTGTCCCCTTCAGGGTGAATGATTTTGTACGCACTGATGTTGAACTTTATTAGGTTTCCATCAGCCTCTGACCTGCTGGTGTCCCTCTGAACAGCAGCCCTTCCCTCCCACATATCAACTGATCCCTGCAGTTTGGCGTCATCTGAAAATTGCTAAGGATGCATTTGATTTCTTTTCATGACTTGATAATTAAGGCATCAACCCGTATTGGCCTCCGGTATGAACCCTGAGGAAAAGCACTTGCAGCCATCCATCAGCTAGATTTTAGCTGAAGCAGCCCAGCCAGTTTTTCACCCACCTGAACTGAGGCCTTGTTACAGCAATCTGTAAACTGTGTATTATCTATTTTATTTTCTGTTTCTTCTTTAGTTTGTAAACATCTGTAACATGCTACTAATAATTTTAAAATATTAAAATAATTTACTAATTTAAATGATCAAATGTTGGGTGTTACACACTTTGCAAATATTCAGCTTTAGGAAATAGTTGGATACACACCAGGATCCACAACAGGCCATTGATACAGTTTTGCTTCATTCAAACAGTCCCTTGGACTTTGATAAAGTCAAAACCCCCCAGCGCTTAGGTCACTTCAGTCCCTAATTCTGAAAATCCAACATCTTTTCTTGAAACAAAGTCCAAAATGTGCTGCATTATTTGTGTGTCCAAAGATATTATGCTTTAAAATCATAGGATTGAATACAAATTAGGACTTTTTTTTTTTTTTTTTTTTCCTAAGTCAAACTGCCAGTAGTCAGGGGATCTGGGGGACTGAAGAATGCAACTTTCAAAGGATATCAGGCCAGAACTTATGTGACCTACTATCTGAGATCTTCCTCTGTGCCAGGATGCTTTTTAGGTACAAAATATATCAGATTATGATGAAGTGGGGTAAGGCAAAGCTGCCTTAAAAAATCCTTTCACAACAAAATAATTGAGTTCATTGGCAAAAGGGTACTTACAGATTTGTTTTAACTTTCTGCAGATAATGGCACATGTGCAATTGCAACTGTGTTCTATTTTTATTGGGGATTTATTCTATGGTGAAGGAAATATTCAGACTTTTAAAAAATCTTATATAAAAAAACCAAAATGAAATGAAATATCCACATACAAATGAATTCTATAGTAATTTCATCTCTTCTATGAGCTGACAAGATGGTCCTTTCTGTCTTTTACAGATGACTTTGTGTTACAATGAATATCCCAACTTTTTCAGTGAGTTTAAAAAGTTCCATTTTTCTACCTATCTAAATGCCATGGTGCCATACATTCTCCTCTGCGATGGAGCAGAACTGTCCGCACGACACCCTTGCCTAGGAAGAACAGCATCATTTTTTGAGGGAATAAAAGATTTTTTGAGGGAATAATAGATTAAGTGACTTTCTCAAGGACACAGGAAATCTGTGGTAAAGCAGAAAAAGGAATCCTAGTATCATGAAACTCTAGACAGCACTGTTAAACACCAGACCACCAAAGCTCAGGCCTGAGGCACACTCTGCTGAGGGAAAAAAGTCAAGCTAAATGTTTCAAATTGAAACTGGCGGGACTTCCAGTCCCTTCCACAGTTACTTCCCAGCAGAGCTGCACAGGACCTTGTGCATCGGCTGACTGTCAAAACAAAAGCTCTGAAGGATACATGGTAAGGGCTGTCGCAGTGGACCTCCTCATGTGATCTGGTACAGCAAGGACAGGACTTTCTGGACAGCACTGCACATTGTGCCAGCTTTCAGGTGTCCTGTCAGTACAGCTTGTGTCAGTAAAAGGACATTTAAAAAAAACAGTTGCAAACCCCTCTAGTCACAGTTGCACTTGACACTCGCAGACCACACCAGGGGAAACAAAGACAAAAAATGAACCTAAAGGTTTAAAAAGGCTTTTTTCAATAACCTGCACAGCCTGTGGTTGTGGAGTGAGTGGCACAGAGACCGGCAGCTCTCTTGTGCAGTTTCTAGCAGTGACAAGTAGTCACAGAGTCACCCGAGTATAGCACTGAGCAGGGACAGTGGCTGCGTACCACACCTCTCACCACAGCTGGATGGTTGGGTAGGACAGACAAATTGCTAATTATCTTGATTAACGCATTTAACTCTGGATAAGGGGAAGACAAGAAGGCAGACTAAGTTAACAGAAGGGACACACTAAGTTAACAGAGGACAAGTGAGAAACAGCAAGAGTGTGTCCAGAGTTTCTTTTAGATGGCAAAATTAGTCCATCTTACACACTTCTGTTGACCAGTTAGTTATGGAATTAATACTTCGTGAAATTTAATGTATATTCATAATTATCACAGCAGTTAATTTGTTACTGTTAGGAAGAATGTTGGATATGGTTAAAATAAGCATGGGGGTTGTGTGGGGTTATTTTTGTTGGAGTTTTGTGATTGGTCTTTTTTTTATTTAAGAAATGCTGCAAATAACTTAATTGGTTTAAATCCAATTGTCAGTTTGTGGTGAATGGATAGTAAACTCACTCTTCATAATGTGCTAGGAAATTCTAGAACCGATTAAAAGGACAGTTCTTTTATTTCACAATATTGCTTCATAACTAATGAATAAGATTTTGCATGTAGAGAATTGCACTTTTTAGCGCTACTTGTTCTAGTCTAAGTATAAAAATCTCTTTTGTCTTTATTTTCCCCCTAGAAAGCCTAATTTCTTGTCATTACCATATTATGGAAAAATATTTCCTTTCATGTAGAAACAAAATTAATGGACTTATATATTCAGGGAAAAAAATTGTATGAAAATGTTACCTGCATTTGCTAGAGAACAAGAAGAAAAATCTAAAAAAAAACCCAAACAATGAAGATTGACCTTCCTCTTAAATTCTCTTTTTTTTCAGATAAGAATTCATAGTGTTTCAATGACAGTTGCAAACAGTTGAGTTTACCAGATAATATAAAAGGAACCACTGAAATATCTTGTCTTCCTGCATAGAATTATCACAAATGTATGAAATTTTCTAATGCCAAATTTGGCAAATACTCTAATATTTCACAAGCCACAGTGTCATAAATGTTGTAATTCAAATTGCAGGGTCTGTGTTGCTGGAAAGTTTTCTTCCATAGTATCGCCAGGATAACACTGTTGCAAACTCTTAATGTGGATTTGGGGAAAAGTCATAATAGGAATGGGAAAATCTGCCCTGGAGTTCCTCATTAGTGCTCCATTGTCCTGGAAGACTTGTCCTTTAAATATGCAGCATCATGCTGGAAATCATTTGTCTAACTGATGTTTTAGTGCAAGAACATTTCCAGATGGACTCTGATCAGCAAGCCCCACCTCCATTCTGTTTTCTTTGAAAATAAACTTCCAAAGTGGAGACTCTGATTCAGCAGGAAATTCAGTGGTTAAATTAGAGAATACTCTTTGGAAAGAGGACTATACCCATAGGTGGTCAGGCTGACATATTTTAGGGTGAAACTGGACTGTCCTTTTGGAAATATAAATAAAAGAATAAGGGAACACTGAAACACTTAAATTGCATTTTGATGGGTGTTTTTACTCCCTTACCAGAAAATGAATTAGAGACTAATCCAAATATCAACAAGCTAAATAATTCTTTTTCCTCCTCATCAGAAAAGTTTGATGAATCTGCACTGAGAGATGGTTGAAAGGTTTAGTGAGATCAGGCTCGCTCATCTAAGATTGTCACCTGACAAACATTAAAGAGCTTTTGTGAAGTGCCATTGCTAAAATGTAACAGAATAAAATCCCCTAATTACACATTTTAATTCCTATCACAAGAGAAAATATGAAGTGACAGATTTACCTGTACTTTGGTATTTAGCTGTGGCAGGTAAAAGCTGAGGAAAAAAAATGCTTTTGAATACCTTGAAGAAGGAGTTTGACATCTCATTCCAGATCAAATTTTATAGCCAGATCTTTCCTTTGGACCTTTTCAGTCAAAATGTAGGGACAGAAGCTCTCAAACTCCATGACTGTATTTGGATTTTAAACCTTGGCACTGTTTCTGACAGTTGCCAATACCAGATGTTTCTGAAGACAGTCTTTATTTATTTTTAACTCTCTTGATAGGAGCCATCTGCTTCCCAAATATCTCAGCTAAAGAATGACTGTAATGTATACTTAATAATTAACTGGTAATGAGCTGAACTGAAAAAATTTATAATTGAGTAAGAATTTGTAAATTGATTCTCTTCTTTCACTTACCTAATGGGATTTTAGACTTTAAGGATTTGCAAACCACAGTGTTTTTCAGTGCTTTCGAGTGGATGAGGACCTTTGTATACTGATATGAAGCTAACTTACATTTTTTTGATACTTTTCACCAATTTCTTAGACAAAGTCTATGAACTGAAAACTCAGCCAAATATATCTTAAAAATACTGCCAAAAGTATATTCTGAACCAAAAGTATATTCAGTACAGATAAAATGGCAGTTAAACTTTGTAAAAGACAAAAGGGAATCAGAGTAAAACAGAATCAAGGTATACTTTGGTAAATTTGCTTTCTAATTTTCCCCTGTGTTCATCTGTACTGTGTAGAGTTTGACTCAATTTATCAATGATAAACTAAGACATTCCTGTTAAAAAATGTTCCTGTTCAAAGAAAATAATGGAAGTTTGTGGAATTTCTCATACAAATCTTAAGCAGGCACCCTGATCCCAATTTTCCCTCCGTTGGTTACAAAAATTTTTTAGCCTTTGATGATAGTTCTTACAGATTTTGGCCAGTACATCTCACTGTTAAGAATCACTGATGATCTATGATTTATAGTTGAATGTCAGCATCAACTTTGAAAACATGAATGTTCTTTTCTTCAGAATTGCTCTGAAAATCCCATGAGAAGAGGAGAACTGTCTGGCCCATCCATTTCCAGTCTGAGCAGGAAGTTCAGGGCAACAAGAAAGCTAGAATAATACCAGAATATTTGTACAAAGTTAAAGCTGAATCTGGAGTAAAATCAAGTGTATGCTTTCTTCTTTTTCTTTTTTTAATTGTGCGTGTAATGCTTATGAGCAGATGATTTTATTGTGGTGCTTTGGTCACATCTTAAGTTTGCCACAAATCCTTCCTCTGTAATGAGAACATGAATCCTAATATTTTATGCCTTTATGGTCTGCACACCATGGAAATGTCATGTGGATTTATTGTACACTGAGAAGACCACCTGAGAAGCTGGGCTTGGGAGACACAGCCAATCTCTGAACTCTCCAGTGTGCTAGACACCTAAGCCACAGCACATACATTGACCCATGTCATATTCTTGTTCTGTGCCCATCCTGATCTCATGCCCCCAGTCTCTGATGCTTTTAGAGTTGTGGTAGAGAGTACAGCTTTTTCTAGCTATGAAGTGCAGAGACAAGAAAGACACTTTGTACACAACAATTATTTTTAAGCACCATACTGCCCCATATTAAGCCATGTATGACCATAAGATAGGTAAAGGAAAACACAAACAGTAGAACTATTAAGATATTTAGCATCCCTCTTTTGTCTCTAGAGTAGTCAATGACTAAGAGACTGCCCTGTTTTTTAGTTTTTACTCAGAAAGACATTTCCATTGGCTTCTGGCTGATCTCAGATTGAATTTTATAGCTAAATATTTTGTGTTTTGGGACTTCGTTCTTAAACAAGGACAAAAGCACTCACTCCAGTGTAGTCTTTGTATTGTGTAGGTTGGCAGATTTCTAAGGCAGTTTTACCTGCCTCAGCATGAAAGGAAAACGGGAAGGGTGGGTGAGAATGAATAACCGTGAAGCTGAACTTCTTCATGGGTGGACAATTTATCAGCTCTATACAGTAGGAACAAGGAAATGTATGGACTGAAATCAAGATAGACTTAAACTTGTGCACAAAACAATAAAGTACTGGCACACAAGGAATTTCTCAGTGTGACATGTCTCTTTGCAAAGCTGGCTCTTAAAAGAGCTCTGCATGAGGCTCATTAAAATTCTGCAGTCATGGTCCACAAACAGAGCAGGACACACAAAGAATAAAGGTCTGTACAAACATGGAGTTTCAGGGAAAATCAGATTGCTTTGTTATAATCTGATGGTTCAGCCTTGAAAACCATACTCTCAGTAGTATTCCTAATGGCTTCAATGGCATGGTGGAGTCCTCAGGACTCTCTAAAGAAAAATCAGCTCTGCAGACTCATCAAAAAAAAAAAACCACTAGTCCAAATGTACAACATCTATTCACTCCTCCTTCACCCTGTTGCCTCAGTATGCCCAAGGATATGTATTGTTCTCTTCTGCTGTTTTTTTTCTTTTTTATTGAAAATATGAAATGGCATGTGAGGATGATTTTGCATGACCTTATTAGCAGCTTTTGTGTAAAGAAATAGGGTATGATTATTTTGCTCACAACTTGACAACAAAACACTGAATTTTACAAAAGTTAACTGAGTTTAAGACCCGAGAGGAACAGTTAGCCAGATTTTTTTCATAACATAAATAACTCCTGTACAAACCCACAGCCTGCACTTGAGTTGGACCGTATTTTCTAGAAGGAAATCTAAGGTGAAATCCTGATCCTGCCTTCTCACAGACATAAACATCTAGTGGGAAGGGGAGAATAGAATTCCGGAATTTTTTGTTTGATTTAATTCAGGGTAAAAATCTACACTCAATTATAGTTTATGAACACTAATGTGTACAATAAAATGCCATGCAGCACTGTTCTTTAAAAAAAAAATATTTCTTTGCAGCTAACGTACAAGAGTTGCTCCAGAAAGTCCAATGCTGTCCTCCTTTCTCAGGCAGCACTCCCTGTCATTAGTTTCATCTGGATTTTATCTGAATAAAGAACTGCAGGATCTGCTCCCATGGACTGTGGATGAAATAAATTCAACAGGATAACTCATTAAGAAAACAAATCAAAAGGGATTTTTCTGTTTGTAGTGTGAGAAATGTTGACAGCAGCTAACCTTACCAGCAAGCTTGTTGCTTCTATATAAACCTGTTCTCTTTCAGATTTTTTGGGACATGTTGCCAAAGAACTTTGGCAGTCTATAGTTGCCACTGCTGATTCCTTTTAACGAGGTTCGTGGGTCATTTGAAAGCTGCAAAGCAAAATAAGACTTTGCTTTTTGTGTTTTGCCAATTTCATTATGCTTTGGCTGGTAGTTCAGGGTCATTTCCAAAAGCCTAATGGACATTTTTATTAGGTTTCTACAGGGGTACTACTTACTTTCTTTTCCTGGCAGATTTCCATATTCGCTGTGACTAATGCAACTTCTATTGTTTTTTGACAAGAGGGAAAAAAACCCAATTTTTTTCATTCCTCAAGGAGAGAAGCTGTCAGCTACCAAAAGAAGAAAGACTTCAGTGTTTACCTTTCCACACAGCCCAATGACTGCACAGAGGCAATAGGAGATTTTTAATGGCTAGAATGAAAGAGTACACAAAATGGCATCAATGGACTGAAAAAGTAAACAATTTGCATATTTCTTCTTGTCAGTGCACCTTTTCTTCAGCGGCATATCACTATGGAAACAAGTAAAGATCACTTTAAGATGGCTATTAGCTTCTCAGCCAAAATCAGTCACCTTTTGGTCACTCCTCGAAAGGTTGCTATGTCATCTGGATGCATGAAAGTGAATGCCAAAGTGATTCGGAGTACCTAGAGTGTCTGGCTATTTATTGCTTTCAGGGTTGACCTTATGTATATATGTAGGCAGAATTGCCAGTGGAACCGAAAGGGTGTTTTGGCTGAGTAACGAATGAAGGATGGTGCTGCTGGGAGCCAGTCATCTGCTCAGTGCCTGGCCTTAGGAACTGGCTTGGATGTTAGACAGAGTGGGAAATCTCAGCTCCCTGATCCCAGGATAGCTCTGCCAGGATGATATTTGTCCCTTCCACAGAAAGGGAGAGGGAGGATTTTTGTAATACTAGGATCCTTAGTTACACTTTGGGTTTTTGCCTTGAGTTCTCTTTTCTCAGGGGAGCTGCAGGGAACAGAATCTCTTGCTTTTCTCTGTGCATCTCACACCCATCCTCAGGCTGCTCCCACTATGGCAAGTGCACATACAATGATACTGCTCTGCAGGGTGGTCTTCAGGTGTCTTACACCTCAGCTGGAGTAGCTGGGATATACATTTTGCTTTTTTTGAAAAGAACGATATTTTTGCCATACACTTCCATAGGGAACCAGATGCATTTTTCAGGAAAGGAAGCCAGGCAAGGAGAGTCTGATATTCATTATTTACATTCTAGTGAGAGTAGAATTATTGTAAGGATTTGACCCTAGCAATTGCTGCATATGCATGCAAAGCAGAGAGTCAGAAGTCTTTCCCTTTTCATCATTTCCCTAGCACAGCAGCACAAATTAAGCATTTGTGGAGTTCCCCACCAAGCTCCCGTGATGTGCCCCAACCTTTTTCTTCTCACTTGAACTGAATATTGCTGGAGGGGACTGCACAGCACATGCTAACACATGCCGCTGCAGACGCATGTCCTTGGCATGTTCAGGACCTCCTGCAGGTCAGTGGCTCCTGTTCCTCCTGTTGGGCTCTTGCAGCAGTCCCTCCCCACCTCTCAAAGGGCAGTTCAACAGAAAGCAGCACTTTTCATTAGTTATCTCCATCTTCAGACAGATTTTTCTCAGAAAATATTTCTACATTTCTTAAAGATTTCTGTGTAGCAGTCCACCTTCAGACAGCTCCATCAGCACAAGCTGGGAAATTTGTCTGAGCAAATTCTGAAAGGCTCAGCCAGCCACGCATGAGCTTTGCTGCCAGAACTGCCAACCTGCATCACTGTCTGCCAGCATTGATCCCGTCAGACTAATTGTGAGATAGTGCTATGTCTTCCTCATGCACTGAAAGAGTAAAGCTGGTTTACTCTTTTTACATTTAAAGGTTCCAAGGGAATGAACACATAGACATAGCTGGTGACTCTTACACATATATGTATAGCATATTCTTATGTATTCTCATACATATATACATGTCTTTGCATTTGTTGATCTTCAGAAAGATTATTCTTTATTAACAAAACCTTGGTATCCCATCTTTCATCTAAAGGCCTTTAGGATATATCCTGATTTGTCATAGTTAATCATGTTTTGTCTCAATGTCAGAGGTTAATCTGTGCATATTTAAATGCCCAAATTAACCATTTTTTAAGTTGTAGATCTTGCTGTACTTTTCATTTTAGCTCAACAGAATAGATAAAATAGGCTTGTAAATTAATTTCTGTCATTTTTCACACACATTTATCAAACACTAGTATGTACATTGTCATGAAACAGATATTGAATTTGAGTGAAATATATTTCATGGATCATTTTCTTTGTGTTTAGCTTGTTACAACATCTAATGTGTTACAGAAGCACAGTTAACATTTCTTTAATGGACTGACTTTGTTAAATTTAGGAACTCTCTGCGTTTACCTTATGCTGTTTTGACACTCCAGGAGTTCCAGTATGCTGTGCAGGCAAGGAACAAAACTCAGTTGAGCATTGTGGACTCCTGTGGGGATTAGAAATGTCTTGGTTTGTCTGTCCTAGTTAATCTCTTTCTTATTTCTGACTATCTAGCTCTCTGTAACATATTTGTAATATGGAGTTATGCATCCTGATTTTTATTTTTTTTATTATTCAATTACATTGATTTTATAGAACTGACAAGTGATGAAAGAATACATTTCATCAACCCAGTGATCCAGTCAGATTTCCCTGCCAGCCATTGTGTAAATATTCCATATTTTCTATTCAGGGATCATATTTAGATTGGCACATTATTAGTTCACTCTCATCACTATGGGACCATTAACTTACTGCTGTCATCTCTGCCTTCTGAAAGGGTGGACCTGTCTTAGCTGCATGTGATGAGCCAGATAGGGTCCAACGTGCATTTATTTAACTGACTTACTGTATGAACCAGAGACCTGATGATTCAGTTTTTCTCCTGAAGAGAATAATGGCATTTTCTTACTTTCAAAATGTGTCTCATAGATAAATGTATTAAAGAACATGAGATAAGAAAATAATGGGGCTGTAGTTAGAAGCTAAGCTGATGATGCAGGAATAGATCTGATAGATCCACTTGGACCTTATCAAACATAAGGAGGTTTGAATACACTTTTATTTAAATAATACAGTGCAGTTTGACTGAAACTGACAAATAAAATATGAAAGAACAGCTTTTTAAAACCAATTCAGTTTGCCTCAATTTTCCAAAAAAGAACCACACAGATTTGAGGGTGGTTGGATTCGCAAAGACATTTATGCACTCTCCCTAATACCAGCACAGAGTTGTGCCTTCCAAAAATGTATAGATAATGCTGCTTATCTGAAGAATAGAAGCCCTATATTGAAAAAACAGTTTTGTCTGCATCAAAGAAAGGGTTTAATCTACCTTCACACCTTCAAGTGTCTAAGAGGTATAGCTCAGCACCCAGAATATTCAATGGCTAAACCCTCTAACTCTCTTCCACTGAAACTCTTTGCTAACTGTAAAAAGAAAACCCAAAAATCTAAACAGGAGAATTTGAAATGAATGAACCCCCCAAATTAAAAATCAGTTTGCCACACTATTGTCTGTGGAAGTGACTGTTTAAATGAGATACTGCCATATCACACTGGGAGTGATTTTCTGAAAAACACACCCAGACTGAAGTCTTTTGTATTTGTATGTGTCAGAGAAAGAAAGAGTTCTCAGAATAATCACTGTAGATCTGATAGCCTACTAATGTCAGATGTTTAAGTGATTATGTTTTTAACAGGCTTTCAACATGACCCAGCCTCTGAACTGTGCTGTGCTCAGTACACTACAGTGGTGTCTCTCTTTCCTCTTTCTGAGTATATGGAGTTTTACTGTGTTTCAGGTGCCATCAGAGTTACAACACTGGACTGCAAACTTACAAGTACTGTAATTTAGATATAAAATTCCTCCCCTCTGAGTAAGAAAAAAACAGTCATTTTCTGGTACAAAAAACAGAGATGTATCTACCTCGAGAAGCTCCACACCTCTCATCACTGTAATACCTACATGCCTTTGGAGCATTGGCACAATTTCTGTCGGGTAGGCAGTTGCAAGCCCTATTTCAAAGGAAAATTAAGTTGCATTATAGGTTAATTGATTTTACCATGGCAAAATAATTTCATCCAAAATGGGAATGGGATCCAGCACTCTCTGGTCTCAGTTTCTCTCCTGCTCACCTAGGTAAATTTTTGTGACTTTGGTCTCAGTACTCCCCAACAGGAGATGTATGTTTTCTGCAGCTAAGGGTGACAAAATTACATTCGCAAGAATTTGGAGTGGGGGATAATTATCTGGACTGATTTGGGCTTTCTTTCATGTGTGAATATCTTCTAACCCAAGCAGTAGGAATTGGTTTTCAATAAATATTTTTAATCAGTAGAAGTTTAACATTTAAATATTTTTCTCTTATGAGTTTGACTGACTTGCTTACATTTTACCTGATTGTATAATGTTGCACTGAAGACTGCACTTTAGATTTCATTAACTTTACTAAAAAGATAGGAATTATCATAAAGAATGGATTACTGGTGAAAAATACTTCATTAGACTCCTATGTCAGTAAGCTAAAAATACCAGGTATTTATTTTATACATGTCCCAGAGGATACTGATATGTTATAATGGATCATATTTATTCTAATGCATTTTTATTAACTTTGCCAGGAAAGGACACTAATACATGGGTTCTTTTTAAAAGCTCAAAAAACAGAGCTAGGTAGCAAGTCACTGCACATCGTAACTGTAAAAAGTACTGTGCATGTGTATATATTGTTTGCATGTGAATGATATATAATGTAAAACTTGAAATAGGCTTAGTATGATGCATGCTATAGACTTACATGTATGCAAATATCTCTTGACTTCTGTGATATTCCATGCATGTTAAATTGCTTTCCTCCAAATGTTGATGCTTTATAACATATATAACACAAAGGGAATTAAACAGCAATCACAATACCAAAATGTGAAACCGAGTGTGTTTATTTTCAGGCTTGAATTATTGCCTTTAGGTTTAGACATTGGATGCACATTGTAAGTGGATTTTTAATGGAATCAGCAACCTGTGTTTTTAGCTAGTTTGCACAAGGTTTTGCAATCATCTTCCAACAAACATTTATAAAATAAATTGGAGTATAGTTGTTGAAAGATTTAAAATGTCTTTGAAATTACCAGTGATAGCTGACGTAGTAAGTCTATTGAGGAAGCACTTCCCAAGTACAGATACTTTCCTAGAGAATATAGAACTTACTTCACACAGCTGAGTTGGATAACAAAATATACTGATATTTAGAAGTCAGTCACATCTGGAAATTTATTTGTGTTGCAATTACAGAGACAAACAAAAACAATGGCAGTTTGCGTATTTTGCTAGTGAAATACAATACTTTCATTTAAGGAAAGTAATGAATAATTTACCTTGCTTTAGATTTTTATATGTAGTGGTCTGTAACAATAAGATTATTGCTGCTTATAGAGAGTTTTGAACTACTGAACCCTCAAATATTTTGGTCAGATCCATAAAGGGATTTAAACATTTTGAGTGCAACTTAAGCAACATTTAAACCCCTAGATTCAAGCAAATGGTACTTTTTGAGTCCTTCGCTACTAGTCTCTTCTCAGACTACTTAGGTACTTGGAAGTAAGTAGTATTTGATGGTTAAAACACACATAGATGCTCAAGACTGTGCTGCTGCCTATGCTTAGATGACTGCGGATAAGGCAAACCTTTCAGTTTCTATTTGCAGGTGAATTTAACTGGGTATCAAACTGGGTATCCCCATATCTATGCAGACTGAGTGCAGCAGTGTGTTTGGAGCATGCTGATGGCATTGAGTTTAAGCTAAAGAATAATATCTGCAGCCTCCTGTATTCATTCAGAGACTGGAAAAAGGACAGACAGAGAGCTTTTAGGCAGTCATTGGGTCACTGAAAGAACAGATCCTTGAACTGTAGGCAATATGTGACTGACTGATCATCATCAGTGGTAGCTAGGTAGATTTCTGTTATTAGACACTTTATCAGTAGCTGATAACAGTGGATTTACGCACACTCAGGAGAAAAACCTCTGTGTGTCATAGTTATATACCAATCTCATTTTTTTCAGATACTGAAAAATTAGTGAGCTCAAAGCCTAGGTTGGTCAATTCAATGATTTATTGACTAGTCTGTTACTCACTGAAAAGATTAAACTCATACTTCCCATAGCAGAGTTTCTGGATAATCTAATTTTTGAATGAAACACACAAAGATATAAAAAGGCAACACAGAGGGGGACATTAAACTGACAGTAGTTTCAATTAGTAGCCACTTCAAAATTTGATGCTATCACTTAGCCAAGTTTAGGGTGCAAGCCTTTGCAAATCCAGACGTAAAGCCCAATCTACTAGCTCTATAATGCATGACTATCCCACCTCTCTTAAACTAAATACTTCTGAGAAAAAGATAGAAAAAAATGGTGCTACTTACCTCAGTAAGAATATGTGTATCATACAGATTTCTCTGATTCTCTGATTCATTCTATTCTCTAGAAAATCTATTTTACAGTATCTTTATCAAATGTGTACTAATAGAGCCTGTATATTACCTACCTTAATTATGTGAAAAAGGAAATTATGTGAAAGTGGAAAAAGAAAGGACTCTTCTGATTAATTTCAAATACTGATTTGCATTTTTTACAGACTAAATTGAAATGTTTCAGGAAATACAGGGACCAAGAAATAGACAGAGCTGAATAAAAAATATGCCTAAAAGTTGATCTTACTTGCCAGCCTTCAGTAGTTACAAAAATGTAATTGCTTTAAGTCGAAACAAACCTTATGATAGGTTTTAGAACATTTTAATGAATGGCCTAATACCTGCAGCTGTAGTTTGAGCTTTTTACAATAACTGATTAATCATTAAAAATCTTTTTTATTTTCTTGATCTATTGAGTTTTTGAGAGCTTTTTCTATAATGAGGTGGGTTTTTTACAGACTTGTTCTACTAGATACTTATTCCATTGTCCCTGGTTGTTAGAAAAGTATTGCCAGTTCCAAATAAGAGAACTGAATAAAAAATCCGTAGGGAACACTTAGAGCTCAGGATTTATTTTATTCAGATGTAAGCGTGAGTTAATCCCCATTTTTCCTAAAGGAAACTAAGGCATGGAGATGCCAAATAGAGATAGTGGCACAGTAAGCTCTGGACCACAGGAGTTTCTAATCTGTTCTGTGTCTATTCAGCTTGACACTATAAAATGAGCATTTCCATCATGCCTGTTTATCTCAGATAATCACATGCTATTTTTCAGTTTCCTTTCAAGGATCAGCACGCCAAACACTGTCATGCAGTGATTGCTATTGACATGGGCAGCCCCATGTTAAAGTTAACACCACATGATCACATTTTCTAACAGCTTAAATTAGAAGCTAGTTAAAATCACAGCTATTTAAAATGATAAAGGGGTTAGCAAAGCAAGCCAAAAAAATCTGTAATTACCCCAGGTCTGTTATTATTTGATGAGACATCTAGAATGGAAAAGGGAAACGTAGTATGTGTATGGTCCAGCTCCAGGCACTTGAGCTGTATGGGTATATTAGGAGTGCAGAAGCCTCTTACAAGAAGTGAAGAGAGGAGGGATCTGTGAACAGTAATGCAGATCAGCAATACTGTGAGCCTGCCTTTACAGACATCAGTGTGGGATGCCTAGGACAGATGGTCTGAATAATATTTAGATCTGTGCTTTTTGCAGACAGCCTGTCACATCTGTCACGTGTTCATTTTGACCTTTAGGTTCAAGCATATATACCAATATCCTGCTGCATGGTAATAACTTGCCACTGGCTCATGAAATTGAAATGTCCTCTATAATTCTTTGAATATAGCAGAGGAAACACTTTGGAGACAGGGAAGTTAAAAGGTGACCCACTTCCCCCATTTATAAATATTCCATACCACCCAAAGAGATTTCTGTTACCTTAAAATAATACTTACTTTAAGTCAGCTTAAGGTAACAGTTAAATAAAGGCATTGTATTCAAAATAGATAATACAGTTGCAGACATTTGTTGAATACATAAATGAATTGAAAAAGAAAGTACACTAACCTGTGTGTTTTAAGGCTGTGTTGGTCGTGGGCTTTCTCACTGTGCCTAGTTAACTTGCTCTCAGCTTCCAAGCAGGTGGTAATCATGGCATAAGACTTTATCCAGAAGACAGCATGGAACAATACCAGTTGGGGGCCTCTGTTGGAAAATTCTGAGAATTTTCCATTAAAGAGGCCTTTCAAGAGCATGTCCTTTGAATATTTACTGTGCATTGGTGATGCAAGTTATCTTTGCAGCATTGTGCTCTTGAAGTCTTCTTTGAAGTCCAGGTTTTGATCCTTTGCCTTCAAACTAATTTCTTGCCCCTCTAACTACAAAAATTAACCTCATTATTTCTCCCAACTAAAATAAGAATTCCTTCACTTCCTTGAAGGTGTTTTTTTGTTTGATTAGGTGTTACCACTTCGTTTTGGCTAAGTAGTAAATATCTCCTTGCATCTGCAAGGACTAAACTTTCCTTTTTTATTTCTCATTGGTGATTCATTGACATATTTCAATGTGATATTTTTGTCTTTCATTGGACCTTGTATTTTCTCAGTTACACTAGAGAATTACCTTTTTGAATTAGGTGGCATGAAAATTTTCTTTTCACTTTCATCCAGCATAATTAATTGTCCCCAGATAAATTTATTTGTATATAGATATATGGCATAGTAATAGTTTGTTTAAAGACTGTATAGAATAATAGAATAAAGAGTAAGAAATTTCAGTGAAGAAGCTTTTATCATCCCCTACTTTCTTGGGGCATAAGTATACTGAACTTCAGTGTACTCTGATTTCTTCCATATATTTCTCTGGATTCCTTTCTTCTGTGAAGCCTAAGGAAGAGTTCACTCTGATTTGACAAGTAGTTTATACGAATTGTTACTATCATTATTATATCCTTGTTCATAAAATATTAAGAATAAGCAAAGACAGATATAATACCAAGTCTATGTAACCACCTATGTTTGTGACCTTCCTCTTCCTTTAACCCCTGCTAGCTATTTAGTACAGGGCATGTCTAGTAATACTTGTTTCTATAGAAGCTAAAACACTGGAATCCACATCTGATCTGAACTACTTGACATACTGCAAAAAAATAAAAGAATGACTATGTGCAACTGGCTAACGCACATTCCTAAGCACCAGAGATCTTCATCTGCATTTCTTTACCATTATATTATGCTATCCAGGCACACAGGTTCCTAGAATGAGTCTAAGCAGTAGCCATTCTTTGGAAACTCAGAGCAATATTTCTATCTCCCTCTCTCCATTAATCACTTGTAGTGCTCATATTTTGTCTATTACTTACCAGAAGTTTTACATGCCAGCATTTTCTACCTGGTACCATGTAAGGTAGTCCTCCTTTTCAAGCCTGGGAAAAGCCTTGAGAATCTGACCCGCAGAGGCACTAGGTAACTCGGTGAATGCAAATATTTTTACTGAAAATCAATGCTTACAGAATATAACTTATAATTCAAAGCACTGCCACTGCCTTCATTCCTTAGAGTTTGGCTATGAAGAGATGTTTTCTGTCTGAAAGCACTTAGAATACTTTCAAGTTAAGCAATGACAATTTCCAAATTTTGTGGTTAGCAGTTTTACAGTGTGAAGTTTTAATCATTTGAGCATTGAAAAAGTTAAGTACAACTCATTTGCTTTTTATTTGCTAAATAGAAGAAATATGGGAATAAGTTGAGAAGAAGCATTGGGTTGTTTGCTTTGTGTTTCTAGAAAGGGAACGTGTGAGGATGTCAGGCTGTAGCTGTCCATTTAGCAAGTCACACTCTTCAAAGTGGAAATTCACTACCAGCAGTCTTACATGCATGTTTGCTATCTAAACATATGGATATTTTCAGCTCATTACATGACCACTTCAAAAAGGACAAACCACAGCGTATGAAAACATGCTGCTCACCACACCGCAGGCTGTATTCTGGTCTGCCTTTAGAATCCATACAATTTCCTGTTCATGTATTTCGATAGCAGTCTGGGGCTCTTCTGTGGAGTGTACATGAGATAAAGCCTTTTTTCCTTTCACTTAAATTTCTCACTGGATACATGTGGATAAACATCTGGCATTGGTTTGTGGCACACAGATATCCAGGATTGAAAAGAGAGCATTGACAGAGGAGAAACTCTACAACACATTATGAGCATGGGCTTCTCTGTTTTCGCCTACTGCAAAATTTCAGCTCAGTCTTTGGACTGTGTTGTGACGGCCCCCTCGCCCTCCTAGCTGCAAAGCTGTGGTCAGAATCAGCATCTTCCTTGTGCAGCTCTGCAAGTGTCTCCCACAGCAGCATTACCCGTTAATGGGTAAAAGGCTTTTTCATTTGTCCCCGTTTCCCTTAGGGACAAACAAACAAAAGGAAGTACTGTTTTCTCATGATGCATAATAAAATTATGGAACTCATTGCCACAGGATGCTGTGGAGGCCAAAAATATAAATGTTTTTTTAAATGATAATAGATAAATGCGTGAGGGTGGGTCCAGCAGTGACTATAAAGTACGATTGTCTACATAGAAACTTAACTCAACTAGTTCTTAAAACTCTACATGTATTGGAGAATATATTATCCTGGAGAACTTACACATGCTCTGTTCTTATAGGGCTTCTACTATTGACCATTGTCAGAAACGGGATTCTGAACAAGATAAACCTTTGGCATAAATCATTATAGCCATTGTATGTCTTTCTGCTGTCTTTTTTAATTTCTTAAGAAAATACTTTCATTATTGCCAGTGTTAAAGTCTCCCAGTATGTTTTCTTATTTATCTGCTCTTTAACCCACTAAATTATTTCCCAAGGTGATGAAGCAATAGAAAATGTTACTAAAATGTCAACTTGTTTCATAAAATTATCCTGTTTTCCACAGTGGATTTTTTTACTCTAACAGACGATGGAAACTGTCTTGTTGAACCAGTCTCTAATCCTATGTAACAAGAATACAGCTTGCAACACAACAGTTTAACCAGAAGAAATGCTCCCTTACTCTTTAGGAAAAATCAATAATTTTAAAAAATTGCTAAATATTGAACTGTTTTATAGTTACACAACTGCATTCCAGCAAGAATCTACAGGAACTGGTCTTGAATCTGTTTGCACAGGCTACCCAGGGAAGGTTGTCCAGAGTGCAATTGGCTACAGACTTATGAACATCAATTATTTTTAAAGGTACAGATACTTATCGAGCGCATATCAGCTCCACCATCTGCAGCTGAGTCAAACAACTAAGGATAAGATCTGAAGTTTGGATAACAATATGGCAAGTGTTGTTTAGAAAAATAAAATAGAGATTTGAACAAAAACATCATGTGAAGAAAATTAGCTTAAGCACTGAAATAATATATTTTAAATGTTTCTTCTTCATCACATGCTTACTTTTAAGACCGTATACTCTGTGACTATGCATTTCGGTAAAAGCTTCTCAACTTAAATTCGTTCTTCCATTAAATACAATCTCAGTCTCAGTTTTACAGCATTAAAGTAAACTAGTTTTGAAGGAAATAAATTGTGGTTTTGCTAAGACAGGGACAGGAGATTCCTATGTAAAAAGAGATAATGAGGTGCTGAAAGATGGTGCTAAATGCTTTTGCTTAAACATGTTGGCATAGGATACATAATTAGTCAGATAGCCACAGAGAAAAGGAAAGCTTTAAATAGAATATGAGAAGGAAAGAAAAGAAAGAAAATATAGCAGGAAAGGAAATTCTGTGATGTAAATAATGGAATGCAAACTATGCAGGATTAATTTAATCAGAGATATTGCAAAATGGTACTGGAACCAATGAGGCTGGATATTTTTTGTGCAAATCTTCACAACTGTATTAATCCTGTATATTCAGTCATCATAACTTGTTAACAAAATGTCTTGGCAGCCACAGCAGAGGAGAAACAACCTCTGCATCAGCTTATCAATGCATTCCCCCTCTTTCAAATAAATAGTTGTTGAAAATATCTTGAATGTCATGTGTTGAACCAGACTGACTCAACCCAAAGTCTGCCAATGTCACATTCATTGAAGTTCTTGAGCTGTTCTAGGATCTGCTGTAGCCAGCCCTGAATTTTTGATATTTTTTTCCTGCAGCCTAACCAATGTTATGCCAGAGGCTTTGTTTGTTGTTTTTTTCAAATCGCGCTTACACTAAAAAAGACTGACCAATAGGTTTACATACTGCTCTGATAGCTGGAAGAATTTGATAGTCCTGGGACTATCTTCATCTGGAAGAAAAGATGGGAGAAGAAATGTCTAGCCCTGCTTTATATTTTGAAGGAAAGGACAAAGGGAGAAGAGAATGAGAAGAGGAAGGGGAAGGGAAAAAATGAAAGGGAGGGGAAAGGGAATGAAAATTTCCACAGTTGGTTTAATGACATGGATTATCTGACATCTGTAAATTATCGCATCTATGAAAACTATGTATTTGTTAGAAGGAGGTGGTGATACATTTATGGACTTTTTTGAAACTCAATTTATTAATTCTGTCCCTGATCCTTGACAGTAAATTCACAGAGCTCAGTGATGTTATATATCACTTGAAGATATGGTCCTCTATCAGCAAATCATAACAGCCATGCTTTGAAGACCTGCTTAGATGAACATATTCAACAGTAATCATGCTGTCGCTGCTGAAGGTGAAGGCTTTAATTGCATTCTGGAAATATGATAGCTTGATATTTTTATTTCCCATGTTCCTTATCTGTATCACAGGAAACAAAAACTCTCTTATGCAATGACCAGCAAACATTTGAAAGAACTCAATTAATTCTCTGAAAAATAATGAAATCTTTTACATGTGAAATTTAGACTCTGCTGTCAGTTTTGTTTCCACAGTCATAACCCATGTAGGTAATCACAAACTGATAATACCACTTTCAAGAGGACACAACATCAGAAACCACATTATTTGGATAAAGGAAAGCAAGAAGCTCTGTTTCATTTAAGTGATGACTGATAAAAAGCAGTTCATTTGAAACTTGTTTGTATTGGCTGTGTTCTTGCTATGCCTTTCAATGCCTCTTTTGTATATAAAAAGTATTTGCTTAAAAGTAGGTGCTGGATTTCTTCTAGTGTTGAACATGTTCATGACTCAATATTGAGTGGTTTTGGTGAGCATTTCTGGTCTCAGGTTGTTGTGTGTAGACATCTGCATAATAGGTAGACAGTTTTAGAGACATCTTATCAGGTCAAATAATATTAAATTCCTATTTTTTGTAAGGATAGCTAGCTCTGTCTCTAAAAACAAAAATCTCCATTTTGTGTGTGTAGCTGTCTATTCTGATCTCTGTGGAAGACAGGTTTGCCAGAATTGAATACTGTGCAACTGTTGCATTTGTGGGGTGTGAGAATTCCTGGAATCACAACATTTCAAGCCAGAAATTTATTTATGCAGAAAATTTGTGGAGCAATTTTCTGAATATTTTCCCCCCCTGAACTGTGCCCAGATAAGAAATTTGTGGGAATTCGACACAGAAACATAGTATGGTCCTAAACCACAGATTCAGAAAAGTCTGATTCCTACAGCAGAATTTTGGTGGTATGGAGGCACTTAAATTTAAGCATTTTACAAATCCATGATGGATTTGGCATGGGGTCACCCAACCTGAAAACCTTCAGGCCAGTAGGTTTTCATGATTATGTTCAAAAACTGTCTTCACAAACAGCCTAATGCATACCTGAAATCTTTACCTCACCATGAAGTACAGTGGCATCCCTTCTGTAATTTAACTGCTTAATTGCTGGGAGAAGAAGCCAAATTGTACATTTATTCAATGATTCTCGCAAAATTCAAAAACAGTCTTGGGAAAAGAGACAAGTCCTCAGGACACCTGACATCTGTATCATTGGGCTACGACATCACAGTCCTAGTTTCAGTACTTTCTCTTTAACATTATGAAACTTTGCTCTTCATGGCACAATGGTCCTGCTTCAGCAAGGGGAATAGAGAACACATTTGACCCATGCTAGTCTATATTTCAATGGAGTAAACTCTTGCTTGGAAGAGAGTTTGTAGGCCTGTAACCCCTCAGACTGAGGGGGGAATAGAAGTCCTGTTTTCTAACTCATGTGATGGTGTTTTAAAGAAAATAAAAACCAGATAATTCAGTTTGCTGTACCTAAGTAACTGACAGCTAATCTGGGAGGAAATATCTAACAGATTATTGTCAACCTAATCCCAGCAAGACACACCTGCCAGTTGGTTTGAGTGAATGTCTTCTCACAGTGTCTGCGACTATGAATCACATTCTTAAGAGCATAATGACCCACTTTCAATGTGTGACAAATTCAGGTATTTATCTTTGCTCCACAGCTGTCCCTACAGATCTAACCTTTAGCACTTTTGAGATTCTTGTCCTAAAAGATTCTTCTTAAAAACATTCCTATGCTTTTTCATTTATATAAGAGATACAATCTTGAGGAATACTGAATAGTGCATAAGGGAAGAGCTACTGATGTCATCTACCTGGACTTGTGCAAAACATTTGACACTCTCCCGCATGACATCTTTGTCTCTAAATTGGAGAGACATTGATTTGATGGATGGACCACTCGGTGAAAAAGGAATTGGATGGATGGTCACACTCTAGTTCTGGTTAACAACTCGATGTCCAAGTGGAGACCAGTGAAGAGTGGCATTCCTCAGGGGTTGGTATTGGGACCAGCGCTGTTTAACATCTTTGTTGGAGACATGGACAGTGGGATTGAGTGCACCCTCAGCAAGTTTGCTGATGACACCAAGGTGTGCGGTGCGGTTGACATGCTGGAGGGAAGGGATGTGCCGTCCAGAGGGACCTTGACAGGCTGGAGAGGTGGGTCCATGCAAACCGCAGGGAGTTCAACAAGGCCAAGTGCAAGGTCCCACACTTTACTGTGGTTCTTTACTGTGAGGGTGGTGAGGCACTGGAACATGTTGCCCAGAGAATTTGTGGATGCTCCCTCCCTGGAAATGTTCAAAGCCAGGTTGGATGGGGCTTTGAGCAACCTGGTCTAGTGAAGGTGTCCCTGCCCATGGCAGGAGGGTTAGAACTAGATGATCTTTAAGCTCCCTTCCAATTCGAACCTGTGATTGTATGAGTCTATGAGTATATGATTCTATGATTGTACTGTAGAGGGGTATCTTTTATGAACAAGATAGTGAATCTTCTCCAACTTGGCTAATACAAGCGATAGAAAGGCAAGGTGTACATTCTATAGTCAACACTATGTATACAGTTTAGTTTGGCACTGTTAAATCTGTGTGCATTTGGCAACATTTGTCTGAACAATAATATTTTTTTTGATTTAGGTTGACTACTTTAACAGTTGTTAAACTGTTGTTGATTTCAACAATCATCTCTAAAACCATTAATCATACAGCTGGTTCTGCCATGGACTATTGGGATGTATTAGTGAAATGACAGTATTAATGTTGAATTGTTCTAGCACCCAGGATAAAAGAAACAGTTAAAGACAATAGTTAAGCTGTACCCTCATCTCACAAACCTAAAGGAATATCCTTGTAAAAGAGGTGACTTGAGTGGGCTAATCCTGGCAAATTTATCAGTGACTCACACTCTTTCCTTGTAAAGAAAAGCAAACAAAGAAAACAAATTTCTACCCTTTATAAATACAGTAACACAGAATTTAGACCCCCTCCGCCATGCCCCCCATGGCACTAAGGCATATAATGAACTAGCTATGAGACATCTTAAAATTACAAATTCGTTAAAGTTAGCAATATTTTTCTGTTTTCCCAGAGTATAAAAGTGAAGAGGTGAATTATGCCAAACAACACAAAATGTAATTATTTTTAGCTCTGATTCAACAGGAGATTTACAGACAGATTAGTGGTCACCAAAGAAGTATTTGCATCTGTTGTTTATGTTATGACATCTCAGATCAAAGGCTTTAAACTTTAATTTTCCATTTTCCAAGGGAATAATGAAACTGGAAAAAATCTGAAGATATAAGTAGGAAAAAGCTATGTAGTATTAAACACATTGAGGACAATTTTGAAATGAAGGCGACATGTAGGATGAACCTGACAGACTGGACCCATCAAATTTCTGAACACTCTGCTTCTCATTCCCTAGATTATGTGCATATGTGTGTGTGCCCGTAAATCATCCTAACGATCGTAGAAACACTCCATCTTTAAAATAAGGCCTGTGCTGGCCTCAGGCTTTGCTGAATGTCCATGCCTTTGCAGTACTTTGTCTAGTGTGATTAATTCTGTGTACCCATGGTGATATAACTTTTCTGTGGCTGAAGCGAACAAAGTTAGTACTGAATTGTAGTGGCAGTAACAAGTCCAGTAAAAACCCAGTAGAGGAAAGTCAGAAAAAATAAGGTTTCTTTCTAAACAGATGCTAAGATCTTTCATAGAATACAATCACAGAATCACAGAATCACCTAGGTTGGAAAAGACCTTGAAGATCCTCTAGTCCAACCATTAACCTAACACTGACTGTTCTCAAGTACACCATATCCCTAAGCGCTATGTCAACCTGACTCCTAAACACTTCCAGGGATGGGGACTTCACCACTGCCCTGGGCAGCCCATTCCAACGCCTAACAACCCGTTCTGTAAAGGAATGCTTCCTAATATCCAGTCTAAACCTTCCCTGGCGCAACTTGAGGCCATTACCTCTTGTCCTATCACTTGTTACTTGGTTAAAGAGACTCATCCCCAGCTCTCTGCAACCTCCTTTCAGGTAGTTGTAGAGGGCGATGAGGTCTCCCCTCAGTCTCCTCTTCTCCAGACTAAACACCCCCAGTTCCCTCAGCCGCTCCTCGGACGACATGTGCTCCAGACCCTTCACCAGCTTCGTTGCCCTTCTCTGGACACGCTCGAGTCATTCAATGTCCTTTTTGTAGTGAGGGGCCCAAAACTGAACACAGGAATCGAGGTGCAGCCTCACCAGTGCCGAGTACAGGGGTAAGATCACTTCCCTGTCCCTGCTGGCCACGCTATTGCTGATGCAAACCAGGATACCATTGGCCTTCTTGGCCACCTGGGCACACTGCTGGCTCATGTTCAGCCGGCTGTCAATCAACACCCCCAGGTCCCTCTCTGACTGGCAGCTCTCCAGCCACTCCTCCCCAAGCCTGTAGCGCTGCTGGGGGTTGTTGTGGCCTAGGTGCACCACCCGGCATTTGGCCTTACTGAAACTCCTACAGTTGGCCTTAGCCCATCGCTCCAACCTGTCCAGGTCTCTCTGCAGAGCCTCCCTACCCTCGAGCAGATCAACACTCCCACCCAATTTGGTGTCATCTGCAAACTTACTGAGGGTGCACTCGATCCCCTCATCTACATCATCAATAAAGATGTTAAACAGGAGTGGCCCCAAAACTGAGCCCTGGGGGACACCACTCGTGACCGGCCGCCAACTGGATTTAACTCCATTCACCACAACTCTTTGGGCCCGGCCATCCAGCCAGTTTTTTACCCAGCGAAGCATGTGCCCATCCAAGCCTCGAGCAGCCAGTTTTTCCAGGAGAATGTTGTGGGAAACGGCGTCAAAGGCCTTACTAAAGTCAAGGTAGACAACATCCACAGCCTTTTCCTCATCCAATGAGCAGGTTGCCCTGTTGTAGAAGATCAGGTTTGTCAAGCAGGACCTGCCTTTCATAAACCCATGCTGACTGGGCCTGATCATCAGGTTGTCCCACATGTGTTGTGTGATGGTACTCAGGACGAGCTGCTCCATCAGCTTCCCGGGCACCAAAGTCAAGCTGACAGGCCTGTAATTTCCCGGATCATCCTTCCGACCCTTCTTATAGATGGGCATCACGTTCGGTAATTTCCAAACTGTTGGGACTTCCCCGGTCAGCCAGGACTGCTGGTAAATGCTGGAAAGCGTCTTGGCGAGCACCCCAGTCAGCTCCTTCAGCACCCTCAGGTTTATCCCATCTGGTCCCATAGACTTGTGTATGTTTATGTGATGCAATAGGTCACTGACCATCTCCTCCTGGATTGTGGGGAGGTCGTTCTCCCAGTCTCTGTCCTCTGGCTGAGGAGGCTGGATTCCCTCAATACAGCTAGTCTTGTTATTAAAGACTGAGGCAAAGAAGGCATTAAACACCTCAGCCTTTTCCTCATCACTCGTTGCCATGTTTCCTCCTGCGTCTAGCAGGGGATGGAGGCTCTCCCTGGTCTTTCTTTTGCTGTTGAAGTACTTAGAGAAACATTTCTTGTTATCCTTGACTGCTGAAGCCAGATTAATTTCTAACTGGGTTTTAGACCTCCTGATTTCTGCCCTGCATAGCCTCACAGCACCTTTGTAATCATTGTGAGTGGCAAGCCCCTCTTCTAAAGGCCGTAAACTTTCCTTTTCTCCCTGAGTTGCAGCCAAAGCTCCCTGTTCAGCCAGGGTGGTCTTCTGTGCCACCAGCTTCTCTTACAGCATCTGGGGACAGCCTGCTCCTGAGCCATTAAGACTTCCTTCTTAAAAAGTGTCCAGCCTTCCTGGACCCTATACTCTTCAGGACTGTCTTCCAAGGGATTCTGTCAAGCAGGTGCCTCAACAAGTCAAAGTCAGCCCTTTGGAAGTCCAGGATGGCAGTTCTGCTTAACCCTCTCCTGGCCTCTCTAAGAATGGAGAACTCTATTATTTCATGATCGCTGTGCCCTAGTTGGCCTCCAACTGTTATATCATCCACCAGTCCTTGTCTGTTCACAAAGAGGAGATCCAGCAGGGCACCTTCTCTGGTCAATTCACTCACCAACTGTCAGGAAGTTATTTCCCACACATTCCAGGAATCTCCAGGACTGGTCCCGCTCTGCTGTGTTGCATTTCCAGCAGACTTCTGGGAAGTTAAAGTCTCCCACAAGAACAAGGACAAGCAATTGTGAGATTTCTCCTACGTGCCTATAGAATATTTCATCCCCCTCTCTGTCCTGGTTGGGTAGCCTATAGTAGACTCCCACTATGACATCTGCCCTGTTGGCCTTCCCCCTGATTCTAATGCAAAGACACTCCACCCTGTCTTCACTATGCTTGTGCTCGAAGGAATCATAACAGACCCTAACATACAGTGCCACCCCACCACCTCTCCTTCCTTGTCTATCCCTCCTAAAGAGCTTATAGCCATCAATTGGTGCACTCCAGTCATGGGAGACATCCCACCATGTTTCTGTGATAGCCACTGCATCATAATTTTCCTGTTGCATCATGGCTTCAAGCTCCTCCTGTTTGTTACTCATGCTGTGTGCATTGGTATAGATGTACTTCAGATGGGCTGATGTCCCCAGCACCTTTTTGCATTTAGAAGTCCTAATTCCAGACTGACCTTTCACAGGTGTTACCACGGTTATGGATCCATCAATATCCCTTGCATCTCTCTTGTGCTGTATGTCTCCATCCCTTGCCTCCACTGAGATTAAAGAGGAAGACCTGTTATACCACTTGGATGAACACAAGTCTGTGGGACCAGATGGGTTACATCCAAGGGTGCTGAAAGAGTTGGCAGATGTGCTCGCCAAGCTGCTTTCCATGATTTACCTGAAATCATGGCTAACTGGGGAGGTCCCATTGGACTGGAGGGTATAAATGTAACACCCATCTACAAGAGAGGCAGAAAGGACGATCCAGGAAACTATAGACCTGTCAGTCTGACCTCGGTGCCAGGGAAGGTCATGGAGCAGGTCATCTCGAGTGCCATTACAAGTAATATAATGGACAACCAGGGGATCAGCGTAGTCAGCATGGGTTTATGAAAGGCAGGTCCTGCCTGACAAACCTGATCTCCTTCTGTGACAAGATGACCTGACTATTGGATGAGGGAAAGGCTGTGGATATTGTCTAACTGGATTTTCGAAAAGCTTTTGACACAGTTCCCTATAGAATTCTCTTAAAAAACTGACTGCTCATGGCCTGGATTAGCGTATGGTCTGCTGTGTCAAGCACTGGCTGGCTGGACGGTCCCAGAGAGTGGTGGTCAATAGAACTAAATCCAGCTGGCCGCTGGTCACAAGTGGTGTTCCTCAGGGCTCGGTGTTGGGACCATTTCTATTCAACATCTTTATTGATGATCTTGATAAGGTCATAGAGTGTATCATCAGTAAGTTCACAGATGACAGCAAGTTAAGCAGGAGTGTCGATCTGCATGAAGATAGGGAGGTACTACAGGGAGTCTTGGATGGATTGGATCGGTGGGCCAACGTTAACGGGATAAGCTTCAACAAGGCCAAGTGCCAGGTCCTGCACTTGGGCCACAACAACCCCATGCATCGCTACAGGCTTGGGGAGGTGTGGCTGGAGAGCTGTGTGGAAGAGAAGGATCTGGGGGTTCTAATTGACAAACAGCTGAACATGAGCTGGCAGTGTGCCCAGGTGGCCAAGAAAGCCAACGGCATCCTGGCTTGTATTAGAAATAGTGTGACCAGCAAAAGTAAGGAGGTGATCATCCCCCTGTACTCTGCACTAGTGAGGCCACACCTGGAGTATTGTGTCCAGTTTTGGGCACCTCAATATGAAAGGGATATTGAGGTGCTGGAGCGAGTGCAGAGGAGGGCAACGAAGCTGGTGAAGGGCCTGGAGAACAAATCTTATGAGGAGCGATTGAAGGAGCTGGGACTGTTTAGTTTGAGGAGGAGAAGGCTGAGGGAAGACCTCATCACTCTCTACACCTACCTGAAAGGACATTGTAGAGAAGTTGGTGCTGGTTTCTTCTCACAGGTAATTAGCGATAGAACAAGAGGGGATGGCTTTAAACTGCAACAGGTCAGGTTTAGAATGGACATTAAGAAAAAGTTTTTCACAGAAGGAGTGGTCAGACAGTGGAATAGGCTGCCCAGGGAGGTGGTGAAGTCACCATCCCTGGGTGTGTTTAAGGGTCATTTGGGTGTGATGTTGGGGGATATGGTGTAGGGGAGAACTTTGTAGAGTAGGGCTGATGGTTGGACTCAATGATCCCAAGGGTCATTTCCAACCTGAATGATTCTGTGATTCTGTGAGATGGCAGTGTGAGTGTTGTTGCTGGCACACCATCCCACAAACTCTGGTAATCTTCCCTGGGGCTTATACCTGGGAGTTCCAGTTTTGCCCCCTTCCCCCTTCAAATCTAGTTTAAAGCTCTCTTAATGAGCCCCGCTAACTTCTGCCCCAAGATCCTTTTCCCCCTCTGGGACAGGTGCATCCCATCTGTTGCCAGAAGGTCTGGCATCCTGTATACCAACCCATGATTGAAAAATCCAAAGCCCTGCTGGTAACACCAGTCTTGGAGCCACAAGTTCATCTGTTGACTTCTCAAGTTGTCTGTTGACTTTTCAAGTAAATATAAATCTTTAAGGAGCTGATTTTAAGTAAGTTGAGGGTCTTTTTGAAGAGATAATTGATGTGGATTACTACAGTGAAAATAGATCTATTAACTACCTTGTAAAAAGGGAGATCACTAAGACAAAAAACACAACAAAAACCTGCTTGAGCCATTGTCTTCAATGAGATCATGAGTAGACCTTTTATGCAGTTAACTAAATAGGAAGAAGGATGTCTATGATTTAATTGCATGACTCAGAATATTATTAATGATCTGGAGACCTCATCACAAACAGCTAACTTGTAAAATATAGCTCAGGTCAATAACAGTCAAAGGCATTTTCATTAGATTTCAGGGGGCTCTAATGAAATAATTTACTGGCTTTGGTTCAGTTCATATACCTCAATTCAATACCGAAATCTCCATGGGAGGAAACTGTATAACAGATGCTCACAATTTTAGCCATGTACAAATGTACCAGTACACACATATACACACTTGATAATATTGGTCTATACATACATGCAAAGGTTGGGACTGAGAAGTCCTGTGTCTTTTTCAAAGAACAGCCATCATAAATTATATCAATTTGTGTCTTTGTCTGCAAGTTGACTTGATATGACAAGTGTTGGACTTATGTGTAGACTGATGTTGGCATCTTGTCTTTATTTATGGCCCTTCCTGGGCAGAGTTAAGTGAGTAGAAATTGAACAGAAACAGAAACATTAACAGAATCACAGAATCAACTATGAAAAACAAACAAAATGACCAGATAGACCTTCTTTCTCTCAACACTCATTTACATATCATGGTTGGTACTACATGGAAAGAGTGTAAGTAAGGTAGAAAAGGGCTAAATGTAAGTTTGACTTTAAGTTGGCACTGTCAAGTCACTGTGTGGATTTAAATTCTTACAGAATGTTCTATTCCCTTAACTGAACATCACATTTGATTTGTCTGGATGAAAATATTTGGATTATTTATTTATGTTGGAAAAACTCTATGAATTTAAATTTAATTTAGTGAACTAACTTGTCCTTTAAGGGTATCAAAGTTTTACTAAATTTGAGAAGCAAGTGCAGTTTTAAACAAAATTAGGGGGATGGTTGATATAACTAATTTAATCTGATTTTGGAGGTTAACATAAATGTAATGAAGTATAGCTGTCACTTTTTTTCAGCAGTTCTGATGTTCTGGCACATGTTCTTTTCCTTTTAAGTCAGATAAACTATTTCTAGAAGACTGGCCTGCACTTTGAATTCCACTCTATTTCTCTCACAAAATTTTCTGTGCAGAAACCATACTGTTTTATTTTTAAATAACCTGTAGCTGTTTATAAGAGACAACAAACCAGTGTCTTTTTCTGTTTATATCTTATTTTACATAAAATTATTCTGGAAGGATATTTACAACAATTAAAAGTCACTCTATTTATTATTAAGCAATCATTTTACTGATGTAACAAGGGAGAGCTATTCCCAGTATCCTAGGAATTACAAATGGAATAAAACTATTCAATCATCTATTTCCTTCCGTGAAAATTCAGGATTATTTCCTAAAACACATCTCTCCAACTGTTAAGTCCACCAGAGCTAATTATATACTGTATATTTTGTTTTTAGCGTTCATTTCACTCTTCTCAATAAAAGCTTTACAGTTCATGCAAGAGTAGAATAGGCTTTAATTATAGAAGAAAGAAAATTAAATACCAATCTGATTAACATTTCAGGACTAGGAAAGCCAGTTTATATTAAAAAACCTTCTTACTACTCTGGCTTTGTGAACCATGTGTTAAAAGAAGGGGATTATGAAGACCCATTGCAGTAAAGGATTCAAGCATTATTCTTTGTGCTGGTTCAGCTGATCTACAACATGGTCTGTGCCAAGAACCTCCGCCTTTCTTAAACGTAGCGATGAAACTCGTCCACCACTGAGCTGTTCTTCACATTTGTGACTGGTCACTTCATTCTTTTCAATTGTTTGTCTGAAGCATCTTGGTAATAAGAGGGCAAATGGGGCTGGCATCGTGTTTGAATCACACATAGAAGAATTCTATTCATATTTATGAGGATATTTGTTTACTAACCAATACAAAACAACACTGGAGTAAGAAATAAATGGTAGGAAACCTTTTTTCTAATAACAATTATGTGACATATAATTGCAGCTTTGTGATTTTGGTAGTTCACACAGAGTTTACTTTCAGAAAGGCAGTTTACCTTATGTTTATGAAAGGAAATTAAAGCTACAACATGAAGGAAAATTACTGGGGCAGCCCATGCTTTAGTTTATTATTTCACAGGTGTATCAGAGACTTCTTGTCAGACAAGCTAGCAGCCTTGTGGAAAGTTCACGGGAGCCAGGAAGCCATAAGATCAAACATCACTTGTTTAGCTTCCCCTTGAGTATGTGTTTTATAGTCATGACTATTAAACAGGGACTCACACTCTTTATTTTAGCAGCTGATGAGTTATCAGTGTCAGCTTCCTTTTTACTTGATAAATTCACTGGCTTATCTGTTGAACACAATCTTTTCTGGCAGGATGGGAACAGAAGCTACTTCTTACATATTGCAGAATTGACCGTAACATACATAAGTACACGACCAGAAAAGTCGGGAATAGACTAAACATTTGTATTGAGCTGTCTCAAGAATAATCAGCTCCAACCACCAGCAATCCAGAGTCCACATCCCTTCTAACTAACAAAAATAGAAGCAGGATTATGAATGCATTACATTCAAGTAGGGCTGGGTGAATCCCTGATCTGTGCTGAGTTGCTGGGAGCTGGGACAAAGGAAAAAAAGCTAGACTACTCTTCTCTTACATTTTTGTAGTGTCAAAAAACGAATCTGCAGGGAATTTTGGTAGTACAGGTAGAGGAATTTCTTTCTACTTCTTGCAAAAATACGCTTTCACTTGTGAAAGCAGGCTGGTTCATCTGCATGTCAGTGAAAAGCTGTGCAATCATCCCAAATAAAAGGGAACCTTGCAGTTACCGAGACTAACAAAGATATTTACAAGAGCGTGAAGAAGAGGGAGAATCACGTTTTCTCAACACTCAACTCTTGGTTTGGATAAGCAACCTTTATCTAGAGCAGGGTTTTGTAGTATGTTTGAGATTTGTTCTCAAGTTTTCTTTGACAAGTAGAAGTCCTACGTGGAAAGGTAATTTGGATCAGCCAGGCTACTGCAGTGTTCCAGCTGAGTCTGTAGTCCCACATGCCACAGGTTTGTGGATGAAGATGAAGATGACACTTTTGTGCTATGACCTCTCATGTGGCAGAAGTGGACTGCAGGTCTGCTTGGAATGTCCCTTCCTTTGGGGTGCCGTGAAAGCAGAGCTATTGCTGCTGCCCAGCTGTGAAAGATCTGCTACTGGAACTGCAGAGAGACAAAAAGATAAGCTTCATACAAACCCCCAGCACCCCGACCTTTTAGGAAGTTCAGTTCTCAACTGGAACTCTGCAGCTTTTGCTTATTTCACATAATCCTTCCTGTATTCTTCCTTTTAAAGAAAACACCTTTGTGATGGCCTTGCAGTCCACTTGCAAAGAAAGGAATGAAGTCCTGTTTCCTGCCTCTTTGTCATCACACTGACAAAATGAGCACTTCCACTACCTCCACTGTTATCACACAGAAATCCATTAGACATCTACACGTGGTGCAGAAATTTGTTTCCTGTTCCTTTTTAATTCTGGAAATTTGTGGTAGCATGGTAATTTCTTTCAAGTGGAACAGAAGCACTTGTGTTTTAGCTTTCTTTTCATGTCTAGAAGCTAGCAGTTTAGTCCAAATGTAATCATGGTTAATAATCCCTATGTGCATACTTGCACTAATGTTAACAGCATACTTTTCACAAGAAAATAATCTTGGATAACATGTTAATAGGTTTACAGTAAAATGACAAACCCCAATGTTTGGTTTCAGAGCAGATTAGAATTGCAGACAGCTAATTAATAATAAATAGCATTCTTGTTGGATTTGGGAAGATATTTTTACCTGTTTTGGAGCTGAAAGTCAAAAAAGAAAAGTGAAGTCTCAGTGGTGAAATCCTGGCCAAATTGAAGGTAACTGCAAAACCTCTATTTACTTAATATGTCAGGATTCCAGAATTTATCTAAGAGTCCTGTGTCATCCCAGTAGAGGATCATATAGGGGTTTTTTTCTTCCACAGATAAATCCGTATATGTCCTAACACCACATTATTTGACCTCATGGAAATGAAACCACAGCATTACCTGCATGGAAAGGATTGAATCCAGATGAGACAGGGATGCAGTGGGGAATCAGGGGCTTCCTGGTCTGTTACTCCACAGTTCTCCTGTATGGCTCTGCTGTCTCTAGTACTCTGGTCTCCCCACCACCTGATCAGACCTTCAGGCATGGCATAGAGTTAGTGCTGTTTCTATCAGCATCAATATCAGGGATGGAAAACCTGTGTCCTGAAAAAGTGAATGCCTATCCTGGAACATTTATTCCTGACTTTTGCATGGCTTATATTTAGTTTTCTTGTGCTCTGGACACAGAAGCTTGCAGGTAGGGGTTGGGTTCAGATGTACTTTGCAGTAACAGATACAGTTTCCGCAGGTCCTCTTGGAGCAACACATATGGCTAGAGTCACAGTCACAACATTCTTTTAGTGCCTGACAAGATTTGTCATCTGTTTTCAGTAATGAAGAAATTGCCATGCTATAATGTTCTGACTACAGGGCATGAATGTTACTGTCAGCTAATGGGCAGAATGTATAACTATTAACGTGATTGCGACCTACATCTCAGCAAAAGAGCTGCCAAACTTTCCTAAGGATTCATGAACACTTTGTTCTCTACTATTATAGTACAAAGTCTGATAGATATAAGCATTATTGATGTCAATTCTTCTTTCGATTGAATAGCTGTAGTCATGAGAAATGCTATCCTAATTCTTACATGTTCTGCACATGTGGTTAAACTAATGACCTGAAAGTCTGCATTTATGTACAGCAACTACAAAGTCAGTGCAACAGATATTTTTCCTTACCCCTGAGGGAGAAGAACAGTACCACATGGCTATCATTATGAAAATGAGATTGAACTAAAATCCTGAATCTGAATACTTGAAAGTTTAGGAATATCTGTATTTGATTTCGAGCCCTAGTCATCTCTGATTCTGAAGAGTTACAGAATGTTTTAAAGGCCTGGGATATTTTCCTTTTATTTAATAGTCCTGTTTTTCTGATATGTTGGTTTATTAAATGTATTTTTGATTACGTTGTAAATGCTTCTGAGTTATTACAAAACCACCCTTCTGAATGCGGTTTTACTTGGCAAGAAAACATTAGGTTTATTGTTATACATGACCTACTTGGGATTTATTTTAAAATTTAAAGTATTGTAGAAGAAAGATCGAGAAAGCAAAACCTATGATAAATGCTAAGCATTCATATAAGATCTGAGTGACGGGTGGACTTGAAATAACTGCCGTGTCTCATCTTTGATTCATTGCTCTGTGTTTTCACTACATTAATCATGCCAGAAGGACTGTCACTTTACATTTGTGAACTGTGAAGCTCCGTCAGTTCAAGGGCCAGTACGTGTTCCTGGATTACAAATCGGAAATGACTGTGATCGTTATCACTTTGGGCACAGGGACACTGTGTGGAAATTTGCAAACAAAAGTAGCAACTTAATCAGTGAGAGAGTGAGTTTGACAACCACCTTGCCGCCTTGCTGGGAATGTGGGAGCAGCCATGGGTGCCAGTACGCCTGGGATCACTGGGAGTATATTCATATTTAGATTCTCCAAAGGGTACATCAAAGACATCTGAATAGTTTCTTACTATTAAAAAATAATTAAAACCATTCCACTTCACTTTTAGTATAATTCTTCGAATCTGTATTAAGCATACATAAATCTTAAACCATTCGCGTATAATTGTTTTTAACTTGGTCATTAAGCATAACATTTTCAAATACATGTCGGGCAGCTTCTCTTTTCCCTTGTAAAACCAGATATATTTTCAAATTGCTGTATACAAACTGCCCATCTCTTTGTCTAGCAATTTCTAATATGTGCCCCTCTTCCTCTGCCATTTGCTAAATCTGTTCTGCATGTGTCTTTATGTGCATATATAATAGTTGTTCATCGATAAATTTATTTGTCTTATCTTTGTTAACAACAACAATAGGAACTGTGCATCAGTCATAGAAGGAGAAACTACTGACAATGAGTTAGCAGATATGAAATTGAAGGCTGAAAGCTTCACCACTTTAGCTCATGATTTCATGACATAAAGGAATGCCTCGCAGTAACATTGACTTCCAGGAAGAGCTGTGATTATGATAAACTGAAGTAGGAGGGAATATTCTTACCAGGTCCTGGAAAAAAAAAAAAAAAAACCAAAAAAACACCAGGGGAAAAACGCTTCTCCTAAAGCCTTGCTTAGGAGGGAGGCTCTTCCATCATTCTTTTTCATTTGTCTCCTCTTTATAGTGACTTAAGTGCAGGAACGTCTCCAAAAGATTTACATTTTCAGATTTTCCCTATATTTAAGCACATTTGGACTGGTTTTTGTTTTATAGAATTAGAATAAAAGAAGAGATTTTCAATCCAATTTTCTTGTTGCTACTACTGAGTTTGTACTCAGTGCTAACTACAGGACAGCCTGATTCTACTTATCACTGTAACTCCAGTATGGTTATTCCTTTAGCAGCTGATAGAAATTATAATACTTATTACCAGTGTATGATCTCTCTAGAGAAACCTGCAGTTTTACATTTCTCACTCAGAGGTTGTAGCATTCAAGAAGCAAACTCAGTACAAGAAATTGATCCCCATAATCATATCCTGAATCTCACTTCAACAACTGAGGATGAAGGAGATTGTATTAGCACACGTTTACTAAAAGAGGGACCAGAATTGTCTTTACATGCTTTGGCTGCTCTCATATTTCCTGTAAAAAAGGTCTTATCTTCCTATACAATTATTAAAGTCATAAAAGGATATATATCTTGAACTATGCCATTTCAGATAATCCAAGGCACTTTTATCTTATTAAGTTTCATAGTCTTTTCTGCAACCTAATTTGAGTACCTGATATTTCATTACATAGTTTAGTGAACTTCAGAGCTTTCCACTGCTGCTTCTAAAACAGGGGTTTTATAATTGATGTAGTGGAGTGAACTCGTCCTTATTTTATATATATACATACATGTATGTGCATATGTAAATATATGTATGTGTATACTGAACGGGTGACAATTTCAATCTGAGATTTTTTATGCATGTTTCTCATTTTAACAAATATTGGGAGGGAGTATTTCGCAACACTTTTATTTATGCATTTTAATTCATTGTTTGACATGTATTAAAGCAGTCAGATCCATCAGCACAGGAGGAAACCAAACCTTCTGGGGCTGCACCTATTTTGGCAGGACCGTCTCCTCAGTACGCAGAGCTACACATTCATTATAATGCTGAGAATTATAGGTATGTCTGGAGGCACTTGAGAGATTAATGGGTGGATATAGAATTTCAAGAATGGAAAGAAAAGGTGTTAGAATTTGTACTAGTAGTTAACTTTTTTATAGTGCTGTGGGAAACTGAAGTTCTTATTTTACTGCTACAGATATTTATGGAAATTTCATTTATTTGTGTCTTAAAATTATAAAGTGTTTCCAGCAGAAATGTATCAATATAATTTTTTAATGTCTGTAGTAACACCAAAGTAAACATTGTCATGTATCCAGAACATCTAGCATTAAACCGCTTGTGCCCAGATTATTGTAATAAAAGTTAAGAACCATAAATATAGTCAAACTTTATAGGACGCAAATGAACACTGCTGTCTACCTACATTTATAACCCAAAATTTAAGGGATTTATTATGTATACACTGATGTAAATCTATGCACATAAATACTGTGTGTGAGAATATATAAACCCTTGTCTACATATTAATTGCTGATAGGCTGAAGTAATTCAGCAGATTTCAGGCCTCTACCTCCCTGGGTTCTATGGGGGAATGGATTTTACAGCATGTAAAGTCTTTGCTCTTTGCTATATTAAGTACAAATAGACAAGAACATCAGTCTTCAATATAAACCAGAATCATGGTGTTGAAGCCAGATGCTGAATATCAGACATAAAAGAAATTAAAATAATATTTGCCATTATTAGGCAAAGGAGGGGAAAAAAAAACAGGGCTTCTAATTAAAATATTATAATTCTGTGTAGCGTAGATAGATAGGATTCTTTTAAACATTTTTCACTAAATAAGCCATACTGAGGTAAGAGATCTCATCTGCTTACAAACACCTTGGCTGCTCGGGTGCTCTAGCTTGTCAAAGACTCCACTGAGAGTCAGAAGTTGGTAGCAGCATGCTGTGGCCTCAAGCAGACCACAAACCACACTGTCACTGCAGATATGTTCTACTTCCATTTTTCTCTGTTTTGAGGTAAAGTTAACTGCATAAACACTAATCATGACCACAAGGATCACTGGCCCTGCACTTCATCTAATTTTGGACAAGGCAAAACCTTACCATGGTTCAGTCCTTACCAGGTGTCTGTGAAACATCATAGGCATAACAGACAGGGAACACAATAAGATTTACATTTCTAGTAACACTGAAACTTTAGGAAACTTGCATTATTCCCTGTCACTTAACAAAATATATGAGATCACTTTCAGTTTTCCTCACAACTAGGTTATTTACAATAGAAGTATATGCATAGAGGATGTGAATACGTAGTGCAAGATCATGATTTCTGTTGAGTGTTTTAAGACTGGTGGCATGCAGGGAGTGGATATTTTGTGGATCTCTCTGAGTTGAAGGTAAAAATAAGTAGTTGCCTGGAATACTGGGGAAGTTGTTCAATGGCCCATGGGATGCCCTTGCATTCCTGGAGCCCCATAGGTACTGAAATTGCAGTACTTTCACTGTTTTCAGTGCATCTAAACTTCCCATTTATGCTTTCAAAAAAGATCCAAAATTAAGACTATTTGCAGTCACCATCACAATATAATGTCCTGAGTCTTCAGCTGACTTTGAGACTTTCTATTAGGTGCTGATGAAAGGCAAGAAGGGTAATCTCCAAGGAAATTGCAACCTGCACAGGAAAGACAGACAAATGGTAATAAAAAGGACTTGTGATTTCTTCATCAGGGAGGACCTAAGATAGAGAACCTAAGAGCTGAAGGTAGAGCTCATGGTAGTCAATAAAGAGATTCCCCCTTCTGTGATACTTATATAAAACTCTACAGAAAGAAGAAACTTGTGCAAAGACTATAATGTAATGCAGTTGAGTCTTAATTTCACAACCTTTCTAGGAAAAGTGTTTTCATACACAGAATACCAACAATACGCTCATATGTCATAGTGATGAGTGTAAGCAACCAAGCAGAATTAAAAATAGATTAAGTAATACATGTTAAAGCATACTACCTCCTATAACACGTATAAAAACTTATGTATAGATTCAAAACTATACTACAGCTTCTCAGGTTCACTGAAAGTTTAGATATAAGCTCACAGTGCAATATAACAACTAGAACTATTTATGCAGTTTAAGATTACATTTTTCAAGAACTATATGTAATGTAGTGAGGAGATATTTCAGTGGAACTAATTTTGATAAGTCATATGTCCATCCTCTAGGAATGAGCCATAATGTGTCTAAATATTCTTTTACACAGAAGTTGTTCCAAAACTAGTCATTCTGAAAAGTAGTCCTCAGCAAAAGTATCTTTGCCAAAGTAATTAGTTCCACACTTTAATAAAAAAATATTTTTTTAAAAATCCCTGCAGATGTTAATTTGTTTAGGATAAGATTGCACATGTTGCCTTTTCTACAATTACGCCTTCCCCTTCAGTGTATATTGGGGATGGTTCATATTTGCAGTCAACTGTATAATCAAATGAATGTAGTTTATAGAATTAAGTGATTTGGAAAGTTAGATCAAGAAAGAAAAATACTGTTGATGCTGTAATAAAATTTGTAAAGGTTAACATTAAACTGGATAATTCTTTGAACCAGAAATATCACTAATCAGTAGAAAATGAGAACATATTGTTATGATTTACTTGTTATAAGTAGCTTCCTTATGGGACCATTTAATCACATTTGATATGATTCTCAATTGTGCTGCTTATTGATTTTATTAAGTCTTAAGTTTAAAAAACTGAGATGTAATTTTCATACAAAGAAGTAATTGAAATTGTCTCTTAAAGTGTTTTGTATGTTTTTGTAATAGCTGTCATTAATTATATTTGAAATGACAAATTTCATTTATATAGATTTTTGGGTTTTAGTCTAAAACAGGTAAGTTTTTAGAGTGATATAAAACTGAAAACAAATTGGAAAAAATCTCTTGAAGATGCCTTAGTAGAAAACTCATTGAATTATCAGGCCAGTACAATCAATACTTGGCCTAAGACAATACACTGTCTTTGATATGCCACATACTTCATAAGAAACTGAAACTCAGCGTTCTTGCTCCTATAAATTACCCATATATTGAATGTTATGCTATTGGGTAAACCTAACTGGGGAAGTCTTTTGATATGTTGAAACAAAGAACTCTGTGTTCCCCATATTTTGTCTTGACTGGTGTAGCAAATACTATTTCTATTCATATTAAAATACAGTGTTTAATAGAAATACTTTTGCTTCCAGTTTTCCAAGATTCCAGTGGGATGTCATACAGTGTATTCTTCCACCATCATTATCTATTATTGCCTATTACATTTTATGTACTTTATTGCATAACATAACATGGTACAGAGATGTCAAGCCACCACTGACACAAGCTTGAATATCCACAAATTGACTGATTTTCAGAGACTGTAATTTCTAAAGCAGCCCAATACAAGTTACTTGAGTACAATAAAGTGCTGACATTGTATAATTGCAGAGCTGGTTAACACAATAGTTTCTCAGATGGTTCAGCAGTCTGCGTCCCTACTGAGGTATATTCATACATTCGAAACATCCTCAGTGACTTTTCTCATTTTGCTGATTTAGTCTATACACAAGAGTTCCTCTTTTTATATCACTATGTGTGGGTTGTTGGGTTTTTATAATTGTTGTGGTTTTAATTCATGAGAGTCCTATTTTTTATTGACTTCCTTCTAAAAGTTTCATTAGAAGATGAGCTTTCCAAACCTCTTCTCAGTCCAATGGAGATATTACTATAGAGTTTGATTCCAAATATTGAGTCCATGAGTTTAGGTCTGAAGTAATAAAAAACCTGAGAAGAATGAAAAAATAGAACTAGAAAGAACTATAAAATACCATCTAATCTGCCTGATCTTTACCTAAAATATCCTTTTAAGACCCCCCCAGTGATGGAGTTTTCACAGTTTTCCCACAGAATCCCTATCCATATTTTATTACCTGTACTGTTAGAAAACTTTTCCCCTGATACGAAAAAGTTAAACTTCACTTACTCCAGCTTCATGGATGTGTAAAACAAATTATTCTCTTTCTCTTTGCAGTTTTATGTCTTTCTAGTCAGTTATTTTCTTGGTAACCTTCTTATTAAGCTAAACTTTCCTAAGTCTTTCAGTTTTCTAGATTTATGAGCCCTCTTTGTCTTCCATACACTCTCAATGGCAACATTCAGAACTGGAGACAAAATGCCTGCAGACACTATATTGATGCTGAATGCAGCAGAAAGATTATTTCCTGTGTTTTGGAATAATCTCTTACATCTGTTATCCCTGGTTTCTTCTGACAAAGATGTCTGGTCATCTATTTGTTTATCATCTGAGAATGAAAACTTTTATTTTTTTTCTTTTTTAACTAGCAAAAGTTTCTTCTCTATTCATAACAAACTTTTAATTGAAGGTTGCTATAAAACCAAGCTCAAACACCATGATGACAAGTGTCATTAGTATATTGGAAGTCACCTGGATTAGAAATCTCATTATCAGTCAGCTGTAGCTGAATCTGACAGTGTTTGGTCCCTGTGTGCTGAGGATGCAGCTGTGGTTTCACTGGTCACATGCTAAAGAAACGAGTAGTGGTTATTTGTATCTGTGAACCTCAATACCGACGATGCTATGGTCACAGTTTATATATTTATGTGTCTTATGCAGGCTATAAATGAAACACACATAGTCAACTACCAATTTTTCCTGATGGCAATTTAATTGTGTCTATTAATTATGCTTTATAGCCAGATAGTAAACATATGAAATGCCAAAGATTCAGGCATTTAAGGTCTTGAGGATTTAAGGAAGAGTATCTTTGATGTGTTTGGAATATTTGGTCTGGAAAAAATAACCAAATGTTTCAGTTCAGAAAGGCAGATATTCATTTCAGCATGAGGTAGTTTAGGAGGATATACATGCTCTCCAAGTCATTGTCTGTTTCTCTCTCAGGAACAGAATTAGGAAAACCACAATATTGTGATTTAGGTTAAGATATAAAAAATATCCAAGTGAGAAATCAAAATGATGAATTACAATGCTACAGAAATCTACAAAACCGCAAAAACTACAGAATAATGAATTGCATAAGTATTATGCAAATAATTACTATCATTACCGTGCAACTGAAAAACTAACAGGCTTATTTTTTTGCTGCCTTAAGGTTAGAAGTCTGGATATATTGCATTTAAAAAAAAAAAAAAAAAAAAAGAAATGGAGTTTCTATAGCCAGTTTTCCTCAAAAATGTTTGTTTGGCTACATATAGAGTTGTTGGATTATTTTTCTGGTTCCTTTTAGAATTGAAACCCACAAATATTTATGTGTATTTCATAATCAATAATTTCTTTGTGAAGGCTTTATATACTACATATCCCAACAGGCCTTTCTGTAAGTCCAGTTTGTGTACCAGTCATTTAAAGCTCTCACTTTAGCTCAGCAAGTCTGATTTCATAAATTCACTGGCATTATGAGTATACAGCCTGTATCATCTTAATGTAGGTAATCAGTTGCCCAAGATCTGAGGTAGTTTCTTCCTCAAACAGATCACTTGTCTCCTTTGGTGTAATCATTATTGCAATCTTATTAGTTTTAATTGAGCATAGATTTGGAAAAATAGTCATCTTTATTGTCTATTTGATGGTATATCTACAATTTTCTTTTTGGTTGATGTGTACATTCCTTGACATGGTTAAAGCCCAGTTAAGGTTGTTCCAAATCAGGTGCAGATTAACATGTTAACATTTGAGCATTAGTCATTGCCTTTATGTGCCATCCATGTTCATTTTCCCTGATTCCCACGGATCACATACGATCAGAAATAGTGGAAGGATATATTCTGGTTGGTCTCTACTCCTTGGATTTGTAATACAAGAAGACTGCATCTCTGTAAATTTGTCATTTTATCAATCTTTTCTTATTGACAAATAGTAGTAGATGTTATTTTTTTTTAAATAAATGTAATGCTAGCCTTTTCAATACAAAAATATAATCTCTTTCTTTCATAATAAACTCCATCCTAACCCCTTTCTGCTTCTGCAAAAGTCAAAGAAATTCTATGGTATTCTATATATTTCAACTTCTTCCAACTTATTCCCACTAAGACTGTTTGTGTATTTATAAAATACAAACTACATCAAACGTCACTTTTATATCTGACTCCCCGAGACAGTTTGTCAGTGTGGGGAGGTATGACCCTCTCTCAGATAGAAAAACAAAGAAAGAATACCTGAATTTTCATTGGTGGTTGTGGTATAGTATTATTAGTATATCTTCAGGTATGCAAAGCAAGATGAGACAAAAAAGTTTTCACAAAACATTACTGGCCCATTCTTTCTATTGTTCCAAATCATGTCCAATCTATGGTGGGAGAGGGAGAGCAGTCTATCGGTACTTTAACTTGCATTCTTGTTCTAAGGCACTGTATGAAAACCTAATGTCATCTGGATATCGTAGCAGTCCTTAACATATAATTATGTGGGACCAACATTACTTGATCAAAGTAAAAGAGCAAGCTCTTATTTTATTTATAAGCCATCTGCCACAAATCATTATCATTTACTTAGGCCCTAAGTTACAGTTTCCATTTTAATAGTTCTATTAGTGTTTGGGTGGTTACTATGAAGATTACTCAATAAACATTGTCCAGAAAAAGCTAGATACTTTTAAAGCATAATCCTCTGGAATGTTTATTAAACAATAACACTGAACCTTCTGACAGTTTTATTTCTGAGAATGTTATAATGTTGTTATGCATCCCATCGGTAATTCTGCATTACTGAAAACTCCTGTGCAATGTAATGAGTCTTACCAAAAGCAGATGCAGCCAAATTAATAACAAGGACATCAATGCGCTATAGAAACCATATAGTGGGAGGGGTGGGATGGGGGAAAAAGAATGCAGAAAAGAATTCTGTTTCACTTTTGCAACAAAAAGTAACTGAAAGAAGAAGAAACAGTAATATAAAGATTTGAAAATACAAATATAAAAAGTAGATTCACTGAAGATAATATTTCATCGTACAGTATATATTTACTGTTTAATGCAAAGTCTCTGGACAAATTGAATGTAACTTAATTATAGGATGAAGGGGTTCTAAAAATTGTCTTAAACCCCTAAATTTTCTTCAATTTACTTCTGTAAATAGGTTTCTGCATGTCACATTTTCTGTGAGGCCACCCTGCAAGGATCCTTTTATCACCTGTTAAATGGATGCTATTCCTCTTAACTAACCACAAAGAAAGCTCAGTCTAAGGTTCAGTACACTTAATACAATGCTTCCAAAGAAGGGAAGGCTTCAGATAAAACTCAGTGCTTGGCTGTAACAAATCTGGTAAATGTTGGTTTCCTGCAATAAAAATAATAGGTGAAATCTTGGCCTATTGAAGTCAATGGGAATTTTGCCATTCTTTTTAGCAGGTACAGTATTGCAACCAATAAATCTACTGAGCAAATTAAAAGAAGTGGGTGAAAGAAGGAAGAGAAATTCATGTAATAAAATCTCTACATTATTTCAGAGCTTGTTCTACTCTCCTTTGATTCAGTGTATAGCTCCTGATACTCCTGAGATGTGCTCACAGAAACTATTGTTGCAGTGTACAAAACACCAAATATTTACAAAATATTTAATTAGCAATTTTGAAACAGGAAAATCAACTCTGTTGATACAATGAGTCAGTCTCCGATTCAACCAGAGACTGTTTTAAGGGTGAGTAACCAAGGGCAGTTGCCTAAGACTGAATACCATGGGGAGTGTGTTAAACTACAATAATTAAAAGTACGTGTTATCCAATATGCCTCAATCTATGCCTGTGTTCTTGCTAGTCAAAACCTGCTCAAGCTCCACACAGATGCAGCTGAGTAATGTGAGTAAAATAACAGGCAAGTCTTTTTGTCTTTTTATATTTATATCTCTGTGTTTCTTTTTATTTATGTGTGAAAATACCTAATTTCTGATTTCTGATGTGTAATAAGTGTAGCCACCATATTTTTGTATGGGTTTTTCCAGATATCCTTTACACACTTACACCACATGGCCCATGTACAGCAAGGCAGTTTCAGAAAGATGCGGACTAAGAAATCAGGCACTCTACAGCCATACCACAGATATGTTATGGTCCTATCTGGAAACAAAAGACATTGGATGGGAGGAAATGTATGTGTTGGTACCCCATCATGGGCAATACTGTGATTTGAGAGCCCTGTTTCATTAGGAAGTGAGAGCTCTGACTCCTTCAGGTGATCCAGTACCTGGACCAAAATATGGAGAAGGACAACCATCCAGTTTGTGGGGCTCCTTCAGAGAGATTATTTGCAACCAAAGGACAGCTTGGAAAAAAAAAAAAAAAAAAAAAAAAAAAAAGACTGGTTAGAAAACAACAAGAATCCAAGGGTAGCTAAAAATACCTTATCTGATATGAAAGAAATATACAGGCAAAATACTTCCCAACATAAAAACATGGTGTCAAAATGTGATGGATCTGTAAAATCTTCGTTGAACTAGCTTAATATCTTAGATCTCACAGTAATAAACTAAAACAGAGCAGTAAACTTACACTGGTTGTGGAAAATAGTGACATCCATTGCAAGCATTGTTTTGCAATACAGTTTTCCTTGGCTGTTAAATCTCATTTTAATACTTATCAGATTATTCAACAAGAAATTTTCCCCACCACTTAAACACTCTGCAGGTTTCCAGCTCAGAGTGGTTACCTAGCAATACACGCAAATGTTTTTGTTGTCTGAAACTGTAGGACATCTACTTTGGTTTTGACCGTCATTGGTATTAAGTGCTTCTCCAAACTGGGGTAAACAAGCAAACAAACAAAACACGAACAAATGTCTTGCGCAGAAAATATTTTACATTGTTGCAGGGTTCTTTCTTTGTAAAAATGTTTATAAAACCAGTAGGAGGCGCTCATAAATGATCAAATCTGTAATAAATCTTTTGTCAGCTCAGCTCATGTGGCCTAACAGAACGTCTAACAGTAGTCACCCCTAAGCACAGGTATGCTTATAGATAGGATGAAAGCAGCCCTTCTTATTAATCACACTGTATATCTGCCTCTGCCTCCTTTCTTCAGTCCTTAAATAAACTCCATCTGGTTCTTACTACTTAGCTGTGCAGCTTACCTTTCATAATGAAGCATGCTTACTGCTGCAGAAGCAGGTCCAATGTGATTAAAATTGTTAGGTAAAACAGTGGTTGCTTAAGTCTAGAATCAGCTAACAATAAAACATGTGATCAGCCACAAAATGAAACTGAGAATGAAATCTTCACTGGGTGTAAATTAGCTGGATTCCAGCTGATTTCAGTGGGAGGTATTGAAAACAATGTTCTGGGCCACCTTTCTCTGTGTTAACACTTTATGGAGCACATCAAGCAAGATACCAGAACGTTGCCTCTATAAGAAAGAAACAATCTCATCATATTGTAGACTAGTCCTGGGTTTCTGGTCTGCTGTGGCAGGGTGAGGACCTAGGTAGCTACAAGGGAATGACCCTGCCTATTTTAACTTAAACAAACCAAAACAAAAAGTGCCCCTCTCTTTGGGGTGCCCAGTTTATTTAGAAAGTCCTGATTCAGATTCTGTTCAACATACTGCAAATGCAAGATAAACAGTATCAAGACAACAGAAGCAAAGAGACAAAACAGCTTTCTATGGTTTTTGGTCTTCCTTTTTTTTATTGCCATGACAGTGTCTCCATTCTTTTACAGTTTTTTGGTCACAGCTAAACTAATCTGTGTTCATTACTGAGCTTGTGAAACTTTGTGGGGATTTAACCTGATAAAAAATCATACTGCTGAATGACTGTGAAATAGGAATAATCCAGGGGAGGTAGGATATGGTAGGACCTCTTCCAGGAAGGACTCACAAGTAAGCTATGATGTACAACTAGGACCTGGCATTTCCCTGTGGTGTGCTTTGTTCTTTTAGGAGTTTATTTTGGAGCTGCCATGACATCTCTACCACAAATGCTCACAACATGCTCTGCAACCTCGACACAGATGGAGGCAGGCAGGGCCTGCTCCAGCTCATGCCAGCAGGATATGATGCTTGGAAAAACACTGGGACTCTGTGACTGGAAGGGGCTACCCAGATAGTCAGACCCCTACCCCAACAGTCACAGGGTCAACTGAGACTTGGGGTCCCCTTGAAAACGTTGAAATTTCTCCTTTTGACAAGAATGTCAGCTATGCATCCTTATGTCACCAGAATGCTTAAACAGGTAAAAATACCACAGCTACAACCTTTTCTCTTTTACAGCTTGAGAACTACATTGTGGAAAACATGAAATCGGAGATGGTGCAGCTGCAGCAGAATGCTGTGCAGAACCACACCGCCACCATGCTTGAGATAGGGACCAGCCTCCTCACCCAGACAGCAGAGCAGACGAGAAAACTCACGGATGTTGAAACCCAGGTATGTTCCCAGAGTGGTTTTCTAAAAGCTGTTAATTGCAGAGAACTTTTCCCATCCTCTTTCTTTTCCAGTGCATCACCACACAAAACATTTCAACACAGGGCTCCAAGAAACATACACACTCTGTTTCTTGGTACAAACAACAGTGATGACTGACCCTTGTTGTGTGTCTTTCTTTTGATTTCATTTGGTTAGTATATTTAGTTCTCTGTGTGTAAGGCAGGCAGGACTGTCCAGGAAACTAAATCAGCATTTGATTTCAAATAAACAGCTCAGCTACCAACTGTGAATGACACAAGTGTCAAGTTAAATAACAAGTTTCAGGCTAAAACAGAAACTTTGATCTCCATTGTTGTTTGCCTCTTTTACTATTAGTAGAAATTTTGGGGTTTTTTCTGCAAGATGTTTCCAGCTATTTGAGAAGTAGTATATGGCTGCAGCTTTTACACTGTGAAGAGAGGGACAAGCATCAGCTTTTTTTATAAAACACTGTGTATTTGATATTACTGTAAAATTATATAACATCACATGAATTTAAAGAGCCATCTCCATATGATTCCTAGCACTAAAATTACTGTTGTGATTAAAGTGTGAAGAGTACCACTGTCATAATACAGAGTACAATTTCATACTGGGCTTACTGCAAACACATGTACTGCTTTTTGTCTTTTGAATTCTTTTATCAGTTTAAGATGCATATTTGTTTTCCTTATTTTTGTTGACTTCCTCTTGGTCTTCATAGCATGTGGTATATTACCAGCTGAACTGTTCTTGCTGTTCATTTAGAACAGGAGAATTAAAGTATTGCATTTATTTGGTTTGTTCTAATAGCATATGTACATCTTGAAAGATTGTATTTTGTGTTATGATGTCCTTACATTTACAATATCATTACCAAGTTTTTACATAATCGCATTACAGTACACTGGGAAACAGCAGTAATTATGAAAGACAGATACGTTGTCTTACATGTGTTCCCTGCATCTTTTTTCTACATTTTGGTTAATAGATCAGCATTCATTTACAAATGTGATCTCAATGACTACAGTTTCTAAAGCATCGTATATTGACTTATGAAAATGTTGGGGAAAATCTTTAATTCAGTATCAACTGAATATCTAAATGGAAACGTAAGAGGTGAAGACCCATGGGCTGTAGTATATGTTTAATAAAGAAAAGGGAGGTGTAGGAACTCTTCTTATATTCTGAAAGACCTACCTAGGTGTAAGTGTTGAGTACTCATTCACGTTTTCCTCCTTTAAGCAGGTAAGGGACAAAATGTACATTGCCTCTGTCTCACTTTTCCTTTGAGGAACCACTTCAAAGGAGAGGTATCACTGGCAACTGCGTGAAGGAGCAGATGACTTCCTCCTTCTATACCTATTGCTGAAGAATTTAAGGGATGTTCAAGATATCAGTTGGAGTGGCTCTTCCTTGTTGCAGTATTTGCTCTGACTTTCAGCTCAGTGTTGGTATTTCCTACCTCCCCTCTTTCAGCAGTATGAAAAAGTCCCGGTAGCCCCTGGATCTACCATCAATCAGAAAAGAGTGGTGCAGGTGGCTCAAGAAAGTGAAAAGAGACTGCTCTTGGCAGTCATGGAGGTAGCCAGATGCATGGCAGAGACGTGAAGGTCTGTAAGGATACAAGGAGGAGAAAGGCATTCCAGGATCTCATGCCTGTAATAAGAAATACTCAAACCAGACTAAGGAGGAGTCTGAAGGACTGAAGATAGAGCCTCCACCTCCTTAAAATCTCACTGACCCATCCCAATCCCTGATCCATCCAAAATCCCACTGATTCCCTTTAGGTTTTCTTCTCTACCTGAAGCTCTATTGATGTTTCATAGGCTGCTCCACAGATGTATCCTCTTTGGAAATGTGTTGGTGCTTTCCTACCTTCTTATCCCTTGCCAACATTTGTAATAAACTTTCAATTTCTGCCAGGTCCTTCTGAAACTGTGGTGATGCTTCCTGGCACTTCCAGATGTGTCCATCTTGAACAACATAACAGCTGCATATTGATCATTTCTAAATTTTTCAACCTCTGTACCCTTAAAAAAAGGACAACTCAAGTAGCTCTGTAAACATCAACAGTTTCAAACAAAAATAAGGCACTGGATTGAAAACTGTTCTCTTTGCTTTATGTTCTGTAACAAATTCCTATCATGCATGCATGAGAAAACGTTACCATATAATCCTTTGTTGATACTGATAAATGTCCTTCCAAGAAAGGTCTGATAGGTTCCATTAAAGAGGCATCATTTTCAGTTCCAGAAGTGACTGCATCTAAGTTGTTGTGTGCACATGTATCTACAAAAATTATTTACACACACTCCTTCAGACTCTGTGTAATGAATGACGATATCCCAACAAAATTAACTAACATTATTTAATATTATTGCTTTAATTCTTGAAAGCATTGTTATTTCAACTTTCAAATATTTTTTGTTAGAATCTATTCTCTTTCATCTAGTTAAAAGGCTTCTTTCAGTCTGATGTACTTAGTAAAACTTGTGCTATTAAATCAGACCACCGCTACATTGAAAGACAATTGCATGAAACAATGCTTAGGATCACAGCCTGCATCTTAATCTGTGTAAGACTGCAAGTAGTGATAACATAATCAGACACCAGACTTCTGCCAACGGTGCAAAAGAGAGACTCAGGGGAAAGCTAAAGTAGGAGCTCTATTTACAAAACAGCGGATGCAACACTTTGGCCTCAGTCCAAGTACTCTTGCAGCCTTCTGGTTTAAGCATGCTTTGTAGGAATGCAGGTTTGTGGCATGCCTCTTGTTCTTTCCACAGAAATGAAGTTTATTTGGCAGTCACCTTTCCTTTTTCTGCGGGCCTAGTATAATTCTACATTAAACAAGGTGCTAGAATATCAGCTGGTACATATCAGTGTAGCTTGATTGAGTTCATTTACACCAGCTGAGCAGCTGAGGTTAAAAAAGGGATTTAGAAACAATTTTTGACAAATCATCAAATCAAAATGAAATGGTTGCATTATGTTGCTATAACAAACATAACCAGGGCAATATAAACATTAATTGTTTTAATTTATCCTTAAGGTGTTAAATCAAACATCCAGACTTGAAATTCAGCTACTGGAAAATTCACTGTCAACATACAAGCTAGAAAAACAGTTGCTACAGCAGACACACGAAATCCTAAAAATTCATGAGAAAAACAGGTAAGAATGAGTAGCTGGTCTCTTATACTCTTTCTCTCTTTATCACAAAGTGGTCTGTGCATGCTTTGTTCTAAACAACTGATGAAATGGAAGAAGTAAGTATGTTAAGTGGAAAATATAGGTAATATTTATGAAATGGCTAAAAGAACTAGGATGTGAACTTACACTGTTTTAGCTTCTGTATGATAAATGTAAGTTGATTTTTGGTACTTTCCATGTTCACTGTGAGTTTACGTTGCAGTTTACTTCATGACAACTTAGTCATATGATCACAGTTTCTGCTACTGAAAAGCATAGGGGTAACTTGTATGAGCACTTTCAAGTAGAAAAATATAAATTATGAGATTATCAACTATCTTAAAGTGCATAAGAAACAGAAAAGCTTCAGTAGTTCATATTTCTAATTTTAATGGATACAAAGATTTAGCATGTAGAAGGATCTCTTTGTCTTTGGACTCAATTGTATATAGCATACTTGGAGCCATGCCCCATTTAAAGAATAAGTAAATGGTAAACATTTTTATTTTATGTTGAAATTGAAGAAAAAACTGTTTAGCAGCACATAACTTTTTAAGCAGTGAAGTGAGAGTCAAGAAGAAGTTCCAGTGTTGTCCCTTTCTGTGCTACGCAGGGATTCAGTACCTGAAGTCATTGGATTTAGCAATCCAGTATCTCAGAGAATTTGTGGTGGGGTGGCCTTGTACAGCTGCCAGATGCCCACCCAGTTGCTCTCTCACTCCACCTCATCAACAGGACAGAGGGAGAAAATATGATGAAAAAGCTTGCGGTCGAGATAAAGACAGGGAGATCACTTAACAGTTACTGTCATGCACAAAACAGCCTTATTTATTGCCACTTAATAACAGTGTAGGATGGTGAGAAATAAAAACAAAACAAAAAAGACCTTTCCCCTCTACCTCCCCTTCTTCCTAGGATCATCTTCACTCCTGATTCTTCTACCTCCTTCCCCCACCAAGCAGTGCAGGGGTTGTGGTCAGTTCACAACACTTTGCTTCTCCTTCCTCATGCTCTTTCCCTTCTCCAGCATGGTTCTTTCCCATGGGCTGCAGTCCTTAAGGATAAGATTGCTCCATTGTGGGCTTTCCGTAGGCTGCATCTTCCTCCTGGACATCTCCACCTGCTCCAGCATGGGGTCCTCCGTGGGAAATACCTCCCCCACCATGGTCTTTTCCCATGGGTTTCAGGGGAATCTCTGCTTCAGTGCCTCCTTCCCTCCTTCTTTTCTGACCTGGGTGTCTTCAGCATTGTTTCTCTCACTTTTTTTTTCTTCACTCCTCACATTGTCACATGGTGTTTTTACCCTTTCTTAATATGTTTTCCCCAAGGTGTAACCATCTTGTCTGACAGGCTCAACAGTGGGTCCATTGGAGCTGGCTGGAAGGAGCCCTGGCCCCTCCTCACAGAGGCTGCCCCTGCAGCCCCCACTGCCAGCACCTGGGCACCTGCACTCAATACAGGGGGTAAAACCATTTTACTTCTTGGTTGCCCTTTTAGAGACCTAAGGCTCATATTCCTGCCTCTGTAACACCCAGATTTAAGCAGAGACGACAGACAGTGCTTTCATTTCTCAGCTTCACTCTCAGCTCCCTTCTAGAAAGAACAACTGTGAGATAAATCTGGCTAGGACTAAGATTTCTATTTCCTGTAACTACATTTGACACTGAAATAAGGCAAACAACTTTAAAAGTGAGGTAGTTATTGAACCTTCCTCTACAAGCTTTAGAGGACTGTTTAAATTGAGATCAGACAGTTTGGCAAAAAAGGCAGCATGAGTCTGGTCCTGCTGGACAGGAATCAGCAACTGTGGTGGTTATATGTAAGGAAGACTAACAACAGTGGGCATTGAACTACTGGGTTAAGAAGGCAAAGAACCAGATAATGCTGAAAAATAGAAAATATTGTTACAAAAAAATGTGTTTGTTAAGTGTGTCTAGTTGCAAAGCTGGTCAAATAATATACCATTATTGCTACTGGTAAGGAAAACCCATTTAATATATTTTATCTAACAACTGTTTATAACCAGTAATTACATCTGATGTTATTCTGGAGAAGTTGGATTACATTGGAAACTCTTGAACTCCCCCACATTTCCTTTGACTAATTTGAAATATGAATAAATTAGTGTGGGATTAACTTTGACTTCAGCCATGTCAGAATTAAATAATTCACCTAAACTGTGTACATGGGCTCTCCCTGTAGTCTAAGGAGAGAGCAGGCATATGCAGGAGGCAGTTCATTCTACATATTTAAAAAACCTATTTCAATTTATGATTAACCCAAGCATTAGTTAAGTATATAAATACTTGTATATTTATCTGCTACAATCTGATTAGCAACAAAATTTTATTGGCTGCTCAAGAGACTGAGTCTTGTGTACCTGATAATCTGAATTTATTTATTTATCTTAGCAATGTGTCAGGGTGTAAAGCCTTCATGTCAGTAAACAAGTAAGTTTTACTTAAACTGACCTTTGACTTGGCTGACATTATGATGAAATGGTCTGTGACATGACAAAATGGTTTGCCTTGGTTTTTCAGAAGAAAGGAAGGGTATTTTAAAAAGCACACTTTATACCCAGTTCTTTCTCTCAGAAGTATAGTTGTATGTGGATAAATGAAAAAGCACATGGAGTTTCATCTTGTAATGAAGCAAGAACCTGGCATACACTGCCCAGGTTCTGTTACTCTGTCCTTGGGAGTCATAAAATTAGGGAGAGGGCAGTGTTATGATTACACTAAAGTATGGATCATCAAGTCCTGTATCACCATCTACTCCTAACAAAGAACTGCATAGTCCTGGCCTTGTAGGTCCTGATCCTGAAATCGATTATGTGTGTGTCAAGTTCACTATAGGACAATCTTGGTGATCTCAGCAGATACTAGATTTCTGGACATGCTAATGATTTCAGCTTGCTTAACTTTAAACAGTACTTATAGATTACCTATCAGGCTATGTTCAGTAGTCATTTGCAGTTAAAACGTCTTCATCCCTGTGCGTATCACTTTCACATCAAGAAAAGAGAGAAGACTCCTTTTATCAAAGTTGCTTACATTGACTGTAAACTTTTTTGGAAAGGGCTTCCTTTTGCAGTAGGTGTACACCACAGTGGGAACCAGTGTAGGAACTATTATGATTGCAAAAATAATCAAAACAGTGTACTGTGGGTGGATCATTTCTCCCTCTGTACTAAATTTTCCTCTATATAAAATAATAATAATGATCTTAATCACTTTCAAAGAACTGGATTTTGGATGAAAGTAATGCAAAATTTTATAGTAATAATAACTGATCATTAATGTAGTACAGTAACTTGTATATTATCCTTAAATAAAATGAACACTGCATATCAACAGGGGACCAATGCATGTTATTTAGACTAGAAATATATCTATTCTTGGCCTTTCTCTTTACTTCCTGCCTCTGCTGGGAAGAGTGGCCAATTTTTTTCTTTTTATCCCACTGAAGTGAAAGATATTCTATGGCATAAGCAGTCACATTTGCCCCAGAATCATGTTTCTATTGAGTGCTTTCATGCCATAAATAATTTAGTTTTGTGGGCTCCCACCCACTATAATGTAAATGGTGGTTTCTTCCATTGCCATTTTTTCTCCCACAAGAGCTTTCTATAAACTATTTAGATTTACTCTTGAGAGATTTCCCTGCTTAAGTGACTTTGAGCCCCCATTTTTTTCCAGAGTGTACCAACTGCATTTAACTTATTGTGCGTCACGTATTTCAATATGCAAATGTGAAAACAACTTTTTATTTACTCAAATGAAACAAATGAGAAATGTAATAGAATTCTGGATCTTGAGCAATAAATAGTGGAAGTAAATTTAAATATAAATCCAACTTGAATTTGCAGACAATCAAACTAGATGATTAACTCATTCAGTACAACTGTTGTATTCTATGACATGCGAGGACTTTAGAATGATTCTTGAATTTCAATCTGACTGTATGAAACATGGGGAAACACAATATGTCTGAAAAGTTTTATTTACAGGTTTTTCATGTACTAAAAAAATAAATCCAGATTTTTCACTACACTTTTGTGATTTCAATGGAATTTTCTTATCACTGGTATAAAAAAAAATAGGCTTACTAATGCTAATTGACCAGTTACTTTACTGGCCTTGAGAAATATGGGGACACATATTTTTATATTTCCTTAAACTTGTCGGACAATATCAGACAACCAAAGTAAGTATGAATGGTCAGCACCTAATAATATAGGGAAAATTTCACTCATGTAAAAGCAAGTATAAAGAAGCTGTTTCAATGAGAAAATACTGTTCTTGCATTCAAAAGTAAGCATTCAAATTCTCTACCTGTTTGTCTTCTCATACATACATAATACAAGAAAACCACATGTATATGGCCAAAGAATTTTTTTCTAGTGTGACGTTACTTATCTTTATTTATTGAATAGCTTAACAAAGTAAATGTTTTTATCTGTATTTTTAATAAATCCAGATTTTTTAAAAGATTATTATAATGCAAAAGATGTCCATCTCTAAGATCTGGTCTGTATCTTGTTTTCACATGTCTAAACTGAGGCCTCTGAAAATAAAGATAAAAAAATCTCTTAAACCACTGTGGTCTGGAATGGATTAGTGAATAAACTACCTACCTTATAAGGCAGATTGTCTAAACCAGAATTTCCTTCCTCCCCAGAGAGCTTCCAGAGTACTTTCTATATGTTCTACTTCATCACCTTTCAAAATGACAACAGCTTTCACTGGAAGTATTTCTTTGACTTCTGTATGGACATTCTACCCTCTCCAGCATTATCAGAGAGCTTTTTCTGAATCAGGTGGACACAGCACAGTTGCACTGAGGCACCCACTGGCTTATACCCTGTCAAAGTTAACACATCATTTGTATGGTTGAAATTAGATTCCTAGCCTCACCAAGATAAGTAGATTGGACATTGAGACATGGCTAACCTTTAGGAAAATTAAGTTTTTCTGATTTGAGGGGAGTGGTGGTGTTTGTTTTTAGTTTAATTGCCTTCTAGATAATGACTCCAAAGAGTCATTGTCCAGTGGATGATACTTGTATTTATCCATGTTAACAACAACATTTCACAACAGTTTCTTCACAATTTCATTCTGTTGCCTAAACGCCTGATTTTTTTTCCCCAAATTGAAGGCTACAATTATAAAAAGGACATATATGTGTGTGTGTGTTTATATACATGTCTGTGTATATATATGATGCTTCTAGTGAATGGTGATTTATTTTTATTGTGGGTATTGCAGTTCCCATGACTGCTTCAGTTGTCTAGGTCAGGAATGTTTTCAAACATATAGGAATTTCAAACATATAGGAAATGTATAGGAAGTTCAAATGTATACAAAACATACGGTAAACTCACTGTAAAAAAGAGGCCCTTATTACATCATGTCCATAACATGTCACTGGAAAGTGTTATAAAAGAATGTTATATAAGAATCTCAGTTAACCTTTACAGATTGTTGGATTAATTGCTATAGAGACAGCCTTCATTTTGTTTTCTTTAATATTTTATGTCAGCAATAGTCATTGATGAAAACTAGTAGAAATATTTTCATTTTAACTCTGTCTTTACAATGCCTCTTTAAAAATTGAGAAAGTATCTTTACCAAGCACTCAGCAAAGTTATTTCTTCATGGTATTTGTCTATTAGAAATTGTCTGATGTCACAAGGAAAAAAGAGAGAACAGAGCAGTCTTGTAACTGTTAAAGAAAATCTAAATAGCTTTGTAATTGGTTTCGAACCATTTCAAGATTTTTTTTATGAGGTGTCTAGCACTTTTTTTAAAAAAAAAAATTAAATGAGCTATAATAAATATGAACGTAACAATACAAATGAAATTTCTGGCCACATTGGAGTCAAAGACCATGAGAGCAGCTTTTCTCATGCTGTTGAAGGATTTCTTCCTTTTGGAACAGGCCAGTGTAGAAATCCCCATTCTATGTGAAGTTTTTGCTTTTGTTCATTTGGAGCTTTGACCAAAGGTTTCTTGTTGATTTTTAGTAAAGTGCGATGTCTTGAATTTCTCCCAGGAATACAGGGAGCAGCCCTATCCTCAGGACTTATTCTCATCTATTGTAGATTTATGGATATAGAAAGTCCACTACATAAATGCATATGCATTCCTTAAAATAGCTTAGTTTTGCAGTTTATACAGAATTTTCAATCTACATAGAAAACTGTAAAGGAATCAAGTGCTGTGACACTCCCATCTTTCCACCACATGTTGTTGACACACTACTCATAAATATTAGGATGTATTATTACTAAAGCTGTAAAACATATGCTTGCTGTCTGTCTCTATAGACACCAAACTGGAAAGCTCTAAACATTTTCAGCTTCTTCCTTCTTGCTTGACACTGCCAGTGTTGCTACAAATAAGACTGTCATCACCATGGGTTCCTTTACTATGGTCTTAAGAAGGCTATGGTGGGAAACAAATAATGTAATACACAAATTCTGGCTGTCAAAGTTTCTTTCTTTTACATGAAATCATTCAGATATGGAAATCTTTTAGATGTGGACATGCAAAGAGGATGTTGTGGAATTAGGGAACTGCCCTGTACTGTACTAGGATATGGACAAAGATAAAGGGAACTTTTTCTGTGTTTACTTACCTTTTAACTATGAAGAAATGTTCTGACTTGCAGAATGACATCTCTTACGTTGACAATGCACAGTATTTTTGATGGACTGTAAGATGTCAGACTGGGATGTGGCCACATCTAACATCCATTTTATCACAGACTGCCCAGAGCTCACTTTGTTCCAAAGTGCATTGATATAGCTTGTAGTCTATCAAAAAAGTTAAAATCTAGTGTCAAAATGAGCATTTCAATAATTTCTGTGAAAAAGTGGACAGAACTGATAAAATTCACATAGAACATTTTTCTATTTTTTTGAACAGTATTTTATGACTAAAACCAGTTCCATCAGAACATTTTCAACCACTTCTGCCTATCTAAACTAATTAGTCCGACCTTCTCCATAACAAAGCTCAGACTTTCACATAAATATTCTCAAAAAAATCCATGTGAGTCTAGACTATAAAGGCATCATGTTTAATGTTAGAGTTCAAGTGATGAAAAAAATCAGCTACAGATCTGATAAGGTGTTAAAATAATTTATCTTCTTTGGCTTCAAAATCTGTACTTCATTTCAGATTGAAACTTTCTATCATCTGATTCCAGTCCACTGAAACTTGTTATGCTTTCGTTACTAATTAATGAGCCTTTTAGAATGAGATATGTTCCCCTTTGCGTTTGGGACCTCATGAAAAAGTGTTTTCCCTTCCCGTCTTTTCTTTTTCTCCCCCTTTACCCTCATCCTTCTAGTTTTCACAGAACTAGATATGTTGATATTACAAAGTGTATTTTCTTCAGTATCTTTGTAAGTTCCACATTTATAACATTTCAGAAAAAGAGATTTGATGTTTGGTTTCTTTTAGTTAAAAAAAAAATTTAAAAAGGTTTTATATTACTCTAGCTTGTACAGCAAATCCAGGGCCTGAATTTAATCTTTGCATTGTTATCATTTGTAACAGCTCCTATTAAGTCTCTGTGATATCTAGTAGAAACAAATCCATATGGATTTTATTACATTCTTCAGTTAGGTTAAATGACCTGAAATTATGCAGGCATTTTGCCACTGATCTATTATCCAGAAGTAAAAACAAAGGTGCGACAAGAGTGCAAATAAATAAAACCTAAGACTGAACAGGAAGCAGTTTGTTGGCAAGTTTGTAACCACCAGTTGGTTTATGGGCATGAGCAACACCTCTTTTGGCATATACAGTAGAATTACTGAACAGAAAGTAATAGAAGGCTTGAATTAATTTCTTTATCTAATATTAATACATTATTTCTGCTAAACACTCACTACAGCATCAAAGCCCTGGCCCGAAAAACTTCTTGTTCACTGTTGACAGATATTAGCTGTCCTTTATGTCTACAACTCCTCTATTCTTCTAGATATAATCTGATATGCCTTTGATCTTTGTAAATTGTACACTTACAACTCAGGACAGAGAGGGTACTAGAAAAATAATATTAATCAGGATAAAGTGTTTCCATACATGTGTAAAATTATTTATAAAAATTGATGTAAGCAGGTCATATAGTATGACACACAACAGTTTTTTCTGTCTGAGGAGCCTTTTGTGGAACCAGAAAAAGGGAGGGAGGAATATGTATGTGGACTCAAGGAAAGGAAGGGAATCCTATCTTAAAATACAAACTTCTGATTTATCTTTTGGGGAAACTATTCTTAATGTAAAAGCATATACCACTCATCTGGCACACAATTCCTTTCCCAGCTTCACTGACCACATCAAATGATACTTTTAATGTGGGTTCCATATCCCTTGATGGTACCTCATATCTCCTAATGTTTATCTTCCATTCAGTGGCAGGGACCTTCACAAACTCTTCCTTAGTTTACCGCTGATTTTTGTCTCTTATCATATTGACACGTCCATACTACCAATAACGTCCTCTTCAATGCCCTGCTCTTCTCCTTCCTTTGCCTACCTTAGTCTTTTCTGCCTGAACTTCTACATACAAATGTGTTACTGGCCCTATGCTCATGCACTTGGATGGGTATAACAGCTAGATATGTACTCCTGTGCATTTTAAGCACTACAGCATGCAAACATCACAACTTGAGATCAGTTATGTTTGGCTGATAGACAAAATCAGTGGGCTGAATTAATAGATATGACATTTTTAAAATAAATTATTTATGTACTGAATTCTATGGTGAAAAATAAAATAGTTATATTTTCTTTATTAATAAGTTGGCATGAAATAATATCTACTAATTGTTTTATTTTAGTTTACTTGAGCACAGAATTTTAGAAATGGAAGAAAGGCATAAAGAGGAGCTGGACACTTTGAAGGAGGAAAAAGAGAACCTACAGAGCTTGGTCACACGACAAAGCTACATAATCCAAGAACTAGAGAAGCAGTTAAACAAGGCAACAAGCAATAACAGTGTCCTGCAGAAACAGCAGCTTGAATTGATGGATATGGTTCGCACTCTGACCACCCTCTGTTCCAAGGAAGGAGGTAAGAAAATAGCATTATCAGATATTAGAAGTACTAGGAAATTTCTTCTGAAGTAAGTCCTGAATTTTTGGAAAGGCAGAACTTAACGATCTAATTCCAATAAAGAAAAATACATTATAACTGAGGACAAAAAAGCTGATGAGAACCCACACTTCAAACAAGGTTCAGACAGTGCTGAGCTGACCCTTGTGCTAACAACCATATTTGAGTTTTTGAATTTAATGTCACTGAGCTGTTATACCTTGATCATAGCTGTTGTAGGCCACAATTCCACTGACTTCACATCAGCAATACTGATTGTTCCTTTGAAGTCTGTCTCCTTCTTCTGTGAGTAATCCAACCAAACAGGGATGTTAACTTTATAGATGCCTATATCTGATTTACCCTAGATGTCCTTTACAATCAATGGAGAGAACAGGGTACTAAATGAAGGAGAGTAACCCAGAACTTTATACATATATTTGGGTTATAATGTTGTTGAACTTCGATGTATGTACTTATGGTGTTGTAGACATCCAAAAGATGAATCTCTTCTCTTGAATGAGATTTTATTTATAATAAGGGATCATTTTTCTTTCTTCTGCCTTGCTGGATTTTGTTTGGTTTTGGGTGCATTATGCACACTACAAACACAGAAGATAGAAATAACGTCCTTTGAAAGAAGGGGTTGACAGAGATTCTAGGACAATTCTCATGTCTGCCTTTCTTAGTAAACGTTTCTTACAGAGACTGAGAAAGAAATTCAGGTAGGATTTCAATTCTCAAATGTTAACAACACTGCAGATTGTCTCTGGAAAGAAATTCCTTTCATCAGAACTGCTCAGGGAGATGGTTGAATGGAAACCACTGTAAAGAATGAAAATGGGACACTGGAAAGAACAAATTCATAACTACAAAAAACAAGGCAAAGTAATACAGAATAGAGGAAAGGATAAATGTAAGGGAGAATATAAGAAAAAAGACATATGCTAAGAATAACAGCTAAAAGAGGATTAACAACTGTGCCTGGAATAGCATGCAGAGGGTTAAAAATACTGGGGAAAAGAAAGTTGAGAAAATAAAATAATATCCATCTGGGAAGAATCCATCAAAACCCTCTGAGAAAAGGTACAGGGTAAACTTAGAGAGGAACTGTAGATGTGCAAGTTGTGCTAGTCATTCAGTGAGTGTGGAAGCATGGATGAAAGAGGTCTATGTGAGGTTAAGTACCAGCAGTCCAAAGAGCCCAGCATATTTGCTCATTGTATTTCTAGAGTGCTAAGTGCCATAAATTATCTAAAAACAAAACAAAAAACCAAACCAACCAAACAAAAAAACCCAGAAACCTGAAACAACAACCCCAACCCCCCAATCAAAACCTTGTCACCTGCATCGTTACTCAATACTCTTGTTTAAGAGGCAGAAGACATATTAGACCATTCAAACTATTCAGCTCAAGGCAGTGTGGGTTTGCTCTCTGCTCTATATTCCCATGCAACTTGTGTGGCTTAAATCTAAACTGTTCCAATGACGAGGATTACATCTCTTCCTTTGGAAGTGTTGCATGCTTAAACCCATGTTGATAGACTACTTTTTTTAAAAAAACTTCTTTTTTTCCCTCTCATGTTCATTCTAAATATTCCCTTCTGCTTATTCTGTTATATATTTCTTGAGCATTTTGAATTAAATAACATCTTTCATAGTAGGCTGTTCTCATATCAGGAGAGAAACAATGTGATGCAATACAAATCTTTTATTATGTTTTATGGTCTTTTGGCAAAGAAACCTGGCAAAGCTGTGTTCAGAGTGTTCTAATAGAGCTCAGGAGTACTTTAAAATTAATATCAAAATGAAAGATATATTATTCTCATACAGAGATATATTGCAAGTTCTTTGTAAGGTTAGAAAGGTTTTTCTAACAATTTTGAATTTTATTCAAATAAAAAAACCCAAACCACTATTTTTCCTAAACTCAGTTTTCTCAGCTGGTTCTTATAAAAGCTTTGAGAGAGGATTACAGAAGTAGATGTTTCAAATTGGGCTCCTGGGTACAAATTCAGGTACCTGAAAACCTGAATTTTCAACAGTTTTTTTACTTCTGAGGAACTATGGAAGCAAAAGATGCTCAGCACAGTTAAATGCCTAAATACAATTTTAATACCCTAACTCAGACCCTTGATTTTGGACTCCATTACCTTTTGTGTATCAACATGTTCAGAATTTTCCTTGGATACCTTTTTTATTTAAAGAAAAATAATTGCAGAAATGTTTCCACTTACTGTCTGTTTAAGTCTAGCTGACCAACATTTTTGGTAAGCACATTCACAGCTGAAAAAGGAGCCAGACATCTTAAGTTAAAATAATAATATTATCCTGGAGCATAAAGACCACTCTAATAAAGGCCGAATACTAAAGCATTTGGTTGTACCAAAAATTAATACCAGCTTCAGTCTGCAAATATATGTTGAAGATGGAAAAATATGCATGCTGGGAAGTACCACTGGAGCTACTCTAAATTCACACAAAAATATGAAGTTTAGATAGTCTTACACAAATCTTTATGTGTGCACTAATGTTCAAAACATAAAATATCCTGTGAGAACTGGTGTTTATTGATAGAGAATAACAAAATGTGATACATAAATCAATGACACCCCTTCTGTCATATTTGGTAAATCTCAGTCATCTAATTTCATAAGGGACATAGCAGAAATGGAAATGTTCCAGAAGAGAATAGGACAATGGAAATAATTAGAGACCTGGAACGATTTCCTTAAGAGGGACAGAGCTGTAACATAAAGAACTATTAGATGGGAAAGAAGGTATGTGGGATGCTGTTATGGAAGTATATAAAATAAATAATGGTAGGAAGAAAAGGAAGACCCAGTAACATTGAGCGATATTTTCCACTGATAAAAGATAGTACTTGATGAAGTTAAGGTAGATTGATAAAAATTTTTGAATTATTAGAAAGCTGAAGACCTAGCAAAGGATGGGTCCCCTTAGAAACTTCAGGCTTTTAACTAGGGACATTCATCTTTGAAAGGAAACACAACCTAAGCCAGGCATCAAGTCTAGAAGGCCAGATTGTCAAAGATGAATAACTTCCTAAGGATGAACACAGGAGTTGAGAGGAATTGCAAAGTATGTCTAAATACTATCATATTTTGAGAATGGCCTTAAGTACCTTTGTTGGATTTTCAACCATAAATTAAAAAATCTAAGTCTATGCATTTTATATTATTTATATTTATATTTTAAAACTATTATCCATACTAAGAAACCTAAAAATCTCCCCCAAGATATGTCACAGACAGGAAAATTTTCTTCCTTGCATGAATTATAGTATTCAGGATTTTCCAATTTGTGAAACTGAAATTACTATTTTTAAAACTATTTTTTTATAAAATAATAATACAGCTAAACAACTTCATTTGAAACCAAGATGGTAATAACCATTACTTTTTGATTACAAAACATGAGATAAATTTCCTCCAGTAATGATATAATCATATCAGAAGATTTATTTTTAGATTAATTCAAATAAGTTGGGAAACTTTCAGAAGTTTGCCTCCCAGGAGCCTGTGAATAATATAGCTGAACAGTGTAGAGATACAGGGCTGAAAAACTGCTTTTTTTTCAGTTTTATACTCTGAGAAGCTTAGCTAACATACTCCCTAGTACTGGTTGACAACCCTAAGAAATCTGCTTTGGTACTTCCACAGTGACTAGACAAACTTTAGGTGAATTTCTGAAGGATATAAAGGCAAATGAGGAAGAGAGAAAAAAGTGAAAGCCACACAAAGGATACATTTTTAAAATACCGATGGATGTAAATGCAAAATCCAGATTCCACTTTCACTGTCAGTTTTGGTATAGACCAGTTTTGGGATGGGGGCCACCTGTAAAACTTGGAATTGTTTGTGAGTTTGGTTTCCAAAATACCACCCACCTCTGTCCCAGTGTGAGTGATTCTAGGATTTCAGTTGCATGTAATCCTTAAAAAAGACACTCTAATACGTCACAAAGCCTACAGAGATTCAAATATATGCAGGATACCATGGGGACTCTCATGTCTCTATTTTGGCCTATGTCTATGACTAAATAGATTTGTCACAATGTCTATGCATTTTTTTAGGCAAGGGCAACAATCTTGGCAGCAGCTGCCAATAAATTTCTACAACAGAATTTCTAAAACAGCAGCATTTTCAGACACTAACCTTCCAAATGATGAAAATTTAAAGTAACTTTTAAAAGATTAAGTAATCTCCAAATTCAAATCTAGATAAATGCCTAAAACTTTATTTTTCCCCAACAAAAGATGGAGAAGTACAAACATTGAGGTGAAAGCTTAATTAAACACTATAGAGATATTACATGACTAAGTCCAAGACTGTAGAAGTCCTTCACCTGTAGAAGATGAGTTGGATAGAGATCACATCATTCTTTGTAAAAGTCATGAAATATTTTGTGATTATGGTTTTCTTTAATCTGCTCATTCTCATACTAATTTGAGTATTGTCTGAGGATGGATAAAGCATATAGCACATTGCTGTCACTGTCGAACAATAAATCTGTAACACAGAAAATAGTTTAGTGACAGACTTTCTAAGCTTGCACATCAGGAAAATTACTTATGAAAAGGATATATAGCGCTACATAGTCACACAAATATCACTGAAAAAAAGAAAAAAAACAAAACAAAGAATACACTACAAATTATGTTAAGCAATAGGCAATATCATCATCAAAGTGTATGCAAACTCAAACCAAGGAATTTAGAAATAGTATTGGTCCAGTGGGAAATTATGTTTCAAGCCAAACATCACAAAATGTGCCCAGTCAAAAGTCACATATCTTTTCAAATACATTGTCTTTTTATTCCAGTATAAGAAAATAGATCTAGAGTGTCTATTGTGTTAACATTAATTTGTGTAACTTAGGGTAGCTGCCCAAGTACTCCTACCCACAGGATAAGGGAATGTAAAAATTCAATGGGAAAGAATATTTAACCATAAACTTATTTTCATTTTCCTGTTTTTTATGTTGTCCATCAGACTGCATAATAATATACCTTGTTAAAATGTTTGGTCTAAACCTATACACTTCAGAGAACTAATAGAGCAGTAGAGAAAGTTTTGTCATAGATGTCTGGTTTTGTGACCTCCTAGTAGGAGAGGAATGAAGCATTAACTTCCTTTTGAATGCTGACAAGAAGCTAAGCTTAATTCTCAAAATAATACACATATATGTTAAGAATTTACCTCCCAGAAGTGCCTACTGAGTTCATGAAGTAAATAATGTGGTTAGTGGGTCTGGCATTTCTGAAAAGGTACAAATCTCCTGGTTTATGGGTACTTTTCATGTTTTAGAAAATTATGCAGGAAAAGTAAATATGTCCAAAAATGTATTTGAATGGAATTCATGCTTTTAAAAGGCATAACAATTATTTTATTTAAAATATTAAACAGTAAAGAGTCTATTCCACTTCTTAGACTGCAGTTGTTATTATGTTAAAATTTATGCTGAAGTGAATGAGAATAGAATGAAAACTTCAAAGAAATGACCTGAAGGTTACATGCACAGGGGAAACACCATTGACATAAGTAGAATTGTCCCAGCAGTGATGCTGGCCTACTTCGTTAGAAAGACTTCAAAGACACCTTATATAATACGAGCTAGTATTTAAAAAAAAAAAAAAAATTCCCAGTGTGAATCCCAGGATAGAATAACAGATTCAGGTGTTCTGAAAGGCAATTTTAAACCTTAATGTTTGGACTGTGTTCAGCAAGACAAATTTTCTATATTATATTGATTCAGCCATATATTGGAATACAATAATGAGGATATTTAAATAGACTTTAGGCAGCAGTGTAGAAGAGTAAGACTGTATGATATGGTTCTTGGTCATTTTTCTTCTGTGCACAGAAAGAATAATATGTGTACTCATCTGAGATATATTTTGAGGTGACAGCATGTTTTGTCTGGTACCATTTCCCTAACAGTATCTTTTCATTCCTTAAGCACTTGCCTCCTCTTTGTACCTCATCCTTGACATTAGTAAGGTTTCTTTCAACGTGATAAGTCATAACTAGTGAGGTAGAAACCTAGAGCATGGCATGTAAGTCACTTCATTATTTTTCTTCTGAAACACAGAAGCAAGCAAAATGAGGTTTTCTAGATGCACAGAAGTTTCTGACCAACTTTGGCTGCAAGTGGTATGTCTGAGGTGGATCAGGAGTGTGACTGGTTATAAGAAAAGAATAAAGTGCAAGACTTTTTTCCTTGTATCTGAAATTGCATTTTTATTACAGTGTGTTATAACATACTGCAATGTAATAAAAAATGATGCTTTTCATCTACGAATTCCAATATTTTATTAAGGTTGTTTTTCTTAATATTAATTAAGAATTAATTAAAAAACACACACTTGACAAATTTGGAGTGACTACAGCAGAGCTTTAAACAAAACCTCATTTAATCCACTGAAGCCTTGTGGTGTTCCACACTTACCTTATTCTGTCATGAAGTTCTGCTTTAGTCCCCAAAGATGTCAAAGCAAATAACTTCAGCTCAGGTTGACAGTATGTGTGTTCAAGAATACAGAAAACATCCATTTGCTCAGTTTCTCTCTACTTCCTCCTGCTTTAGAGATTTTATGAGAACTTTCATTTTTTTTAAGACATCTTAAAGCAATAACAGCAATAACTTTAGTTTAAAAAGAGATCAGCAGAATGCTATCAGGAAATGTTCATCTGCAACTCACAAAGCTCATTATTATAAAGAAGCATTCCACTTTTTGATCTGCCTTTCTTTACATTTTGAAAGCTGGGGAAATATTGAATCTTAATTTTGCACTTAGTGTCATGGAAGAGGGGTCCCCTTACCCTTACTGTAGCTGGATCCAATTGAGCGCGTGGACCCGCTGAGGTGCAAAGCACTACAGGGCTGCAGCTGGAGGCCAGGTTGTCTTTTACAGTTGTGTAGATGTTCAATTACACATACACATCAGCACCAGCTTTATTTTGTTTCTTGTTTTTTCTGTTCAGGTGCTATAGATTTCCTGTTTACTTTGGAGACTTTCTGTATGGATATGCATTTTTCAGATATGCTCAGAAAGCTCCAGTAAGAGTTTTTGGGGGTCAGCCTCACCTGACTCACCTAACATTTACAGTGTAGATATGGACTCCTGGTCTAGACTTCTTTAGAGTCAACAAAGTCACTTTTCTTAAGTGAGTTCTCTCACTGTGAGCTGAATTGTATATGCAAGTAACTTTTTTCTCCATATTATTTGTTAAAGGGTGATGATATTAGTGCTGCTCTTTATATGATTAATATCTACATTGGAACAGATTATTTTTACATTCTTGTTTTTCTAAAACTAACTAAATAACAATATTAATTCCAAATCATCATGATTTAAAAATAAAAATATTTTCTTATCTTGCTCAGGCAAGTATCCCTTAGTTTCCAAGTTATGCTGTGTAATAAAATGCAACAAAGTGTAGGATCAAGCCAGGATGTGGTTTAATAGAGATTCAGTACTGAAATAAGTCAATTTGAATGTGCAGCATTTGAAATTTATGTCAGTGAGAAAATATTTAAATTCTTCAGAACAGAATTGAGGATTCCCATATTTTATCCCTATTAACTTGTTGATGGTCGCAACAGGAGGTTAATGTTTATTAGTACTGAAGAATTAATATGTTAAGTACACATTTTTACATTTGAATCTTGATTGTTAATATTGAAATCAATTATCCACCTTCATTCCTACACTATATCTCAGTGTCAAATCCCTCTTCACTCTGCTTTGTGAAAACTCACACCAAAGATATGACAGGGGACATCAGCATATATAAACCAACTAACAAGGCTGTTGGTGTCACCCAAATGGCTTGTTAGTGAAAAATTTCTTTGTATGCATACCATTCTTCAGCTGGAAACACTAAATGCACATTAGGGTGCCTGTGTGGAAAAATATAAATCAATTAAAGAAATATGGACACTGGAAATATTAAACAAAGCCACTGGCTTAATCTGTCTTGTAGAAGTTCTTGAAAGACTTCTTTAGTTCTCATCTAGTGAATGGCTGATTACTCACAAAATTGCTGTCTCAAGCAGAAACTCTTAGGGAACTATATTGCAGCTGGATAATTAAGTGTCTTTATCTCTTTGTAAATGGGCCATAAGACATTCTATTTCAGCTCACTAATGAGGACCATTTTATGGTATTCCTAAGTGATGTCTTTCAAATGCACAGTGAATTGAAGTATTATTGTTGTTACCAGTCACTAAGGCTGAATTTATTGGGAAACAAACTTGATAACTGTTGATAATTTATTAGGTAGTAAATAATTATGCCCTGGAGAGGATGAAAGCTCACTACGTTAACGTTTTCCAAGACTGAGTCAATTCCTGCAGCACTACAGGAGGGAAATTCTGCTTTAAATTATTTATTTAATAGCTTGAGTTTTATTTAATAGCTCAAGTGCTCTTGCTATGCAATGTTTTGCCTTTTTTACTTCGTACTTTTAGAGGGTGTGTGGGAGGGAAAAGTAATCTGTTAGCTGTTAAAACATTTCTGTAAATGTAAATGTGAGGCATCTAATTGGCTACACCTTTTTTCTTTCCTTCCCACCTTAGAAATATGAATCTGAAATTCTTGTAGGTAATGAACCTTAATGCTCCTAAGGAATCTGAGACTAGACTACTTCCTAGGCTGGTAGAGTCATTGTAGCCCTACCCACTACCCAACTGTGGCCTCATAGTTATGCTGGATTGTATTTAAGACAGGTTTGCACATCCATTTGGGCCTCCTATATGCAGTAAAAGCCTTGCGTGCAGCCATGAAGGGCTAGGGGTTGATGGCAAAGGGGCTATTTTTGCTTTTGTCATTGCTCCTTGGAAACAAAATCCTTCCACTTCTCCATCTAGTTTAGCGATTGTAGGGTCACAAGATGAATCAGATCACTGAGCTGCTCCAGTGGAATGACAAACTTGTATAACAAACAAAGAAACAAAACAACAAAACAACAAAGCAAAGAAAAACCCCATGCCTGCCTCCCCTCTTGCCCTCCTACACCAAACCAAAACACTTTCTGACAGATCTCCTATTAACTGATTCATTCTGTGGCTATGGAGGCAGTCTACAATCAACAGAAACTGCAGGAAGAGCACTGCTCCTCTAAGTGACACCCTGCCATTGCACTGGGTTTTGGGTTATTACTAAGTGCTCTCTTAGACATTAAAAATGTGTGTATATATATATTTACTTATACTGTCATAAACTCTGAACACTTAAATGAAGGCCAGCATTTTCCATTCTAATCATTCAGCATTTGAGTGTGCCTGGGGTGCGGAAGGAATTCTAGAGTTCCGATTTCTCACACCTTCTAAAATACCTGTGTAAGTTCAAGGTAAGCTCCCAAGGAAATCTTGAATGAAAGACACAGTAGGTGCTACTTGCCTATTAACGGTCAAAATGAAAATAGTATTTTATAAATTATTAAAAAGAAACAGAAAGAAAATCAGAAAAAAATGTACCACAGTACAATTCATGATGTACTCAAATACTGTATAAAGGATTGGACCCTGAGTCTGGAAAGAAAAAAAAAAAAAAAAGGAAAAAAAGATGGAAAAAGTTACAGACAGATGATCAAAGATGTGAAATAACATCCATTAAGTATTTCAGAGATACTTCAGGCAGTGTAAAAGGTAGTAGGAGAATGCAGTAGAAATCATAGATGTCTTGTAGAGCATGGATGCAGAATTACTGACACTTTCAGCTAAGAATGAAGGGTCACGATCTGAAATATACTGGTTAAAAGGCAACAGTGGGAGATTGCCTTTCACGTGGTACCTTTACGGAGTTCCTTGGTATGGGACACTGTGAATAATTAAAATTCATATGGCTTCAAAAAAGTAACTAGAGAAATTCATGGAAGAAAATTCTTTCAAAGATTATTAAATATACAGATATATCTGACAGAGGAAGAACCTATGTTATAAATTCCTGGATATGCTTGCCTGCTCTTATTCTGTTCTCCAGTCATCTGCTTTGGACATCTGTTCCAACTAAAGACTCTTTTTTTGGGCCAGGTGTTAGCCCAGCCCTTGAAAAACCTTAGGGTCCTCCTGGACAGGGGAAGGCCTAAAAGAAAAAGAAAATAAGGAGAAAATAAATAATTATGAGGGTGCAAGCAAAGAAAAAACAGAAGAGCAGTGAGGGTTAAAAGATTAAGTCTGGTGAGGAAGCTCCATGATAGATGCTAGAGATGGGACACTGGAGAGGCTGGAGTGGCAATGTAGCCTGGTATAACCACTCTCTTAACTTCATTTGGGATTAATAGGAGCCTTGACAATAAAGTTTTATAAACTAGAATCTGCAAATTTATACTATATAAACTTGATTATGGAGTAATAGTTCCCAGAACAGAAATATTTTATTCCAGTTCCAGCCAAAATGAACTTTTTTTTTTCCCAATTTGCCTTTCGCCAGCTCTTTTTGTCATATTCAGAGCAATCTCACAAAGAAATATTACTTTGAAAAGCATTTTGGTGAATGTATACTTTGCTGGAAAGAAAATATATGTCCAAGCTCCAGACCTAAACTTTCTCTCACCTTCCTAATAAACAGATGTGATTACACAATCATGCACAACAATGACTTATCTGAGAAGACTGCTGGACTCCAAGATATTCAGAAGCAGCTTTCATATTATTATGCCCCCTCCTTTTTTTTTTTTTTTAAAAAAATGATATTCAGACTTTGTGGAGACAAAAATAAAACATAGTATTAATACAAAAGGAAATAAAGTTGATGCTGGCGAAAGTTTTAAATCAGGTGTTGGTAGTTTGTCTTTATAATAATTTAGAATTGGGTACTAAATGCATAGAAGTTCACATTTAAAACTTTTACTTAACTAGCTAGTTGCATAAAAAGTTCCTGATATTTTATCAGTAATAAGTAACTGCAATACTTTTTTCAATTTCATACATGTCAATGGATTGTAATTTTCTAATTATTTTTCACATTGGTTGTTGGTTGACAGTGGTAACTTTAATAATCCAGAAATACTTTTTGGAGAGGAAAAACACAAAGTATGTATTATGTACCTGAACAAACTACAATCCAGAAAATGCACTTTTTAAGTCCTTTTTGACAGGGACACAAATGTGCTCTTTTATGACTACCATTTTAGTTTGTAGGCAACACTGTGGTTATCTGGAAAGCATATCTGACTTGAAGTCAGCCTCCAGGTTTATGCCTTTCCCTGTGATTTATCTAACTTTTGCAGCACAACTGCATTGTCACAAGGTTGTCTTGTTGTAGGGAATAGTTGGATGTCACAGCCAGCTATTAGGTTTCAGTTTAATGTTTGTTCTCAAGTGGAGGTTGGTATATGCAAAACTAGACCACTTAAAAAACAGACTATACCTCTGGCTGTAAGTCAGCAAAAACTGAGTGGCTGTAACTCTTTGCATATTTTTCCATCTCAAAACAAAAATAATCTTCACTGTTTCTCTGTCAGATCTGTTTGTGGTTCCTGCTGCTAGGTCTGGGAACATACATACATGTGTGGGACATGTTCCAGGCCTCCTCACTGGGGGTATTTGACTGACATCCTTTTGATAACATTAGCAAACTGTTCCTGATTTGATTCTTCGTGAGCCAGGCACTATTTGCCATCATAACTGGAACTGTGGTGGTGCACAGCAGCTGCACCCAAATGTCTGGGAAAGAGGTCAGAGATGCAGGGTCTCCTACAGAAATGTAGGATTCCCCACTATATGTCTGGAACCATGACAAGAATAAGGCAAAATGTATTTGCAATCTGGATCTAGACAGAAACTGCCATTTGGTAGTCCTTGAATGACCCTGTCCCGGGATCCTACAGCTGTAGGTAAAACCATCGATTTACAACCTTCTCCTTTTCAGAAGCTGCTCATCTGGGGACAGAAATGTTCACCTCAGATACTTTTGATAGAACAGATAAAATTTAGGTCAATTATATTTGCCAGTAAGATATGGAGAGAGACTTTTCCCTTTCTGGCTTCAAATGCATGAAGGATTTTGTTTTAAATGTCTTTTGGTATGTATAGTGATTATTAAATCCTATAGGAAAATTAGATTCATGTAAATAAAACATTAAAACAATGAAAATGTAATAATTCACTAAGACACCGCAGAAATCTCTGCATATCTGTCCAAATAGGTCACTATCATGCAAAATACCCAACAGCTGCCTTTCATTTGCTGGCAGTATCACTAAAGGATGTAAGGCTCTAGTGATTAACTCAGTCTCAACTGATTTCACAAACATGGCAGTTCAGATCTTAAATAATTTAGTAAATGCAAATGTGATTTTATTGATTCTATCAACATAATGAACTGCAGTTTAACGTTCCTTATTGCTTACAGACAAACTACACTATTCATTCACCAAATATATGATGGATACTTGAAAAGCAGTGAGATAACCACTTCATTTTCTCAAAAACAGTCAGAAATATACATTTTAAAAATCAAATATAATATTTTTAAAATATTTTTTCTAGTAGAGATGAGATTAGATAATTTTCATGCAGATAGGAAAAAAGATAGATATTGTATGGTTTAAATTTCATATTTCTAGAGGAAAACTAGATTACTAAATATTTCAGAGCTATTTATTCTTAGTAGTCAGTTTGTATTTCTTTAAACCTGGACAGAAAAGCAGGCATCCTTCATTTGTGATAGCTATTAGGAACTAGTAAACTCATTTACTATTGACTTATTTTCATAACTGATAGCAGAAAAATAGTCTCACCCTACACAGAGGCACACACAACTAACAATCAATTAAGGGATTTTCCTGACTAGTTTTTCAGGAAAAGGCCCTATGTATTTTTGCTCTACTTGCAAGCGCCAGCAACCCGTTCTAAGAAAACTGAAGATGCTACAACTTCAAGTTCCAACCCTAGCTTTCTACTGAAGGTTAATACCCTGTTAGTAGTAGAAGCAGAACAGCTACTCAGCCCTGATAGTTCACAGCCTGTGAGTGAGCAGAAACCTCATTGATTTGGGTTCCTGTTTCTCCCCAGGGCTGCAGAGCAGTTGCACTGCCAGGGCTGTTGGCTCTACATGGGAGCAGCCATCTGATAGGGCTCTGCATGGTACCTGGTGTATTACCTGGACTCAAATCATTATCCAGGGCATCAAGGAAAGGAAACAGCCAAAAGACTGATAACTGAAAGAAATATTTCATCAAGTAAGGAAACACATGTAGCGTAGCCCTAAGAGAAAGTTATTGGTCTAAAAATTAACCAAAAGACTTTCAGAAGTGCAATGAAAGAAGAACTTATTTCTCTTGTTAATTCTTCTTTTGTTCAAGAAAGCAGAATTTTCCACATAGGCATAATTGCTTCATCACCAGTTTATTCATCCAGAAAAGGCAATCAAAAAACCCCTTCGGGGTCCAAACTTTGGCTAAGCATTCAGGTTTCAAGAATTATAATATTATTTGCTTGACATAGACTTATCTTTTTGTCCTGGTACATAAAACTTTGGCATAAACATTGTATTTGAAAATAGCTAAACTAACTTTAGAAATCTGTAAAGTAAATTAAGATCTTGAAGCTGAACAAAGAAAGGTAATGGCTACGTGTTTTGGTTTAGAACTGCTTTCTCTGAGCCTTGTTACTTTTTTAAAAATTTGTTTACACATCTACCATATGTGAGCCAATACATGATTCAGGAAATTCACTTAATGTATAAAGCATTCAAGGTCTGTGTAATGTTATAGAAAAAACAGTCTGGAGCTATAGTGGGTAGAAGTGGTTTGGAAATTGTATGGAATATTAAGTTAGAAAAACAACAGCAAACCTTAGAAAAAACATATATTACCCTAAAAGAACATTACCAGTAACATTCCTGAGTATGCATTTTCTGATAACTTTGGGCTGTTGCAAAATACAGTCTGATGTATTAAGAAAAACTAAACTTTGTGCTGGTCATGCTTAATATGCTGTGCTGCAATCTGTTATAGTTCAGGTCCTTCACAAGGAGCTATGTTTTTCTTCCAGTGGGAGCACCAGCTCCTGAAAGGGGGATGAGAGGCACCCAAGGAAAGCCATCTTCTGGCTACAGTGCTTCACTGAATAAAAGCTACTGCTGCAAAAAAGAGTATTGGGTTGCTTAGTCTACCTTCTGTATGTGATCTCAGGTATTCTGAGAGGAAGGACTGAAGGAACTGGGCATATCTATGGCATCTATCTGCCCTTGCCCTTGCCACCTTCATCTCTTACATCAACAGCATTTCTATTGTGTTTTTTTTCTAGTCTTTAAGCATGAGGAAAAAGTTTATTTCTAAATATGCTTCCTAGAGATCAATCTGCTTAGAAAATTATTTTCAAATCTAATTCTAATTACTCTGTAAATAAAATATTACTTTGTTTAAAAGTTAAATAATATGAACTTTAGGATATACTCATGATTTTTTTGTGTAACTTTCAGTTAAAAAAGAACCTAATTCAGATTTCCTTGACTGACTCTTAAGTAGTTCTTTCCAAGTGATTTTCAATGTGTGTATAACAGTTAAATAGAGGTAAAATAATCTCTTTACATATAGATATTAAAATATAAGTTTAAGACTCAAGGAAATCAACACTCTGCCTCTGCACAACTAAATACATTTTTTTAGACGAGAAAGACTGATGTCTGCTGTTGAAAAAACAGCATTAGAGAAATTCAGGCCAGGAAGAGTGGATCTAATCTAAAGCCCCCTGGAATCAATGAGAAGCTTTGCTTTAACTCCTCTAGGCTTTGGCTCCAGCCCCAAGTAATTATTCAGGTTGGACTTTGGCCATTGATACTAACACCATCTGCTTACCGGAAAGTACCGTGAAATCTTTAACACAAATTGTGAAGGTGACAGTTCTATGTCTTATCAAAAAAATGGCACCTTTGAGAGAGTGCATTGTTGCTGTGTACCTTGTTGAGGACTTCATTCCCTGCCATCTCACAGGGAAGTGTGTCATCTACTGCGTTGCCAGCACTACCTTTTCCAAATATAGCCAAGTTTCAAAGCCATTGATTTTCCACTTGAAGTTCATATGCAAGTTTATGAACCAGGTTTTATTTTTATTGATGGTGTTGGATAAAAATAATAAATATACAGCAAATACATGGAAAGGGAGATGTAAGGGGGTTTTGTTTGCTAAAATCAAATTTTAAAAGAACAAAGTAAAACACATAAAAGTGAAAAAAGAATATTATGTGTGCAAAATGCTTACCTAGAGAGCAGGATAGTCTTATGGTTCAAGAGTGGATTTCTCACTATTTTTCAATTTTCACCTTTTCACAAAATCACTGAGGTAAAACGTTTAACCTTTCTCTTCCTCAGTTTCCCCATCTGTGAAATGGTATTAATTCTAATTCATCTGGCAGGAATTTGCCATCCTAAAATGCTGCTTTGAGGTGTTCAGACGCAGGGTAGTATATCAAACTACAAAGACTTGGCATTACTGCATACCATCTTATAGCCTGGATAGTCCCACATGATGTGCAAGGCCATTGCTTTTTTGCACACCATTGCCATTAAGCATCAGTTTTGCAGCACAGGCCACATTCTTTGAGAGCGAATAATTCATAGTCCTTTTTGTACCTGTAACTTACACTTTCAAGCCAAAACCAAAAAAGATGTGTCTGTCACCAGACAATCAGTGCATCTGCAGGACTTAAATATTGTTTCTTTATTGTAGGGATTAATGAAGTGCCGTCCCGGATCCTGCACAGCACTTAAGGGCATGTTTAACTTTAAGAATCTGAGTAGACTGATGGATTTCCATGGGAATCCTGATGTGCTTAAAGTATGTGTTGTTGGAATGAAGTCATATCCTTGTGGGGTCATGCTACTTTTGTTTGTGAAAGTGAAGGAACACTCTCAGATGTTACTCCTTCTACAGGGAATCTCCTGGTTGTTCAAGACTGGGATCCTCAAATATCTTGCCCTCCTGATTTCTGAGGCCAAAATCATATATGTGGTCTGTCTTCAATATACAGGATCAAGATCTGCACTGGTGTTTTAACATTAATTGTTTTCCTGTTCTGAGCTAAAAATAAATTCAAAACATCATGACTCTAAACAACTGATTTCAGTAGCACTGATTTTTCTTCTTTTTTCCACTAATTGTGCCTAACAACTTTTATGTATGTAGATATGAAAATCATTAAATAATTCTCTGCCAAAAAAATAACCTTAAACAAACAGCTCCCTTGCCTCAAGTCCCTAGGCTGCTTAAAAGGTAACACCTCATGGAGGAAGGGCACAAGCTCTACCCTTCCAGGGTTCTGCGTTGCTGTCTTAAGTGAGCATCTGTTGATCACAACACTGAACAAATTTTCCACCTCCATCTGCCATCTCTGTGGAATTCTTTGGCAACCTCCCAGAGACAGCTTGAGTCAGAGGCAGCACCTGCAGCTGCAGACTTTTGCCCTCAGAAGGAATGCTGTGTTCACCTCTCAGTAGACAGGATGCTGTTTAGCTATTTGCATCATGACTTACTTCTGCTGGTGCCTACTCTGCCATCTGTCTGAAAGTTTCACACTACTTCTCTATTAGAATTTACCAAATGCACTAACTGCGTAAGAACCATAGTAGTTACTACTGTGTATGTTTAAAAGGAATACATGTACAAAAGTGCACTTTCTTCATACAGAAATGCTTAAGATTGTTGTAACTTACCATATTTTTTTTTGTTTTGCAGTTTTACTAAAGAATGCAAAAAAGGAAGAAGAAAAGCCTTTCAGAGACTGTGCAGATGTATACCAATCTGGTTTTAACAAAAGTGGGGTCTACACTATTTATATTAACAATGTGTCAGATCCTAAAAAGGTAAATACTTGTTTTATTTTCTTGTTTGTTGATAGGATGTTGGTCTGGCTTTAAAGGAGCATTCAGAGCCTTTATTGAAGTTCTCATTCTGCAAAGGGTTGTACTGGTATGAATCACCTGGGCTGTATTCAGTCTTAAAAAAAATACACTAGAATGAAGAAAGTGACAAACTGTATTATTCTAGACATTCTACTTTCTCTCTGACACAGAGTCCTTCCTAAGATCCAACATACACTAAAGAGTTGACTCAAATCCTCCTACTTGGCAAGTTCAGTTGAATCAGACTATGGCTGCAAATAAATCTGCGATGAAGTTTAGAAGAGAATTAGTAAAGTACTATAATGAGGAAACGGGTGGAGGGGAATTATCTGGTAGCACAGGGAAAGAAATAGCAGAATGAGTAGTTTTTAAAGATAAAGATTTATAAAAATTCTGCTTCTTTTGTAGGGAACAGGGAAGAATGGTTTTTGGCTGTAAAGAACACAACATGCTGAATATTAGCAATGTTTGAAGCGATGAAGCATGTATAATCCTGTACTTTGCAAAAAGAAGATCCTTGGAAGAGTTTTTTTGATTAAAATGAAACATTAGTCTGTAAAGGAGACTGTTTTTTGGGAAGACTTTTGTTGCTGAGGTACCTGAGTCAGCTGAAGCTAGGAGTTTGAGAGAATAACCTAAGCCTAACTTACACATGGAGGAATGCTGGCTCTCCCTCTGAGAGGGCACTATTGGAAGCAGCCCCAAACAAAGCTAAGGGCTGATTATCTGGGAGAAAAAAATACAGCATTGTCCAGAAAGTGGGCCAAACAGGAGGGAGGAAACCACATCTGTCTAGTGAATTTATTCTGACTGCATTAAAATGGTGATCCTGAAAACAGAAAAACACAGTAACAAATATTACTGATGTTATATTCTATAGTCATGATGATATTAAGATATGTAAAACTTATTTCTAAACTGAATTGGTTTTATTAGAGGTATCTGGAAGCCTGTAAATGTGAAGATGTTATGGTTTACTGAGGGATAAGAGTTCATTAAACCATGAGTAGAATTGAGGTGAGAGAATGCTGTGGGCAAAGACGAATATAACTCTGGTGAATGTGAATGGAAAAATAATTGACATGACATAAAATACAGAAATCCCTTTAAGCATTACTGAACAGGACAAGAACAATAAAAGCAGTTCTGCAGAAGCACTCAAAACAGAGATATATCATCAAAGTCCAAATTGCACGTACAAATAGGCAGTGGCTTTTCTTAGCCTTATTAAAGTTCATAAACCATCCCCAGAAGCTGGGGTGAAATGAAAAACAATGGTTATCTGAAAGTAACGTGGCACTAATGCATCTAGTATATTTATCTTAAACCCACTTCACTGGTAATATAAGGACAGTGACACTATGGAAGCCACCCTGTATTTCCACTGTATCCCTGTTTGCAGACGCTGCTATCAATCAATACGGGCAGCACAACTCAGCTGATACCATTGCATTCTTTTTTCCTGGAGGCTTCCTGTTTTAGCAAGAAAATGCATGTGTGTGTTGAGGGCGTTTCTGCTACCACCTGTTTCTGTCTTGCTCTAGCAATAACACAGCAAGAGCTGATCCCAGACATGTTCATGTTAGTCAAGTGAGGAGTGTGATTGCTTTAACAGATGTTTTTTCAGACATTAAGGTCGTATTAACAGTGTACAAGTTAGTGCTGTGCAGAGATAGCTGAACTAACTCTACCTGAGATGGCTTCAAAATCACATCAACGCAGCACTGTGCCAGGACTAATTAGCCCAGAGGTAGCATCACACTGACACAGTTAGATAGCTCTGGGAACCAAGTTAATAACCTGATAGGTACTCCATGGAGACATACCTGCTTGTTTAAAGCCAGCTTAGTTATCTGGATACCACAACGCAAGACTCTGACATGTCTTAAGGGGCCTAATATATTGTATCTCCTGTAATACAGCCACTGGCAACTGTCTTATTTATAGTAATTTTATACTTCAACTCACAAAAATATATCTTCATTTAATTTTGTATTTCCTAAGGGATACTTACTAGAATCCTGAAATTCAGTAGAAAATATCCTTTTGTCATATATACAAATGTTACTGTCAGTTCTAGTTCTTTGTTGGTTTTACCTTCATATATTCATAGAAAATTATCCTCCATGCTTACAGCTCCATACCATTTATATGCCTCATTTTTATATGCTTACAAATTTAGATGGCAATTTTTCTTTCATGTTCCTAGCTTCAACAGTTCATTAGTTTAGTTCATTAGTCTTCCAGCCCTGCATCAAAAATTAGTGACTCATTTTGGTTTAAAAGTATCTTAATAATATTGCATATTTTTAAGATGGGTAGAGAAAAAAAAATAGGCTTAAATATTAAGCTAATTAATTGGCTTACTTTGATGTGTGTGTGTGTGTGTGTGTGTGTGCAATGCCTGATGGTGTTGACAAATGATTGTTTCTAGGCCATAGTGAATCAAAGGTGAGAAGAGTCCTCTTAATCCCCTGCAGAGGTGAGGTCAGCTACAGGGGAAGCAGAGGCTGCTGAGAAGCAGAGGAGCAGCGGGAGTGAGGTTGTCACCATTTAGGAGCTGAAGGAAGCATGTCACTTTCAGGAGCTGAAGTAGACCAGGGGGACTGGTCTGAGTGCATACAGAACCTCTGTATCTCCCCTTGGATTAGTGTATTTGACTCTCTTACTGTCTCCTCCAACTCCCTCACAAGCATGACTTCTACCAACTTCTGGGTGCACTGCACTGAAAATGTAATGTTATTAATTACTAGTGGTATCTATGTGTCGGGGTCACCATTAGCCAGGGTCCTTATTTTTCCATGCGGGAACAGGAACAACACAACACCAATATGATGATCAGATCATCCACCTTTATTTCCCAATCCTGGTTACATTTATATTCTACTAAGTTCCGTACATGCACTCATCTATCTTCTAATAGGCTACAGGTCATCTACACGCGCTGTTCACGTGCCTCTACAAGCATTTGCATTGGTTAATTGCAATTAGTACGTAAAGCCCAAAACTTGCCAAAAACTCCCTTATCTCATACCCTGTTTTGGTCAGACTTGTGTGCTTTTGCTGACCACAGGTGTTTCTCACTTATCTGTTATCTTGTGTGTTTTTGCCAGCCTTATTTTGCTGGCCTTGTCTTCGTCCTTGCATTCTTCTGCCTGCACTAACTTCCCTCCAGCGTGGCCCAGACTCCTACATCTATGTATCTGGTCTTTATGGCTCTGCAAAAGCAATTGCCACTGTTGTCATGAACGCAGTCTTCACTCCTTCCCCTCTACTTTCTGCCTGTGGACTTCCTACCAATTTGCTGTCAATGACCTCTCTGAGCATATCTGCCAGAATTTCAACCCATTAAATTTATGATAACCCCTTATACTGTGGAAACGGTCATCCCGACATGGTTACCTTCAGGCTTCGTTTCTGCATAGCAGAGGCACATTCCCTGACTTTCAAATGGCTGGTCTTGAGCTTGTTGCTCCATGCCAACAAGGTAGACTTGTGGTTATCCCTCCCTTTTTGTTTACTTTAAAATTGGGCTTATCTCTAAATGGTTATTATGATGTTTATAATAATGTAGTCCATAAAGCTAAAATATGTATAAATAATCCCTTATATGCCTTTTAGGAGCTTGAATATTTTAACCCATCCATTTAAGGAAGGGCAAGAGTACAATGCTTTGGATGCTCTTTTAATCTAAATCAGGTTATTTTATTGATGATAAACTCAGAATCTAGAGATGCATAGAAATTCAAAGTCCCTTTTCTTCATCCTTCTCTGGTAGAGGGTTAAATATCAAAACACGTTAAAAGGTGTTTAATGGCTGAGTGCCTTGACCTTGTCTGGGACAGAAGCCAGTCTGGGACATTTGTTGGCTAGAGCTGTGCACCGTGAACATCTATAATGAGCTTGGCACTGCTGTTAATACAGCAGGTGTTTGTGTCTACCACCGTGGAAAGTGCCAGACCACACAATGATGGCTAGTGAATAATGTGCTGCTGGTAAATCTTTCTTTCATTGTGCAGTTTTCTCTTTTAATTTGCTATATTATTCAGAAAACATCAAAGTCCTTTTATAGGTATTTTATTATATACACCATCATTTGTTTGCGCATGTCTTTAAAATGAGTAGTCTTCATACAGTTGAGGATTTCATGCTTTAAAAATTGGCAATGGATTCATGGGAGCTTGAAATGACTTATAAGGAAAATAAATCTATCATTTAGAAATTCTCACTGTAAATCAGACTAAAGAAATTAAATCCTGTAGATAAATGTTTTGACTCACAGTGTCTTCCCCGAAGGAGGAATAGGGCGATAATGTTTGTCTAGCGAATTGTGGGTTTTTTTGTGGTTACCCTAAATCAAGTTCACATGTTTGCACTGTTCGGTATTCTGTTTCCTTCCTATACCTACACAGAGACTTCACTCGGCATGCCTGGAGCAAGTTAAAACAAAAGCACTTGCACAGGATGACTGTGACAATGCTTATGAGTAGGAAAGATTTGGAATTGCTTTGCCTGAAGGTAGAATATGGTTCTCTAGTCAACTGAGGGACAAATTTTTATTTAACTGAATTAGATAGTAACCTTTAATTTGGCAAAACAACTTAAAGCTTTAAATTACCAACCAGTGCTGAATGGATTGACTCTTGTTGATGTGAATGCCAAAAGCTAAGCTGATGAGTAACACCTCTTCAATTCTCTTACATATAACATCTTACTTAAAAAGAAGGATACAACTATCCAAGAGCACAGAAAAATGAAATTTAGGGTAGTTGCACGGCCAATATGGCATGGATAACTACAGGGGAATGAAAATCAGGAAAATTTGCTTGAATGAGTAGCACTGAGAAACTTAGATCTTAAAATCAAGTGTCATACAAAAATAAGAACAAAAATGAATACTATCACTTGCCACATACCAAAGAATGTGAATGGATAAACAGTATTTGCATTTTTTCATAATTATCTTCTATATTTTTGAAAGGATAATGCAAGAAGTGTGAAAAATGAATGAAAATTAAATATCCATTTTGATTATTATATGAATTATTTAAGATTATTAACAGATTTCAGTTGACAATATTCTAACATCAAGCTTCAGCAAAGTTGACAAATTGTTAAATTATCCTTAATATACAGAATCTCAGTATTTAAGTTAGAATTTTTTTAGTGCAATGATGGCAGGGTATGATCTTACATGTTCTGTATAGGTCTTAACTTCTGAGCTTGTCCCACAGAACTCCATTCTTGAGCCTGTTCCTATCTGTCCTCTGTCATCTGTAAGGCAGCTTAGACTGACATCACTTGTTTCTGTCTTGGCACACCATAGGTAACATTATGAAGCAAAGCAGAATAATCTCATCTGTGCTACATTTTGGACATCTTGAATGGGTATTTTCTGTAAGAATTCCTGAAGATTCTTTCTTAGACAGAATGACATTCTGCTAAGAGCATGGAGGGAATGTGAAGAGGAAAGCTGAGGGTGCAGAGGGGAATGAGGAGGAGATGTGCTTGGGTAATGTGCTGAAAGGAGACATTACTGGGACAATTACACTAAACATGAGAGCTCCAGTTGTAATCAAGTGGTTGGGAATACATTCAAGGGCATAGGGCATTAATCCACAGGAAAAGAGGTTTCCTTAGTTCCATTATTCACAAATATTTTTTCCCCCTAGGATGACAAGATTCCAATGCAAGTTTGTTTTATTGTGGTTTTGATATTTTTATTACTGCATAGGTCTTTTGCAATATGGAAATTGCTGGAGGAGGATGGACGGTTATACAGCACAGAGAAGATGGGAGTCTGGATTTTCAAAAAAGCTGGAAGGAATACAAAATGGTAAGGTGTAAAATGTGAACTACCTGTACAGTTCATAGAAGTGTTAGATTTCAAATAATACTTGCTATTATCGTAAGCAGATAGTTCTGCCTATGGTGATATGGTGTGGTCCTGCAGCCTTTTATGAACTACCTTTTGTCATATTCTTTTTACAAAATTAGTTGAGTGTTATTGTCCATGATTTAGGGTTGCTTTCAGATCAGTTACTGAGGTCAGGCCCAGGCACATGCACTAAAGAATGTTGCTGTCTGTGCCTCTGAAGTTTTGACTTGCTGTGATGTTAAGGGTTAATAAGCATGTGATGATGTTCCTAATGCATGGATGTTTTCAGCTGAGGGGAACTCCTTTAGAACTTGGAGCACCTCAGATAGGAATGAAAAGTTTTACTGGGGTTTATCCCAAGTCATACAACACCTCTGCCAATCAAGCTAATATACTGGAAATGTTGATACTTCAAATAGGATTAAAAGAAAATAAATAACCTACCGAATTAGAGATGACATGACTTCAGCAGACTATTTTCCCTTTGCCAACTCGAAAAAATTTTACTCCAAGCTAAATAACTTCCGAGTTTTTTAATTCACTGCCTGATCAAACTTTCTGATGGAGCTCCTTCCTCTGAGTCCCTGAGGACTGGCTTGGATTTCAAGGACATTCCCAATGAAGTTTTCAGAACTGTGTTATCAGCCTAGAAGAGGAAAATCTTTTTCCCAGCAGTTTTCAAAAAACACTAAATGAAGAGACCGTTTAAAATGTTTAAAAATAAAAGTAAGTTCAGTTCAGTAAAAATTTCTATGGGAAAAAGTTCTGTTACAGAATTTACAATTTCAGAAATAAGTGTAATATCAGATTATTGAACCAAAATATAATTTTGGAATTTATGGATGCTTTCTTAATAATCTTTTTATATTACTTGAAAATACAAATGATAGGGGTAAAAACTAATGATTTGGGTCAGACCTCTGCTACTGTAGATAACCAGAGGATCTAATTTGTTTCATAATATATGTGAAGTAAAAATAATATTAAAATAACAAATAGATATTTTTTAACGGATTTGCAAAATTTTATTTTTTTTTTTTTTAGAATTCATACAGTTTTAATTTAGCAGGGAACTTGAAAACTGTTTTACTCTATTTTGGTTTAGAGTCAGATAAAATATAAAACATCAGTTTATTTTTGGGGAACCAAAATTGGAAGATTCTAGCAGTTCTACTTATGAGGAAATTAGAATTTGTATATGCAACCTAACTTGTTCTCTACGTATGGGCTGTTTTAATTTATACATACCATGTGAATTATTGAGATTTACTCAGTTTTTTTCTCCTGTGCTTTTTCTTAGACCATTTAATAAAAACATCCCTTCTTTTTAAAGTTTTCCCATGTGGCCTTTTTTCATATATATCCCTTCACTTAGCATTTTCCTCAGATTATCCTTTACAACAGTGTGAGCCTGTTCAGGATTAGTTTATGTTGATTTTGTCTAGTTCAAGCAGTCTGAATTAATTTTGCTTCTCTTTCGGAATACCATAGTCTTCTAAGAGATCATTTACTTCTACCAAATAAAAAGGAACTGTTTTAGATTTTTACTGATACATATCCTATAAGTCATGAGAAAAGATGAGATTTAGGCTTGTCTCTGCTTCTATGAACCATTTCACCAAACTAACTAGGTTATGCCCTCCTCTGTGATTATCTTATATCACCAAATGTTGAAAGACAGAGGCTGGTGGATGCTCTGTGGATAACTGGAATAAGTGACAGTGTCTGAGCTTCAAGGCAACGACACCACTGACTTAATTCCCTCATTGTTCAGAGAGGGTGCGCGGTGTCTATTGGATCACATCTCCTCTCCTTCCTAACACAACTACTTGGTGTTTCTTCCAATGGAAACTGGGTAGTGTGGTGAGGGACACGATGGTACTTGGTCTCACTTGGAGTGGTTGTACTTAATATGTGTTTTCTCAGCCCATAGTTCAGACACAGCTTTCCAGATTTGCTAAGACGTTCTTGTTGTGCTTATATCTCACTAAGGCTCCATATCTAATGGAAATAAACAATATAATAATAATGTAATAACAATAATAAGTCATGGGGACTTCTTTTAGTTTCAATGCATTTAGTTCTTATTGGAAAAGAATCTGGAAAACTATTGAAGCTTCTGAGCTGAACAGGAGCTCAGGCCACCAAACTGTGGCACTGCTAGTGCCCTAACAAGTTATTGGCTGTTCCAGTTGTAAGAAGCCATTGCACATTTTCTCTGACTCTAAGCTGAGATCCTTACAGCAAGTAACTTGGAAAGGGTACACACGGAGTATTCTCTGCAAAAGTGAGTTACAGGACTGCTTGGTCAAAGGAGTCACCTGGCAACAATGAGGCAATCATTGTCTTTGATTCAGTTTCATGCTGGTGCCTTCAGCTTACATGGAAGTATTCAATTCCTGTTCAATATATTTTCCAGACAACAAAAGAAGGAACAGGTTAAGAGAGAGATAAAGTAGTCATAAATATTTTGAAAGTAGGAGATATACAACTCCATCCATACATAAATTGCCACAAAGTCAGTGATACTACAGTAATAGTGTTACTAACTTTTTCTCCTTGTTCTTTTGGCTTAATTTCCACTGGCATCCAATCTGCACTCTGGAACATAAAGTTACATTTTCTTTAGTATGTAAAATAGCTAATGAATACATAACCTTTTATGCAGATTTATTGTTATGCCAGATTGGTTATGCCATCTTCTTCCTTAGTGGCATATGTGCTTACTGGTATTGTTCAGTTTTGTTATTAGTCTTATGCTGTGCAGTGTAATTTGTGCCTTTGCTTCTAAGAACTCATTTTTGACTATGAAATCTCTTGGGCCATTTCAGCTTTGTACCTTCAATACTAATTGTGAGAAATTCAGATGAAACCCTGTGAGTTCATCCTTCCATCCTTTTCTTATCAGTATCTACTATGTCTGTTCTTTCACAATTTGAGATGGATTTTCCATTATACTGTTTGTTGCTTATCAGAAATATTTAAAGTGGATCAACAAGTAATTTCTTTAACAACAGCTAAGATCACCCTGAAGCAGGTTTCAAACATTTTTCATATTTCCTTGCCTGAGGAGTGAATGTAACACAATATTAGAGTTTTGACCTCTAAAAGGAGAATATAGTTACAAAAACCTCTTACCATCTGCAAACCTGTTCTGCTATTAGAAGGGGGGTTTCCACAAGCTTTCTCTCTAAGACAGAGTTTCTGGCATTTATTAGGCAGTGATTAGCAATAATCAAATCCAAGTAAATTATTAGCTCATGTGCTAACTTGGCTATCAAGTCTTCTTGCTCAATTTCCAGCTTTTCAGTTTTGGATAAACACACCTTTCCCAGTTACTGTCTCCATTTTTGCCAAATTAAGTGCTGGAGTATTGGATTCCTTATTCTCTAGCCTTTTAGCATGTCTAGTTTAATAATTCCCATGAATTTCACAGAAGTTATTCTGCACTCGACAGCCTGATATTCACTATCATTTTCCTAGGGGGACTTCTTGGGGGTCAGGTCTATTGGGGGCTTCCTCAGACCTTTAAAATTATTTTCTTGCTTTCTGTCATTCGAGAAAGACTCTCAATAGGTATTTGAAATTGCATGCCTTGGCTAGCCCACAACATTCCTTCTCCTAGCCAGCTTTTTTATCTTGTATGTCAGTATTTAATTGTACTGCATGCCTTTATTGCTACAGTATTGCTATTTTCCTTTCTCTGATGAAAACAAGCTATCACTTTTTAAATCATTCATAATGCCATGAGCTAGATTAGGATCACTTGTATATGTTAGACTCACAGCTGAAATTCTAAGCTTTATGGCAACCATCTCCTATCTTCCTGACCAGCGGCTGGTTTTTCTTTTGGTTCTTTGAGGCAATAATGACATTCAGCAGTGAATTCCACACCCTCTTAATCTCATGTTCCTAATTAACATCTAAGAATCCAACACCAGTTCAATGCTTAAAACAAGTCTGCTGCCAATTTATCTCAGAAGTCATCATTAGCATTTCTGTGTGCCTGAGAAGCACATCTACAAAACCATTTCCATTTCTGTTGGGGTTTCTTCTTTTTCTGTTCTCGTTAAAGCTGTTGGGTTAAATTGATGGCTAGCTCCATAGTGCCAATATGGTATGATGCCAGAGCAGGATAATTTATGCTCTTCCATGGCTTAAATTATGCAGCACACTGAGAGCCAGACCACAGAGATGGTTACCAGAACTTTCTCTGGAAGTACTTCTGGATACAGTGCTAGTGGGCATTTACGTTATGTTATCTGGAATAATCTGACTTTTCTCTGAGCCTCAGTAAATTTTAACTAGTATAACAAGTCTGGTGATCCATGTCTTCTGCTTACCTAAAAGACAACTGAACACCTCTTTGGACTATAAGTCTTTCATTTCCTTCTAGGCGTGATGTTCCTTACCCTTTTTGATATACTTCCTACAATTCATCTCTGTGAGTAAGCGCTAGTTTGGACATAGGTCCCAACCATTTCCTGGAAGACCTTCCAGTTTGTGACAATCGGGTTGCTGGTCACCTAATGTTTTCACCTCACCAGTCCTTGCAAGTCCTGCAGACTGCACGTTGTGTATTTGGGCATCTAGATCTACTTGAATTATTCATAACAAGAGCTACCATTCCAACAAAGATTTTATTTCTTGGTACCATCTTTCAGTTCATTCTGAATACTTCCAGATGTTACTTACTCTTAAATTTTACTTGCAAAGTGTCCAGCTCCTGTTTTAGAAAGTAGTCTCCTAATTCCTTTTATGGTCTCCATTTGTTTTAAGTCTTATTTTAATTTATCTTGTGAAAGTTTCAGTTCCAGTTTTCAGTTATGTTATCATTCTTTCTGCCCACCTTTCCTGCCTCTAAACTCAGACATTTTTTTTCTTCCGTATTGTTTCAGTAGCAATACTAACTTGCACTTTTTTTTTCTTCTTCAAAATAGGTCCTCACTACAGTTAACACTGTGTTTGACCTGAGCAAAGAGGCAAAACCTCAAGCTGTTGTAGTGTTCCCTTTTGGAACATTAATTCATGATGGAAATTTCTCTGTTGCAGTTTTGTCTTTACAAAGAGTGTGCAGATTCTTTCTTCTCCCCAAACACTTGAAGAATCAAACAACTACAGACAGAGCCCCAACCCCTTCCAGTCATGTTAGGCTGTTATGTTCATCACTTTCAAATGAGAGGCTGACTGCATAAAAATGCACAAGACACATTTTAAATTGTTTGTGTAAGCTTCATGATTATTGTTCCACTATTTTAGTGGAAAACAACTTCAGATGTGTTTTTTTTAAAAACAAACATTACATAAACCATATGGCTTGGCTGAGGAGAACGTTCTTGACAGAAAGAATAAATTTACTCATAATTTGAATGCTCATATTGTGGAAACAATGTCTTTCATAATTCTCGGTTTTGTTAAAACTAGCTATTCTGAATTAATTTAAAATAATTTTCAGGATTATAAGTATTTAAGCTATGTTATGCATTGATATGGCCACAAAATCTTCACACTTTTGTTGTATTACTGTGTTCTTTAAGAGAGAACTCAAATACTATCAAACAGGTCTGAAGATGGTACCACTGCTCTTTCTGTGACTATTCCACATTAAATGAGTTTGTCAAAAGCTCACTTTCTGCATCTTCATTCATACTAAATCTTTTCCTTTAGACTAAAAAAAAGAGATTGTTGGGAGCTAAAAAGTATATTCCACTGCAAGCATATGATGCAGCTCCCTGGATTCACAGGATGTCAAGTACTGAAATGACCATTGAAACTAACTTCACCTAACTTCTGTTAGGGAGATTTAGAAAGATGTTGCTGTTGTTCACAGGAATTAAAAAACTCCTCAGGTTTTCAGATAGTGATTTGTAATTTTGACAGGAATTGAAAATTGGGAAACCTTTATAGCCATGTGGAAAATGTACATACGCATGCTAGCTAGAGATTCCTAGCTACCAACAGGCCTGTGGCTTTATGACAGTAAGAGGTTTTCTCCATTGATTTTGGCTTGAGCTATATTCAAGTTATCTATTTTTTGGTCACAAACAGTAACTTGAAGAAATACAAAGCAACAAAATATTACACTTAATGTATGTATGGTTAGATATGTAAACCTTAAAAGTATGATTGTTGATTGATCTCATATGGACATAAATTTTCATCTTCACTATTATTACCCCCAAATAGTTTGGCTATGAAGGACCCCCAAGGGCAAAGATATACAACTGCTTCTGATAATTAGCTAATTGAATTTTATAATAAGAACCTGAGTCTTCCTTCCAATGAGAGTTTTTGTGTTTCCCTGTTTTGCACAGGAGGGATCCAGTGGATGGGGATCCTACTGCTATTTGACTCAATTCCTTCTTTCTCTACTCCTAGGCCATACCTGTACTAGCACACTGAACAGAGCCATGGCCTGTGTGTGAATGCAGTCTTGTGGCACAAGATCTTCAATCACTAAATTTTAGTGTAGTTTTGATCTGACTCAAATATTCCACATATAATGCCCAAGCAGTTGGGTGTAATGGGACATTCTCAAATGGCAGTTTGCACAGGGCTGCCTTGTTTTCAGAGCTGAGAAGGTTTTACTGTTAACATATGGGTTATTCTAGTTTACTTGCTTCTGCTTAGCAGAGCAGTAGGGGCTGTTCAGAACACTCTTCACAGCTTCTGCCTCCCATTGTGGTTTAGTGAAACAGTTCTGAGGGAAGGAATTATTGGTTCAACGAATATGGGGAGGCATTTTGAAGATAACCTGGGAATAGGAAAGGAATACAGAAAGTTTTGTGGAAGGAGGAGAGCCTTCATAATAGAGCCTACTATCTGTAGTACATCCATCCATCTAGCTAACTAGCTGGAGGTATGTCCCATAATTTTTTCTGCAGAAACAACTTCATGTTCTTTCCCTGCCAGTAGCATGAAGAATTTTATAAAGTGCCTTGAAATATCAGTATGGTCCTTCCTGCAAAAATGAAGGTAAAAACTAGGGAATGAATGTCCTTAGAAAAGATCAAAGTCATGTTGCTTCTGTACTGTAAACAAACAAGATAAGTTGGGAGTGGTGGTGGTGTTGAACTGTTATATTGCATGAATAAGCTTATGAGAATGAGTTTTGAATACAAGGGTAAAAAAAAGGCACACTTCAGACATGAGTAATTCTGTAACATATAGTCACAAATACATTTCTTATGATAGTATACTTCAAAGTCATGAGTTATAAGTTGCTTACATCTGAAAAAAATAATTTACTTCAAGGGACTGGGATAGATGACATGGAAGTAATTTGTTTCTTTTAGACATTTACCAAGTAATTTGGATCTAAGGAAATGATTTTTGGTGACCGGAATGTGTATTAAGATATTGTGTGAGTAATGCCTTTCATGGAGACCTACCCTTCTGTGATAAAGAATGACATGTCACACTAGTTTAATAAAAAGTCACTCTGACTGCAACTGTTACTCAGATAATTGTCACTTTCATCAGTGTTATAAAAAGAGCCAGCATGTTCTCTGCTTCTCCTGAGATCTAAATCCAGCATGTCCAGTGGAGATAGACATTATATCAAAGTAGTGAGAGACCATATTCAGTTTTATGAAAACATGCTCATGAAATTATTCTGGTCCTTACCAAGGCTTAATCTACAGTGTGCATTTCAGTAGTATAATCTAATCAAAACTGAAACAATATTTGTTTCACTTGGGATCACTAGACTGGGCACCAGAGAAGATGTTACTGCACATGGAAGCATCTTCTTTATTTTGGGGAATATTTTTGGATGTAAAATTACACATTTTTTTGTTGGAGCACAGTTGTGTTTTAAATGTGTTTTACTCAGCACAGTCTTCCCTATGTAAACATTACTGGATAACATCAGTTTCAAGTGTTGTGTTGACACATGGCTATATACTTGTGCCTACTCTGCTTCAATTTAACATCATTGATGTATACTGATAAGACTCATGTGGTCTTCCAATGGCTATTAATATAATCATGTAAGGTATTCCTTACATGTAAAATTCAATAAATTTTATGCAATGATTTAGCTTAATTATGCTAATAACCTGTAGCAGAGCACCATGAGAAAGACTGATGTTATTAAAGAAACTTTCTAACTAAAAGATGTAAATATTATATTACAAGACCCAGGTGAGATTTTGAGAGGTTGTTTTTTAAATTAGTGATTTGAACATTTAGAAAAATTGTAGCAGGGGTCCTCCCAAATGATAGTTGTGTGCTCACATCATGGAACAACTTCCTCTCAGGGAGGAGCATCTCCTGCCTGATCTGTTCCATTTGGGACTCACTGGAGCAGCCCTTCACTTTGGGGCTTGTGTGTCAAATTAGCACTATAACTTTTTGACTCTGGTGTCAGTCATCTTCTGTTCTTGTTCAGCTATTTAGTGTAGCAGATGAACCCAAGGAAGAGAGAATAGAGCAACCCATAAGCTTGATGTTTGGGGTATTTAGACATATTATGGGGCTGAGATTCACATCCCTGCTTAAACTCACGTACAGGTGGTTTGGCTATATGTCTTTCTTGTAGCATCTATGCTCCTAGTCATGTGCATCTTTGTTATTTAGGATGTCTTTTGAAAATCGAAGATAATTAAGTCCTACCACAAAAAGTTCTTCCTTTTGCCTGAAGTGAAACAAAAGTATTTTTTCTTTTTTTAGATTTTTTTTAAAAAAAAAAAATTTAGCCCTAAACAATATAATTTATTTCTTTGCAAAGAAAAAACCAGAAAGTTCTCTTAAGCTCCCAATTGTTCTTCCTTAGAGTACAAAAATTGAATTTTCTTTTCTACAAAACATACCCATCTCCCTGGGATGCACTTACTAGGAGCCTCACTAAGTGTCTGTATATTCTCAGGATCCACTTGTCCTAGAATGGAAAAAGTGGTTTGGGAGAGAGGCTCTCAATGTAATTTGTCTCAGTAGGAAATGCTCTCCTGTATTTTGTTAAACAGTAGGAAAATTAGATTGAAATCCAGGCCTGAGGAAAATGCACTGGCTGTTGTATATGGGTCACTGTAGGAAACAGCTGTGTGGAGTCCACTGCCTAGCCAGAGGTAACATTTGTGTAAGGTTTGCACCTCAAACCTGGATTCTGTCACTCTGAGTTCTCCCTGATCAGAAGTCTGCTACTACTGATGCTGTGGGTGCTTGACAAGGAAAAAGTGAACCTAACTATATGTCTACTAATATATTTGGTCTAGAATGAAGTGTAAGAGCCTGAATTGCTGAACAAGAATTTCAGATACACTTTTCAAACTTGGAATGATTATACAGACATTTAGTTCTTTATTTAAATTAACAATAACTTAGTTTTTGTTTTAGTCTGTTGAGTAGGTACCTCTGGCTTCAATCTAAACATATTTTTAAAACTTGCCACCAAACATTTGTTAGTATTTCATAGAAATAATTCTGAATATTTAGCATTATTTTCCCATATTCTGTTAAGCTATTTAACATATTTGTTCTCTGAGGAAATTGAAATAATTTCGATAGACCACATCTTAATTTCAAATAATGCAACGAATAGTTCAGTGTGATGGAAATGAAGAGGTGTACTGACCTTTTTGAAAATTATCTTCTTAAACAAAATCCATTCCACATTCTCAGCTAAGGCAAAAGAAGCTGAGTATTCTTTATGGCTTCTGGGAAGACACTGCTGCTGTAAAACACTGAATTATTATCTGCTTTATTCAGTGAATTGTCTGACAGGAGATGAACCCATAGGATATATCCACTGTGTCTGGTTTCAATTTTGTTTTGTCTATAAAAAGTCAAAGCTTCCTATGAGCATTATCAGACAAAATAAATAAAGTAAGAGAGATAATTGTTTAATGAACTTAGAGTAACACGATTCAAGCAGAATACCCCCACAGATTTTGCCAAAGCTAATAAAACTCTTTTGCACCCTACTTATTATTTTTGACTAAGTATCAACTTTGTAAATTCTTAAGGTCATTTTTAAAACCAGTATTAAATTCTGTTTCTTTGTACTCATGACTGCTTTAGTAGTTTTGACTCTGTTAATCACCATGCAATTGGAAATGAGCTGATGTAGAACCTGGATGTCATCTAGAGTAAATATTATAAAATCATGTACTTCTGTCTGTGATTCCTGGTTCAAAGTACTTTAATGCGTACAAAAGAACAACAAATTACTATTTTTACTATTTTTTTTTCTTTTACATAACAGTTGGGCACTATGTCAGAATTTACACGATTTACTACATAGTTATAGGCATAAAGAACCAGAAAACTCCTTTGCTTCCTCCTAGTATATAAATGGGATTAAAACTGTTAGTAGGTTCAATATTGTGTCATTTCTTTACTCTGAAAACAGGTGTTATCATGTCTGCAAGAACAATCTATTCTAAATGTAAGACAAAATTCACCTGATTATTCCTTGATAAAAAACTTATTTTACTAATTGATTGTGACTTTTATGTCTTTTTAAATTACTTATTTCAGATCAAACTTTTCCAAAATATGATCTTAATGAAATTTTCAGCAACAAAAATATAAATGTTTTCCATTTGTGAACAATAACATGAAACATTAAAATAATCTATGCTAGGTCAGTACAAAGATTTGTGTATTCTGTCTGTGGCTAGTTAAGTTAAGAAAGCATATTATGATAGTGTAAGTATATTTCCCTGCTATATTCTCCCACCTTCCATAGAGTGCTAATGAGGAAAATGTAGGAGAACTCTGAAAACTTTTGGAAATTTTTGACCTTTCCCTATGCTTTACATTAAGCACTCTTTTGGGAACTTAAAGCCTTTAATTTGCCAGTCATCCCAAAATGTTATGCAAATTTCAAGGGAAAAGGAAAATGAATATTTTTGGAATAAAATAAAGTTTAAAGAATTAATCCCTCTACTTGGAAGCATAATGAACAAAATGTAGAAAGCTAATGACAAAATAGTGTCTTTTAGTCATTTAAAATGCAATTTTGGAACAGTGCTTCCAATCCACTGGGTTTCAGAGGGACTTAAAATGTAGTTAACTACAAACACATTCATGAAATACAGATGTTCCTTTTCTTAGTAGATTGATAGCTGAGGATGACTTGGATCACCTCATGTACTTCCTTGAGTTTAAATACAAAACTTTAACACAAATAGTTCTGGAAGTATTTGCTATAGCAATATGCAAACAAAAAACAATGAGTATGTTGACAGAGTATATATGTGCTGGGAAACAAACACACTGAATGACAGCTATGGGTCTGGAATAGGTGACTCAATGTTAACTTTTAAGATTTAACTCTTATGTTGAGAATGTCCTAAGGCATTCTCAAAACCAAACTTCTTGTCCATAGATGATCATGGTTTTAGGCAAGATTGAAGGCATCTATTACTTGTGACCACACAGATTTGAGCAGCAGTATAAACATAAATCTTCCATTAACTAAAATGCTTGGATTTCATTACTGAATTTTCATTACTGAATTGTCTCATGAACAGCAAAATTAATGAGGTCTGCTTTTCTGTGGATTTTTGTCCTATGTCCTGCTTAGAAGTCCTATTCTTGTTACTAACAATCACCTGAATCCTTATTATTTTCTAAGATTCTCTGTGGCAATAGCTGGAGTTCCTCATTTATGTCCCTCAAATCTCTCCCAGATGTCTAAGGGTTCTCTGAGGCTTGGCTTGCTGGTCTGCACCTGCTGATAGGCAGTTGGAATAGGCAACTGCTGAGCATCTGCTTCAGCATTTATCCCAGCAGCAACTCATCCCAGATACCAGTTCTGAAACCTTGTTGAACTTCAAGTTTGTGTGATTTCTATCCCAATCTCAAAAGTGTTCAAAAAGTATTGTATAAAAATAAAGGACAGGTGGGCATAACAATTGCACAAACTTGTTTCGTTAAGATTTCTGGCTGAAGAAAAAACCCAAGAATTTGTATTTGAAGATAAAATTCTGAAATGTACTTTGAAGGCTAAAGATCTTGAAGGCAAATCAAAAGAAACCAGCACAATAATTTTCTTTGCCGGCTTCAGGGTTGGGAATGGAAATGAAAAGTTAAATCATGTTTTTCAGAATTTTTGGCTAATAATATATCATTCTTTTCTGCACACAAAAGCTTACATATCTTGTCAAGGTACTAGTGTTCTTGTAACAGCGACAGTCTAAGTAAGATATAAACATGGAAAGCTTGTAGTTATTAAGTCAGCCAAAGTATCTGAAAAAGCCAGCAAGCATGCAACTCTTTCTTCAGGTCTGAAATAGAGGCAGTAAACTGCAGACTAAATACAGGCTGGAAACAGTTGAGTTTGGCATAATAAAATTATACTTGAAGAAATTGTTCCCAACTCTGTGCTTAACAGAAATGTACTACTCCTCTCTGTTTTAGATCTATGAAAGCTTTGAGTGCCTATTTGTTTGTTTATTTATTTTTTCAGCCATATTAGGTGTTTAATAAAACATACTACTTCTTCTTAGGAACATTCTTTACTTCAGAGATATGTTTTATATTCTACTTACATTCTTGCTTTTCATTTCATAAGAGCAAGGAGTTTGTTTAAAAAGAAGTTGCTCCTGACAAGAAAAAAAAAAAAAATCATTCTTAGTCTAGGCATTTCTAGTCTGAGTTTCAGTATTGTAACTCCTTACAATAGGATTCAGTTTTTTGTAACTAACGTGGTGGCTTTCCTCATAATTTTTATATTCCTTCTGTTCCCTTTTGCTGCAACTTCATTTCCTCTGGTCAGGAGAGCAAACCACTTAGTGATAGATTTTCATCTTAGTGTAATAACATGTGTGAAAAGGGAGAAGGAAGTGTAAATGCGAAGAAGAAAAATTATTATTATTTCAGAATAATTATATATGGTGCCTGGACTTTATATAGAACACATATGGGAACACATAATGTTAAAAAAGCCACATGTATTACATCCTGAATAGGCTGTAATCTAAATAAGATAAGACAAATATAATTCAATAAAGCCACAGTTCAAAGGGGAGTCCCCTCAACTTGCCAGCACTGGGAAAAAGGGAGAAAGGATTTCCTGAAAATCTTCTTTTAAAGGGAGACAGACGATAAGAAAAATAATATATCTTCTGTGAGTAAGAAACATAGACTACAAAGAAACATACTTTGGCTCGTATATAAATACCTATGCTCCAACTTCTGCCTTCTGGATTTTAGAAAGAGAAACTGCCTGTTAAGTGGTCACTTCAGAGCGTGTTTTCCTTTCCTCTGAGACAAGTGGCAATGACCAGTGGTGAAAAAGGATGTCAGAGACAAACCACTGACTGCTCTGGTGTGACACTGTCAAAGTTGTTATAACAGGGGAGACCATGTGTGACAGTCATAGGGCCAAGAGACAAGGTAAGGAGATGGAAAGGATCAAAGGAACAGATGAAAAACTGAAAATTACAGAAGGGTATGTCAGCTATAAACAGGGTTTATGTAGGTGAGGAACAAGCTTTTGTATTTTAGGAAATACGTATGAAGCCAAATATGTATGCAAATGTGATCAAACCAGTAGGTGAGAGATACAGAAGCGTCATCATGGGAAAGCTTGAGGAGAAGGAGCTCACACTGGAAGACTGATGCTGTCAAAGCAAGATATCACTAGTATTAGCTGCAACCAGTATTTACAGGCATTTATGTAGGAAATAATCTACTTGAGAAAGAGAATATGATGAAATAAAGTGCAGGAAAGGAAAAGCCAACTAACTAATAGTATCCTCACATATTTCAGTTTTTCTTCTCTGAGACTTCCCACAGACTACTGAATTTCAATTCTTGCAGACTAAACACTTTGTCCATGGGTATCACTTGTTGGTCTACAAGCCAAAAGGCAGACATCCTTATTTGAAACATAAACTAATATACTCAGCTGAGTGTAGCCAAACGTGGCATGTCTTCTCAACCTCTAATATCAGTGAGCAGCGAGCTGCTCAGCTAGGCTAGTTAAAACAAAAATGACTCATGAATAGAGTACTTTCTAATGTAATTCCCTGTAGGAACAGCAAAAAAATCTCTCCATTTTATATTTTTTTATCCAACCATAAACTTTCAAGCTTCTAAGTTGTTTAAATTGATTTTCTTCAGAAGTTTGCATCTGGTATACTTATGCATTGCCTGAGTGAAGCATTAGCTGTGCTGCAGCTTCATTCAGCTGTCGCATGGCCTCTGGGAAGGCAGGATTTCATCCTCAGTAGACCCAACTAGTCAGGGCTAGAGCCAGGGAAATGCAATAAAGAACAGAAGAGAGAGGGGGCTGGGCTTTCAGTGTTTCTATCTCACATTAGGAGTGACTGAAACGTCATATAGAGAGAATCAATCTCTTGCCAATGTGTCTCACAGACACATTTCCCATTACCTAGCTTCTAGTCCCAAGGAAGTCTCTTGTTTTTACTCCCCTTTAAAAAATATGTGCTTCCTGAAAATGTTCAGACTTAATCCTGAAAATTACACAGACTCAATCAATGGCATATCACATGGTTTAATCCATGATCTGAAACTGAGAGCAAATGTTGTCTGTTAAATAACATGATGGGGAGTGCAGAGGCAAAGTAGCTTCCTATAATGAATGATGAAGGATATATTTGAGATTGGATACAATCTAATCTATCCCAAAACCACGATTGCTTTATTTTTTATTTCTTTCCTGTATCTGGCAGTCATAGCTTAGTAACAGAGGGTGAATTTGTATCACAGGCAGGAAAATCATCCAAACTTTCATTTAATTGGATCAGGATTTTCACAAGGGTCTTCTAAAACACTTCCAGCACATCACTGTGAGTAAATCAGGAGATTTCCAGTTCCCATTTTTTTCTATTTTAAGAAATACAAATAAGCATAGTCATGTTGAAATAGTTCTTCACAAGTAAGGATTACAGTTTAAAATAATTTTTATTGTTTAAAGAGAACAAAAATGGAATTAAGAGTTTTTAGGTAAGAACTAATAGTTTATAAAGAAAAATAATTTTATTATGTAGTAAATTAAATTAATTACATTAAATAAAACCTTAATTTTAAAGTAGTAAAATATTCTCTAAAATTTAAACAACTTTGAAACATGGAAGATGCACAAAAATATAGGTCTAGGCATACATTTTGAAAACTGGTTGTACTTTTTTGTTTTATTATTATTTTTCCATGTTTGAAAATAGTATAGTTTGTTTAACTGGAAATAAGATCATCTGAAGATATGAAATGTGAGGAGAGTTAGGTACCTTAAATATTCTACTGCTGTTTATTTTTCATTCTTAGAAAATAAAGTTAGCGTACCCTCTCCTGTGCTTTGGATAGCCTATAGGAATACTCCTAACTCTTGAAGTTAAAGATTTCAAAGCATCAAAACATATATAGATATCTTATTTCACCTCAGCAGGGTAAGAAAAAAATAACATTTTAGTAGCCAAAATCTTAGCTAATATGAGCTTTAGTGGACCAAGGATGAAGTAAATAAATGTTACAACAGAGGATCGCTCACAGACACTGTCCTGTCCAGCAGGTCTTATACACAGAAAAGGATTTTAAACTAAAAAACTCCCTCCTTCTGTTGTGACAGACACTTGACAGCAAAGGAACAGTCCATTCTTCTTTAGAGATTAAGACATGAGCTATCATCCATAGCTAATTTAATCTAGGCTAATTTAAACTCTTCTTAGCCTTTTATAGTGTATAGCAGAATTCCATTTTGACTTAACCGTTTTAATGATGACTAGGTTATTCTAGAATATGTCTATGTCCAGTATGCCCATTGAAACATGTGCAAATAAAGCATCATATTATTAATATTTTCTAACTGGAAAGTGATTTTCAACTGATAATCTCAACTGTCCTTTCAAATATCAGTTTAACTGCATGGCACTCTACTTGGTACATATTAGTAGACTCATTTTAGAGATAGTCAAATTGGAACACAGAAAACCATGATCAGTAATTAAAAGTATAGGTAAAATATAATGATGGTTTTATTATTGCATAAAGTTTCTACCAATTAAAATAATTACATCTAGTTATTTTGCCAACTTTTTTCTAGGGTTTTGGTAGCCCATCAGGTGAACATTGGCTGGGAAATGAATTTATCTTTGCAATAACAAGTCAGAGGCAATATTCTCTAAGAATTGAATTAATGGACTGGGAAGGAAACCGGGCATATTCACAGTATGACAGATTTCACATAGGAAATGAAAAGCAGAATTACAGGTAAGAATCTATTGAAATTGTTTTGACTCTGCTGAGTGATAAATATTGTTCATTGTTTGCTTGTTAAGTATGAGAAAGGACAATAATATGATTCTGATTTTCATTGAAAGTGAATAAAGAAAATGAAAAATAAAATAGAAATCTGATTTCTCAGTGATGGAAGGTTAAAGTAAATCTAATATATCTGAGAACAAGGGATGATCTATTAATCATGCTGGCTGGTAGAACTGCTAAAAGTCATATAATTTTTAGCGTATCTGAGACCATCAGAACTCAAAACTGATTGAATAGAAAAAGGATATGGATTCTTCATTACAGCTTGAAGGATTTCTACCTTGGAAGCATAAATCTGAAGCAATGGACATGGAAAGAAAAGACCAAAAATTCTGTTAAAACATTTGATATTTCCAAACTAAAAATTCAGTGCAAATTAAGAGGAAAACCAGATTGCTGGATCTTATTGTGAGGAGATAAACCACACAAAATAAAGTGTCCGGTACTAGATAGCCTTCATTCATCATCAGCAGTAACATGCAGTATGCAGCATTTATTATAGTTCAAAAAGACATATGAAATCAAACCTCTTTGCAATAATAGTTTTCTCCTTTTGTTTTTTTTAAATAAAAAAGTAAGAAACTTACATCTACTTATTAAAAAATGAAAATAACCTTAGAGACACAAGAAATATGGATGACCTAGGTGGTTTAATTTAAAATTTTTTAAAATCATTGCTTCATCTGAACAGACAGTACAATGCTGGAGAAAGAAAATGAAACACAGAAAAATATCCTAAATTATTTATTACAGCACATCTAGTTAGCATAAGACTTAGGAGAGAAACAAATATATTGTAAACCCAAACATTCAAGTCATAACATGTGAAACTAAGTTGGTATTCAGATTTTTAAATTCAAGTAACTTGATTCTCAGAAATCACCTGATCACCTCCCTCCCTTCCCCTTGGGCCTCCAGAGAAATGGAGGCGAGAGCAGTTTGGTCTTTCTGCTGACAGGACTCTGCCCAGGTGGGACACAATGTAGTGCCCCTGTGTCCTGGGGTTTGTTAGAGGGCACTACTGCGTAGTGTAGAAGTGCAAAAGCTACATTTAGAAGCAATCTATATGAGTTTAGCTTCTGCGTAAAGCAAGGACTATCCCATGGCATACAAAGGACAGCTCTGTCCTCCATTGCCTCCAGCAATGCTGTGCCTGTCACTGCCTGTGGCATGTGGTTTCCCCAGATTTGGGAAGGTGAAGCACCTATTCTGAGGTGCTCTTAGGCAAAGGGTACTTATAAGCGAAGGAAATTTCTCAAAACAGAGGCTAGAAGTATTTATACAAGACATAAAACCAGCAGTGTAAAAGTGGAAAAGGTGGGGCCTTAAACATTAGTAGAAGATGGTATTCAAAAATGTAAGAAAAAGATCGGACAAATACTTGACAAGTGAGGAAAAATGTCAAAGGACAGAGTTACATGTAACTTGAAAAATTACAATGAAATTCAGAGAAGATGCCAGGAGTATTACTCAGAGAGTGAATTAAGATGGCTGAATTTGGTAAATAAAACAGTGTCTTTTTTGCTGACATTTATTCTGTACTGAATAGGGACAACATGTATTGTTGAGGAATTGGAAGGATGTTGAAAATTTAACTTATATTAAAGCTTATGTTAAGGGAGGATTTTTTTTCAGAGTTCATTTGTGGTAAAATAGCAAGAGAATTTCTTGTTTTGTATCAAAATGCTAGACTGTATTTGAAGTAAGATAGTAGAGAAATTTGGAAATGCTTAAGGGATTTCTGCCTATCATAAATCCATGTAATGAGCTCAGAGTAGAAGAAGAGGCAAGGAGTTTTGGGGAAGGTCTGCACCATTGTTCCTCCAACAGTCTGGGAACTCTGCTGGGGACTGTGACCTAAGACTTCCTCAGATGCTAACCACCAACCAGGACCAGGACACAGGCTCAAGAAATTATGTACAGTTGTCTGTGTGTATTGAATTGATTGCCTTTTTCCTGGCACAGTTTAAGCCTGATCCAAGTAGCACTTCCCCAGGCAATTCCTGAACACAACTGTGGGATCCCATGGAGCAGGGACTTTTTCCATTACACACTGAGCAAATCCATGTTAGCGTGTTGGGGAAGAAAGTCTAGCCAGACAGACACGCATACTGGTGTGCCACTAACTTTGAAGGCCAAAGAGCAAGCCCTAGCCCAAGATTTAAACTTTATTCAAATTTTGACATGTCCTTTGTTATCTGTGATAAACTTTGCCTCAAAGAAAGAGACTTTAAAGGACTTGGGCATAGGATTTGTTTCTCTGCCTTAGCTGATAACACAGGCATTTGGAGATTTCTTAAATAGATTAAGTTTAATATGTGGATGGACAGAAGAGTAGCCCAGGAAAATCATCCTGAAACAGTCTAGGTCTCCAGGATGTCTATATGAACAGGGGAATATTTAGGAAAGGAAAGGAAACCCATTTTCATTAGAAGAAAGGGAGATCTTTTGGTAATATAAAACATATTTTCTGAACATGGAAACAATTGTGAAAACTTGCTGAACAAGAAAAACAAAAGAGATGTATTTCAAAAGTGTAGACATTAAATCAGAAAGAGTGTACAGGCCTCAAAAAGTATAATGTTGAGTAACAGGGATAAATTCTGCTATCCCTGTTCAAGTCACTTTTCTAGAAAAATCAGAAGGAATTTGACTTACAACTAATGATTGCAGTTTTGGTTCCTGTCCTACTCTATAGTCCAATTAAAGGCCAGAATGTGCTCTACTCATGCTCTCTGTGTGGCCTTTTTACAGTACAACTGAAGTTCCTCTGTCTAGGGAATGGGAATCAGTTCCATTCACATTATTCTGGAATAAACAGAGAGGGAAACATGAAGAAGTAAAAAGGCTCTATCCATCTCTCTTGGCCCTTTGGGTTTCAGATGAATTCCTCAATTATTTTTACTCAAACATATCTGCATATTTAAAGAAAATAACCAAGTAACATGGTGACAGTTCTGGAAATAATGAAGTGTAAACTACATGCAAATCTAAATTTTTTTTTCATGCTTGACAAATGCACTAGTGCCTAGTCCAGACAGATATATGTCCAACAGACATTTTGCAAACCAAAATTATGTTGGGCTTTTTTAGCAATTATTACAAGAATGCATCCTATGATATAAAAACTATTTTGCTTGCCAGCACCACTATCTGTGATAGAAGCAACTCCAGAAGGCAGGCCAAATAAAAGCCTGATTATGGAGTCCTAAACAGCTGGCCACCCTTCAGAGAATGCTGTTTTCTTTTTATCTGAGGAGCTGCCATTAAGAATTTAGATGATTCCTCTGAAGTTGAAAACCACAGTTCCCAACCTCCTGTTCCCAGTGCCTTTCCTTCACAGTTGTCGGGCATTTGCCATATTTGGTTTCAATACCTCAAACACAGAACAGCATACTTTTTCAAAATTTTAGTTGCTGTTCATATGTGAATCATGAGACAATTTTACTAGACAAATTCGATACTCTCTTATTTTGGAAACTATTAGGATTTTCTGCTTTTCTAGCAACATTAAATATTGCTTCTTCAACACTGTTTACAAACATAAGTAATTGTAGGCTGGCTGCACTCTACATTAGTTTCATATAATACAGGTTCACTAAGAAATAATAACTAGCAAAGAGACAAGTTTCCAAGCTGGTCTGGGCAGTAGATCAAGGAGATCTGAAATAGAGAAAGGGTATTGAAATGAAAAGAAAAGCTCAAGAAGTAGAACATCTTTCATTTATGCTATGGCAGTACCTTGTACATTTGGAAAACATGAAGAACAATTAAGGTTCCAGGTCTCACATCTGAATATAGCAATTTAAAAACAAACAAACAAACAAACAAAAAAAAACCCAAAAACCCCAAAAAACCCAAATACCATGAAGTGATAAAACATGTCTGAAAAAATATGGAGAATCATTTCCACGCTGCTTTTCCAAAATCCAGCCCCAACATTATGCAAGGTTCAATTCAGTCTGGATAACTCCCAGTTGGTGATTTCAGAAGGGTTCTGTTTTTTCTCTGGGTTGTTTGTATTCTCTTTGCTACTTTTTATTAGCCTAAAGAATCTATGATTAAAAAGAGTAATGTTGAACACATGTACGTTAAAAATATACTTGTTTCTATTTCAAAATGAGACAGCTCCAAAAGGGTTTCTGGGAATACAGAAAAATATCTATTTATCCCAGATGATGACTGCATAAAAGAAAGTTGAGATGAGAAGGTGGATACTGAAGTAGTAAATATATAATGATAAATGATAACTGAAACAGGAAAATCAATGTTGCACCACATGTGAAACCTTCAATAGCACGGAAGCATGTAAGTGATTAATTTCCGTTAGAACATCCTTGGGCTTCTTATCTACACAAAATGATTACACAGAGTCTGTAAATATGATGAAAACTATCTCTGCCAGTCTCTTTGCAAGTCTTACACTGTGGCAAGTAAAATCTCCACAGAGTAAGTCAAATCTTGCAAGCCCCCATTTAGCACAGTGTTTCTTAAATCAAAAGAATTATTCATAGGACTATAAAAATGTAAGATGAGACTCCCAGAAGACACACAGCCTCTCCTCTTTTCCTGTGCAGACTTTACCTAGTCCACTCATGATAGTCCGTTGACATTTTTTGATGTTCTTAAGAGCTGTACAGATATGACACACTGCTGCTCAGACCTGTGTCCTCAGACCCTCCAGAATTAAACAGGAAAGAGAAGTGTTGGGATTTTAGGCACCACACTCCATAATCCCACATATTAGTTAATGAAAGCAGATATACTGAGGATGGATTTTGAACAGCAGTAAGTTCAGCCTGCATGCAGATCTGGTTTTGCTACTCATGATACAGGAACAGCACTTCCAAGCAAGGCATGGGATGGAAAATGGGAGAAATACGGTTTTTAATTGGCTGAGCTATTTGTACCTCAGAACCCTTAGAGAAGCTGAATATACCCTCACCTGCCTATGACAATATATTCCAGTATTTATTAATTCTTTTATTTAGATAAGCTTTCCATTGCTGTAATGATTCACTACCTTTGGTCCTACCTATGGAGGAATATGATTAAATGATAAGTCAGTGCTGCTGAGGTGAGCAAGACTGAGATTGCTGTAGGTATAGGTGAAACTGATGATGGACAGAGAGCATCCTAACTTCTGTGAGTGAATCATGTACTTAAGGTGATGGCTGACTTTTGATAGTTAAAATTAAGGAGAACAGTCTTTATATTGGAACCAGCATGATAAAGAGATTAGGAAATCTTAGGAGAAAATAAAAGAGTGCATAGATACTGGCTTGTATTAGAAATAGTGTGACCAGCAGAAGTAGGGAGGTGATCATCCCCCTGTACTCTGCACTGGTGAGGCCACACCTGGAGTATTGTGTCCAGTTTTGGGCACCTCAATACGAGAGGGATATCGAGGTGCTGGAGCGAGTGCAGAGGAGGGCAACAAAGCTGGTGAAGGGCCTGGAGAACAGATCCTATGAGGAGTGATTGAAGGAGCTGGGACTGTTTAGTTTGAGGAAGAGAAGGCTGAGGGGAGAGCTCATCACTCTCTACAGCTACCTGAAAGGACATTGTAGAGAGGTTGGTGCTGGTCTCTTCTCACAGGTGATTAGTGACAGAACAAGAGGGAATGGCTTTAAACTCCAACAAGGGAGGTTCAGACTGGACATTAGGAAAAAGTTTTTCACAGAAAGAGTGGTCAGACAGTGGAATAGGCTGCCCAGGGAGGTGGTGGAGTCACCATCCCTAGATGTGTTTAAGGGTCGTTTGGATGAGATGTTGGGGGATATGGTGTAGGGGAGAACTTTGTAGAGTAGGGCTGATGGTTGGACTCGATGATCCCAAGGGTCTTTTCCAACCTGAAAGATTCTGTGATTCTGTGATACATTATTAGTGCAACAGAAAGAGACAAGTTGACAGAATAATATCAGTTATATAGAGAAGAATCAGATGTATGGGTCTGCAGAGGCAAAAAGTTAATGAAATCTGTTGCAAACCGGGGGGAGAGTCATTGAAATGATTCAAATCACTTCAAACCACTGACATGGTCCTGTGATTCATACAAATCTAGGTAGCACAGTTTCCAAGCACTCCAAAATGCTATTACTCTCCAGGCTTTACTTTGGGTAACCAAATTAGTTGTTGAATGTAAACAAACAATTGTTAGACACTATGGGACTGTTAGCAGAGAGTTTTTATTTCACTGAGTAAAATCATAGAATCATAGAATAGTTTGGGCTGGAAAGGACCTTCAAAGGTCATCTAGACCACCCCGCCCCCACAATGAGCAGGGACATCTTCAACTAGATCAGGTTGCTCAGAGCCCCTTCCAAACTGACCTTGAATGACCTTTCCAGGGACAGCGCATCTACCACCTCTCTGGGCAACTTGTTCCAGTGTGTCACCATCCTCACTGTAAAAAAATACTTCCTTATATCTAGTCTAAATCTACCCTCTTTTAGTTTAAAATCATTACCCCCTGTCCTATTGCAACAGGCCCTGCTAAAAATTCTGTCCCCATCTTTCTTATAAGCCTTCTTTAAGTATTGAAAGGCCACAATAAGGTGTCCCCAGAGTACTGGATTTTTTAGCTCTTGCTTGTTTAAGAGTTTGTTTATTTATTTCAGCAACAGTATTATTTCTTTCTGTTTTCTTAGGCAAACTAGATAGGTAGCCTGGAGCCAGAGGCCTTGATGTAATGTTAATCCTTGTTTTTTTTAAGGTGGAGGTTATTGGTTTATCTCATCACCATTGTTGAACTAATGCTGGAATGTCTTACAAAATTTTCTCACTTTTCTTTCTGTAAAGTAGAGAAAAAATATTATTTGTACAGTAATTTGAATTGTACCACTGAAAATGCTGTAATAAGTAAAAAGAAGTATTTGAGAGTGTGACTTTTATGGGGACAGCTGGTTTTCTGTATCTTTAATTTAAAATATATTCCACAGACTATTGCTGTTTCAACAGCAGGACATTATCAGGCCATTGTCACTTTCCTCAATGTACAAAGCTTAATTTTTAAACATTGGTGTGGTTCATTGTTATTGCCCAGACTTTTCAGTGATGTATTTGTCATAAGTAACATATTTTCTTCTTGTATCACTTTAGTTATAACAGGGAATCGGCCTGACTTATAAGTTTTTCTGATCCATCTCTTTAGCTGCTTCTGCATTGTTTGTATCACAGTAAACCTTCAAAGGGACCATTCTCAAATGAGGAAGAAAAAGTACAGTGGAGGACACATAGGAAATCTGTAGTAAAGCAAGAAAATAAACACAGATCCTCTGAGACCCAGTCCTGTGCTCAGACCCTGGTACTTTTCTTGCCAAATATGAAAACTACAAAATAATTCAGAAAATAGATATGGTGCAAAAATTTAAACCCATAGTAATTTACTTTTATTTGGAAGCTTGAAATTCAATTTGCAAGTTTATTTCAGAGGAAATATCCATGTAAAATCCCATTAACAGACAGAATGATATCTGTGCTGAGCATACTTTCCATGATTTGAAAATATGTTTAATATTTTTTCACCAAATGATGGTATAAAATGGATAATATAGAAAAAAATTAATGGCTCTATGTGTATATAAATATCTGGCTGAAATAACTTTATTCTATTTAAGAACACTGTCAGTCCAGTAATATTCCATGAAATCTAAATACTGGAAGTGCAGGGATTCGATCTTATGCCCATTAACCAGAGTCTTTCTGGAACCAAGCCAGTGTTGCTATATTATATCACTGACTAAAACTCACTGGCAGTCCATGCACTATCTCAAATGTAAGCAGAAATTAAATATAGCATTTTATCGGAGTAACTGAAAGTTAATGAAAATATGCTTGTGGAGTTTATGAATAATAAAATGTAACTTAATCCATATAAATCCCTATGTTTACTATCCATCCACAGCTGATCATTTCCCACCTCTAACTACATAAAGCTCACTTGTAGTTCACTATACAATAGCTGTGACCATCCTGAAGCAGAACCAGAGGTTTTCTTCTGTGTTATGGAATATAATGAGAATGCATGTATTCAGAATACTTAATACTCTAAAGGAGTGACTGAGCAGAGAAGGGGAAGTAAATAGTGAGAGAGAATGATGGGAATGGATAGAAGAGGGATGATGTGCAGCTCCTGAGGGGGAGAGGAGGGCTCAGTTGGATAGGGGATCAGGCAGTAGCACTTTCCCCAACCACATGTCTATTTTGGTGGGAAGTTGGCTGGGGAGCAGGGGGAGGTTGCCAGCACCAAAGCATTTTTCATTTATATTCCCTTCAAGAAGCAAGAAAACAGGTTCATTTTGGCAAAGTAGGCCCTCGTGAAGTGGTATGTAATTCTTTGTTATCCCCCTGAAATTTCATAACTGGCAGCTCTGCAAAATCTAGTGACTGCCATGTCTGAGTGAAGAAAGAGCACAGGCAGCAGCCATGAAAGGACAGTTGTACCAGACCCAGCTATAACAGACATTCAATACCAAACTATATCTGTCCATATATACTCCATATATGAAGTATAATAACTGATTTTCCAAAATCTACAAATTGTTACAGAACTACCAATGAGACCTTGTACTAACATAGTTCACTAACATAGTTCACTGAACTGTCTATTTCACATGACAGAAAGGCATTAATGATTACTGTTCTTAGCTTATAACTTAAACATCTTAAAAAGTGAGAAATTTAATTTGGAATTGTATTATGTGGTTCTTTATAAGTGTCATAGCACAAATAATTCCATACACAGAAGATATATTATGTCCTCTGAAAGAGTTAGGTATTTGCAGTTTTCATCATTAGCCTTCTTAGTCTTAAACAGTTCCTGCTATTAGTTTTCAGGCCCTTTTGATAAAGAGTATCTACTTATTCAGTTACAGTAATACACTTTGAAGGGCACAAACCTCCTCACCTTTCTAAATCAATCGATCATAGGTGTGAACTGCATTTCAGGCGATACGAAAATCTATTTTTTAGAAAGTCAAATGCCAATTCATATATGCAAGGTCATCCCAGAAATTATATGATTTATCAGACAGTATCTGTTAAAAAACCACCATTAAAAGCCCCTAACATTTCTTTTTGTGTTTTATTTTGGTCATAGATAATGCTAGAGCTCTTTATTGTACCTATATCTAAGATACAAAGGGATACCACCAAAAGTGTTCCATAAACTCCAGGAAATTCCTTACTTAAGATTTTAGAAAAGTACTGGTATACAGGCTTTACAAGGCATACATTGTTGCTTGTACAGCAGCTTTGCTTTCTGGGAGGAAAGCAAAGCCTCTAATGTGAATTACTCAGAAAATGTCTCATATAACAATGACCTAACCATTTTTGTGTATCAACTTATTCATCAATAAAAGGTAGATATCTATTAGTTTATTTTCATTATTAGATCTTTCAAGCCATCTCTAAATTGTTGCCATCTTCAGCCTTGCTTTTCTCTATCCTTTTCCCTCAAATGGTTAATTTTTAATTACCTTCTGAAGGTTGATACATTTCCTTCACCAAGACTAGATAACTTTTATCCTTATACACATTTTCATGTACCTGCAGAACACACACCTTCCAGTGTAGGCTAGGTAGGCTACTCATAAGAAGTAGTTGGTAGGCTACTCATAAGAAACTTCCAATAATTAAGTTTGATTGTGCTCTTATGTTTCCATAAATTTTTCTTTGCTTTGGTGTTTCAGGGCTTTTCAACCACATAGCTGGCGAGAAGCTTGTTTTCCAATACGTTCCACCACAGCTATCGCTATGGGACATAGTGGGCATGTCATTATCAACTCCTCCAGGCTCCTAGATTCATTTTTTAAGAAAAGGAAAATATATGAGTAAGAACAAAAGTATCTTATTTTCCCATAAAGCTTATCTACAATAAAATAAACACATCAATTCAAACTACTGATCACTTGAGGCAACAAAAAGAAAAGTTTTGTAACAACTTACTAGTTTTAAACATCATCCTGGATTTAATGAATTTAAGTCCTTATTCACAAATCAGACATGGTCTCCTACAGGTAGGTAAGATAAAGATTTTCAGTGCTAACATTAAAGCTGTTGGACCATAGGAACAGACTGTAGCTGAGACACTCGATTCTCAGTCCATGCCTGGGGAGAGATAAGCTACTTAGGCAGAAGCCAAATCAGGCAACATGCAGAGAAGAGAGCTGCTTAGAGTTAACAATTAGGAAATTCTGAAAATAGCAAGGCATCCATTTATATCCACTGACAGTTCACAGCCCACAGCCTAAGGGTAGGAGACAATGTCCTGCCTTACTCAGGAAAGAAAGGAAAGACCCTGCGTTAGTGCATTCACTTGCCAGAGGGGATCCAGACCATAGTTATTGCTTCCCAAGAGAAAGCAGCAATCCGCCCTGCAGGGGAACAGGCTCCGATGAAGCTCTGATACTCTGCAGGGAAGAATTCACTGCTCAGTGAATGTGTAGGTACTGGGTCATTTGTCAACGAGGTGGGAGAGGGAATTCCAAGATTATGCTGCCTGCTCCATAGATTATATCTCATTTTTAATTAAATAGGCTTTGATTAAATGATGCAAATATGTTATGAAGGAGTGAGAACTATCCCTGAACTCTGAACAGTATACAAACAATTCTGCTACAGATTTACACTTGTACCCCCTGCAAGGCTCAGTGGATCTTGAACAATTTTTTGCTGTGGGACACATGTTGCTGGTTATGGGACTGTTGCGAGGGAAGCTTTGTGGTTTTAAACCTTTCTCTTGCTGAGTGAATAGAAACCATCATTTTACATGGTGGGTAACCACTCAGATCAGTAAGTTGTTACAGGAAAAGTGGAGAGTAACAACTACTGGTAGCTCAACTACTTATTACCTGGTGAGGATCTCTACAGAAAAAATCTTAGTAGGCTTGTGTGAAAAAAATATCATGCAAAACAAGAACAGTATAGTGAAATCCCTCCTGAGGTCTACTGCACAGACACACAAATCTGAGATCACTCTTTAATGCATGTAAGCATTGGCAGAAAAAATATCTATGGAAACTCAGCAGTGATCTTACTTGTTATGTATTGTAGCTCAATGGAGAATTTCAGCAGCGATTCCAGAGCTATCAGGGACAGGCAGAACATGTCAGGGCATGTAATAGAAAGCTTCACAGGCTTTTATAAGGTAATGGTCGTTTTTTTGGTTCTCCAATGTAAAATGACTACTCTCATCTTGTTGATATTATCTTTATGAGTAATCTATATTGTTATTCTTCTTGCACACTGTTGCTCTCTTTTAAGCCTTTGTTGCTTTATGCCACATCTACATATTTGTATTAAGAAAGAATGTGAAACAAGTATTTTAACAAAGTTTATAAAATCCTGGTGTGAGTGGACCTCACTGTCCCCAAGGTAAGAACTCCCACTTTTGCCAGTAACAACACCAAGAAGATCTATGTTTCTTTAATTTACTTCTGTCAAAGCATTTACAAAGAGCTTAAACCTACTGATGTTTGTATTAGTGTAGAATTTGGTATAGAAACCAGTAACATTGTTTCTTTGTCTCCGCTGGGCTTTGACATGAAACAGTTCCTGAATAAAAGAACCTTGTGAAGCTGAGACACTTCTGCATATTTGCCACCCATGAGGAATTTTTTATATCAAAACTATTGTGCGTAGGATATCCAGACATCTTCAAGATCAGATGGCATTTAAATTCAGGCTATTCATCACAGGGACATAAGTGATGTGATATTTGGCTCTACTTTTATAAAAAACTAAATAAAACAATAACTAATTATTGTTACAATAATTTTCTTAATCAGCAGTTGAGTTTTAAAAAACACCATCACTTTTTTGCTGTTTAAATTTATTTAATTCTTTTACAACATCATAAGTGTTAAAGCTCTCTACAACTATAATGATTATCAGAACGTAGATTTTAGCATAGTGAAAATTTGTGGATGAAGCATATGTGTAAGAACAGGTCAAAAATTATAAATGGATACAGCATCACAGTGTGAACATTTAGACTTTCATTAGTTTGCTAATCACTGATATGTTGACAATTTAGGATTGCAACATAATGAATCTATATGTTTAAGGATGCAAACAGTAAAAGACTATGAGAGACTAATACAAAAGTAAAATGCAGAATAAGAAGAAATATCTCAGTAAAATTCAGGATTACAAAATATCTCTGTATTAGAATAGTTTCTTTAATGCAGGTTCCATGGTTGTATCATTCTCCTCACTATTATCTGTGAATGCTGGGAAGTGGAGTACATTTTCAGGATCCAAATTCAGTTCCAGCTCAAAATATTTAACCTGAACGTTATTCTTGTCATAACCTGGATCAAAACTGAAGAAGCTGACACTTCTAAATACCAGTCCAGAAAAGGCTGAAATGTGGATGCAAAGAATGAGATGTGTCTCTGATTTCAAATAGAAAAATTATATTTTTCCTGTGAGTGACCAAGATCTCCATCACGGTGAACTTGACCACTAAGTGTTTACAAGATTATGATGAATTTATTTAGCATTAGTGACAATATCTCCAGATAAAAATATAATGCTGCTTGGAAACTTTTCCAAAATGTCCACAATTTTCACCATTTGCCAAAAATTCAAACTTAAGTTCTCCACAATGCAGAAGTAAAGAAGAATGGGAACTGGAGGCCCCCTCTGTACAGTTTCTAACAAAGAGATGTGAACTGTCTGTGCCCACATAGCTGTTGACTCTCTGCCCACTTTCTGAGCTAAACAGAAGCTTGGTAGACCTGTCAATGTGGCATCAAGCCCAAGCTAATATATCCTGCCCTTGAGTAGGCTCAGTGTCACGCTTATTGTGACAGTACAGCTTCCAGCCAGGATGGAGTGTGGGCAGAATGAGCTCATGTCTGCTCAGAGACCTGACAGAACAAGCTTTCATCTGCCTGCAAAAAAACACATGCAGAAATTCTTAGAGTGACCCTTATTTAATCTAGTATGTTCGTGGTTAAAGTCTCTGAAGTCTGTTACCAACTGCCCAGCCCACCAAGTCCAGGGTTTTTTTCCCCCTTTTTATCATTAACAGCTCTACTGGCAAGTGTTTCTAGAGCCTGATTCTGAGAACATTTTCTGCACTGATTCACTATCTTTTCAGGATAATACCAGCAAAGCGGTGTGATATTTTCTGTGAGTTTGCTTCTTTCATGAGTCAAAAAGTCAAGTGTACCTGTGAGATGGAGAGAATTTGGGAAAGGGATCATCCGAGATTTTTCCAGAGTAAATCGTTGCATCAGTCTTTAAGATTTTGTGGTTCTTTTGTTGTTGTTTTTGGTTTTTTCCCTATCAAATGGAAACATACTTGAATTTGCTGTGCCTGTCTCTAAAGTAATGATAATAAAAAGTGATATTATTCATTATTTGGTCCACAGCAACAATATAGCAAATGAGTTAAAACACAAAGCAGAGGTATACACCATGTCTAAAGAACTACTGATTTACGTAAACCTACAAACAGATAACTTTGAACAGCAGAGCACAGAAATATTGTGCTATCTAATGCAGTGTACTTTTTATTGTTTGGTTGGTCTGCAAAGTTTAAATAAACCTTTATTATCATGGAAGAAAGAGGTACTCAATAACAGTAGAAGCCTAACTAGAAAAAGACAAATGAATGCCTGGTGCCATACAGAGTCTAGTGTCCAGTTTTCTGTTTCATCAGATACTAGAGGCTGATATGTTTTCAATTTTAAATCAGTGCTGGAACAGCTCACTACACTTGGCCCAAGTGTATGCGCACCGTTTGTGTTCTGTTTTCTCTTATTTAACATTATAATTTAGTTGCACTGAAGTAAAACCTCTTTGTACCAATCTCAATGCCATTTGAACCAAAGAAGTCATTACTGTGAATCACAGCTCTTATAAGGTCATGACCTGGGTTTTTTAGGGGGAAAAAAAGCATGTAAGACATGCTGATCCCTGTTAGCCTGGTCAGTGTGGCACCAGCAAAGGACTTGGATCATAAATGTGTGACAGTCAGTGAACCTTTCACTCATATATGACTTTTTATCGGCCACAAATGACGCCAAGGGAGTTGAAATATGTTTTAACAGTCTGTTTATATTTTTCTACAGAGGTCTTAGTGCCACATAACTCATTTTGGCATTTTTTAAACTTAATTTTGCATTAAGAAAACCAAGCAAACAGTGAAGCCAATATTTATTTTTCAAATACTATAAACATTTCACAGAAACTCTCTGTGCATCAATCACTTTTAAAATTTGTTACCTTTTTGTGGATACTTGCCCCTATAGTGAAAGCCCAACCTTTGTATTATAAAGGAGATAAAGACCAGAGGATGAGCATAACATGTTGTACAATACAGACACTAATGAGTAAAGGGATCAAGCCACACCTGTTGGATATTATTCAGACTGAAGGTGGAACATGCTTGAGTCTATAAGCATTTTCATTCTACATCCTGTTTTCAATACCATAAACCTTTAATCAAAAAACTAATTGTCATATTGCTAGTGTGAATGATACTATATGAATAAGAGAAGCCTTTCCTTTCTCTTCCTCACTTTTTTCTTCTTTCCCCTCCTCTCATTTTTTTTTTTTTTTGAAGTGTACTTAGGCCCTTATTCAGCAATGCACTTAGGAAATTTATATTTTAAGCACATACTAAGTACTTTGCTGAGGCAGGGCCACCAGAGCTGTCACTGAAAGTCAAGTCATTCTTGTTTCATTACCAGTGCACACTCTTTAAGATGACATCAAAATGTCAAAAAAATAAATAAATAAATATTATGGTCAGAAAGAGATCATGACAACTACATCGTCATTAATACTATGTTGTTTCCATATTTGGAAGTTATTGCATTTCATGTCATCTCCACCAAGGGATTCTTCAACATCCTTTACTGTTTACTGATGTCATGAGTCTGAGTACACAGCCACCAGATTAAGCCCATTCATCTAATCAGTAGAAATTCATAAATTGTGAACTGGTTTATGGATCAGGACTGAACAGGTTCAAACATAGGTAAATTCATGGGAATCCTGATTAACATTTTGATTTGAAAATAGTACCCCCCCAAAACATCCCAGCATTTTCCTCTGGGATTCACCCAGCGGGAAGCACACATCTCTTGACACAAATCCCATCATAAATCTTGAAAATCTCATGCAGAATCCAAAATATTTATTTTAATGTGTTATTCATTAAGTTATTTCTTTAAATCGTTGTCTGTTGGCAGCTGCAAACTCATTCCATTCCAGCCACATTATAGCAATGCTGTAGTATGATTTGAGAGGGTCATTAGGTCATTAACACTGGAAAAAATTCAATAACAGAATCTGCAAATGCCCAAAGGAGCACAATTGTAAGGGAAGATTGCACTGCTAGCACAGAATAAAGTATAAACAATAAAAAAAATTGATGAAAAAATAATTGCAGACTATTTCCACTTCTATCAATAATGATTCATTTCCTTACATATATTTTCACAAGGAGAAAAAAACATAGATATTTTAAAGATACCCTACACAGTTTCAACTAACTATTGTGCCAGTGGAAACATGGGGGAAAATGTTATTCAATCTAGATGTTATGTCCAATACAGTATTTAAATAATTTCTTACTGGTGATTACAGGTTACACCTCATTCAACATTCAATTTGAGAGAAACAAAGAAAGTTCAGTACTCATATTGCAAGTCAGGAATTCTGTGAGCTAGTGTGCTTCTCATTGCTTTTTTAGCCAACAGCCTTAGCCATTACACACAACTTCAAGCAATATAAGCCTGTGTGGAGCAGGCATGATTATTGAACAGAATGACAACATTTTACTTTCACTGTGTAGAAGTGTAAATATTTCCATAAAGTGAATCACAAGGACTGTCTCCTTATAGGAGGTACTTCAGCTTCAGTGACATTTTTATATCAGCTTATTTCAAGAACATTGTCCCATTTTGCTTTATGCAAAATCTTTGGAACCTAAAGATATCATCTCAGTGCTGGTCCCTGGTTTTGCTCTTATTTTTCTGCTCCTCTCATGCCTGATTTTTACCACTTGCTCTCATAACAAACTGAATAGTTTGTAGTTATCTCACTGCCTGATTTGTGACCCGAGATGTTATCATGATGATGGAATTTTAGAGAAAGAGTCTAATATTAAAGAAGGGGCCAATACCAATTAAAATATCGTATCATTTCCTGCTCTGAAAGGTAGTCTGAATCCTTGGCATAATGGTGTGTTTCAGGTAGACTACAGTTTTCTTCTAAACTGTACAAACATTTGATTGAAGTTCCACAATTAAAAAAACAGTGAGGGTCCAGTATCCAGGTAAAATAAGAAGCTATCTCTACTTAGAAAGTTACATATATTGTTTGTTAATTTCAAAAATAAAATAAAATACCTACATAATCTGTGGAACCTCAAGAATTACGCATGTACAAAACTCATCCAGTTCAGTGACACTGACTTACTAATAAGAAAAAGCTTACATATGAATAAAGTTCTGAATTTTCTTGTAATAAACATAGCAGTTTATTATTCCAGTGAATCTGAAAACAGTGAGAATATGTAATTGTTGAGTGCACAGATAATGGGTTTTTTTCTGAAAATGTTGGGGGTTTAGGACTTTTAAACTCTATTTCGTAAAAGGATATTTATGGATTAATAACAGTCATCCTTAAGTAGGTTTTACTGATATTTCAGCTTCAGGAAAATACTGGGAAAGAAAGAAAATGAAATTAACTATATTTTCTTTATCATCCCTGTAAATGGAAACGAGACATTTAAGCAGCATCTTCACAGATTTCTTTTAATTGCAAACAATAACATACAACATAGCAGTTTTAATTAGCAAAATTAAACAGTAGAGATGGACTTGTGATATTTAACCTTCTTATAGCACAACTATAGCTAATTTCAGCCATAATTCCAGCACACTTTACAAAGAAAAAAAACAAGCAAAAACCCCACAAAAAAAAAATCAAAACTCTAACATTCCCCACAAACACAGATTGATTATATACTCTTTAAACACATTAATTTCCAAACACCAACATATCTCAGTAAGATTTATATACATTTTTAATATAGCTCTATCTATGATATTTGTAACTTTTACAGTTACTTATGATTAATTACTTTCAATTAAGTAAAATGTGTGATAAATATTTTACCATGGCCTGTAAATGATATTTTTCAATGACACTGTGGGGTAACAGGAAGTTAGTATCTCTACAGTAGTCATCAGAATAAAACTTAGCACTAACAGCATGCTGATACGTGAAGTTTTCCATTTCTATTTTATCTAAAACAGTTAATTAGGATAATGTACAACCTATGTGGATGACAGTGGGTAATTAATGTCACCCTCAGTACAACTAAAGCATAGATTTATGAAATCCACTATTATAATATAGATCTGCATGGATTTCAACAAACTATATTTATGAGACTTTTGGAACTTCAAGCATGCTTTGGAAGAATTATTAAGTTTAAATTTTACTTGAGCTGTATGGGTCTTTTTTACTGGATTTTCAAATAGGATTAACCAATTTACAGATAAATAAAATTTCAAACCAATGTTCACTGAACTTTTCCACTAGCTTCAATGACTGAAAAACAGATCCTTAAATAAAAATACACAAACATCACAAGGTTCAGCAATTCAGTAAAGATAAGCAGCAGGAGGTCTGATTACTTATACAAACCTTAGAAACCTTTAAAATATGAGTTTCTCTGGAGGGTCCCTGTATTTCTGTGCTGAATAATCTCTTGAGAATCAATTTTGGCTTCTCTGCTGTTTGCTTCAGCCAAACCAGGGAAGTGCAGTTGAGTAGGGAGAAAAATATTTCTACATTTTAAGTTACATTTTAAGTTAACCAAATTTTTCTAACCTTGGCTTTGCTTGTGTCATGGGCAAATGTTCAGATAAGTTCTAACTTTGTATTTTATTTTTTAAGAAGTTCATCCATCTTCAATGCTATCAAAACAATTTGCGTTATCATCTCAGTATACATTCAGTGTTTATAAGTCTGTCTAAAACATTGATCATCTCTAGTTATTTCAAGTTTGAAATTAATATATCCCTATACTTTCTAAATTAATGTATGTATTATACAGCCATGAATCAGGACAGAAGTGGTCATTTCTGTAGCAACAGGAAATCTTAGCATTTATATATCTGGTGGGATAGTGAGTTTTGGATTTTTTTCTGTAACAAGATTTTGACTTTTCACTAATATAAAAAGTAATAAATCTAATAACTGACAAGTTTTATTTCAGATTTCCATGAGAAAAAAAAATGGTGGGTGATTTTGTTTTAATAAGTATTGTGTTGAAAATCTATTTTAACAGAAAATGGTAGCATCAGATTAATGTATCTCTTCTGTGCTGTGTTTGGTGAGAGATTAGAGGGAGTTGTTTCTGTTCAACACATCATTGTGATAGTAGCCTTTAAATATGTTTCTGTCCCTGTTAGCAGTAAATACCAGTGTTGCCGTATGTTTCCTCTCTATCACCACTATGTTACTGACATCAGCTGCAAACCTAGCAGCTCACACTGCTGCGGTGACTCTTTCTGTGGCTTCTGTAGCATGTATTTCAAGTAGTAGAAGCATATGCTTGCTTGTTCACTGTCCAGAATAAACATATTTTGAAATATTTTTTGTGAGCTGTGACAAAGCACCATTTGTCTGCATACAGTGGTATGACAGGCTGTTTGCCTTATGGTAGGAAAAATTTCTCTAACAGTAAATCTGGATGTCTTTCAGTTATCCTGCTCAGTATACCTGTTCTCAATGAGTACAGCTCTTCAGTCAGTTATTAAAGAAATATATAGAAAAAGCAAATTTGTTGTAGTATTTGTATAAATTCACATTCAGTACAACAGCAAGCTCACTAGATTACTGTATAGTTTGCTGTGTTTCTTATTCATGGCTAGGTTATGTTTGCTTGTTCACTATCCAGAATATGCATATTTCTCTCGTTTGACCTGTCAGGTGTGCATGACTCAAACACAAGCTAAAATTAGCACAAGCTCTTCAGAGAGAAAACAAGCTTGTCTGATAACAGTGTGCAGTCCCAGGGAAGGATCTCTCTACCCTGTAGTGTGTGTTGTCCTATGGACAGGCTGTACTGAAACAATTCTAAAGGAAAACTGAACAATTCCATTTACTGTTGTATTTTATATTACCATTCTATCTTTAAAATTAGAATATATGTGTTCTTACTCTGGATATATTGAATTAATATTTTGTTGTCTGGCACATTTCACTTGTCTCAACAGGAGAATGGGCAAGGAGTTGCAGTAATGTCAAACTTAATAATTACAATAGTGAGTCATTGCTACAGAGCAGCAGAGGAGAAATACAGAGGTCATCTTGTCTTACACTTTTCTTAAGGAATTGTGGGAGGAAATTATATTCATGTGCTGGCAGCAAGAATATTAAGAGCCAAATTAAAAGTCTGTTCAAGTTGTCAGAGCTACTTACTGCATTATTCAGGTTTTCGACAGTTTGCAGAACCATCATGCCTACTGTTTGCAGAGTTACAAACTCTATTAGGAATACAATAAAGTTAAATAAAGAGTCCATAAATTTACATATATACAGTTTCTCAAGTTTGGACTAAAGATAGGAGTGGGAAAAATTTAGTATAGTTAGGTTTTTATGGTTAATATTGCTGGTTTTCTCCAGTCAGACACCAGCTGTGACATTCCCTTTCTTATTTTCTTTAGTGTTTTCATGGCAGTCCTTTAAGGACAGGTAGCAATAAAGGCAGTGAGTTGCTCTTGCAACTCAGATAAATAGGTTAACAACAGCTCAAAATTTTGTGAAAGTAGTGGTGACTAAAGAAGTTTTTGTCATCTTCCACCCTATCTGGTTTCTTCATTTTCTCCAAAGTATTTTCCTTTCTTTGAGAGTAGCTTTTAATTTACTTCTAATGATCACTTACCTCATCTGGTGTTGTTAGTTAATCAACCTTAATTTATGATTAATTATTAGGGTTTGTTTCAATTTTGTTTGTTTTCATAAGGAGAGTATGCACTGCCTTAATAAAACCTAAATTAAACATTTTTCTATGAAAAATTATGTTATGTTTAAGAAGCTTTATCGCCTAACATAGAAAAAGGATGCAAATGGGTGCCCAGACAATCTAGCTGTAATCTGAAGGACAAAGACACTGACTATGATGCCTTCTACTCTGCAACCCAGATCAGTTCAAACTCACAGGGATCTCTTTGATCACCACAGAAGTCTCATGCTCTAGCTTCAACAAGGAGATGGTCTTTCCCCTAAATTTGCAAATTAACACACACAAGGGATGTTTCTTTTTATCTTTTAGTGAGAGTATTAAATGATGAAAAGTTGAATACCAGGGTTTGACTTCCTAATAGTTACCACATCATATTTATTTCCATGTTTAACAGGATTTTGGCAGACATTTTATCTTCAACCTCAGTGACAGCAGTTTTTCTCTAGTGTGATTATTTAGATTTTGTTTCCGGTTCACAACACATTATCTATCATTAAATATTTGGAAGATGTCTTTATCACAGAGGTGCTTTTGCTATTCAGGGACAACTGTTACAATTGAGAGACTTCATACAATTTTGTAATATGTTCAGGAAAAGGCACATTGGGAAACTTTACAAGAAGCCAACAACATTTAATATTATTTCCATAAACATTATGATTTATTAATTGATAAACAAATTATTAGTGATCCCCAAATAATTAAGCAAAGCATCTTTGAGAAAAAAATATGAACTTACAATAAATCTGCTATTGAGGGTGTTCTGTGTTGGTTTCTGGTTCTGGGGGGTGGGGGGGGATGGTGTTATAGTATTGTTGTAATTAATGTCTAGAATTAAAAGAGTAACCTAAGGATAATCTCTTACCGGGTCCTCCTAAATGGTTGCAAACCAATGGACTTTGATTCACAAAGGGACTTAATCACCTAAATATCATTATAAATGGAATTTAGTTGACTAATACAGCAATTTATAAAACTCCACCAAATTCAGCATCTTTAAGAGTGAGCTAAATTTACAAACTGAAGCTATTTAAAACGTAGATGCAAGTGTGAACGAGATAGAAGATGGAGGTTAAATCCTTCCTCAACCTCAGACATTTCAAAACTAAAGGATAAAATTATGTCAGTCATATAAGTCTTAAAAACAAAAATGCCTTTCACATGTCTCACGTAGAGGTCAGTCAACATGAACTTATATTTGTCCACACTTATCTGTGTAGAAGTATTCCCACACACCGGGTGTAAGTTGACCAGCAGGTTAGAAGAAGGGCTGAGATTTAGGTGCCCTCCACTCCTATTGAAGTGTGCTGTGTTTGTGGCGAGGGTTTTTGGTAGCAGGGGTGATGCTACAGTAGTGGCACCTGTGAGAAATTTCTCGAAGCTCCCCTGGCTCCAATCCAGACCCTCCTCTGGCCAAGGCCAAGCCAATTAGCAATGGTGGCTGCACCTTTGTGATAATGTATTTAAGAAGGGGAACCTGGGAGGAGGAGTGGGAGTTGTGACATCTATACAAACACTGAGGTCACTGGAAAAAAGAAGGATGAAGGGGGGGAGGTGTGCTGGTGCAGAGGTCCCCCTCTGCAGCCCATGGTAAGATGGCAGGGCCACCCCACCCCTGCAGCCCATGGAGGTCCACAGCAGAGAAGATGCTGACCTGAAGCCTGTGGAGGACCCCACACCAGAGCAAGTGGCTGTCCCTGAAGAAGACCGGGACTCTGAGGGAAGAAGAAACCCCCACTGTTGTAGTCTGGTGTTGGGAGGATTGCAACATGTTGAGGTGACCCATGCCATAACAGCTTGGGAAACACTGTGGCCCATGCAAGTGAATCACACTGGAAAAAGTTCATGGAGGACTGTCTCCTGTGAAAGGGGAACCATGACTTTTGCTTTATTTTCTCCTTCCCAGCACTGAGGGAAGGGGGAAGTGAGCAGCTGTGTGGTGCTCAGTTGCCCTCTGAGCTCAAGCCATGATATGAAGTTAGGAAAAAATGGAAAACCCAGTGAGGAGAGGGCTCAGAACAGGAAATTCTGGGTATAGGATTCTGATGCCCATACGTACGTTTTATTCAATGGCCCATTCCATCAAAATTAATAACCCCTCCTTTGAGGAGGGATCAGAATTTGGAATTTCCTTCGGCTAGTCATGTGGAATGAGCTGGCAGCAGAGAGAGACATTTTAGCCTGCAGAGAGAGAAATATGGGAGGTGGGAATTTGGATGCATCCCTCTACAGTATATCCCAAAGGCAAGCTTTGATGTGTCCCTCTCCATTCATCATGCTGAATCTTTTAAATCCTACTTCAAGACTCCTGTTTCTCTCTATTTAATGGTTAAGAATCTTAGGCCATTACTCACGTTTATGAATTCCAGTCATGGAGATTTGTGCTAAAAGTTTTAGTACTGTGGCAACATTGAAATTTGATCTTATCTTACATTAATAAAATACTTAAGACCATGCACACTGAGGTAGTTGAGATGGTACTCTACATCTCTTAATGCTGTTAATGTTTGCAGTAAACTAATATATTATTTACAGACAAAGTATACATTACTTATTTCTTTAAATGAAGGATTGAGTGGTCTCTACTGACTCTGACAGTCATTATTTAGAGAAAGAAGTAGCGAACATTAAATTCTGGGAGCCTACAGACCTCTCACTAGTTCTAGTGAAAGTAAATAAATAAATAAATAAATAAAAATTCTAAGGTCAGGTGCTCTGTATGCAAGCACTGAAGCAGAAACCATTTCCCACACTTTTAATAATATGTAACACAACTTTTTCACATGGATTTATGACTGTATTTATTTCCTAGATTTTTTTAATAAGTAGTTCTGTATGTTGCAGTCTTCATAACTGCATGTTGCAGAAATATACAGACATTTTTGTAATTTATTTGAAATTATCCCAGACTCATCTTAAACTCATCAAATTTGGTGTGAACACAGCTAAGCTGTATGTATTTGAAAGAAGAATTCCAGGTGATCAAATCACTTCAAAAGGAAAAATTTCTGGTGTAAATTTGAAATGGCTTTTCAGGCTGCCCTGCAGTTGTTTATGCAATATTTTTAGAACTATTTTTTTCCACACAATATACCTTGTTTTGGTTTCAAGGGACTGAAGATAGTCAAGCTGCGTCACACAGTAGGAATGGTGAAAAGCAAAACATGCTTAAGAGAGTTCTTCCTCACCATCTGTGTGTATAGATCCCAAGCTGCCATTGCTATAGTATCACATGGAATAAATGCAGAGGGAATTTCTAACACTCATGCTAGATAAGAGGTAACAGTTACAATTTCTTTTTAAATGTGCTGTTTCTTCTTAAGTGCATTAACTAGGAAAGACTACTAGTCTCTAAATGAATGCTATCAGCTGCTATGTTCCTCACAGTGATTTTAGAATTTCATAAAAATGTCATCAGAAGTCCTCAAAACTTAATATACACATGCAGTATTTCTCTCTTACTTACTCCTGGTTTACTTGCTCATGCTTATTTGTTGCTATTTTAATTCCACTGTATACAGATAAAGTAGACTTGTTCTTGCTTATTTGAGCATGAACTTGCTTTTCCCACCTAATTTGTAAATTTGAGCAGTGTTTACACTGCTTTCCTTGATCTTCAGGATTTTCCTGCTGATCAAATGGGGAGACTGGAGATGCAGTCCTGAAACTACTCCTTGACTTTTGACTGAACTGAGTTGCTTTTCATTTTTAACTTCTTTTCCTTTGTTCCCTTCAAGAGCAACCAAGAGGAACTCCACCCTGAATCGCCATCCTTTCTAAGGGAGGGAAATTTTGTCCTGCTAGTTATTCACAGTTTATTTTGAAGGTTCAGTCCTACCAATCTAAATCTGAGAATACTAAAAATTAACTAAGTCTAAGTGGTAGGATATCTACTGTTGCCTGGGAGCTAGCAGGCTCATATGTTGCCCTAGTGCTATGCAGACTTGTTATCTCAAAACAGGCTAGTTCAGACCCATATGGTTTGAACTGAAGCTCAGAAAGAGAACGGACCTTCAGGACTGATTTTGGCATTTGATTGACGCCTGATTCTGGCCTGAAGTAGTGTCAACTTTGCAGTATTATTTTTTCCTAACTATTGGGCAATAACAATTCAGGGAGAAAAGCCCAAAGCAAGAGAATTACTGTTTCACCCTATGGTTCATCTGTACACTGCTGCAACATGGTAAGCCTGCTAGAGTTTAGAGCTAAGCTAAGCTTTATCCTTTTAAAGTCACTGGAGACCTACTAGACAAATGGTGTTGAGGGAAAGTCAAACATAACTGACAAGATCTAAATCCGTGCTGAGTGGAATGTTTATAAAATCTCAGGGCAAGAGTATGAGCTTGTAAGTAATCCTAATGCCCTACCCCTTTGGGAAAAACGTTGCTCAAGTATTATTAATTTCTTTATTGTTTTCTTACATTGTATGAATTTCTTTATTGCACTAAGTGGGTTTTATAGTGTTGATTGTTAATAAAAAGATCTGGCTAGCATTGTCTTTTTGACTTAAGTAAACAACATTTGCTTTTTATACTGACTTTATGAGACTTCTGTGAGCCTTGGTGTTGCTGATATAGTGAGGATGTATGGTTATTTAAAATCAGATTGTAGACATCATGTGACAAAGTAATTTTTCTATCAACACAACCTCAGGGAAGTTTATTTTGTTCTGCAAAATTTAGGCACAGCTTGCAAAACAAGGCAAAAGTCCAATGAATGAAGATGGGATCAATTCCAGTCTTTCATTTGTACCAAACAAAGAAATGAACATGAGCAAAGACAGATCTTAGAGTAATCTTGTCAAAAACAAGCATCCTTAGATAGAGTAACATTGTAATTATGGGCTAATTGCCACTGTGATTGGACAATAACATAATACAATGACCTTCCTGATTCCAGTCCCTGGGTTGTTCCATGTTAAATTTCTAAGAATCTTCATGATCTTTTATTGAGGCTCACACTTTGCCTTATCCATTTTTGTGCTATCCAAAGGTATTTGACTATCCATGGTATTTATATTTAATCCAATAATTTTTATCTGTGTATGTGTGTGTACTTATCTATATATAAAATTTACTTTAAGGATTAAGTCCAAAAGTGTTTAATCATCACACTCAGATCAGGTGACATGCAACATTAAAATCAAATGAAGGCATAACTACTTTGGAAGGATAGCCCTGACAGTTCTCTTTTCTTAATTAATTTTTATGTTAATATGTTCATGCTTAGTATCTATTGTCTCTATTTTTAAAGATGGAGAAAGGATATATGGGAATAATTTAGCTGAAAATTAGGTGAAGTTTAAGTCAGTCTGAAAGTGTGAATCTCAGACTCCCTAGAGCTCCAAGTGCTAGTTCTGTGCCTTCACATCTTGAGAGGGCTTAGTAACTTCACTGGGTTATCCAGAGGAGGCTTTTCTGTAACGAGTTTCCATGACAAGTTTAATGAGATTGGCTTTGTTTGGATCTAATATCCACCCACAAATGCATTTAAGAAAAAATAAATTATCAGACATGCACTTGATTAAGGAAAGCTGCCATATGGTGCCTATGTGCCCCTTCTCCCTCTCATAAGCAGAGCTCCAAACCCAAAGTTCTGTGGGAGAACTGGTTTTATCTAAATCTCAGTCTGGGGACTGACTCTCCGCTTCATCTCAGAAAAACGTCAATGGCTTACCTGCTACTGTGTAGGTAAGAATGGGTTAGGGATGCTCTACTCATGCTGCTAACACTGTGACCACTTTGCAGTGAAGTACCTGTCTTCCATCTAAACAAACAGAGGAATCGCACTCTGGTAAAGGGATTTACTTTTTTATTCATCATAAGTCATTGGATAAAATTACAATGAAGAGGCAGTGACAACAATCAGTGACTCATAACTGCTCTCCTTTTTTGCTGTGTTTGTGGGAGAAGTTGGGAAGGCATTTTCTAGGATAGCACTCTGCACTGCAAATCCCAGAGAGAAAGAGGCATCTCTCCTGCTTTACACATTTAAATCCTGCTTCTGCTCCCATGGGTCCTTATGCATTTTACATTTGATATTTAAAAGATATACTTGCCTCTCTTCAATAACCCTAGAAGAAACAGAACAGATGTTTCTCACCTTCTCTTCAGTGGAGAAGTCTATCCCACTAGATACCAAATCATATTCTTGGTTAGCCCTGTGGTTCATGTATACCTGCCTGTAGAGCTTCAGTGAGACAGGTGAGGGATGCTCCTGCCCCTCTCTCTTGCTCCAGTGGCTAGGGCTTGCTCCTGGGATGTAGGGATTATAGCTTCATATTTCTCGAGTAGACACTGAGATCCTGTCTCCTCCTTCCTGAATATGAAGCTATTATGGCAAAGGATACCTTCCTCTTCCAGCAAAGTTTTATGAAAAAACAAGAATGTACTGATCAGAAACCATTGTGTGCAACCTTCCCCTTCCCCTTCCCCTTCCCCTTCCCCTTCCCCTTCCCCTTCCCCTTCCCCTTCCCCTTCCCCTTCCCTCTTCAACATTTTCTTGTGTATGTCCCTGCAATTGTGAACTCAGGTCAGACGTGCCCAGGCCCCAGTGTTTCCTTGCTGGGACACAGGTACTCCGTTCAGCATCCCTGCAGCTGGCACACTTGGCTTTGGGCATTACAGCACTAAGCACCACAAACGCTCTGTTACTTGCTGGAGCTGGGCTCAGGCTCCTAGCTTATGATTGTGGTTTCAACTAGTTGACAAGACTCCTTAAGAAAAGGGATATTTAGCATTGCAAATCATGCAGACTTTTGTGGCTTGAACTTTAAGTTATTTTCCATTCATCACTCAGAGACAGCTTTGGCAGAACTGGGTTGCTGGCTTGTGCTGTAACTGGTGGAATTAAAAATTCTGAAACTGCTGAAATCCTCTTTCAAACCCAGGGATTAATAACATGGCTGCTGTTAACTGGGAGTGCTGTTTCTGTGCCACAGTACAGCACAGACCAGCTACTCAAATACTCAATTATTCTGTCAGTGTATTCCAGATTTCTGAGCACCTCTCTGCATTCTCTTCTTTGTCTCTGACTCTCTCCACTTTATTGCATTTTCCAGTACAGATTCCTTGTGCTCAGTTCTGCTCTGGGGCAGGGACAATGTGCTACTACAGATATATTGAGAAACCCTGAATGTCCCGAGTTTACACCTGAAACATCAGAGGTTGAGCCAAAACACAAGACATTTCTGAATTTTCTGAGTGCATGTCATACAAGGCAAATCTGATGTGGAAAGAGATCTGGATCTTTTATTTTTCTTTTTGGTGACACTGGTTGTTTTCTCTTGCTTCTTTCAGGCTTTATCTAAAAGGTCACAGTGGAACGGCTGGGAAACAGAGTAGCCTGATCTTACATGGTGCTGAATTCAGTACAAAAGATGCTGACAATGACAACTGCATGTGTAAATGTGCTCTCATGTTGACTGGAGGTGAGTGCAACAACTCTGAAAATATGTGGTATATCAACAGAAATATACTCTGTTTTCCTCACGCAACCATGAATGAAGTTGCATTCATGGATGTGTAAGTACCATGTGAAAATTACTTTTATTATTATTGCTCCTACTCTTTTCTGTATATATACTGTGGTAGTGCCAATACCTCAAGATTCCTATCAGCAGGGAAGGGATTATTCAGAGATGCAGTCAGTATACTTCTGCACTGAAGCTGTTGCAGCAATGTCAAGGGTGAAAGTATGTTAGTATTATTGTCAAGGCAAGAAAGGCAAAGTAAGAGAGAATAAGCTAAGAGATGAACAAGGGGAGAAGAACTTTGTGAGAACTGGGAGAATCAGCCACGAAAAGAAGAGAGAAAATGCAGGGAAATAGATAATAGAAGGTAAAGTTTAAAAACAATCAGAATCTGGACTTGCGATATGTTATCTCTTTCATTTAGGGTGTGATTCTGTTATTGAAATAATTATAATGATTCAACTTTCTGTATTATATAAGCATAATACATATATACGTGTATAGTTATAGACATAGTTAATGTAATGGCTAATTCACTCACCTGTGAAAGACTAGACATGCAACCCCCTGTTCAAATTGTGGCACTTAGGCGTTCTGGAAGATTTAAAACAGTATCCTTAGTGAGATGAGTCGAGTTGCAGAAGGTAAGAAACAAGAGTCAAGGTAGAGGAGAGCACAGAGAAGTTTACTGGGACAGTTTAAAGCACCAGGTCAATCTGACTACCAGCAAGTATAGTGTATATGACTGATACTTGTTCCCTCCAGTGCAGAGGAGGAATATCTGAGATTACCTCCCTGTACTGACACCTAAAACTCTGCACAGGAATGAGAACTTTCTCTGACAAATGATGCTTATTGTTAGTCCCTATATGGGCAAGCTTGTCTTTATCTCTAGGACACCACATTAAAGCAGAAAGCTTAAACTGGGATTCTTTGGTTCATTGACTGTATGACCAAGACAGGCCCTTATCTTCACATCTGATTTTCTTCAGAGACTCTCCCTCAGTGATTTCTAACTTTCCTGGAAAATATCCTATAGCATATAAATTATTCAGAATTTTGGATCAAACTGCTAAACTGATATTATTTGTGGTTACTGGCACTCTGAATCCAGCTTAGGCCACATTCAGGCTTATATGAGTCTCTAAAGCTATATGCTAAGAGAAAATGGGTTCCCATCACTGCAATTTATATCAAATGCACAACCTAGCTCCTCATTCTCTTTTGTGAATTGGAAATGACCCAGTTGGGAAAGTCTTTAAGGACACATTTTTTCAAACTTTCCTAACCTCCTCTAGTCATATCTTATTAAAAGTCAACAAGGGAAACTTCTTCCAGTAGACAGGTGATCAGACACTACCTTTTGATTTCTATAAAAAAAAAAGCTAACTAGGTAGTTCTGGAGACAGATAACAGATAAGAAGTCAATAGTTTATTTTAATTAAAACTTTTGACCTTTCACTTTAGAGACCATGCTAAATTAAAGTGTCTTACTTCCAGGGCAGACCAGAATCTAGTGAGAAGCTCCTAAATGTGAGTTGTGTCTGTGCTGAAGTACAGACTCATTCATGTATTCAACCTGTCTGGAAAATACGTGGGAGCAGAGGTTAATTCAGGGAGCCGAGGGCTTTGTTTATTTTTCTGCCCTGACTTCTATGGTAGGTCAATGCCCCACTAAGGTCAGCCTGCTGTTGAACAACCATTCCACAAGGTTCACATATATTTTGCTGCAGCAGTCCTGTAAATCAACAGGAAAAACACATATTGGAATACACTGGTAGCAAATGAAAGGAATAAGGAGGAAGGGACAGAATTACCAAAGGCTGAGGAAACCGCAAATAGAACAAATCACTGCAGAGTAAGAAGAGATGTAGATAGCCTTTGGAGATAGTTGAGTCTAGTCCAAAAGACTCTGAGTACTGGTCTTCTGGAGATAGGCTGTACATCACTGAGTAATCTGTAGTTCTTCAAGAAGAGAAAGACTTTAATCATGTTAAAGTTCTCCTCAAACAATCTGCCATGCTTTGCTCTTTGAAATTACTTTCTCATTCCTTGAGAAATATCAGAAATTGAATTAAATACCAAAACATTTGTTTAGTGAGTAGATTTCAGTTTTGTACCGCAGACAAAGACTAATTAAGAAAAGTAGCAATGATAACAGATTTTGGAAAAACTCTTTTTTTTTCCCCAAAGATATCAGACTCTGTTAGTGTTGGCAACTTCACAGAGAGCTCTTTAATGATGAATGATATGAAATCTACAGGCAGGTTTCTAGCTATCTTGACAGTTTGGGTGAGTCTGTTATCTCTATGAGGTGAACTGAATATATTTATGTCAGGAATAAAGGCTGAGATAAGCTGAAGCTCAAGACTGATATGGTTATAGTCAAGGCTGAAAATAAAAATGTAAGGAAAACACACATTTCTCTCTGTGATCTTATGAGTTGTCACTTTTATTTGGTTTATATAAAAACTATTATTCTCTCTCCTCCTTTCTCTCCTCCCTCTTCCCCAGAATAAGAAATTAAATAGTGGGAGAATAATACAGTAGCCTTACACAGATTTCTCTCTGTGTGTTTCTTGTCTTTTCAAGAGCCATGTTATGCTACTTGAGTCTATCTTAATGTTGATTTTAGGCAATGGCTTCAAAAGTACACGAATGAGCTGGATTTTTAGTCGCTGTGAACTTTACATGGTAGTTAAATGTTTAGCTGCTTTTTTGTGCATAGGAAAATTTAAACTAAGGATGCTTGGTTTACTTTAAAAGGAGGCAAAACATATTTATTCAAATAATGTCTTCATTTAAACTTAACTTCTGGCAAAATAGTAAAAATTTTTATATTATGAAAATACCTATTAAGAATTGGTACAATATCTCAGGTCAGTAAACAGAACAAAATGTTGTATCCCCATATCATTTCGAGCATTATTCTGAAGGGTACCCCAGTGAGCTACATACACAGCTTTTTGCAAGAAACAACACCTAAAATGTAGCAGACTGTCACCAGAATGAAGCACTGCCCAAGATAGTTTTCCAATAGAAGTGCACTTAACGTATCTGGATCAGACTCATGGACACAAAGCCAAGGCACAGCATCCTGCCAGAATACCACCGGTCAGCTGAGACCCAGGAACTGTTTGTGCAATTGTTTTCAGTCACTGGAAAGTGACTTATGGTACCTTGTCCCATAGTGAAAGAATCTTAAGGTGATTTGCTTTATCTTGCGTTGGCTGCCGTCTGAGGTGTTCAGACAGGATTTACCTTGCTTCAGGTCATAAGCGAGAACATTGCTAAAGTTCTGATCCCTGAAATAGTTTGACAAAGTGGTGGGAAGACTTTCTAGATGTCTTGCTAGTATTGAAACAGCATAAAGTTTTTTATTTTACTGGAAGCAGAGGTTCATCCACTCACAGTCTCCTATCTCTGAAAGCAGTCAGCAGTAGATGCCTCAGTATGGGCATAAGAGCAATTCAGATAAATGATACTTCACCTGAGTGTTTTCCCAGTATCTTTTGCATCTCAGGGGCTTCCCGATTCAGAGACAGTTCCCATGTATTTAGTAATACTCAATAGATTTGTCATCTATTAAGTGAGAGACTATATGTACGTTATCCAATTAGAAAAAAAAAAACAGAGATCCTCTTATATTTCGTTGGAAACAAAAACTTTGAAAGTAGAAACCTCAGCACACTTAAAAGTATCCAACTTGAACCCCTGGATATACATCTACTTACATAAGAAAGCATCAGTGTTTAGGTTTTATACATATTGTTGCTTTCATAAAGAAGTTACTTACAAAACAGCATTTATGAAGTATCATTTATACTGCCTAACATTTTGATAGAAAAATAAAACCACCATGCAGATAAGAAACAATTGGAATATTATTTGACTTATGCTAGAAATATTATAAATATTTCATTAAACAATATTATAAACATTTCATTAAACACACTCAGCACTCAGCAATCATCATTGTATTGCTATGTTTATCAGGGTTAAGTATGGAAAATAGTCATAAAGTATTAGGAGAACACCCATAAGTGACTAACTTAAAAATTATTCTGTTGATATATTCAGAAGATTGGAACATGGTCACCAGTCTGCAAGTTTCATGTTATTTTTACCTCATAAAAAGGTCCATATATAAAGGACTGTGTTATCCAGTTGATATGAAAAGCTAATGCCTTTTCATCTTATATCCTGACAGCTAAATTCTGATTTAACCTTCAGAATGTCAAGTATCAATTGCTAAGTGATAGTCAGGTCAATACAATACTCTTAACGAATAAAAGAACATAGGCCTGGAAATGACTTCCAAAGGTCATTTAATCCTTTTCTAAGACAGACTCTACCTATTTATTTCTGTATTTCTATTCATCTTCAATATTTGTAGTGATAGAGATTTATTCTCATAATATAATCTGTTACTGAGTTTGGCTACACTTAATATAAGAAATCTTTACTTGTTGACTAAACTAATTCTATGATAATTTAAGTGTGTTCCATCTTGTCCTACCCTCCATCACTGGAAAGAAGAGACCATTCCTTTGCATTCCTTTGAAAAGCTGCTTTTTTCAGCAGCTTTTTTATGAATTTGAGATTGCCGACAATCTGTCTTTTGAATTCTGAACTAAACAATCCTAAATCTTTCCTCTTAGATTCACTCTTCTGGACTCTGTCCAGTGGATCCACATATAGCTTGAGGTGTTATCCAAAACTGCACCCAGTCTTCTAGCTGAGAAGTTACCAATGCAAAGTCAAAGAGAGCCTAAGTATTGCCATCTAACTTTAAAGTACAGAATTTCAGAAATGTTGAAATCTTTCATAAAATAAATTGTTATGTATTTTGAATAATGAAAACTATTTCAATATTTTTGCAACAGAAATTGTTCTTATTAGTTTTGTTGACAATGCACTATATTTTATGTACAAACCCAGAGGGCTAGAAATAAATATTGTTTTTTCATAGAATCCATTTATCCCATAAACCCATACAAATATACTGTCCAAACGTACTTTGGACCTTATTGAATGGTTTGTATTGATCTTACTACATTTGAAGGCATTCAGTGTACTCAGGAGGGAGAACAGAGACAGATGAGTGAAGAAAGTGTCTGCCATCAAATGTGCAGGGTTTAGACACCTATTCTTTTAGTATGTAAAAGGCAACTAAGAACCTCTCATTAAACCTGAGTGATCATTAGCAAGTTCCCAATGCATGCTAGATTTACAGTGCACTCGTGAATTGATGAGCACTAGGTTACTAACAAAGAATTTTACATACATACATGTTTATTTACAATTTATACAACAAGCCAAAAAAGGAAAGCTGTTAGCTTTGCAATACAAAAGCCTTTTTAATGTTGCTTTTGACAAAAAAGGTTCTATCATATAAAAATTATACTTGTGACTTCAGAAAACCATTACAAAAGATAGCTGTGTTTTTTTCTTGTATTATCATTACTCATTTGAGCATTGCTCCTTTATTAGGTAGCTTTTTGCAAGAATCTGTGGAAATTATCTCAATATACATTCATATTTGGCCAAAGATATAGTACAAGCAGATCTGTGGAGCTGAACTATTTGGTGACAGGTGGCTTGATGATTTATTTAATGAAAAGAGCTGACATGAAATTTAACAACTTCCCAGAGGTAGCAGCAACACTAATTAAAGACCAAAGCATAACAACCCATAAAAGCGTGAGCATGTTTTAACTGCTTCAGAAGAACAGCTGTCTACAGTGAGGATTCATGTTTATTTGTATAGCTGAACTTTGAAACAACTTATCAATGTAATATCTAAATTATTTTCTGTTTGGACAATATACTTTATGACCCAAGAATTTTTACTGCATACAGAGATGGTAGTGCTGTTTGGACTATACAAATTATTAGAGGTGGACTAACCTCAAAAGACTGAACTACTCTCCATTCAAATAAGCAATTAGTGATTTCATGATCACAACAACTTGAAGAAACTACCTGTGTTTCTGAATAAAATCTTTCTTAACCTTCTCATGAAAACCTCCTCTTTACCACTTCATTAGTAACTTTAAAATCTTGTTTCTATTATTATTTCTCGTAATGACCACCCTTATGTTTCTTATGCATGATTCAAATATCCCATGGAAATCATTAAAAAAAAGTTATGTCTGAGCTTAAAGTCTTACTGCCATTCAGAGAAGACTTGACAGTAATTTGGGAAAGCCACTACCTTGTAGTTAAAAATAAACAAGATTCTTCATGGGAGGAAAATCCTGTGAACTCCAAGAATAAGCCAACATCTAGCTACTGGAGTCTTTCCTTGGGTCAGACTGTCTCACAGCTCTGGAGCTGCTTTATTTGGTGTTTTCCGCAATGGCAGTGCTGCAGGTATCTCTTTCAGAAACCTCTGGTTTATGTTCCCCCACTTCCTTATAGATACCAAGAAAGTAATTCTTCCATTCCTCTTTCCTCCAATATATAAGGTGTCTGAAAAAACATTCGCATCCATTCAAAGATGTGTATTTTGGTGTTGTAACATGCAGTAGGAAGTCATGTGATAATCTGAGGCCCTATGGGGACTGCAAGGGAGAATGGAGAGAAAGAACCATATAAAGAAAAAAAAAATACTTAAAAAAGAAAGACAGAGAGAAATTAAACCCAACATTTCAATGTAACATTAGGAAACATCTTAAAATAATCATACAGTGTCACTAACAAGAACAGTATAGTATTAAAAAAGATGCTTATTAAAACACATTTTGAAAGAAGTACCTATTTAGAAGAAATGTATGATGTGATATTTGAGCAGGTCCTCACAAAAGTTTTATAAAATTTTGCAATTCTTTGACTCATTTCATTTTTAACATAGATTTTGTAGGGCACTGCTGAAAACTTTCTCCCGGAAAAGACCATTAATGCATCTATTGCTGTTCCTTTAAAATGAAATGGTAACTAGCACATCTTGCTATGTCTTCATCCCAACACCATAAACAGAACCCAGCTACATCTGTGTTCCAGCTTTGAACAATGACGATTAGATTTTCTTTGTTTAACATTGTCTTAAGTTTCTACAAGATTATACTATGGTTACAGTAAAATATCAGCTGTATGGCTTTCTCTTTCTTTGGTTATTGCCCCCTTAGGTATAACATTGTAATCAAAGGGAGGTCAATTGTATCAAAATAGAAGCTTGCCAGAATTTATCTGGCATAAATTCTTCCCTCAAGATTTCATTATGAAGTGTTACTTCTGAAAAAAGCACACTATTATCCAAAATCTAAGAAATTACTTTACAAGACTAGAAATATAAATTACATGGATCTGAATACAAAAGACAGAGTAAACACTGGATCTGAAGACTAATCACAGTCAATATCATATCAGTAGTAGTAAGGCATAGTTTAAAATACCCTCATACAATGCATTCATTATAGGTAGATAAAAGGCTAACCACTGAATATGATGAAACTGGAGGATTCACTAGGGCAGTGCACATTGTCTAAAAGGAGATTCTTACAGTTTAATTCAATTTCCAGAAGTCAAAGTGGGAAACTCACTGAAAATTTAAAATTCTGCATTTCAGTCCACAGTGACACCTGCAAATTCAGTAGCCAGACCCTAGATGATCAGTTCACTACTACTAGTGGTTCTTGAAAAAGGTTTGCAGGGTGTCCTGGGAAGGTTACAATGCTGTGATGTGGAGGCTGAAATAACTTTTTAAAATAAAGTGGCATTTAACCACCAAAAAGCAAAAACCACCACTTGATCTTTATGATCTCATTTGCCTTCATACCTGAAGGAAAATGTTCAGTAAACCATAGTACATGGAAAGATGCATAAAACCTGTGCTAAAGATTCATAAAGCCATAGGCCTTACCATGAAAAAAAGAAAAAAAAAGCAGCAGCAATCTTTCTAACAAATAGGCTCCTAGCCATTGAGGTTAATACGTTTTTGACATTGGGAATATTAGCTCTTTGCAGTCTGGGCATTCATTCAGCCTTTCTCAGTCTGAACTAAGCATCTTTCTGTTACATTACGTAGATATCCTGTAAGGTGTTGGAGAGAAAATTCTATTCCCATCATGATATACAGCAAAACTCCCACTACTTTCAGTGGAGTCAGCATGTCACCTAGTTTATCTTTGTCAGTTTGTGTTCTGTAATCTTGCCAAGTTTCATGTTGTTTGGAGTGTTCCTTAAAACTCTAACTCCCATGGCAATCTAAAATTCACCTTAACAAGAAAAGATCTTGGAGATGTAGACAAGAGAGTTGACTGATTAATTTAATCTTAAACCAACAATTTAAAATAGATCTGAAGATTCACATTGTTTTTCACCACTGACTCCATTTTCTTCATTGATTAAAGACATATATATATCTTCACCGTAGAAGTCTAAAGGTGAAGTCCCTCTTTTTTCATACACTTTGCAACAAAACCTGTCCTTCTACCAGGTTTGAATTTTCTGCGTTCATACAAATGATAGCAAAATCTCTGTCATTTTTAGTAATATTCACAAGTACTTGCTAAATATTTTTTGTTTTATTTTTAGTGCTATGTTAACAGAGCACTCATAAAGGTGGAGGTATGGCTCTACATGCATTTTCTTTGGCAGAAAACTCAGGTTGAGAAGTTCCTGAGTTGTTATACTTCTTTTTTATCCTAACTTCTCAGTTTACGACTCCTTCAGTTATGCCAACACAACTGTTCACAGGGCCATTCTGTAAACCAAATTGCTGGTTTGGCCTCAGAAAGAGAAGCTCTGGGATTTTTCTAAATCTGTGTCACCTCACTTTTCAGAACAGTCTTACAATGCAGCTGCTGGAGCAGTGAACTAGAATCACAAGTATCTGGGCAAGACATTTATTGCCCTGTCTTTTCAGCAGAATAAAATATATGCAATTGCACACAGAGTTCAAAGGGTTAATGTGTAGGAAGCTGCATCTTGCTGGGAAAGAGCAGGCAGGGTAGGGGGACAGAAGAGGCAGTTAGCAACTTTTTAAGCCCAACTTTGATATCAATCAGTAAAATTTTTGATATATTTTTGTAGTCAATGATAGATAACTAGTAATTTTCTGCTAGCTGTAGACATGTAAATAAAGTGCCCCTTTTCTAAAAAAAAAAATATATAAATGTTCATTTGTCAGTTTTCTAAGCACCAGGTGGGAACTTGCTCAGAGGCTTTGCAGAGAAGTGAACAAATCTTAAATGGATCTGAGTGAGGACCCACCTGACATTGTTGACCTGAAAGCATTTGGCATATTTCAAGATCAAGATTAGGAGGCTCATGATTTAATACAGGTTTTCACATTCTAAATAATAAGATTAAAGATTAAATGTCACTGTTCTGGCCCAAACTGTATGTGCAATGAATATATACCTTAATTGAAGTTGGCCATACTGTCACCTAAATGCATACACACTCAGGTAATCATCTAAATCATCTATCCATGCACACAGGTATTCTGACTGTCAGTGTCTTACAGTGTTAGAATTGTCTTCTTCACTTAGTCCTTCTATTCATTTGCTGAGTCTTTCTTATAAGTTTAATGTAAGTCTTAAAGAAACAGTCTACCTGTCTCCTTGTACACCATTCTGAATACTGATTATTACTATAATATTGTAATTATTATAACAGGGCAACACCATCACACTCATAACACATTTGCTAAGAACATCTAACCTGAGAGCAAAAGCAAACTGTGAGCAATTGAACAATCACAGTTAAAGCAACAGAAAAGGACTGTAAATAAAATGAAATCATGCTTATACTCAGAATAACCAAACAAGTGAAATTATGCATAATACTTATGAATTATAGTCTTTTTTTGAGGTTTACATGAGATGGGTGAACTGTGATACTGTCTAAACATGCAAAGGAGTTAATTCGTCTTTACTGTTCTTGCTCTTGCTTCACATAGTGCATATAAAACCAGAATGAGTTAGGACTGAAGCACTTTTCCAGCACTGTAAATATGTGTGCATTCTCCAGCACCGCTAGCTACAGAATGGCACAAAAAGAGCAAAAAAGGAAAACATGAAAATAACCCCTCAAACACACACACCCCAGGAGTATTTATGAGTCTAGAAATAGCAGAATTGGCTAATCAGGCACAAAATAAAAATGCTTAGTGCTCTTGCAGTTTAATTGTTTCTCTTAATGGTTTCAGGGTGGTGGTTCGATGCCTGCGGCCCCTCCAATCTCAATGGGATGTTCTACACAGCTGGGCAAAACCATGGAAAGCTCAATGGCATCAAGTGGCATTACTTCAAAGGCCCCAGCTACTCCTTGCACTCCACCACCATGATGATTCGGCCCTTGGATTTTTAAAGGTATTCAGCAGTGGATCCCAGAACGAGTCAGGACAACACTGCCCTCAGCAGCACCACTATCACAGTCTGAAGGTAAAAGGTGAAGGACTTCTTGAAAGCAACATGTAGGGATGATGCAAAGTCACTTCATTATCACTCCATAACCCACAAAAACTCCCCAACAGTCACCCCGTGTTCTGATGACTGGGGGAGGCTTCGTTTAGATGAAGGTGGCTGCAATGATTTTCCGGAGAACAACTGGATCTGGTTATTCTGTCCAAAGCTGGTGCTTGTCAGTGAATGTCTTTTTTAATAAAAGATGCAAAACCACACCAGGTTATTCAGCAACAGCATCTGAATTTGAAGAACTGAAATGTATTAACCACCGTCTATTGAGTAGAATGTTATTCAGCAGTGAAATGTCAACATTATACACATGAAAAAGGATTACAGAGACACCTTTATTAAAACTCATCTTAAAGCATTAAAGGTGACCACTCGAAATATTGTTTCTCTTAAATGAACTGCATTTGAGTGGTGGATGGATTTATGTTAATCCTGGAGTCAAACAGTTTGTGTTAATATTATTTTTCATTAAATCCTTTAAGGACATGTTTCTCATAAATAGACTGAGTCAAACATAGCAAGAATGATAAGGGTAATAAGCATAAATTCTTCAGTTGCTCTGTAGAGGTAAATCAGGTAATTGGCATAATCTCTGAGCTAGGATTTATAGTGTGATAACAAAAGTAGCTGTGTTTTGAGGTTTTCCCCTTTCATTAAAAGCAGTCTGAATGTCATGTAGAAAAATTAATGGAAGGTTTAAAGAATGTGAAATATTATCCTAAAGAAAACATGGGATTTTGCATGGAATATTTCAATCAAAAATACACAGGAAAGCAAACTGTTAGGGTATATAAAAATTACATAAATGCATAGCTTAAGGCAATGGATTCATTTTACAGTATCCTTGCATGTGCGCAATTTATCATTAATTATTTTACTTTTTTATTACATTTTTGTGAATATCAGAAGCATGCCAGTTCTACACAGTGCTTAGGCTACAACTATAAAAAATACTCATCAGAACTGTATAGAAAATAAAGAATTGTGAAGTTGTAAATAGCATGTTTATATTTCCTGTAATGGTCGCTTAACTTGTACAGGCAGCCCTGACCCTATTCAAAAGGTGCAAAGCCTCAAAAGGATATAAATATTAAAAGAACTTTAGAAGACTGTTTACAGGTTGCTAAAAAGTAATTTTGTTATATTAAAATGTTGCAGAAATATGGGGCAAGATGTACAATTCAACTATTGGAAAGGATAAAGTGCCTATAATAACAAGCAACAAAGTAGCTGGGTGTCCCATGAGGGTGTAGAAACAACTCTTTCCCTTTACAGCCCCTCATGATTTAGTCATATGAATAAAGTCCATTTGGGAAAGCAGCTTGCAGTCATCCTACTTCTGTTATATATAAAATGAGAAAGTTTACCCTGTTCCCACTGAAATAAAAAGTAACATTCTCATCAATTAAATTGGGACCAACATGACATGCAAAATCTGCGTGTGGTGAGTTTTTTACTTGTCTGTTTCTTGCTTTGTTTCATTGATTAAACTGCTCCTGAGATCAGGCAAAACAAAGATCTGAATCTTTTTTAAAGGATGACGATACTAGAGTAACTGTTTGGTTTTTTTGTTTTGGTTTGGTTTTTGTTTGTTTTTTTTTTTTTTTTTTTTTTTTTCCCCCCTTTAGCAGTTTATTTCTATGGAATAGAAATGATTCTTTTAAACATCCCTTCTTAAAGATCACAAGGCCCCACAGGGTTCTCTGTTTTTGTTACAATTTGGTATTTGTTTGCTTTTAAGTGGGAAGATCTTTGGGTTTGTGTATTTGTATATATTTATATATATATTTGAAATAATCTTGCCTGAGGGTTAATTTGCTGTTTTCTGTTGAGTAAGTTACCAAGCTACTCCGTACTCAGCAGTTTCTTCACAGAGCTGTTTTGTCTCAGTTTCCAGCAGTTTTTTCAAATGGTTTTCATTTATGTGCAAAATATGTGGTCCATCTTCCTCCATATTCTCAAAAGATATATTTTTGCAGGTCTCCAAGTTAGGAATGTGATTATTGCAGATCCTATTGCAAAAGAAAAAACACATTTAAAATCAAAAGCATGATATTTACTGTTTATTTATCTGGGTTTGAAAAAAATGTGGATTTGGTTTCCTATCCTTTATAATAAAACATTTTTTAAAATTGCAGGGTCCGTGATTTGCTTTGCTGTAAGTATACCTTTCTGTGACAGGCTGACAACATTTTACAAGCCACCATCGCTCTTTGTAATAAATATTAATAAATTTACATAAAGTCTAGAAAGGGAATCTAGAGTTTGTCCAGAAATTAATATTTCTAAACTTTCAAACATATTTCAGTGTTTTTTATTCAATTTCCTTGACTAAAATCGTGAGACTATATTTCTTAATATATTAAAGAAGGGTCGGAAGGATGATCCAGGAAATTACAGGCCTGTCAGCTTGACGTCGCTGCCCGGGAAGCTGATGGAGCAGCTCATCCTGAGTACCATCATAGAGCACATGCTGGACAACCAGATGATCAGGCCCAGTCAGCATGGGTTTATGAAAGGCGGGTCCTGCTTGACAAACCTGATCTCCTTCTACAACAGGGCGACCCGCTTATTGGGTGAGGAAAAGGCTGTGGATGTTGTCTACCTTGACTTCAGTAAGGCCTTTGACGCCGTTTCCCACAACATTCTCCTGGCAAAACTGGCTGCTCGAGGCTTGGATGGGCACATGCTTCGCTGGGTGAAAAAACTGGCTGGATGGCCGGGCCCAAAGAGTTGTGGTGAATGAAGTTAAATCCAGTTGGCAGCCGGTCACGAGTAGTGTCCCCCAGGGCTCGGTTTTGGGGCCACTCCTGTTTAACATCTTTATTGATGATGTAGATGAGGGGATCGAGTGCACCCTCAGTAAATTTGGAGAAGACACCAAGTTGGGTGGGAGTGTTGATCTGCTCGAGGGTAGGGAGGCTCTGCAGAGAGATCTGGACAGGCTGGAGCGATGGGCTAAGGCCAACTGTAGGAGTTTCAATAAGGCCAAATGCCAGGTTCTGCACTTTGGCCACAACAACCCCCAGCAGCGCTACAGGCTTGGGGAGGAGTGACTGGAGAGCTGCCAGTCAGAGAGGGACCTGGGGGTGTTGATTGACAGCCGGCTGAACATGAGCCAGCAGTGTGCCCAGGTGGCCAAGAAGGCCAATGGTATCCTGGTTTGCATCAGCAATAGGCGTGGCCAGCAGGGACAGGGAAGTGATCTTACCCCTGTACTCGGCACTGGTGAGGCTGCACCTCGATTCCTGTGTTCAGTTTTGGGCCCCTCACTACAAAAAGGACATTCAATTACTCGAGCGTGTCCAGAGAAGGGCAACGAAGCTGGTGAAGGGTCTGGAGCACATGTCGTACGAGGAGCGGCTGAGGGAACTGGGGGTGTTTAGTCTGGAGAAGAGGAGGCTGAGGGGAGACCTCATTGCCCTCTACAACTATCTGAAAGGAGGTTGCAGAGAGCTGGGGATGAGTCTCTTTAACCAAGTAACAAGCGATAGGACAAGAGGTAATGGCCTCAAGTTGCACCAGAGAAGGTTTAGACTAGATATTAGGAAGCATTTCTTTCCAGAACGGGTTGTTAGGCGTTGGAATGGGCTGCCCAGGGCAGTGGTGGAGTCCCCATCCCTGGAGGTGTTTAAGAGTCGGGTTGACATAGCACTGAGGGATCTGGTGTTGTTGAGAACAGTCAGTGTTAGGTTAATGGTTGGACTGGATGACCTTCAAGGTCTTTTCCAACCTAGAAGATTCTGTGATTCTTATTTTAAGTTCAAATTGTACAACTCTCTATCAATCTTTAAAATAAACTATTTCTTGAATTCCACATGGAAAGATACAAATTGAAGTGTGATGCTTGTTTCTCTTGCGTTATGATGTGTTCTTCTATCATCTATTTGATCGTGTTGCAGGCAGTGACAAATCTCCATTGATCTCTTAGCCAGAAATGCCTCTTACTCCATTTGTATGCCTTTTAACACTACAGGGATCAGTTTTAACATCTCTTTGTAGTCAATTGATCCTAATTTTCTCAGGAATTTTTGCTGAATTGGACTTGTTTGTTGTGTTCATTTGGACAAACCTAGCTTTTTAAATCAGCAATAAAGCTGTGAGGAACTACATACATAAAAGCACATTCTGCTCCTTCAGTTAAACATGTATGTACTGCATCAATTGAAGAGTTACAATTAGTAGAAATGGTCTTTCTGGACTTCATTTATATTAAAATGTTGCTTGCATTGAAAGATACTGAAAAATAGTCAGTGTTCATTGATGATAGTAACTGTACTATTTACCCTTCACAGATAAAATTCTTTCTGTTTTATAAAAAAAAAAAATACACCAAATCTTCACAAATCAATAGATATGTTTTCCATAGCATATAGATCCTTCATTTTTAATATCTTCTAAGGCTGGGGATGTAATCTAAATGAAAACTTTTCTAAGTGCTGTAGCATCCAGTACTGGCCTATTAAGTAGGCAAGTCATCTACATCTGTACAACAGGTTCCCAAGACACAGTTCCTTAAAGAACCCTTCCAGCTATAATATCAACTTTCTTCTCTGCAGACCTGCAGCTCAAACCACAGCTCTGACCAGCTCAAACAACCTCGTTTGGGATTGGCACAGCACTCACTTCTCCTTTGGGAAGAAGAAAACTGAAAATGCAATCACAACAACAGTTTAACTCTCTAGGTAAAATCAAGCTTAATTTACAACCAGATTGTGCTGAAGTTGTGCCAGAAGGCATTCCTACCTACCAGCTTTCACATGAGCTGGACAGCTTGAGGAGGGAGGCAGTAACTCCTGACTACAGCTGATGTTGCGGGTGTTGCCTGACTCTGACCTGTAGTGTGCATATACATGAGTGCACACAAATCCGTATGCCTGAAGAAAGCTTGCCATAGCAAAACAAAATGACCTTTTTGAATTTTATCTAGAGGAACTGTAACCTCAGGCCAAAAAGATATAATCCAGAAAGCACCAAAAATGAGATAAATAAAAAGTGCAAGTACTAGCAGGAAGGGAGGATTAACAGACAGCACGTGGAAGGTAAGGGAGCAAGAGCACGAAAGAGAGAAGACAGGGATATGGGACTGTAACGAAGAAAGGGAAAAGACAGACAGATAGGGAAGAGTTGAAGGGAAAGGATTACCTGTGAGACACAGCAGGTCCATATTTCCTGTGCCACATCTGTCACACAGTGCATGAACTATCTTCTCCTCCAGGAGAGTCCAAACCCCCCTCTCCCTGGCTCCTGCTCATATGAGCAGGAATCTATGGGTCTCATTTGATTTTGTATGCTTTGGGATGTTTGTTTGTCTGTTTGTTTTGTTGCACAGGGAGCAATTTAGTATGGATCTTTGAGAAGACATGCTGCTTGTGGTTGTGTCAGGATAGCTCTGTAGCAAGTCCTTTAAAATGGTAGAGTTCTTTTAGAAAATGTTGTATTCTGTTGTGTAAATTTTAAGTACTGATAATGAAATAGAACCTATGCCCATTCAAAATCTTTTGAAATTAGAGCCTTTATTCTTCCACTAGTTAAAATTTCAGTTGGGAGCAGACCTTATTCTCCATATAAATGATCTGTGCTGCTTTCTGAGCCAGTGAGTTCAATTAAAGAAAATTAAAGAATGGGTAATATACTGTAAATATGACCCCCCAAACCCACTGATATATTAAATGAAGGCCTAGGCACCAGTCCTGTGTTTTATCAGCGAGAATCTTGAGCCCCAAAGTGTTACCATAAATTTTCTTTCTCTCATTTCGATTCTCACCTTTCTCTCACTTTAATAGTGCCCGTGTGCCTGCTTTTAAACTGCTGGCAATGTTTGACTTCTGTTCCCTGGAAGTAGTCACAGGAAAGCAAGCACCACATTTAACTGAAGACCAAAGACCTGTAGACATTTGTGTTCACAACCACAACATCACCTATGGGGAGAGCAAAGTCAGTCTGTGCCAAAACTTGGGGAAGGAACCTTTCTTGACAGTCATTTGCTTTGCAAGGCCATGGAGGAAAAATAGGCACACAGAAGATCTTCTTTCTACTTAAACAGAAAATGGATGTTTTACCAAGTCAACCCTAGGAGACCTAACAGTACTCCAGAAGAGTAACTCAGCCATCTGCTTCAGCCCAGTAGGAAAAGGAGGGGAAAAAATTCTGAAACAAGGAAAACGAAAATTGGTGAATCTTGATACACTGAGATGGGTAAGAAAAAGTTGAGAAAGAGTGAGAAAACACCTGTTATAGGATAATATAGCTAAGAATGCAAAGGAATCAGGTTAGTAAACCGAAGGCAAGGTCAGCAAAAGAAAGAAGTCAGTCTGACAAAAAGAGTATGAAGAAATGACAAAGATGAAAGCAGAGGAAAAGGAGGAAAATGAAGAATTAGGCAGAGGAATCTGTTAATATGTTTATTAGAGGAGAATTAGTATCCAATTAATTCCCCAAAGTCTAAAAGGAACAGTGTGGCCATTTTACTTTCTGCTTTTATTTAATGTTTATAATGTAATGGAGATACACTGTCATCTGGTAAAATCTAAAGCAATACTTAAAAAGCAGCTCCTTCTTGGAGGAATTTTTGGTGACATTCTGTCTGAGAAACAGTTCATGCTTTTAGTATGAGACAAGAATCCACCAGCAGATAAATCAGCTTTGGATAATATTTATTCTTCCACTAAAAGATGTGGATCTCCATCCTTTTGCATCCCTCTCATGCTTATATTTAGAATCATTGTCTGCTCTAAAGGAAACTGCAAATCTCAGACCTGATCTCACTCAGCTGCATTGTCGAACCACTGGTTTGTTTTCTTTTGAGTAATGGAGCAGAACTCCTGAATATATGTTTTACTTTTCTTTTTTTGAAGCAAAACTTTTGGGTTTTGTTTTGTTTTGTTTTTTATTTAAAAGATTCTGCTTTGAAGTTCATCTTTCATCCACCAGAGATGATTATTTAATCTCTCTTTGATAGCTTCACTTAGTGCTGTTTGTTCTGTAAAACCCCCAGGCAAAATTCTCTTCCTGGACTCATGGGTGGTTCTTGTCTCCAATCCTCTGCTCTGCCTTCATGTGGAGTGACTATTGCACTGCCAAGCACCAATACTGTCATTTTTGAAAGGTTTCTTTCAGCCCTTGCAGGGAATATCTCTCCAGAAAAAAAAAAAAAAAAAAAACAAAAACAAAACAAAACCAGGAACTGCCTGGATCAACCTAGGTGCAGGTCCTGAGTCCTACAAATTCTGGCCCATCCCTGCTCAATGACTAACAGCTGCCCAAATCTTTCTGGCTGAAAGTCACATCAGGGCTATCTGTATCCTAGTCCAGGTAATCAGGGAGTCATCAAGACCCCCAGCTTCCCTCCTACCCATTTCTTCTGGAATAGTTCCCTGGCCCAAGAGTGGAGAAAAGCATGGCCCAGGATCCGCTGTGGCTGCACTTTCTAACAAGGTGATGTCTCTGCACACCTCCAGACTATGCACACAGTAAAGTAGCCCCTGTGAAATGAAGGTGCTGGCTTTTGACTGCCTGGTCACAAGCCAAAGATGATACAACTATGTGTCAGTATTTTTTAAGAGCAGCTTTATTAGTCAAAGGCTTTTCCACTAATTTATTCTGTTTATTAGGTTAAGAAACTAATCCTAGTTTTACCACAGAAGGAGACAGATAGTCAACAAGTAGATGGAGATATGCCTAGTGTCACTCATTTGCCTTCAGCATATTACAAAAACTTTGGTGTTTATTTAGAGTTTTCAAAGCTTTGGGAAAAGACAATAATAAATACATTGGACTTTGTGTTGTTAAATTTATAAGCAAGAGCAGTTTTGAGTACCCAAGGGTGTAAGATGAAGAGATGGAATATTTACCCCTGTGACTGTGACTGACAGAGGTTTAGGCAGGAACCAGCCTCTCTGTCACTCCTTTTCCATTGTGTGACCTGTGCAAATTTGCATGACACCAGCATCTCCTGAATCTCTTTTCAGGCCACAGTGAGCTGCCCCACAGCCCAAAGACTAGATCAGAAAAGCTGCCCCAGTTTGATATAATCTAAAATAGATTAAATGATGCTGCTGCAACTCAATGCATAATGCTGGACATCAAAGGAGATTTAGAAGGTCACTAACCTGCTGAGGTTAACATTTTATACATGTAAATACTCAGAGGAAAAAAAGCCAAAATGCTTATTTCAGTACAATTAGGTATAATGTAAATATATAAAACGTTTAGTTTAAATAGCGACTGGATGTGTAGAGAAAATTATAAACTCATCCCACGACAAAGAAAGCTGTCCCTGCCATCTCAGCTCACTCCGGAATGCACAGGAGCCCTTATTTCTGAAGTTTCTGCTGTCTGCTGCCACCTGTGGTTCAAAAAGCAACTTTTCCGAAGATCACTTAGTCACCAGCATCAACTAAATATGCAATGAAAGGTCTAGAAAAAGGAAACTGAAGTGACTAGTAAAAATGGTTAGGACATCCAGCATGGAGGGTCAAAGTTATGTCTACATTTAGCTACATGCTTTCAGTTTTAAAACTACTGAATTCCCACTGATTTCAGTTTATCCCAAATGGATTAAAAATACATGGGTTTTATAGCAGTATAGAACTTCCCCAAGGAAAATAATGATATTTACACAGTAAAAAGTTGCTCCAAAAAAACATAGGTGATGAAGAAAGGAGAAATCACACAAAACTATAATAAATGTTGTGTTTACTACAATTTGACTAGACCGGAGATATGTATATGGAGCACATGTCAGGAGGCCTAAGAAATAAGGAAAGAAAAGAAAGCTATACTTCAAGATGGGATCTGAACTATATTTAAAACAAATACATTGAAATAGTCAAATAGACAAATGCTCAGAAGTTGTAAATGCAAGAATTCAGTTTGTTCTTCCAACCTAAATTTAGCCAACTTATGCATAATGTATTATCCTGCAAGTCTTTAATTATTCTCTCACACACTGGTTTTATTGGATGGTCCAAGAATCACATTGCAATAGGGTTTTTGACTCATGAGGAATAATTCATCAGGAAATGAAAATATATCCTTATAATTTTATATTTTTAACTCCCCAACTAATCATCTCAGTTTGGTGCCTTTATTTACTCTGGAATCATATTTAGCGATACAAAAAATACTGTGTCTTTTCAAGAGTTCAAGAACTCCTTTTTTTCTCATAAGTACACCTGAGTGATATTGGCCATAAGATGGTTCAAATTAATATCTTCAGAGCAGCCAAAACTGCTAATCCTGTTGCCATGCATAAGCTATCTCCTTTCTCTGACCTTTCACTTACCAGTGTTCAAACCAGAGTCGCACTGAGGTTATGATTCACAGGTCACAAGGCCACAGATAACCTTAGATATTACTAGGACTCCATGTCATTTTCTTACAGAAACCAGAAGTTAATCAATATTTAGAAAGCTGGAAAAATCCAGTTGTTTGTTCCCTTTTGCCCACTTTGCGTTTCAAAAGCTGTGAACTTAGCAACTCTGAACAAATGAAAATGAACACAGATGAAACAAAACCAGAAGCAATTTGGTTATCTGTGGGTCACAAGCACAATGGACAAACTGCTCATGGCTGCCAGGAGGTGCTCTGTCTCCACATTCAGTTTTACAGGGTGCCTCTGGTACAGCATGGAGGAGCTGGCACTGCTACACATGCAGTGAAGAGCCCAGTCTGAGCACCTCAGCTGTAAAGAAATGTAAGCTTACAGAGCATGTACAGTGAGAAAAAGCAGTGGTTTGAATGGAAGTTTAATGGCTGAAAGGCTATGAAAAATGGCAGCTGTGCCCTGGAACTGCAGTTCAGTTTTCATCTGCTCTGCACACGACCAGGGAGCTTAGGGTCCCATGGTGAAAATGAGACTAATGTCCTTCCTCCACTCCGCGTCTTCTTTGGGTCAGATGAAACTCTCGCCATGAGGAAGCTCAGGCACCACATCCCACACTAACTCAAACAGCTTTTCTCAGAATCACTAATATATACCTGAAGGGGCCCAAATCAGCATTGTTATTTCACACGTCTGTGTCTATGTAGACATTTCCACTTATGAGTTAGACACTGAAATGTTTTGAGGATGTGGTTCTACATGTCTGTTGACTTATAAAAAGTCTTAGTGTCACCCTGTTGTGGAGAACCCAGCTTTGTACTTAATGCCACAAATTTCTCAAATAGGATATTTTCCAACTGTCTACCCTGTAAGAGCACATCCAGGGACCAGTACTTTCAGAACATGTCACACCTAGTGAATAAGAGAAAATGAATGTCCTAATGCACAGCAATTCTACTCCTACTAAAGGCAGGGGAAGATAGATAATAAAGTCAATGTAAGGCCTTTTGAAGTACTAACATTTGTGATTGCATGGACAGTCAAGCTGCTTCAATAGGGACTGATTATCATCCTGGCCATACCTTTTCTGCAGGTTTTAACACTGTGTCTCTTGATGTCTTCAGCTCCTAGAACTTTGGAGCAAGTTTAGTGTCTATCAAAATGGATCCTGAATTTGTGGCCTTTAGTCTGGAACATAATGTAAATTAAAACAAAACAAAATGAAACATTGTCCTAGGCTAGTTGGCATTATTTTTTTCTGTGTTCTCTTTGTCAGAAACAACACTCAACGAGGCTTTTGCATAAAATAGCAAGGTGGGGAAAACAAAGACTTTGGAGTCCACCAGGTTCCTGCATCATCAGTGGCAACATGGAGAAATTCTATTGATGTATGCACCTGTCTGACTCTCCTGCTGGCATCTGCAAATAACCATATTAAACTGTTATCCAGGAAGGAACATGAACAGCAACGTACTATGTCAAAACACTGAATGGATTATCAAACACATTTAATTTGTAAGAGAAATCTTTAGTGCTCAGTGAGTGAATTATGAGATTAGTGTCGTAAATGGGATAAACTTGGTATTCTACCAGGAAATATCAGGTTACTCGATGCATACTAAAGTATTTATCTCAGTTAGTGAGATAACAGTTAGTGTTCTGCACATTGTTATCAGAAACAATGATTGCACAATAAAGAGCACTAATACTTAAACAGCAGGACCCTGCCAAAATGCAACGCTCTCTTTGGTACTCTGAAACAAATTTCACTGACAAGAGTAAGATTTCACCTTCCTCCTTCCGTAAAGGCCACATCCCTGAGGGATTCTTTTCAGCCTTTGCTGTCTTTCCTTGTTTGCACTGATCAGCTTTAAAATGAAGCTTCCTTAGATTGTCTTTCTTTTTTTTTTTTTTTTTCCTTCTAGAATGTGCATGTGGAAATGCTTTAAAAATGTTAATATGGACATGATCCTAAAACAGCTCATTCATACTGAAACTTTCAACAGCCCTGTTGTAACTAATAATTTCGAAACTTTCTGACTGGTCTTTCATATGACACCTGTGAAGAGGAACCAGAGATTTAACTAGAGAGAGACATGCAAGATGGTCTTTTAGGAAACTGCAGTTGCACTACAGTCTCTTGGGACAAAGTTAAGTAGGTTCCACTTAAAGACTTGTCAAGGTCCAAACTGTCCTTCATGGGCTCCATGCCCATATATCATGGAGCTAAAAGAAAAGAGCATAAAGCCACTTCTTTCCCTTTTTCAGTTTACTGTGAGTAGCTGGGGTATAGGAACATCCTGTGTGCAATGCTAAGAGGGTACAGGTTGACAAGGCAGATTGACAAGCTTCTGCTGGGGAAAAAGAAAAAAGAAAAGTTTTCTCTTTAAAAGTCATGTAACTGTCAGTTGCTTGGAAAGGTGGGTTGGAGAGGACTGGGGAGGGCACTGTCACCTGTGGAGTTTGGTCAGTGTTCATGTTTAGCTTCAAGAGAAGTCTTCTGCTGCCAGCCAGGGTTTGCTTTGCTCAGGTCAGACTATTGCCATAATTCCAAGATCAGTCCCTTTGTGGGGTGATGTCCTGCTCCCCAACAGCATTGCTGGTGATTAGGTGTGTAGGAGCTGTCTCTGCAGGACAGTCAGTGCCTGGACTATTCTCAGCCAGGACCCTGTTTATTCCAGCTCTGCTGCAGTGCACAACCTACCCCAAAAACTGATAGACAATTTCTCAAAAACAGTATAAATCCAAAGACTTTCTCATATTTCATAGGCTATGAACTTTGGATCCCCACACATTATTTTCCAGTGAAAATCTGCTGCTGAGTTGTACTCCTCTGACTTCTGTATTTTATTTTGTATATCCAGGTGAGACACAACCACTGCAAAATGAAACCATGTCACTGTTTGCCAGTGCTTAAGGTTGCACGGAGGAAAAGAACAGCAGGCTGAGATTCAGGAGATTCCCACTGAGGTCTTCTTAGCAACATGGATAAACAGACTTGAGGAAGAGGAGAAAAAAGTAGCAGTTTAAAACGGAGTAAAAGCATGTCTAAGAGTGCTAGCCTCTCAAATCATCCCAGAGCCTCCATCACAAGGAGGTCCTACCTAGCAGAAACCACAGCAAAGAATGGAGCACAATCTCCACAGAGATGAGTTAATGTCAGCATGGCATTGGTGATGCTCAGACAAAGAAAAGATTAAAAAATCCACAACAAGCAACATGTCTGTCTTTCTGATTCAGTGTCTCACTTTATATGAAGTATGAAAAAGCGAAGGAAGGATGGGGCATGGTCAGACTTTCAAGTCCTGGGGTTTTTTTGTGGTCCACCGATCACTATGACCCAGACAGTCACTTCATTTGCTGGTGACAGAGCTGCCCAGTTTATGTTTGCTGGCCCCTGTGCTCCCCTCAATGCTCCTTCACAAGCACACGGACTTGAAAGGAGAAGCAGTAATTCAGGAAGTCTCCTAACACAGCAGGGTTACATCTGTAATATTGAAGGGTTAAGATTGAAAACCATAGTTTAATTCTATTTTCAGAAAGCAGTACCTAATGTAGGATTATCTTTAATGACAGACACTGAGGTGTCAAAGGACTGTGTCAGGTTTCAGACCTTTCCATAGTTCAAATTCCTGTGTTTAATCAAAGGTCAACTAAATCATTGCTGGTGGTGAAGAGTTACTTCAGTGGAGAGGTGTTGTGTGTGGCCTACAATAACTAATACCATATTTGGGTAGCGGTCTCTTACATACAAACGTATTTCCCATGCATCTCTTTATGTACAGAAAATATATGTGACAATATATACAAACTATTTCTCAGGAGACAGTGCAAAGTAATTCTAACTTCAATTATTTCTCAACTGCTTCATCCTTTAGCTGAATAATCTTAATTTTTGTCTTGACTCTTCAAAATTATTTCCTTTCAAATAGGACAAAATTAAACAATAGCAATTAACTTTCTTTAATTCCTGAGTGTCAGAAATCTTATCAGCAGAATTCTGTTCTGTTGTGTCAGGCTGTGCTTTCTTATTCACTTAATTTTTTTCTGGAAAGCTTATTACTTATAGAAGAAAAGGGAATTAAACTTTTGTGAACTGATTGTCTATTGGTTTGGCAATACTCAGCATATATGCATAAAGTAGGATATAAAATAAAAGTGGATTCATACACCACAGTTGAAAATTACATGTTATTTTTTCCATCTCTAGTAGTTTGTATTGCAAATAATTTCTGTGAATAGAAGAGTATGGCTGCAGAATCCATGGGTATTTTTATGTTCAGATGTAGCTTTGTACCAAGTTTTAAAGAATATTTCTTCCTATCCATTATTCCTTGTTATAGTAGCTAAATTGTTCTTTAGTTTGGTTGATATTAACACCTGGAATGTTGATAGCCTACACTGATTAGCTTTCTCCAAAGTGTTTTCTTTGAGGCATACTTCAAGAGGGCTTGACCAAATATATATAAAATTTTTATGATATAATGAAGTATTATTACCTTATAAACAATTGATGTATCTGACACTTATTCTAGATTTGGTTTGTAAAGTTTCCAAGTTTAAAAAAGGTAAATGATGTGATTAACCAAGATGCTTCAAAAAATTGGAAGTGAAAAGTCTTTCCACTACAACCAGAGATCAAAAACATGCTAGTCTATTTCTACAAAATGAGAATTTTCACAGAAGATTTGATATTAAGAAGAAATATTTAGGGGAGGGGGATTTCTTTTTGGAAATATTTGTGGTTTTACTGAAAAACTTGGAATGAAGTGGTTGGGTTTCCAATGAAAGGTCCACATATTTTAGTATTAGAGTGGAAGAATTCTGCTTTTTTACTGACTCCTCCTTTTCTACCCCCAAATTCCACTAAGGAAATCAACAATTAACTTTAAATAGGAAACAATAACTATTGGCTTTCTGAAAAAAAATTGTGGGAAAATTTGCCTTTCCTGCTCCTCCCTTCTATATTTTAGGTAACATAAAAGCATGATTAAGTGTCTGAAAGTGTATTCCTGTTTTAAATTCTCTATAATTCATGTCTAACAAAAGATCCAACTCTACTAGAATCATAACTGCATAAAGCTAGAAGTGATAAGCTGAGCAGAGGAGGTACTCCTTACTGTGATCAAGTGTCTTGTACAGAATCTTGTGGGGAAATTGAGTATTCTTTGTTGTATATTTTTTTTTAGTAACATCCAAAGGAAAACCACTATTTTCCTCAAGTCCCTCCAAAAATAATACACGGCTTGAAAGCAATTAAAACTTGTGCAATCCATAAAGGTGCAGTCAACTTTCTACTCTGCATCCTGAAGCTCTCAAGATGACATGTAAAAGTATGGAAAGTAGCAGGAATCCTCTTCCATTTCCAGATGGTGCAAGGTATAACTACTTTTGCTTTTGCCTCTGGCCTGATTCCAAACACACTTTCAATTAAGTAGCTCTCATGGAAATGAAATTTGTCATAATTAAGGAAAGTACAAGTCTCACCATAGCCTCCTGAAGGTCTGCCCTTTCATTCAACAAAAAAAAAGAGATCCATTCCACAAAACAAAGTTCTGGTGTTTTCTATTGTCTAGACAATGCACTGAATTTCTCACCACCTTTGGTTGAACATAAGGCCAACTCCTGAATGGGGTAGTAAAGCAGTATGAAATCTGCTGGACAGAAAGTTATGCAAATGGACTGCATGCTAAGGCAGCCTCTCCTGATGCTGGATACATGAGGGCATTAAGAGGAGGGGGAACCTGCATCTGCTCAGTGTTTATAGACAGACATAAAATGATTATTGCAAGAATTGTAGATAATATGATCCAATGTGTATATAAATCTCTGGAGTATCCAAGGAATTCATTTTTAGTTTTGAGAAGACTTTGATTTGTTCTAAATAACAATTAAGTCATTAGAGCAATATGACTGAAGCCAAGTTTTCTGTAGATTTCCACTCCAGAACAATAGATGTCAGATTGTAACACAGGATAACTCATATAGCAAAAGAAATAATCTGAATTTTCCTTATTAAAAAAAAAAAAAAGTAATATAAAATCTAAGCCAAAAATGACATCTGCAATTTTAAGCAAAGCGGTGTTACTCGAGTGATTAGATATCATGTTTGACCATAACGAATTCATGGCCTTTCTTTGTTCCAAAAGCTATCTAAGCTGTGAATTTATATTACTTATTTGTCCAATATTTTAGACTGTAGTGGAAGTAATGAAATGTGTCAATAACTGGTTACTTTAGACTCCTTGCCTCAGAAATCTGGTTTCAATTCTATCTGGACTAGCATCTCCTTCTAACAGCTTAACTGTTTCAATATATCCACAGCCAAAAAAACCAAGTCTAGTGCTATATTGAAAATCTGGGGAACCTTTCAGTGACTCAGTCAAAAATAAGAATCATTAGCAGTCATAATTTCAACTCTAAAAACTTAGCAAAATAGCTATTAAACATAGGAGTGCAGCCCTAGATTTTGTGGCCTCTTCAGGGACGGTGACCCTCAGTGAAATTTCACAATGACTAAGATTAAGCTCAATGCTGAGTAGAAAAATTTCCACAACAGCTGCAACATTCATCTGAAATCACCAAAGCCTCAGGATAGTGCTGCTCCCATTCGCCAGTACTGGCACACACTGAACCAAGCCTGCACCACCAAGAGAGCAGAAATGCTCCTCACCTCTCACAGTCAGTGAATGAAAGAAAAAATGTTCCTTTTCTTAATTCTTCACTTCTCTTGCATGTTATAACACTTTTTTTTTAGTGTGTGTATATATATATATATATATACAAAGACAAGGGAGATTTCATGGTCTCGTCAAATTTTCTTTAAGTGAGAACGGCAAACTTAATTTTCAGTTATGAGTAAAGGTTTCATTGTGAGAGTTTAAAATAAATATTGAAGAGGCACTCACTTTTTGTAGATTGCCTTTGTGTATTCTTTTCATTTCAAAACCAAAATTATTTAGGCTGTACAGGTTAAAATCTTCCCATTACACATATTTGTCACTCCTAGAGTAACTATCTCTAGTATTTTCCCTACACAAAGAGTTCTTGAACTTTATAGAATAACTTGGGAGATATTTATTTTGAAAATCCAACTATTACTGTGACTTATTGTAAATCCCTGTCACTCATAAAAATATTTGCTCTTAATCTGATTTGATGGTTAAAGCTTTTTCCTTAAGGTCTGTTGGAAAGCTTTCATTTGACAGTTGTTCATTTTGTTAACTCTTCTGTCTAATCCATGCAATCTGGGAATTTTACAGTGATAATGAAATCTCAACAGTCATCCAATTTGCAAAGTTTATTATTCCTGAAGAAGTTCTTGGAGCCGTAACTTCAGTATTCACTGATGCTGGCTCCTCTCTGTGTGCTCACCTATTATCCCATTTTTCCAAGAAAAGTTACCTGAATATATTTCAACATTGACAGCCAAGAAATTGATTTATCCCAGTAAATCAGGTGCAGTCTGGTGCACTGAGAGGAAAACAAAACCATTAATCCTGAGGTGATTCTGGCCTTAAACATACTTACACAAGAGCATTGTTAAGTATTGCTAAGCTTGCACTAAGCATTGCTTGTGTTCACAAACTAAGCAAACCAAATTAAATCTCCATTTACTCTAGTGAACTATACTACACCTCTGCTACTCTGCTGGCTTTTCTAGGTGGCAGAATACAGTTTAAAGAAACTCTGAAATGTTTTAAAGTAACTTTTGCTTCCTGTTTCTTTTGCACTTCTCTTGGTCTTAATAGTGCAGGAACAGGAATATTCACAAATGTAGTTGGGTTTTCTTTCTATTGTGTCCAACCCTACAAGATTCCAGGAATCCTAAAAACAAAGTTTAAGTCTGATAATGGTTTAAAAATCTGAAGTCAAAAGAGTTTAAAAAGCACTTTTAATTAACCAGTTTTGCTCATCCTTGAAGCAAAGAACATTCATCCGCATCAGTTTAAAGTTCTAAGATGTTTATATGATCCAAATATCTGAATAGCCATAGTGCAAATTTTTTATTTTTTGTTTGCTACTGTAAAAAATCACCCCGCACCTCTGCAGTAATAATATCCACCAGGAATTCCAACCAGCTCAAGCATGATCTCCACTTCCTGAGTACATGTGGTTGTTCTCAGGCTGTCAATTTTTCCAAGGGTATCTTTATTTGATCTTGTGAAACACTTTTGTCTCATATGAGACTAAATGCATTGATATATAATTTCTAAGTAAATCCCTAGACCACTTTTTTAATAATGGGGTTATGTTAACCATGGCCCAGTCCTTGTAGATCACGCTTGTACTAAGCAAAATTGTAAAAATATCTGCTTAAGCTTCTCCAATTTCTAACCCCTCTTTCCTTATCAGCTTTGGACAAATATTGTTTGGCTTGATGCCTTGTCAACAATATCATCACTTGACTCCTTAATAATCTTTCCTAGGGTGGTTAGTGTATTCTTTAATTTTTTGTTTGTTTTCCCTAGAAGCTGTATTGCTATTTTGGCTTTCTCAGCCTTTGCAGTTAGAGCAGCTTTTACAGCACAATCATTCTACACCTTTGCTACTCCCACAGGTTTGCTTTTAAACTTCAGACTGTCCACACCACCAAAGCCAGTCATGTAACTATAGTTTGTAAAAGAAACTGGATAAATGGAGAATTCTCAAAGAAAATTGATTCCAGCAGTGGGTTCACATAAACTACAGCAGTTAAAAGTGACATACGTTACCCTGAAACAAATTTTGGTTTGATGAAAAAGATACATTTTTTGGCTTGATGGATATTTCTATAGGGATTGAGTTTGTGACTGGAATTATCTGTACAAGTTTAACAATTTATTTTTCCACTAAATCACTTACTGAGAATGTTGCTGTCCCTAAACGTATGTCAGGACCAATCAAGTTCTGTGCTTTCCCTTGCTTTTACAAGCAGCTGGTTTTGGAACCTGCCAGTTTTCAGAGACTAATACTTTATGTCTGACATTGCTCCAGCCTGCAGAAGTGCTTGCTGTCCTTTTACTAGGCCTCTCCACTGATGGGGTGACCTTCAGTGAGGACAGAAATAAATGTGTTTAGAGAAGATCAAAAACGCATCCAGGGATTATTACTATATAGCTTTCACACAATGGAGAAACCTAAATACCAGAGCAGGAAAACATTTCCACCCTGTTCTCTTCTGCACATACAAAGATATAGACAAGACAGTATGTGTCCTAATAATTTACAACCTGCCAACAGAAAACAGATGGATGAGACAAACATATTGAGTTATAAATATGTCATCTGTTCCCAAGAAATCTTAAACCTAATTGGAGTCAAAAGGCTGAATTTATACTGAGTTTATAACCAATGAAGGGTTGAGAGAGAAGTTCATTAACCACTGGTTTTTAATCAAAATTGAGAGAACAATTTTGCCTAACAGATATCATGTTGACACTAGTACTGTTATGCTGGAATATGAAAGGACTGATTCAACTATACTTGGAAAACTTAAGGAATAATATATAAAGAAAATGTATATGGATTAGTTCTTCAGTGTCTCAAAATTATGCTGTACTCTTTTGTGGTACTTAGAATCACTATAGCTGGAAAAACGCTGTAACTGTTGTTTTTGCAAATGTATCTCAACTAATGCTTCTCAAAGGTGTTTGCTGAGGTGTGTAGGTGATCAGATATTAAAAAGGGATCAAACCTGACAGGTTGGCAGCCATTCTGTTTCGAGCAGATGCATCACTCACACACTTTGCCTCAGATGATGCACAGCACTATTTCACGCAGTCCCACTGGAGCTGAAACAGCCTCCAGGCCTCTGAAGATCATCCCAGCAAGGGACAGAGACTTACAGACTCTGCTGGGAAAAAAGAAACTAAGAGCTGGAAGCCCACAACAATTTAAATCCCACATGAATTTCCACTCAAGTGATCACAGCTGTCTTGTTCAGTGCACTGAGCAGAGAATCACAGACCTCCAGTCCATGGGGTTTATCAAAAGGCATTTATAAGCAGCTGTGGGTGGTACCTTGCTCGTGGTTTGTGTGCTCTCAGCACAGAAGGGGCTATCCAGCCACATTGACCAAAACATTACTCAGACAGTCCTTACAAGTAGTAATCTTTCCTGAGATCAGCAGGCATTGCAAGCTTGGGACACTGCTTAGTGAATTATGAGTAAAATCAAACATGCAGTAATCCCACATGTACTGTTTAATCTTGTTGCAGAGACTGAAAAATGAGGAGTAACATGATAAAGTTTTATCCTTTTAAAGCACCATCTTTTAAATAAAGATTTCTGAGTCTGTCTTATCAAACCTTCTGTGTTATTTCAGTATTGTCTTTCTTTTGTGCTTTTAACATTTCATTTTAAACCAAACTGACATGGCAATGGTGGCCTAGCAGTTTGTGTCATTTCCTATGAAGACTGCAGCCCTTCTGCCTCCTCTGGACAATTGATATTTACAGGTCATGACTTTAAGTGGGTGTCAGTTTCCAAAAAGGGAGATAGGAAATCTTGTATCCAGTAAAAACCAAACTCCTCTCTATATTCTGGGGTTTTTTTAATAGAAGAACCCCTATACAGCAGGGGTCTAAGTCTAAGTGAAGTCTAAGACAAAGGATAAAAGCAGGCCCAGAATGTAGGTATGATTTCCATGAATATTGCTCAGTAACTTCATTCAGAGGAGATGTCTTTTATTTAATGAATATAGATTTTCTCCCAATATTTTTTCCAATCATGTATTTTAAATCATTTGAAATTCTAATATTTCCAAAGTTCCAGGCTAAAGATATTCATTTTACGCCATCTTGTGCAGGAAAGTGAAAGACAGTGAACAATCTTTCCCTGCTCTACATCACTCATTATTTTAATGGACTATGTTTTCCTTCCTTTATCTCTTGCTTACAGTAAAGGTTCCTTCTTCATTTGTTGTATAGAAACTGTTCCAAACCTTTAATCATTCTTCTTGCCTTCTTCTTCTTGGCCTCCTCCTCCTCTTTCCTCTGTTACTGTATTCTCTTTGCAATGGAGGCAACATAAAAGCAGTCAGAATTCAGTATGCGAGAGCCCCATAACATTGAACAGTGTTGGAAGGTTTTTAATTCGTGTTTCCTTTTCTGTTCCTTTCCAACATTTGAATTGCTTTCTGACTACTGTTGAACAATGAGTTGATTAAATAACAAGGCAAGTGCTAAATTCTCCCATATGAACTCTCTCCCACACATGTATATGCACTAAAAAATTTACAGATCTAGTCATAGACCAGATTTTTTCAAATGTTAATGAGAAATTTAAATGCAAGTTTGCAAAGCCAGGAGAAAATGGTCTATAAAAAATATTTCTGATTTTATTAGAAATTAAATTTATATTCTGTTCTTGTAAGTTATTTCAGATAGATTCTGAAATACTTTTATAGAAATTTATTAGAATAATTTTACAGAAAGCTACTTACTTCTTGAAAGCAAACTTTCAATTCCATTTCTAAAAAAATGAGAAAAATCCTGCTCCTTTTACCCATGTGAGTAGCCTTTTTAAGGCATACTCTGAACTCACTAGCACTGACTTATATCCAGGGTTGTCTTAATTGGAGTGGATATAGCTTTGGAGCTCTGTAGCACTTTGGCAAAGTTCTTTCAGCAAAACTTTTTATGTGACAGAAAGCAAAAAATTGTTAACTACTTTTGAAAAAGCTTGTTAGAAGAGCGGATGTATTCTCCCTTCTGCAGTTGTTGCTAAGTATATGTCATTTGACCCTGAAATTATTCTATGGTGTGAAACAAAGCCCAGAGAAATGAGTGGGAAATCTTCAATTTGGCCCTGTATTTGCAAATCCATTTCTCTCTTCAGATATATACATGCAAATCTATTTGACATTGATGTGCTAAAGCTTGCTGTCATTTCTACCAATTAGTTGTGACTAATTCAATTGATGCAATATGTGTTTTTCCACACATATCTAAGATCAGAATTTGGCAGACTGTTAACAATATATATCTTAAGATATAAGATATTGCATAACTTTCCTCGTATGATGTACTGCTGAATAAATATTTTCTCTGAGACCAAGATCAAGTTGCTCCAGCATCATTTCCAAATAAGAATGAAGGAATATTTTCTGCAGTACGCAGCTTTTGCTTATCACACTCTGTGTGAAGGTCATGCATATGTGGTAAGAACAGAGCATGACAGAGCAGCCATTTTACACAACTGCCATGTAAAGTCAATTTTAAGTTGCCATAGTTGACACCTCCAATTCAGTAGAGAAGTTATACTTACTGGCACTGGCCTTGGTGACTACTGTGCAGCCAGCACCCTTGGGAACAATTCTTCAGTCTCAAGAATGAATCATTCAGAAACCGTATGGTAAATAGTTTTCATTTCTACCCAACAAGAAAATTGTCATTTGAAACATCAACAACATTAGCCTCTCCAAGGAAAAGTCATCAGAACTGGACCATTACATGAAAAATGAGTAACATAATTTACTCACAAAATGTACAACTTCACATCAGCACATGAGATTTAGGACAAATTTGTTCTTGCTTAGAGTGGTGTGATTTAGGCTACATGCTACCTCAAAACTTTAATCCTCTTGTAAACTTGTGCAACAATAGGAGTTGCTCCAAGGACTGAAGATGGCTGACAGAAGAGACAAAAGTTGGGAAGATTACATTTTGTTATCTCAGTGCAGCAGTATTTTGTGAACATGAAAGTAAATCCCATGTGGCTGTTTAAATAAATAGCAGTAGCATATTCATGTATGACTACCTGTTTGCATATTTTAAGTTGATATGTTCACAGTTCTGTGAAATACCAATACAAATAGATGGTTATTTTTTATTCTTGAGACTTGAAATCACTCACCTGTGCATATCTTGAACCCGGGGCACTAGGTGCAGCAGCTGCAACACAGCATAGACTCTCATGCATACACATGTTGCTTTAAATAACTCACCAATCAGCATCAAATTACAGTATTCAAACATCCAGAATAAAACAGTAGGCTGACAAAATGGACATCTGGATTTTATATTAACATTGACAGAGTGTGCTTTGCAAATGTTCTGCTTTATTTATGTGAAATGGAAAAGTAAATACTTGATAAATCATTAGTATATATTTATACTACACTGAAGCCACAGAGGTATGGTCTAATTCAGGGTTTATGTTGCCATCTGTGAACAAGGCATTGGTTTTAACTCTCCTGGGAGACTCACCTAAGAGGCCTGCAGGAAAATGAGCTTGAGATGGTGCGAGGAGCTTCCTTGTGCCAGTGAAGCAAGAGGAACTGCTGGTGCTGAAAGGAGGTGAGGCTTATGAAGTAAGAAAACTGGGAATTATTATAGTGGCAGAGGATTGTGTTTATTCAGCATTTGCCACCAACAGGACTACTGTGTTCTTGTTAAAGTTTCTTCATGTAGACCTCATGATAAGTAGCAATAATGAGGACATGGGGTCTCAGGGATGGCTTTTGATGGCAGATTTCAAGTTGCAGTTGCCATATCAGGCTTCTCAGCAATTCAGGCTTGGGCATCAAAATGGGCTGTTGGCCAAATAACTCACAGATCACATTACAGATTCCTCTCCAACTTTCATACCCTCTGTCTTCCCCAAGGGGGACATGGAATTCAAGGAAAAAAGAGGAAGGAGTAAGAGAGTACCTCGCTCTGTAACTACTCCAGCCTGCTTTCCCTCTCACAAGCTATAATTTCACTAGCTTCATGTTTCTTTGCTTCCTGAAGCAGATCTTTTGGGCTTTCAACTGCAGTGACCTTGGGCACTCAGGTTCCTTACTCCTTCACATTGCTTGGTTTCCCAACCTCTGCCAGATCCTGTCCTCACTACTCTGACATAAAATCCTAGATTTTATAGCTGTCTACACTAGTAAATAAAATGGATTAGGATCCATCCTGTGGGTCCCTAAACAGTAAGGGCAAGAAGTCAATACTCTGCCCAAAAGACATAAGTCCCCTTGAAACTGAAAGAGTCTCAGCTGGTGAGAAATTGAGGGAAAGTGTTCATATTCCTTTGATCCAGCATCACTCCATCTGTTGCATGGCCTCTGAAGGCATTTATGCCTATTTTCCCAGTGGTTCCAGTATATTTTCATGATAGTTCACAAATAGACAGAGCAACTGAGGAATCTTTTGAGCTATATGAACAAATAAGACCTCAGAATACTTAAATCATGTTTGTTTTGTTATTCTGAAATGCCTCTACTGACATTTATGGGAAAATAAGTTTTCTTTTACCAGAGTGTTCTGTGGTGTCCTGGTAGCTTCAGCTGAACAATTTCCAGGACTCAGGACAAATTCAGGCTAGGTCAAAATACTAAAGTTAATATTTCATGCGGTAAATTTTAGAAAATGAGATAGAATGGATCAGCAAAAAATGCAGAATTATAAAGCCAGTTAATATAATTTTTAAGCATTATAAAAGAAACTGAGAATCAAGAACTATCAAAAAGTCCTGTCAGACACCATAGCATGTTTTGGATTTACATTCGCAAGAGAAGGCTGTGACCACAGTGTGGTTTGGAGATATCTGGCAATGATCAGATGAGTGTATGAGAGTGAAAATAAGATGTGAAAATCCAACCTCATTTAGCTATACTCAGAAGATTTACTTCTGAAATTGTGAAATTTGATTGTTTAAACACACTTGCTGGAATATAATTCAATCAAAGATCAATGAACCAAAAGTTCTCTGAATATACATTTTTGAATTCCACTTAAAAACTCACAATATTGATTTTTACGGTATTTAATTTCTGCTGAAATTACAAAAAAAAATACAAAATTATATCTAAATAATACTGTATTTCCTAGCATGTGAGTTCAGACAAAACTGCTCTACTGAAGTCTGTTTTGATTCACAATTTTAGTTAATTTGAAAAGTTTTGATTAATTTACCAGTGCTTCTGCTAAGTCATGTTTTCTTCTATGTGTATCCCATTGTCTTGCAAGAGAAAAATATCAAGAACAAAAAAACTTTCCCTCATCCAATGGTCTGATACCTTACATCAACTCTGATCATTTTACTCATTGGGGTATCCCACCCCATCATTCACCCTGCACTCTATGACAACTTATCGTAACTTTATGACAGCTTAGCATGACAACTTAAAGGGATGAATCCACAAAGTGAAAGGCTCAGGACTGTAATGTTTGATTCATAGACATTCTGCTGGCATCTTCACAATGAGAAAAAATGGACCAGGGTTTTGAAAATCTCTATTTTGGACACTAGGGTGTGTCTATATGCACAAAGTAATACCACAGACAATCAGAGGTGAGCATAACTAATTAATGCAGCTGTGTTAGTTTCAATACCCCAGCTAATTCACTCTGGGCCAGCTCTGCAGCTATGTCCTGTTGTAGATATGGAGATACAGCTCTTTCTCTAGCTGTCAGCTCACTAGTGAAAAGCATTAATAAGATTATTGATATAAATATTGATAGTAAAATTATTGATATAAATATGAATTTAATATTAATAGATTGTCTGCATTTATTCTTTGAGAGCAAGCCAGAAAGCCAAAAAACTCTGTTATTGATTCAGCGGGTGCAGATTAGTAATGCTGGCTTTTAATTTTTCCTCAGAGCAAAGTTTCTTGTCATAAAGTTGGAATTGGAAAGATGCAAATATTCTTTAATATGGGGTTAATCTTGGGAAAATAAATTCAGCCAAAGAAGGGGGAAATTCAGAAAATTTCACATTGATATTTGGGAAAACATTTCAGTTTTTAATTTTTAAGTATTTGTATTTTGAAAATGACAATGACTTAAAAATTACATTCCAAAGATAACTCACCAAACGTTTATTTTCAGCTCAGACAATTTATTTTCCATTCTACGCAATATACTTCAGGGTTTGGGGGTTTTTTTAACCAAAGAAACAAACAAAAAAGAGGTTTGTGTGTGTGTTTTTTAAAAGTGATTTCCTTTAAATTTTTATCTTACATAAGCAACAAGGCAAAATTTCTAATGCATGACTCCCAGACAAATATATAGTAATTATAAACAGGCATGTTTATATGTATGTCCATGCAGTGTCTCAAACACGAATTCTTGTTACGTTGCCAGTGCTACTAATTTTGACACAGAAATTTGCTCCCTATCATTGGTCTAGTTCTGCAAGACAGTGAGTAACCTTCGTATTGTGATGACAGCATCGATTCACTTGAGAAGTCTTTGCATAGACACCAGACAATGTCTCTGAGCGTGGTAAATTGCTGAATGACAAACAAAAATTTGGGGGTGTAGACCTCAAATTCGGTTTGCTGTTTCCCAGTGAATATTTAGTAGGGGAAGAGTGCATCCAATTGCTCCTATTTCAAGGCTTTGTAAAAGAATTTTCAGTCAATGTATTCTGGTTTACAGAAATAACTCTCTCCAAGAATAATCTCTGAGGGCTCTATTAAACAACAAACAGTTCCTAAACTCTCTGAGCAGAAGCCAGGGAAAGTCCACAAGTGATACAGAACCTGGCTCTGTACATAGACGGCTGATTTGGCAAGACAATAACCAACATACTGAAGAAGGCCTCTTTTGGTTTTCATTTCCTTTAAATCTCTCTCAGCACTGAAGCCACAAGAGTTGTAGGCAGACTGGTATAAGTAAAAGCATTTAAAATTACATCTTTCTTGCCACAGAGCCACTGGATAAAATGGTATAATTGCTTGAACTGGTTGAGGCAACCACTACTTTGGTGACAAAAGCTTTTTAATCCATCAGAAAATCTCTTTGATACATTTGATGGTATGAAAGTGGACTCTAAAGGAACAATAAAATTATTTTTATACTTAAAATCTTCTTTTTTTCCCCTAGGGGATTCTTCCTTTAACTGGAAGGCATATGGCCCACTATGTTCTTTGTGTTTATTTTTTCCCTGTTGTTGCTTTTTCTGTGTATATCCTTAAACAGCTTTCTGGCTGACCTACATGCCTGTTGGCTGACATCAGCTGGGAGAGTTGAAGTGTTTTGAGAATACCCTCATCATTAGGACCAAGATGTTAAACTGACAAAAGAGCCAAATAATTTTTGGACACTCAAGTACAGATTGACAAAGTTATATGAATAAATTTAGAAGAAACAACTTGTACCTTTACTAAAAATACAGAGAGAATATAACAAGAATCATTTGAAGTGTCACTAGAAAAGTTCACATATATTTTTAATTAAATTATATAATCATCATAATTATTATATTATAGTATCATCTTCAGATTTTTTATGTACTGATTTCATTCCAACATAAAGCTGTAATGGAGTAAATAGCAAACCAGCATGTCACCTGCCATGTTAAACTCAACACAAGCGAAGGACTGACACTAAGAAACAATTTCCATTTCTGATTCCATTCTGGGAATCTTTCCAGTTTTGAAGGGCTTTGTAAGATTTATAAAAATCCATAATTTTTAAAAGCCCTAAAAATAAAACCAAATTATTTAGAAACAGTGCAATGCAGTAGCTGGAAAGAACCTGGAATGTAGAAACAATCACCAAGAACCTCATCTGGTGGAACTGGGTCAGCATGATGCGGGAGTTGGGGCAGGTCCATTGACATCACTGGAGTTACACTAATGTAAAAGGACAGCTTACATCTGGGATCTGGCCTAACATGAAAAATAGATTTGTTTGAAGACTTTGTACTCTTCTAAAGGATGTGAAAACAACTGGAGTCAGTTCCAATAGCAATATGTTTCAATAGCCATGGTATGTAAAACTGCATGCCGATTACTTGGGGCAATGTGCATCTCATCTTCCGTCATTTTTAAAGTCATATGTTGGTAAGTTTAAGACAATTCTAAAAAAAGTCACACAAAGGCTGTTCTAGTCCTCAGAGACCTGCAAATCAGGTCATTATTACTCCTCTGATAAAAATAAAGCAATTTTCCTCCTGCTGTTACATAGTGTAGAAAATGAACCCTCATCAAGACTGCGGTTCTCAAAGGCTGGTTGGCTTTACAAGAGGACTCATCACCACTGAAAAACTATCCCTCCATAAAAAGGAGTAATTCTCATGAGATATTTTAAAATCAGTGAAAAATGATTCCTAGAATGACAAATATTTCTCATTTCCTCTCCCTGACAGACTATGACTGCATCAGAAAAGACTCAGTTTGAGACATCCTAAGGTAGCTCAATGAGGTGTCACTGGTGTACAGGAGACAGGCCCTACAAGACACCTGTATTGTTCTGGAGCAGCAGATGAAGGTCAGGTGGTCTATGTGACTTACTGCCTCCATTTAGGCAGATGAAAGGATGCCGAATACTAACATTTATTTTAATAGTAGGGCACCAGAGAATAGAAAAGATCTACAAAACAAACATATTCTGTGGATATCTCTAGCTCTGAAATGAAGACTGTGATTCATCCTAGCATTAGTACTTTATATTCAGTTGAAATTGAAAATAACTTTGGAGAAATAAAACAATTTTACATGACAAAGATGGAAGTAAATGTTCTGGGAAATTCTTTTATTAAATCCAAAAAAGGATGGATATAAACATCTCAAATTCAGTAAACTCTTGGGAACAAGTTTTAGAGGCAAATCAATAGGATACTGGTTAGATAATGATTCTAAGTTTTCTTTGGTTTTGTGTGACCTATTTTGTAGATACTTAGCTGACAAAGTGCTGAGAAATATTGTAGATGATTTATGACAGTAATAATGCTCTTATATTTCAGGGTTTGCAAGAAATGCTTGCTACTATCTCCCACTGGCTTCAGGATTGCATCCTGTCTTCTCTGATTTAATGCCAGCAATGATAACTCATTCCTTCAGCATGTCCCATTTTGGTTACAGCAATGCAATTTACATAAGCTGGAAAGCATCAACCCTGGGAAAGTTGCAGCTGGTGCAGATGCAGGAGCAGTTCACTTCCTCAGACCCATCAGTCACAAAACCCTTTGCTTTGCACTTGCAGCCCACACACCATCTAAATTGGTCTCTAGAGGTGAACTCAGTCTTCTCACCATTAAATAAAATTCCATGGGTCTGTGTGATGCCTGCTTGGGACACTCAGTTAAGTCCATATATTTAGTAGGATGAACACAAGCCTAAGTATGACTGTGGTTTCTACACCATTTTCCTTCATTTCACTATTTGGGAAGATAAAAGTGGTTTTTGTATCAAAGTGAAATTTATTTCATTTCTTATGGGATGAAGGAAGTTCCTGGGTATGGAGGCAAGTACAGATACTGAATTTGTTGACTTGTCTAAATAATAAAATGTCCATCTAACATATCATGCAAAAATTATTGTAACATATCTTATTGTTAATTGTCATGGTTCTCTTTTAAATACTGCTAAGCCTTTGAGTTACACTAAAAATAGGACTTTAATTGAAACCCCTCAGTAATATATAAGTGGAGTTTTACATATATTTACAATACAAAGGATGTGCACTGTCTCTTTTTCTAAAAATTCCAGGGTTTATATACATACATACATATATATCTATATATATCTCAATATGATGAACGTGTATTAGAGAACAGTTGTTATTTTTAGATTAGTATCCAAAAAGCAAAACCTGTGAAACATATGGAATTGCAAATAGTATTAATGAATTTGGGAGTAATTGGCAGTGCTAAAAAATTGGATTTTTTAAGCACATCCAAGTTTGAGAATTTTGGTACTATACATTAATCTTTTCTTTCCAGTGTGTTTACATCAACTATATTTTGTTGAAGGGCCCGTATGAAAATAAACTTGCTAAGATAACTCCACTATGGTAGCTATTTCTGTCTAATTGTTCCCTTACCGACATGGATGCTTCCATACAGCTTGTGTATTGTCTATTTTAAAAGCACACCGTCTTGGTATTCAGAGCTATGCTGCATTGCATACTATAGCCAGATCCACTGCAGTGCATGGATTGTGGCACCCTGAACCATGGGAAAAATAAATAATGACATGGACACCCAAAGTGCATCTGCCTTATGATTGCACTCTAGAAGATAATATTTTCTAATTCATGTCTCAGAGTGATGTTGGAGCACCTGAACTGGACTCCTTTCAGACAAAACAGAGCCAGGACTGCTCCAGTCACAGATGGGTTGTCCGTGAACTATGTGCTGGTTCACACTGATCTACCCTCCCTCCTCTCCAAATGCAGGTAGTGTGCATCTCCATAAATATTTCCCTATTTATGCATAACCATTGCCATCAGTTTGGTTCTGCTTGCTAACAGAGATATCCAACACCTGAAGTAAAACTGACACTCTGTTGGTTTGATCTACAAGATTGTTTTAGGAAATATTTTGCATATATTTTGCAATAATTGGAAGGGGTTTATATGTGAAAAGCTTTTATTTTCTTATTGCTTTTGTCTATCATCTAATTTCTGCTTTGAAAATGTCTTAATCCAAAGAAAACTCAAAAAAGAACATTTTTCCAGGTGGAATGACCTGTACTTTGTGAAGTCACTGATAGCAAAGAACAATCCAATTAACATCAGAATATATGAATTTAACAAAAATGCAAAGATTTAAAAAAGGACAAAAGAACCATGTACATTGAGAGGTATGTGCATAAATATATCAGATGGAAGAGCAAGGAGAAAAAAGAGAGAGGGGGGAGAGAGAGAGAATGTCACCACAATAGCCATACCAGCTACAATCTTGATAACAAAATATGCAAAATATTTCTAAACCATATTGCTGCCTACACACAAACCACAGGATAATAAAGATCTCCCTTAAGCAAAGACATTACTGAACATTTAATCTTCATAGACAAGATCAGTTCCATATAGTCCAAAAGTTCAGAGAGGAACAGTCAATTACATTTATTCTGAATATATTGCCAAGGATAGACAAGGTTCAATGGTTCAATTGTACTGAATGGTTTCTGAGCTTATGGAATATCATTTTGCTAAGGCTTCCAGCTGGCAACGTCATTCTCTCACTCTCTCGTTTAGTCCCTTGTGTTTATTTTATAATTGTATTCATGACAGCAGAATTACTGAACCCACCTGTGCAGACACAAGATGGTTGTTTTCAATGAAAAGTGTGTGAAAATTATTAACTGGTCTGTAAGCAAGTGATTCAGATCACCCAGTTCAGCTCTGATCTCATGTTTGTAATTAATGCCCAACCTCTAATTTGAATTTTTCAAGGCAGTTTCAGCTTCTGAAATTCATTGTCCAGGAAGAGGAGATGAACTGTTTTACCAGATTTTATTAGTAAATAATAAAATTCAAGACTACATTTGTAAATCGTGCCTGGCTGTATTCTGGGAAAGTATGGTGGAATTAGTGTGAGCATTTATTCCATTTAGGCCATAAAATTAGTCAGGTGTTGAGGGCCGGCCCTTTGTTATCACAGGCAGTTTCATCAGCTAATCACTGTCTAAAACATAACAGCAGTAGGGCCCTTTAACTATATGTACAATAGAAGAGTTATACCACTGCACAGTCAAATCCTTTTGCCTTTAAAACCACTGTCCTCGTTCTCTCTTGGTAAGTGTAGAGTTGAACAGCAGCCCATTGCCAAGGTTCTCACTAGTTAGAGGGCTACACACAAGTCTCTGATTTATGCATGAAAGACAAGAATAAAAGAATCCAGTAGGGTCTGAAAATAAGGGTAGGTTCTGCATAAGATCAAGGGATGTCATCTTCAGGTGATTGTTTACATGTAAGCATTTCCACAAGAGACAGATGACTGCTGGAGATACATGGGGATTGAGCAAGCAGAGTCCTTAGATCCTGGGGAAGTCAAGGCACTTGGAAGAAGAAAGCCACTGGGTGATCAGCTGAATACCTCTCTAGGCACTGCTGACTTTATTGACTAGATGTCCACAGAACATAACTCTGAGTTACACAGCACATACACATACTATAGATACCCAAGGTTCTTCATCTGGATTTGCTTCCCTCTGTAAAGATGCAGTTTAGTTTAGTTGCCTAAGCAGAGGTTCAGAATGTCATCTGAGATGTCCGCAGTATCTGAGGTGGCCTCCTCGCTCTCTTTCAGGAATGTGAGAGTTTTTCTTATCTCCTGTGTTTTACGGTCAGTTTTGTATGGATAACAATCTGAGTAACTGAACCAAGGCCTATGAGAGCAAGAAAACCCTTCCCACTCTGGAGGGAGGGGAGAGGATTTATTTTAGGATTTTATTTCTATGAAGACTTCTACTCTGCTCTGGCAGAGGATGTCTGCAGCAGCAGGTGGACCAGTTATTTGCAGGACAGTGGAGAAATTTGCACTATTATATTCCTCTTACCACTTTATTTTTTTTTAATCTATGTCTTGAAAATAACTTCAACATTTGCTTCTACTGTTTTGTTTGTTTTGCTTTCATATTCCTAAATAGCTACTCTGAGTTTTTGTACAACAGCACTGAAATTACCTGGTTTGCAGTATCCCATGTTGCTACAGCACAGAACATTGGTTTATATTCTGACATTTACCTTCCCATTTGCCTAGGGCTAGCTACTTTATATTTTAATGAAAAAATATATTGTTCAGCAATGGCTGGCTTAAACTTCCTGGATTTTTTACAAATTTGGTATTAAAAAATTGTTGGATAAAATTCAGAAACATTCCAGAGAGCAGATAAGAACCTTACTGCTGAGTGCCCCAGCATGCAGAGGGCATGTCCTAGTGGGCCTGGGTCCAGGGCCAGACACTAAACATTTGGCAGACAGATTTTTTATTGCATTTTCTTTGTAATTATTTCTTCTTTCCCTTAGCATTTGTTAAATTCATACAGATTTAGTTAGACAGCTGAATTATTGTTTTTCTTGTTTTTCTGTTGAATTTAAGGCCACCTGTTCCTACTCTGACAAGTACTGCTTACACTCCGTGACACCATCACATTGTCAGATTGGTAGAATTATACATTATAGAGGAAAATGACAGTTCCAAACTTACATTTAATGATATTTTCTAATTTGTTTTGAAGTGGTGTGTGAGCCAGTATTTCTGTGTCTGGCAATTAGGACTCCCAGACAGAGATGTCACGCTCATAATACTGTAATTCTTGGCCTTTTTTTTCCCTAATTGTAAATCCTTTACCTCCCCGAAAGTAACATTTTCCAGAAGTGGAAAACTAGTCATCCTAGCTACTTAACAAACAGAAAAACTCTCCAGATGCTACTGTCATGCAAAGGCTTAAGTGAATTTAGCATTAAGTATTTTTTAAAAAGTGTCAAGATTGTGCCAGCACTTTACAATAAACTTCTGTTGCATAGAGCTGTGAATTTTAACATAAAAATACAGCTATTGCAACTGCTAGAGTGTGACAGGTCATAAAAGATTTTTCTTCTGACTGACACTAAATTGATAATAAACATTGATATATGTCATGTACTTTTTTTCAATATACAGAAAACAAGAGAGGAAGATGAAGATGTGGAGTTAAAAGAATTTATCTATGAAATTGTACCTATTTTAATAATATTAAAATCTGGATAATGTCTTCCTGATTGTGAAGATGACTGAAGTGTACTTGACTACCTCTAAATCCTTCTTAAAATTCCAGTTGAAGACATTCCTGTCAGAAAGTGTGTATTTAAATAGGAATATAGCAGTTCCACTGGACTGTGAAGGAAGACTTGAAAATATTTTGAAGGATTATAGATGGGGTCCCAAATTTCCAAGGTCACATCTTTGCTTTTGCCACACATTGCAAGCTGAAGTTGTGAAGATTCCCCAAGCAGTCTTATTCTGTTGAAGCCTTGCAACTGGAGAGTTTATGAAGCTCCAGTGAGATATTTTTGAAAAATTCAGTTCCAATTTTTCTGGAATTAAATGTTTTAAGATGTTCTTCCAAAGGAAATGTTACATATCTATTCATATTGTGTATGGATGGATAGATCCAGCTCTTCCATGCTGCAGGACGTGGTTTTGATACCAAAAACTCCCTACACATGGGAAATTTGAGTTCTTAAACAGATCTTGCAAATTCCTTAACGCATCTTTTGATGCTGGGGAAATTCCCCATTTAACTGAAGATTGTGTCCTTTCTTTCAGATTCAAAACTCTGAAAATACGAAGGGCACTTTAACTTGTCTTAGTCTTCAGTCACTATTTCAGGTGATCTGAGATTTAGGAAAAAAATTTTTCCCTTATTGTTCATTTTTTTCCTAAAAAAAAAAAAAAAAGAGACACAGGAGGAAGATTTAGCTTCTATCTGTTGGGAAAGAGGGACATTTGACAGGCACCAAAGTTGAAAGTAAGCTTTGTTAAAGTGTTATTTGTTTGCCAGATGGCTACCTCTTCCTCTACCTAATTATAATGACAGAAGGTCTCTGAAAAAAAGGTGATTTTTCTATTTTGCTGTCAAAAGACCTACTCATGTCATTCATATTTTTTCCTCTCCAGCTTTGCATCAATTTAAATAAAACAGGAATTTGGATTATAAGCTACAAGAAAATGGCTGTGACTTTATATGATTAAATAGTTCAATCTAAACTAAATGAAAAATATTATTGCTAATAGTTTCTCTTTTTTTTTTAAATTCAGAAGTGGAATTTTGGTCACTGCCACCTTGTATTAACTCCATTTAACTTTAGGTACCTGAGACACAAAAGCTAGAGACAAGAACCTCTTGTGTCTGGACAATGGGAAGAAGAAGGGAAGCGAGAGGAGCACCTCTAGAGAATGACTGAGCCACTGAGAAGCAAATTGCTCTCCAGCATCAGATTGCTATGTCCATTTGCTAAATGTAATATGGCACTAAGGGGCAATGGTCATAGCCCATGTGTATCTGTTAGGCGTGATGAAATTCACCTATGTGCAGGTAGCCAATGCAAAACCAATGCACCACTTTGACTCTCAATTTCTAGTCTCACTCATATAATACCTTTATATATCCCTTTGCAGAGGAGCACATTCCCAAGGTATGAGCAGTTATTATACTGCGTGAACTCATGTCAAATATCTTCATCAATCAGTCCTTTAATACTCTGCTCTACTTTTGTTTTTATTGAGTAAACCCAAAGGTATAGTATTTTTGGTTTAATAAGATTGGACTCTACCTGCCCACACAAGATAAATATATGTTAAATGAAAAACTATATTTTGGTCAAATTTTTTCATTTAAAATATGTTATAATATTATGTCTATTGGTCTGTTTTATGGGTGATTATGTGATGTTTATAAAAATTTCATTACTGAGTGATGTCTGTATTCAAAACATGAACAATTACTAGATCTCTATTTCCTAATTTAAGCTCACCTGGGGAATTATAGGCATTGGCAGACAGCAAATTCTGTATGAAAATTATTGATCCTCTGGGCTGACTTGTCTATGTCTGAAGGTGGTGATTAGGAGGCACTTTGTTAAGCATCCAAAGTTTCTATCAAAGTTTTTTGCTTTCTTTCATCTTTCATGCCTTACTGCTCATCTTCTATGAACTGTGTCCAAAATTTTCAAAGATGTCCAGTGATTAGATCAGCAGGACTTGACTTGTAGACTTCATGAATGCTTGTACAGAATTGAATTCAGCTTCATAAAATGGAAAACTTCAACCAGTGTGCTTTACTATATGCTTCATTCCAGAAATTTTATATACATAGAACCTGGGAGACTAGTGCATAGAGCACTCTGCAGAATTCCTTTGCTCTTATGTGAAAAATCATTGCTTGTGGGTTTTTTATGAGATGGGAATGCGTATTTTTACATGCCTGTTTTTTTAACTGAAGAATAAAAATGAATTGTGACCATTTTTTGGGAAAAAAGTATACTTTCCTGTTATTTTAAAAAGATACAGTTTAAGCATTTCCTGTTTCTTTTTTTCTTCTTGGCTACAGTTACCTTTCTGCTAACCAGTAGGACTTTAGAGTGAGGTTTTTGAACCACAGTTGATCTGAGTGATAAACTGACTTTTAAACCTTAGCAAGAATAGCATGCTAAAAGAAATCTAACAAAATATCCATATAGTAGTACATAGAGGCATTGTTCTTCAACTGTGTTACATTATTCTTGAGAAGGTACCTAAGTAAAATGAGGGATAGATTTTTTCCCCAAAAACCTTCCAGAGTTAACAAGCAGCACAGAAGACAGATGGAAATATCTTTACTGATGACATTTATAGGTGGAGAACTGAGCCATGGAAAGACTGAATCACTTAATATTATAGAGGTAGTATGTGACACATCCTGAGGCCGAGCCTGATCACATGGATCCCAACTGGAAATGAACAAGTCCGGTTTCCAGAAACTACTGTAGATTAAAATAAAAAGTCATAACACCTTGTCACTGGTCTGTGTTATAGTGACACCAGTCTTCTGTTATCAAGAAACTGCTACATTTAAACAGAAGCAATCCAGATCCCTGACCACCAAATACATTCTTCTTGAGCACTTTCAGCTTTTAAAGACAGGCATCCATGACACAGATCCTCAACTTACTGAATACAGTTTCATGTAGAAATATTGCCTAACATTTAGTCCTTCTGAAGTCAGTAGGAGCTTTATCACTGTTTTACGGAATATCAGAAGTCCATCATATTGTGGTCATACTAACTATAATACTTATTGCTGTGCGTAACTATTTGCAGGTGTCAACTCCAAGGGAGGACACAACACGGAGATTTGCACAGAGAAGGGGGCTATAAAAAAAAAAAGTAAATTAAAATCAAGAAAAACACATTGCACAAGATTTAGTGATAGAAGCACTATTACTAGTTCATACTCATACACAGTCCTGAAATTAGTCTGCATAAAATGTGGACTGTCTTACAGCAGAAGAGAATACCAAGTATACTCCACATCTGATTTCATAAAAACAAAATAGTTAACAGCTTGTTCCAGAGTCATCTCACAAGAGACATGTAAATTCTTTCCAAAATAGCAATCATTACCTAGATCACACATCATGAGAACAGGAAAAAATATGTAAAACGTCTGTTACCGTCGGTTGCATCCCATACATAAAGGTGACATTTTACAGTTATTACATGTCTAATAAAAATGCACATATTTGTAACCAGATATCTTTTTAGTATATTTATTATTTTAAATTTTTTTTCTTCTGAACTACTATCCATAACAAGCAGCTCCAGCAATGGAAGTTATTAATTTCCTCTTAAGGATATTGTGATAATAACGGAATGAAAAAAATATTAAATTATTTGTAAATAGTAAAAATGTATCAACACAGTTTTTCTCTACATTTTTCAACAGGGTGTTGAATCTACCTTTGCAAAACATTGCAGCTGCTATATCAATTCATAGTTAGTTTTCAAACAATTGAAAGTTTACATACTTTAAATATTTTATCTGTTCAATCATATCTTTTTCAGTGATCTTTGTTATTGAGGAGAAAAGGGTTATGCAGAAAGGCATAGCTGTTGTAAGAGCTGTTAAATGACTGTGTGTTTGAGATACTTGAAATAGCTTGGAGTTTCTTCAGCTATTGATAAGATGAGATATGAGCTCAGTTCGCACACTGAATCAATTATACTAAGATGATAACTAGCAACAGTTGAATAAGTCTTTATTCTTTACCTAACCTACTAAGGCTTATATAAGGCTTTGGGGAACAGCTGCAAACTATCTTAAAACTTTCATGTGAAATATTTGTCAGGATTTCCTGAGAAGTTTGGAGGACATAACTGTCTAACTATGTCTTTCCCACAAGGTCTTCAACCATAATACCATCCAAATACCTTTTTCCATTATATAAATTTTGTACCTTGACATTTGTACCTCAACATTTATTGTATTTGGCTCTTTCACAAACCACCACTTTCCTATTTAAAAATTCTCACAGTTATTGTTTACACCTACATCCCTTCTACAGTATGTAAGAGAACAACTCTTATTCCCCAGTGCATATTTTTATGCATTGAGGTTTTTTAAGCAGCAGAATTACTGGGGTCCTAGATGTTTTGGTTCGTCCAGAGTGGAAGTAGCAAAGTATATATATACTTGAATACAACTTACTCTTTATCAGGATATAAAAGAATCTCTTGTCAATCAGACTTAGAAAATAGCATTTCTGACATGGGAAAGATTCAGATCACTGGAGAATTCAGGAGCAACCCTGGATGCGTGCTGGGCCATTATTGCATTAAGAATACAGACTCTTGAAGTTAAGTACAAGCAGAGCTAGAACAGTTCAATGTTTTTTGAAATACTAGGTTATGTATTGCTTGATTAAAAAGGACAAAGTTAATATGGCATAAGAGAAAGAATGCAGGTGCAGACTAGGTTATATTAGGAAAAATTACTAGAGAAAGAATCAAAAGAAATGGGGCTGTATGATACATTAGCAAACTCCCTGGCATTCCCACTGAGGATGGAAGAAGAAGGCATAACAGGAAATCTGAAATCTAGGAAAATAAGACTAATTTTTATCATTTTTATGTTGGTATGGCAATAAAATTACTGGTATACATTATGGTGCTTTCATTTGAATTAAGTATTCTTTTTTATATTGCATTCAGACAGATGTCAAATGATTTGATTATAAGAAATTAAAACTTAGAAAATATTACATAATACACAACCACTACTGGAAACTACTTTTGTTTCTAGTTAGTTAGTTTCTAGTTTTGTTAAAAGTTAGATAATTACTTCAGAATTTTGTGCTATCAGAAGGTGAAATTACCTGCAACCTGACCTGTTCCACAGAAACATTTTATTAGGCACTTAGCTGCTTTCCAACCCCGAGAGAGTGAAATTAACTCTGGATTCTGAATGCAATCTTGGGTTAAAGTAAAACTAAATAATTTAGCTTTCAATAGTCAAAACCTAATGGATTTCTCTTTCTAAGGGTGTTTTCAATAAATTCACCATTTAAAACTTTTGTAATATAGCTGGGCACAAAAAAAGTCCCATTTTTTGCTTCATTCCATTAAAAAAAATATTTGAGGAGATAATTAGGTCATTTGCCTAAAACTGATCTGTTGTCATTTAAATATGAGTGTTAGAAATAATGAAATATAGAAATAAAATAGAAATAACTAGTATGTAAAATTAGTTTTCCTTCTAGGTGAACATATGGGAGCTTATTACAGAGTTATGCCTGAAGAAAGCTCTGAAGGAACAATGCATTATTGTCTTTGACTGACTTTGCGTTAGTGTTTACTTTGTACCAGAAAATGCCACAGACTACTTCTCTTCATGTACTGCCCACAGCAGTAGGAGCAAAGACTAATATTTTCTGGGTGATAAGAGAGGAAAGATATTCCCTTTCCCTTCTTCATGTTCAGTAGCAATGTGAAGACAGAGGAGCTGAGAAAGTATGGTGCTGTGTGGTTAAGAAAGACTAAATTAAGCTCAAGTCCATCCCTCAAGGAAAAATGGCAGGGTAGCAAAAGATAGTAACAACGGTAGGCAACAATGCTCATTAAGATGCCTCAGACATCCAGAAGCAGGACTCCTCTGTGTATGAGCATGATGAAATATCAACAATGTCCTCCACTGCACTGACAGATCCTCTGACACGTTGCCCATGTTAGCAAAACACGTAGTCTAGATGAGGTGAATGTTTTCATTGCTGTGAGTGTCCCAAAAGTATTTCATTCCACTTTTGGTGAACCTAAGACCAGATCATTACTTAACCAGTCTGTACAGCAGCTTTTCACCAGCTATCTTGAAACTTAACTCCAACATTTCCACAGAATTCCAGGTTTTCAGATTCTCCTAATGAGCCACATGTAACATTTCAGAATATTGAGGGGGTTTTGTTTATTATTTTCTGCTTAGCAGTTTTTTTCTCTTTTCCTGTTTGATCATTGCGTTTGAATTCAGTCATATTGTCACCCGTCATCTTGCTAGTGTAAGCATCTATACATCAGCAAAATTTAGTTATTTATTTCTCTTTCCTTTTCAGTAGTTCAACAATCAGCTTTGGAACTCATCTATGGTACTTACATCTGAAGGCTTAGAGGAAGCGTGCAGTAAAGTTATGACTGTTCATCTCCCAGATTATCTGTTTATAACTTATTTTCTAAATGTCTGTTGAAGAATTCAATTTCCCTATTACCTGAAAGATAAGTCCCTGGCAATCTGCCAAGTCAGTTGTTTCTCTTTATCAGGAAGATTTCCCTGCCTAACAAGGTGAAATGTGACCTGTTGTCAAATAGTGTTTCTTTTCGGTTTCTTTCTCAGATGAGAACAGTTGTCAGGAACATGATTATTGCAGCAGAAATGGCCTTTGATATAAATGTTATTTCTGATTACTGACCACAGTAGTGTCGAAGAGTGACAGACGAGCAACAGTGACCCTGGTGCTTGATCTGATGTCACTGACAGTGTCAGCTGCAGCTCTGCTAATGAGAATAAGTGAAAAGAGAGGGGTGACAACGGCAGTGCATCAATCACTGTTATAATGAGTAGAAAATAACATTTAGAAAAGTTTCAACTTCAGTATGAATCCTAGCTGGTACTATAAACTTAATGCCTTGTTCTGGTAATTCTTTGATGACATCATGAACATTGTCTCAATTTTGCCTTTAATTTCCATGAAATAATAAGTTATTAACTTTTTATTCATCCCCTATTTTGGTATCAGACTAAGATTAAAAAAATCAAAGCACATAACCAGACATCACATTTTTAGTGTTCATGTAATATAATTAACAGTAATGTCACAGACCATGAAGGACTACACCATTTGCTCTGGCTTGGATTCTCTGCTTTCTTGAGAACCATTACAGATTTGGGGTGAGCGTGCAGGTTGAGTCTTGGTCCACAGATGAAAATCTGTATTGCATGGCTCATACAACACAAATGCTCCTTTCTCTGCAAAAGATGCTGCTCCCAATTTTTATGGCTGTTTCTGAAGCAAGCATGATCATCTCTTGTTTTGTCTTCATAGATAATTTACATCGATGCTATTCCAAATATGTAGCCTGAGACATGAGCAGTGACAACTGTAGGCAGTGCCAGACAATGTAATGTGACTTCCTTGACTTTCTACAATCAAAGCTTTCACAATCATAAAACAGTTTTCCAGCAGTGATCAAGGAGAAGCCTGTATGTTCATGAAGGTACTTTAAATAATTCTGCAGTTAAAACTAGTTCACAGTAACTGTTATGTATTACTGCATGGGATTTGAACTTTGAAATTTTTATAGTGCCAGTGCTTTTGTAACTGCAATGGCACAGCTTTAGGATTCTGCTGAATTTCAGTCTTCAATATAAATTTGCTAAATATGAGATTAAATATTATATGTTGACTATAAAGTCAATAATTTTATGTGTTTAATATATACAAAATATTTAGTATAAAATATTGAAATTGCTGTTCAAAAATTCATTAAAGTTCAGTTTTGATCGTGACATATTGACATACAGTAATATCATCAGTAGAATTTTACTAGTGAATCAGCTATCCAGCCAAAGTGTCATCCATGTAATGCTTGTTTCTCAGAAGGTAATGAAGATTGCTAACACCATTCTTTAAAGAGTAATTCATACTGCAAGACTACAGCAACTCTGTGTCACAAATACAGCTGCAAGAAGTGGAAGTGCAGCTATTAATTACCACAGCTTTATTGGTCTCCTTTATATAGATGCCTCCAATCTTTCTCCCCACCATTTGTTTAACTATTTCTCTAAACATGAGACAGATTTCTCATCCTGTGAGTGCTGTAACACCTTGCCTGCAGTTTACTGGCATGCATGTATGAATATGTACTCTTTGTTTACTTTCAGACAATTGCTCTGTGATAACAGAGACCATAGATCAGATATCAGACAATAGAAAGAGGCATTTGCAAAATATTAATATCTCTAAAATAGGAATAAAAAGTTTTTCTTTAGAAACAACCTCTAGTATGTCTCTGTACTTTCCTAACACAGCTGTCTCTGCAGAGTAAACGTACTCTGGACCAGCTGGCATGGAGTAAATCTCATCCATACTAAACTCTGTTTCCCTTCAAAACATGGCTGGCCATATCCAAACTGCTCACTGAGAATAGTTCCTGACCTGCGCTGAGTCCTAAACTATGTCTGGGACTTGCTGGTCATAGCTGTGACTGCACTGGAGACCTCTCCAGCAGTTTACTGTCTGGATGATGGAGTTTCAGTGCCTGGAAGCAGTATCTGGCACCATCTTATTCACTAGTACAGATGTAGATCTAAGAACTACTTCAGTGCTGCAACATCATTTAAAAGACCTTCAAAACTAGGGAAAGAGATAGCCTCTGCATGGTTCCTATACCACGCACATATTTCTGTGAAAATTATTTACAGAGAGAGAAAAGAGATAATTACTTTAATTTCAGTTAATGGGAAAGATCAGGAAGAAAAAAGTGAGAGAGTACAGAGATAATTTCTCTTGTTTTAGCAAAGCCTAAACTAGAAATGTGTTTGTTAATCTGATGGCTCAGGTTATTTATGGAGCATTTTGTGGTCTCAACAATGTTAACTCTATTGATCTGAAAGGAAAGTAAGAAAATAGATCCTATCAGAGTGAACAGAGAAAATAGAAGTAAATAAACATAAAAAATAAGAATGAACTATTCCACATAGAATTTGTATCATTTTCTTCTACCGAAATTAAGGATTTCATGTCTGCTAAAGGTCAATGATTCAAAACTGAAGTTAAATGATTGGTTTTCAGAGGTAGTGGTCTTCTCATAGACTTCTGAAGATTAAGTACCCAAAATATTTTAAAATCAAAAGTTTGGGACTAGCAGTAGGTTTTAGGCATTTTACCCGTATACATGCAATTACAGATTGTGATGGTTTAGCCCCTGCCGGGGTCTGAGACCATGCGGCCGCTGCCCCTCCCCCACAAAGGGAGTGAAATACAAAGCCCCGATCTGAGATAAGGACAGGTTTAATACAGCAGTGCAACAGCAACACAACAAACAGCAACAATAAGAATAACAGTGATAACAATGAACAGAGCAAAGTATATCTACCAATACAGCAGTGAGAGAAGCAGATGTATAAAACCACACACCCCGCGCTCCCGCGCCAGGATGTGACGTCCGCATGGTATCTGAATAACCTGGCTAGAGCTCCCCCCCCCGCCACTGCTGGGGAAACTTAACCCTATCCTGGTTAAACCAGGACACAGATGCATTATAGTCTACTGGATGTAACATTGAACATACAAGAAATTCACATTTTCAAGTGCTTGATAAAAAAGGTTGTGTTTGTGCATCAAGCCACCCAATGAAAAATGGCTCAAGGTGGGTCAGGAACATAACAGTGATTAACAGCTCCCTTTTTGTTGTTAAACTATAATGTATCAAGCAAAAGAAGAAACAGCTAGACAATCCTAGACTTTACAAGGCTTCTGGATTCTGGGAAAATAAAAGATTCACAGCTTCAGTCAGTTTCTCTAAACGGTGCACTTTGCTCACTTGTGCTTTTGGAAAACCCAGGCTGTGTCTGGGCCAACATTTGAGTGACCCTGAGCTTATATATGGACTAATTCCAAACTAAGCAATGGATGATGGCTTCAGGTAAGATGTCTTAGCCACTGGGGGTAGAATGCAAAAAAAAAATGCTGACAAACATGTCAACCAAATTTAGAATTACATCATATATCCAAATCCAAGGAATTTCTCAGAGACTCTTCAGAAAAGTTCTGTCAAATGTCATACATCATTGCAATAGTAAACCTGCAGAAAGGCAGTATGGATTACATTTCTTGGATGTGAAAGCCCAAGACAGCCTCCTCCCAGAAATCTACCAGTGGGATTTTAAATTACAAGGAACTTCTAAGCCAACACAAATACAGTATCAGCATTGGTGTAGCGCCTATAAAACGTTTAAGATGTAAAAAAAATAAATTAAACAGATAACAAATGTGAAAAATCAAACACATTAGAAGCTATATGACAACAAAGACAGTGAAATTCACTATGAAACCATGTTGATTAAGGATGAAAAAGATCAAGAAGAATAAATTAAAAGCTATAAACTATATCCCACTAAAAATAAAATAAAAATGTCAAGAACGCATTTATTTTTTATTGATAAATGGAGACTTAAATGTGATCAAGGAAATACTTCTTTATTTTTAAGAGGAAAGGCAATAAATCAAAGCCACATATATAAGGCAAACAAAGGAAAAAGAATTCAATTAAATTATAAATAAATAAATAAATGTCAATAGGAGCTCTTGAAGATCCAATATTTTAGAACATTTTAAAATATAAAGTGGCTCTAAAGAAATATCAATATTTGACACTGCAATTCCAGCTGAGTCACTCTTGAGCATCTCATTGAAAAGGACGATGCTGCTGGTCAAATCGCATTTTGAACCTCAGCTGATCTGTATAAAGAGCTGTCTCAACCCCTCTGGAGTTACAGCAACAGCCACCTGCACCTCTACATGCATGGGGATCTGCTCTGAATGTTGCAAAATCAGGGCCTGTAGCATTATTTCACATAAAGACAGGCGACAGAATAGAATTTCAAATTTAAGTTTGTGCATGTAGGAAATGTTCTGCTTCTTTTTCAAGTCGTGACACCAAAATGTTGGATTGCAACATTCTCTATCAGCTCCTGTCCTACACCACAATACTTCTGTGGTGGCATGGCCTTTTCTAGTATTTTACAGCTTCAAGATACTGCCTGTCCATTTTAATTTGAAGTGACAGCCACTGTGAAGCTCACTTTAAGGTGTTTTTATCCTCCATCCTGACCAAACACCTAAGAGGATTTGAGACCTATAGATCACTGCAGCAAGTATGCCACCATCACAGCCCCCTCCTCCATACTGTCATTTCTTTGAATACCTCTCCTTGTGCTAGTAGAAAAGAAGGACATACAGCCTACAAATAGGCCTTTACTCTTCATTCAACAGTTGCTGTGTTGGGAGCACAAAAATAAGATCTTACATAACTTGAAATGTTCAAAAAACAAAAGAAAAAAAAGAAAAATCTTTGTTCTGGAAGCAAAGTAGATAAGGGACAACACGCAAATACCTTGTGCATGTAAAATGGACTCCCAGTATTTTAAAGAAGACACACAATACAATTTTACAATATCAAGATCTTTAAATTTTGATATTTGACACTACAAGACCTAGGATTTTACATTTACTTAGGATTTTATATCTATTTTTAGAAAGGAAGTGCCCTGGGTCAGGAATTCAGTCTTCAAGAAGAGACATTAAGATCATCTAAATAGTCAGATACACAGATTATTCTATGCCTGTACAGTACTCACCACATTACAGTCTTAATCCTAACCGAGTCTTTGGACATTAGGATGATTACAGATAATTGGAAAAATAAGGAGAGCAATGACAAAAAAAATCCTGATAAAAAAGCATAAGGATGTGACAAGTTATGCTAGTTACAGATTGAGCAATCTCAAGAACCATTGAATCACTTTGTTGTATTTCAGATTATACAGTCTCGCTGTTTAGCATCTATGAACAGCTAAAGCACGACAAAGAGAAATGCAGCATGCTTCAGTGAGAAGTAAGGAGAGCTAAATTCATTGTAGGAATATTTCTGAAGTTGACAGTCACGACCCTTTCCCTTTTGGGATCTGGCTTCTCTTCATGTCTTGCTGAGCATGTAGATATAAGCAAACATCAGTACTTGAAGGAGTTAAGAAATAGACAGCACAAGCCCATGTGATATCTAGGACCAAACACAAGAAGCTGTTGACACTTTTACCTCTCATAATGTATTTTCAGGATCAACACTTGTATAACCCTGAAAATAACTGTAACTGACAGAGAATGACAGTTCCTATGATAGACATATGCAGAGCTTCTTTTGTATGTCATGCTGCAGCCCTCTTTAAAATAAACCCATTTGCTGGAGGCAATTTATATCCATCCCTTCCTTTCAGCTGTGAAAACTGCTCTTCAAAATTGTCTTAGTGTAAGACATTGAGTTAGGAGAAATCTGTCCTGCTGTAGTGACCAGTTTTCATAACCACAAAGATCACTGCAGATTTAAACATCTGTTATACAGTGACTTGTACTGCTAGAAGCAGGGACACAGTATCACTACATGACTGAAGTTTTGCCATGAAGTGTTATCTCAAAATGTGAGTCTGGAACATATCATTATGTTTCAATGATCTTTCATTTTTAGTGGTTTTAAACCACCTGTAAAAGCACTCCATTCTGAGACTGCTACTTAAGAGGAGTGTGGAAAGATCCACTAAGCACAGAAGTGGGAGGGAGATGGGGAGGAAGGACTTCACAGATGTGTAACTAACACAATGTCCCCCATCACACAACCTGGCACCTCCTTATTGTGTACAGCTGAATGCTCAGCCACTGCTCATGTGGTGGTTCATGTAATGGTAGAGGGGATGCAGGACATGCAGGAGAGAGGAGGGCAAGACGCAAGCTGCTCTCCTGCCCCTCAAGAGCAGGACATGCCACAGGCTGGGTGAGGTCTCGCAGCGGCATGGAGATGCACACTCAAATGCATCAGAGAAAGCACAAATGCCAAAAATCATGTTACTTCATCAACAAAAGCAGTCACTAGTAGCACTATCGACTGCATCAGCCTCATCAGCATCTGAACACTGAGGGCAGAAAAACATCTATTTTAGTTCCTTTTCCTCAGCTGCCTAATTTGTGTCTAGTATACTGTGTAGGTTGCAACTAGTTGGTAATAGACATCAGTAGTAGATGGCAGGATCACGTTTGCAAACAGAAATGTGGGAATGAAAAGGTATTTCTTGCACTTTCCTGATTTTTGCATTGATCTAGCAATACTTGTATTAACATTCTTACACTTTTTGAGCATACTTGATTCTCTTTTTAAGAAAATCTTTTGTTACATGGTTATGCATGGAAAACATCAAATAGTAATAACAAAAAGCCAGAGAAAGTAAGGATTAGGAGGCAGGATTAAAATTAAATAGCTACAAAACCAGTAATGGCAACATATAAAAAAATGTACATTAAATCACATGATCAGCTATGTGTTTTATCTGTACAAAATCATCCTAAGAGATGATGATAACTTGAACTGGAGATGTTCATTGTTGAAAATTGCAATCACATCTTGAACCTTTTGAATAGAAATCCCAAGGCAGATAATGTTGCACTTGAAATTACAAAGGAAGCAATAATGTAATTGTCAGCTACATCTATACTTATGCATTATTCAGCTGTAGAACATATGTCCTAAGAAAAGGCCAGATTGACAGTCATGAGTATGCAAGTGCCAAAAAAAAAAAAAAAAAAAAAGAACCAAACATTGCAGAAACTAGCCAGAACAGCACATCTGCAGGAGAAAAAAAATAAGTTGTCGATCTGGCAGTAGCCACTACAAAAAGAAAAGTAATGTGTTAGCTGCTGGTAGAAATTTAGCAGATCTGAAGCCAGTTTTGTGCTGAAGATCTACATACTGGAAAGAAGTGTCTTTATCTCGGGAAAAAGACTGTGGATAACAGGAAAGCTGACAGTCTGCTTTTCAGGTTTCATGGAGATCTCTTTTCTGAGACAAGCAAAGTGTCCAGCTTTGCAGTCTTAAGCACATTTCATATCTGTTTCTTCAAAATTGCCACATACTCTTGTTTGCACATAATATGCTAAGTGCCCTGAAGGCAATAATCAGATAGTAAATAAATACTAACATGAGGAAAGAAAAGAACAAAATCCTACATACAATAGAATATCCACTGCCTTTTATATAGCCCACAAACTCTCTCATATCCTCTATGTTCCATGAGATGTTAATTCTCTGTATCTCATCACTGCCCTATTTGAACACCCTCTCAAGTCACTCTTTGCCCATTTCTACAAAAAAACGGGAGATCCTTGTTTGCTTTTTTAATGGAAGGAAAGCAGGGTGCTCTCATACAAACAGACTCTCTTGCAATGAGATGATAAATTATTTGTTCATTTCTTAAGCACTGACATTGATACATAAATATTTTTGAAATGTTTATGTTCAATGTTGGTTCCAGTTCTAGACTTTTAAAAGGAACCCTTCACTTTTCAAGCTGTCGGTCTGAGAAACATTCAAGACTTTGATCATGCAAATATTCATAAGCACTACCAAAACATGCAGTGCCAAGTGCCAGGATCTAAACCATCCCTTTATCTCTACACAAGCTATGCACACCTATTATAAGAGATCCCTCTCTATATATTTTTATATATATTTATATATAGTTTATATATATATTTCCTGACCTCTAATATATATTTCCTTACCTCTAATTCAGTAAGAACAGAAAATGCACTCAGAGTTTGTCTGTATGTCTATATTTTTTATATACCTAGCTACAGGAATGTCACACAAAGCCACCTGCAACTGCTATCCAGGTTTCACCAGTATCAAATCTATCATAAGTGTGGGTACAGAGAAGTGGTGATGGATCTAGCCAAATGTCTTGCGCTCCATCCCTTATAAGCATTTCAGCAGTAAGCCTATTAACTTTTTTTTTTTCTCATTTTCATTTCAAGAACAAACGAGAAGTATTTTTAACCTAAAAACACACTTCCTAAGATTACTTTGTTCTTCCAGAAAGGGAATAGTTTTATGCGACTTTGTACTTATTGGGCTAAGCAAGGCATGTATCTGCATGTTGCAGTAAAATTGCGATGCAAAGTATCTCTTTACCTTGCACTTAATTTTGAAATTAAGAATACAGAAACCCACATATTCAGGCCTGCGGCTACTAAAACATGTTACCTGGAGGAAATTTATTATCTTTTGAAGAGACTTCTTCTAAGTCACATGCTGAGTTACAAATATTTTCATTACTGTTTGTTGTACCAGAAAATACAAATAAAAAAAACATGGATATTTTATTATTTTGAGCACCATATATATTTTTGATTATAATTTCTACATGAAGATCCATATTACACAGAAATTTTGATCCTGAGTCCAGTGTATCTATTATAGCCTGTAAAATGCTTAACTTAAATATTATGTCTAAAGGTTTGTAACATGTTTCAATGGAAATGCATTTTGTATCACTAAAATCTTCCCAATCGAAATGTCTGTATGTGTGTGCATTAAGCTGCATAGATAAGAGTGACACTATGTAACTAAAAGCAGGCAATATCTGTTTTCTTGAAACTTCCTCTAAAAACATCACAAGATTTCTGACATGTATGGAGGTTAGCCAAATTTCTGGGCAATATCCAGTCCTAGTCTATGCTAGTGCATGCGATAAGCTGACTTCTTACAACTACACTTCAAAATCCAGTATTTATGGCACAAATTAACTCATCCTTTAAAAGCCTTCTTTTCCAAATATTTTTTCAGACCTATTTTATGCTTCCGAGCAATTAAATTTTCCAGCTATTTTTTAAAATACCTGAGAGCATATGTTTTGCTGCTAGAGCTCCATCAACTGCAGTTTACACTGAAGCAACTACCCCAAATTAAGGTGGAATATTAACATGTCTGAGAGCTACAATCTGGAGTAAGGAGAAAGCAGAACTGAACCGCCAGAGGGTCTAATGAACCAAAGCCGACAATTTATTCAGTGCTAGACAAGAAATAGATGCAAATCTCATAACACCATCACAAAAATCCCTCCAGAAAGCAACACAATGTGTCTGTTTGTTGCATATATCCCTAGAAAATGTTATTGAATAAGGATATTCAAAATGAAATTTTTCTATGTGTAGAAAACAAGAGCATTGACCAAACACATATCATAAAGACAGGCTTTCCGCAGATTTCAAAGGACCTAGACACACAGTTCATAAGCAGAATCATGGAAATAGCCTTTACACATGCATAAAAATTTATATACATATATATATGGCAGTTACCCATATAGGGAGAAAAAGAGGGAGAGAGAGACAGAGAGAGCCTCTGGATAACATAAATGAACGTTCCAGTTCTCACTAATTGTTTCTTGCCTGACCTTATTACCTCTCAGCTAAACAGAAGACTGGGCTAGATTTTAACTTCAGTTGCTTCTACACAACTTCACTCATGTAAGCTTTTAATGAAAAGATGGTAGGTTCAGAACAACTCGTAACAGGAGCAGTAAGTTGGGCTGCTGGTTTGAGTACTCTATAACTGCACTTACTGCCCTATACTGACAGGATAAGGAGCTCTGGCAACTACCAAAGGTTCCTGAGTTGGGTTTCTGTGCTAGAACATGAGCGCTTCCTACTGAGTCTGAGCTGGAGCAGAATTTAGACTTATCCATGCATAGTTTTGGGAAATGATAAAGACATACCAAACAACTCCAGGACAGGCTGCAAATTCCAAATGAAAAGAAAATGTAATAAATCGACAGTCTTCATATGTTCTGACCCATAAACCACTCATCACTATTTTTCATTTCTACTGTACAGGAAAATGAAGAAATCACAAGAGACAGCTTTCAGTTTAAATTTTTTTTGCAGGGTCAGGCTGATGACAGGAACATCTGGCAATTGAAAATGGCATACTTCTAATAGCTACCTAGGAGATGAGGTGCAAGAAGCACTATTACTCATCTGAGACCTAAAAAATTGACTAGACATGACAGAAGGGAGAATCATAGCTTTTAATTACATCCAGTTGTTACCTTGGAAATAAAATAACTGGCCTTAGTAATGGCTTGATTATCATATTGGCATCCTGTCATCTCATAATCCATTTAAGAATAAAATTGTTGATAGCCTGGTATTTAGTGTTTATCTACTGTGTATTTTAAGGTTACTGAGTTACACTCAAAGGCCAAACTCATCTGTAGTGTAAGTGACAAAGCACAAACTACATTCTACTTAATCTCTGGACAGGTGTTAGAAAGAAGGCCAAATAGCGACATATTTATCAACACCTCTGCTTAGAATTCTTTGCAAGTGATGTATTTTCCACATTGGCCAAAGCTATTTACTCCTGACACTCCGTCTGTTAGAATAGAATCATCTTCAGTACGACTAAAATAGAAAGTTACATTTTTTTAATCACAAGGGAAGATGAATCACTGTAATGAAGGAGCAGGAAAAAAACTATGCCCTGTCAAATTAACACGTTATCAGCCAAAATAAGTGCTTTTCTTATCATGAATGTTTTCTGACCTCTTGGTGGCTTATAATTACATTGTAAATGAAGGAAAAATGTTGATACATTAAATAGAATAATACCATTTTCTCAACCACTAAAGGAACTTCTGTCACCCTCTGACCAACAAACTCAATTTTAAATTGCTGGAAAACAATCTTTAAAGTACCATTCACATCTGCAGAACATCTTTATTTTTCACTTTGAAAACTTTATATTTCATGTTTTCTAAGGCATTTGCAGCCAACTGAAAACCACACACATTGAAACAAAACTAGGTAACAATTCTGCCCAACAAAGCCCTCACTGTGCCTCAAAATCACACGTTGTCTCAGTCCATCTCTAGTACTGCCAGCCCAAACTGGCATTCAGATACGATTAATCATGTCCCCAGACTTCAATAGACAAAAAACCCCCAACAACTTGAGATCTTTTAAATTTGGTTTTCATTGTTTTGAAGCTCTAGAGAGCACTTGGGTCATGCTTTCATAGTTTTTGACAAAATCATGGATCTGCTCTTTTTGTAAATTAAATCAGAGATCCTCATATTTACAAAACAGTTTGGGTAATACAGCTTTCTGAAAAAAGCGTCAAATACAAAAGCAAAGAATTGCAAAATCAAGGGCATTATCTTTATATCACCACCACATTTCATAACATATTTCCTTGGTACCTTTAAGCCTTCCAAGAGTTAGAGTTATAACCATAATATACAGTGACAATTTTTATACAATTCATTTTGAAGTTGTGAATCCTGAACTCAGCTTCTGAAATTCTGACATCTTTAAAATATTCACATGTTGAAATATGTCCACTAACACATTAAAAAAACCCTAAAACTTTTATTTTAAACTTAATTCTAAGTTTCTGAAACATTTTTTACCTTTTTCAGAGACTGATGTCCTAATTTTTTCCCCATCAGAATGATTTACTAAAGCAGTGGGTATTATTCAGTTTTGTCATGCTTCCTTATCAATATTTTGTAATCTTCACCCAGAAGGACAAGATCTGGATTTAAAGAGGGTATCTGTATTCAGAGTTTAGTTGTGAAGGTAGTGGTTGATCTCCATGTGTCACTGTTTCATATGCCTGTACCATGGCCAGGTAGAAGAAAATATCCATTTTCAATCCAGCCACAAAATATGTTATTGCAATTGCTCATATTTTTTAGCAGTGTTGTTTATAGCAAGTGCCTCTCTCCTTATTCCACACTCTGTTCCCATGATCTCTGTCAGTAAATGCGAGATGCAGTGTATGACTATACTCTCTCCGTTTTTGTTGATTCTCTGGAACTAAAACACTGTTGCCGAAAACTTGGGGTAGGCACAAGGAAGAAGCTGAAAACACCTGACAATTATTTTACATCTTTTACATTATTAGCTCATCTTCCATTTTCAAGAGAGAAATCTCTAATTTTATGGCTGCAGAAGAAAATAAAACCTTTGAAAACCCAAAGCAAGCATTTCTAACACATTCCCATGCTGATAAAGACTCAGAAACTCTAGGGCTGAGGAGTGAGCTCACTTATTTGGAGCTGCTGTGATTCAGATTATTCTTGTACATTATGTATTACTGAAGTTAAATAGGTTATTAGTTAACATGGACTATCTAGGGAACAAGAAATTAAGAAATGAATCAAAATCACATAGTAAATTTGCAGACAATCAGACGATTGGTGCTATTTTCTTCAAAAAGCTGCACAGAAAACAGCACAGAATTGGGGAACCATTTTCATGTGACTGTCAAATTGAGATTATCAATAATGATACACAAATATATACACATAATTATTATATAGCACATGTGCATATATATTACCAAAATACTGAAAAGCACGTTCATCCAGCAGGGAAACGTTGTATCTGGACAGAAATATTTCACACAAAAAATTACATGAACAAAATAAATTAAATTAGCCAAAATACATGTACTTCGGTTTTTATTTTCCCTTCTAGAGTGCTTGATCTAAGACCCACCAAGAGACTTCTATTGGGTCAGAGCTCAGTCGTCATCACAGTGGAGAAAGAATAACAGAGACATAGAAATGCAGTTCAGAATTAATGTCTTAACAAACACACAGGCCTTTCTCTCTTCCATCTTAATATCCAAGTCAAGGTTTCTCAAGACTGGTTAAACACACAAACACCAAACGACTACTGGCCAGTATGAAGCTCAAGGCCTGTTCCGAGATGGATAGCTGGAAGCATTTAAGATTAACTCTTTTCATGGTGATTTTCTGGGAGAAATATTTCAAAATTATATTTTTAAGCATTCTCTGAACACAAGTAACTTCTCATGTTAATTACAGGAATGTTCTGCATGAATAGGAAGTCATGAACTTTTTGGCTTCTTGCTACAAAAGTCACTGTTTCCATCATTAGGACTGCTAATATACTAGGAATCCATGTTGATGGCAAGTAGTCTGCATTCTTTCCCTGCATGGTCAATGCAGCTGCATTTAATTATTAAATTTAAAACGCTTCTATTGTTTTAAGATGTCCATATAAATTACATTCGAGGCTACTAGTAGTATGACAGGTACTTCTGTCAGACCTTGAGCTGTATAGGCAAAGGCACGATTTCCAAGTAGGAAATCCATGAGAAGGGGTGGGTTGTGAGAATGGACTCAAGCTCTATCTATATATACAAGGTCACTGTTAAGTGAAGTTTGCCACTTAAGTTGCCACCTCCCCCAGGCCAACCCTACCAGCATCCTCAATATATGCAACTAACTCGCGGGCTCACAACTTGCTCTTTGAGCCACAAATATGCAGATAAATGGTTAGATTTTATTTCTTAATTTACTGTGGCAAGTTGATTTCTTTCAGCCTTAGGGCCTTATTTGTTTTCTTGAGCACACAGAAATATTGTCTGGACAGAAGCAGAATTAATAAAAATTAGGCAGTTCTAGATATCACCATTTTTGGTCCCCCTTTCTCTCTTTCGCCTGCATTGCCTGCATAGACACAAAATTTCTGGCATAAGACCAGGAAATTTTACACTGATTAACACAAAAAGAGCTGACATGGAGGAGATCACAATGACTACACACATTTGCTTGTATCTTAGGACAAACAAGGCAGAATTTTTGTTTGTTAATCTTTATTCCTGCAGTAGAGCTCTGAGCAAATTTATATACTCATTACAGGAGAAGCAAAGATAATTTGTCCTGACCCTTTGTTCTAATTTAAAAGATGACTTCCACTAATTTATTTTGAAGTACTGTTATTTTACCCTTGGGATAAGAGATGAACCAAATCCAAAGGCCCTAATTCAGGGCTTACTGACTTCAGTGGCTTCTTTTCCTCAGACTTTACTGGAAGTCTCTGGCACACTGAAATCATTGCCCTGAAACCTTTATTATACAGAAGTAATTCTGTCAAAGACACTAAGTAATTTCCATGGGATGATTAAAACCTGCTTAATTTGCTCATGTGAACAAGTTTGAATTTGATGTAATAGGAGTAACTGGACCAGCAGTGGTTATCAAAGTGGATTAATGGGCTTCAGAGAGTAATTGTCAACACTGATATGGGTGGCTCATGCTAACAACTTCCTACGGGTAACGGCATATCTGATGTCTGTGAATATAAACCAGAAAGTACCAAGAGAAGAACAAAAAATATATTTCAATGTCTACTACCACTAAAAAAAATCAACATTGTCCTGGTTTAACCAGGATAGGGTTAAGTTTCCCCAGCAGAGGGGGGGAGCTCTAGCCGGGTTATTCAGATACCATGCGGACGTCACATCCTGGCAGGTCACATTTTCCTGGCGCGGGAGCGCGGTGCACTCGTGGTTTTGTACATCGTGCTTCTCACTGCTGTATTTGGTAGCTATTTTGCTCTGTTCATTGCTATCACTATTACTGTTATTGTTATTGTTGTTGTTTGTTGTGTTGCTATTGCACTGTTGTATTAAACCTTTCCTTATTTCAGTCTTGGGGCTTTGTATTTCACTCCCTTTGTGGGGGAGGGGCAGCGGCCGCGTGGTCTCAGACCCCGGCAGGGGCTAAACCACTACAAACATAAATAAGGAAAATGTATAGATAAAAGAAAGTTGTTTTCATTTCAAAGCAAACATCACTTTAAATTTTTTAGAGCTTTGTTAGTGACAGTTTTATAAAAACTGTACTTTTTAAGTTGACTATGTTACCTCATCCAGTTCTGACAAACAAATTATTTGGCTTTTAGAATTACATTTATTTCAGCTAAAGAATTAAAATAAATTTTTTACATGTAATTATACAGCTTCATTTTAAAAGTTCCATTTATTTTTCTACTTGTTCTGTTAGGTTGCCTATCCACAATAAAAATAAAATTGTTCCTTTCAAATGATCACAAAGATTAGCATCTTTTATTAAGCCTGTTCTAGGCTTGTAGAGCTTCTGATTTAAACGTTAACAGAATTAAGTGAGGTAGTAAAAAAGCTCATGTTACCTACTTCTCAACCAATTTCTGTGGTTCTGATTTATGAAGATTCTGAGAAGTTCTTGTGCATAACCTCATATCTGTGTACTTTACCACAATGACTTGATCAGTCAAGAAGGATATTAGACAACTTTTTTATTACCAGCTAAGACTAATGTTGTAAACTCAGGAATTAAACAACATGTACAGACTCATGTCTGGATATTTTGGTTTTCAAGTCACATTGCAGTAGCTCATTTATAACATTGTCCCCCTGGCTACAAGTGTAGATTTACACACTGTCATTTTCATGGAGAAGTGGTCAAACTGAAATATTTTCACAAGCTTTGCTGTATAATAAAGGCAGATTTCAAAAGTATCCCCAACTTATTTCAAAACTATAAGGGATTTTCTCTCGTCTGTATCAAAGCAATAATTCATCAACACTTTAAAACAGAGTAGGAAACATGTTTCCTTTTCCTAATGGAATAGTTTGAATGTAAACTCATCTTGAAATTAATATACTTGCTTACTCTTCACAAGAAACAAGTTCAAAAAAAGGTCTTTATATTATATTTTACTTACATGAGTCAACACGGTTTTTGCTAAGATCATCTGTGGTCCAAGGCAAAACCAAAAGCTGCTGGTCTGTTTCCTTTCTTCCTCCTTGTGTTTGTTTGTTTGACTTACAAAGTTAAAGATTACTCAGTTTGTTTCAACTACCATTGGGTGTTGTGGGAGGCAAAGGTCATGCCCTGTGCAGGTAGGTGCCGCGCAGTTTGCCCATTAGCCAGATGTGACCCAGTTCTCTGCAAACCCTGAGGTTGTATTAATGGGCCATTAAATCCAACCCAAATTTTCCAGCTGAGAAACTGGAAGCAGAGGAGCCAGACACTGCTGTATAGCCTCCTGGCCAGGGCTGGCCTGTGTCAGGTTAGCAAAGAGCAGGGAGGGCACGAGCTCAGCCATGCTCACACCCCATCTTGTGCTCCTTCAAAGACCAGCTCAAAGGGACTTCTTCCACTGGAAAGTTGCTTTAAACCCTATTCAGCAGGAAATAGAGTAGTCTGTCAGCTCTTTTGGCCTACATCCTTCTGGCTTTAAATTCCCTAGGTTTTTAGCCCTCTTGCCACATTTTAAGATACTTTGGAAGAACAGTTAAAAATCAGGAAATTTTCTACTATTGGACATCATAGACATCACCCCTGTCACCCAGTCTTTGATTATGAAGCCTGTTACTGTTACTGGACTGTTAGTTTGAGCTCACTAGAATAAAAAGATCCCCAAGGTCTCTCACCTTCTCTGGCTCCTGGTTTCACCATAGGGGAAATACAGGGCTCTCAGCCCATGCCTGGCATATTGAATTTTTTTTTTTTTCCACTGAGAACCAGGAATGCTTTTGAGCACCATAAGACAAGTTCTGTGCATGTGTCTTCCTTTTTGTCAGTCAGAGAGATTCTAGGGAGATTACTTTATTTTCCAGTATTACCAGAATGTCATAAAGATGTTAGTCTTTCTTATATTAAAAGCAATGGGATATTTGCCACTGGTTTTAATGAGGACAGGATCAGGGCCAAGATCCTAACTGAAGGGTTGTTTTTTAAAAAAGAATTATTTCATACCAATGTTCTCTTGGTTGTGCTTTATCTGGCTAAACTTCATATTCTGTGTTAAGTATTTGTTTTTAACTGGATAAGGCCAGAATCATTTTGATTGGCAATTATTCTTAAATGAAGGGCTTAGAAAGCCTTCATAAAAGAACTGTGCTAAAACCTTGGGTTTAAGCACAGTTTAATTATTTTTTTAAATTAATTCTGCATATTTTTAAAATCTATTTGATTGTAACATTGGGTAGAAATTGCATCCTCAAATAAAACATCTTGGGCTAAGGAACTATATTCTCAGTCCACATTAAGTTAGTTTTTAAATTGGTATAAATACTTTCGTTTGTATAAAGCAGTTTGTGCGTAATACACTGTATTAGACCCTTCTTCTTCATGACCACAACCACAAGCCTTTTTAACTCAGGTCCTGAGAGTTATTATGTTTTTAATTTTGTCTTTGATTCCAACTGCACATATTGATCAATCTTAAAATTTATAAGGATTGCAATTGTAAAAATGTCAAAATATGCTTGAGAAACAGACCATCAAAAACAGGATCCAGGTAGATTTTTCCCTCCATTTTATCAGTTAAAACACAAAGGTAAAAACATTAAATGAGAAATAAAAATATATTTAATTATGCATTCACTTGAACACTATACAATGTCTTATGAAACATCTAAGGTTACAATAATGAAAATAAGAAAGAAAATGTTATCTTCCTGTATACCTTCAGTTTTCCTTTGAAGTTTAACAGCTCATTATGTATTATTTTTACTAGTGGTAAATCAATTTTTTCTTTTGATTTTACTGATGTTTCATTGAGTTATCAGTGGGAAAAAGTATTGAAACCATAATCCCTCAAACTTGTATTTTTTTTATGTGACACATTTTTAATTAATTCACTTATCTATTGTTTTGTCTTACAGTGTTTCACCATTTTAATTCGTAGTGGCCCTTGATTATACTTTGTGAATGACTGTGAAATGTCGCTGGTACAGCTGCAGCAAAACTTACATTTTGTTTACTGCGCTTGGCAGCCTCTTACCCATCTGCATGTCGCTACGTCACCAAACTACAGAGCCATATATTTCTGTTAAGACATAAATAAAGTTTCAGTTCAAGATCTTGTTATTTTCTCTAAGCTATCTGCACTATATATTCTCTCTTACCTTAAAATATTTTAGAATACTTTATAGAAAACATCCATATAACTTACAATACCTTATAGCATGTTACAAAATATTATTGAGAATGATACTGAGTCAAGAATGACAAGGCAGACAAGCTCAGTTTTCTTAAGAAAAATCATCAGATATTGCTTTCATTGTTCCTTACATCACACACAATTACAGATACTTCAGAACCCATGACATTCAACTATTAGCTAGTCTTCAGTGCCTACAGACTTAATCCAAACTGATTGAAAACAACATAAGATTTTTGGTTATCTGCATGGAATTGGTTCCTGTGAGCAGTACAGCTTTCTTTACTTGAACATATGATAAAAAGCAAAACACTTTCATATCGAAGTAGTGCTGATATAAAAATTCAAGGCGACAGTTTTTGAAGGAGGTGTATCACTGCTTTTTTTTTTTTTTCTCCCTAAATTTAAGACGGCTTTGAGATTTCCTGTTGAAATTATGAGGGCATTATATATTTACATTCTTTAGGCATTCTTAGAAATCTAAATTTCTGTAAATAACAGTTCATTTTTCATCCTTATCTAAAGGAAAAAATGAAATTTCTCCCAGGAAAAAATATTTGAATGTGAACTTAACTGCATGTGCATGCTTAAAATTCACTCGACAGCATTTTATTCTAGTTATGAAGTTCAAAAAGGCTTAGTTGTCAAGGAAAAAAGCTGATTTTGCAGTTATCAACAAAGATAAAAATAGCCACAAGGACCTGCTCTTAATAGAATTAGGTGTTACTGTCAAAAATGAGGGGAAAAGATATTGCTTTTAACCTTTCAACCATAAACTATTATATTGTACTATTATAACAATACTATTCCATTTTATAAACTGTCACTGGTAATAAAACTGTAAAATTCTCTACATTTGCTGTAGATTTACAACATATCTCCCCGGTTTAGTTCTGGAAAAGATTTGAGGTGACCTATTGCTTGATTTTGCTCATTATTTGAGGCAGGGTTGAAAGCCAGACTCAGGTTTATTGCTGTCACTTCATCTGAGGGAATGGCCCCTGGCTTTCAGAGGCTCCGAGTATTTTTTTGCTTCTACTACACTGAAGTGTTTCAAGATTGTACTGAAAATACTACAGCAATTCAACTCTACGTTAAAGCGTTGGTCTGAATTTAGTTTTGTTCTAGTGTATGAAAGGCTTGTGACAAAATGGACAAAATTATCTTATTGGTTTGATTTTCAGGAGGTAGCAAATACTCAAAATTGTAATAGCACTCCCTTTTTTTTGGAAATTCCTTTTCCCCTCTCCAGGCTTCTGATACTCCATCAGGAAGTTTCAGATCTAACTAGGTCTTCCAAAGGTTTCCTAGTATTCTGTCTCAGTGATTTGTAGTTGAGGTAAAACCCTAGTCCTACTGAAAATAAAAGCAGCACTTGATTTTATATTACTCATAAAATGTAGCCAGGAAGCCAAAGGAAAAGAAGCACCCAATAAAAATGAGAATCTCATTCTGAGATCAAGACTATACACATTTCTCTCAGAAGTATCAACAAAATAGCCCATGCATTTTCCCTGGCTTAAACTTTACTATCAAATACATAGCTAAAAATCCTCTTTCCCCCTTATTTAAAACAAAACCAGAAGGCAACACCCAGTTGATTTCCATGATCACAGCATGAACTTAGACAACTGTGTTGGCATACCTGAAATGGAAGCTATGATACAAGTGGTCAGATACAAGTGGTCAAAGAATTCAGTTGAGTGGTCAAGTTATTATGCTGCTGAAATATTTGATCCATCAAATGACAGCTTCAGGGAAGAGCTGAGAGAAGGAATGAAAGCCAAAAAAGAAAGATCGCCACCTTCTGCTGTTATATGACTTCAGTAAAATCCAGATGAGTCTTGGTTTTTTAAGGTTTTTGTTATCTTTGTGTAATGCTACCAGACAGCTGGCTTATTTTAGGAAAATAGTTGTTGTTTCTTGCAATAATGATAACTGCTTGTTTAAGTTTACATTATGTGAGTCTGATTTAACTTCAGAGCAAATCTAAATCACCCTTTGGGACCACAGGACTAAGCAGGGGCCCTGGAACCTTAAGGCTCCGTACTGAGACAGGTATGTCCTGAGTCTCAACTGGAGTAAAAGCTGGGTGACTGGGATTACCCACAGACATTAGAATCTAAAGAAAATCCCCTTGGTACAACCCATGACAACAGGAAAACATGCATGCCTATCCTAGAGAGTCAGATCTGTTAAGATAAGAAATAACTAATTGGCTCTTGGGGTGGAGGTGATGAGACCACACTTCCTGGCCTCTCCGTGAAGGCTGGCAAAGGAGCAGAATGACACCAGATTTAAGGGTGACCAATTCTTTAATTTTCATAAGGAAGAAGGGCAATGGGCTCTCTGGTAAGGGAATGGGAAATTACATTCCCAAGGTCACAGAAACAGTGTTCTGTTCGGCTGGCACAAGGGAATTTAACTTCCTTTCCCTTTTAGTGTGTCTTTTTTTAGACATCTATGTCTATTTTTTGATGTTTCCTAATATACAAAGATCTGATAACTTTTTTTTTTTTTTAAGGGATGCATATGATACACAAAAATTTAGAAAGAACTGGTTTATTGTAGTAAGAAAAAGTCTCAGGATTAAAATTCAGTGGGACACCAAACAGTTAATCTTTTGCTAATTCACAATTGAGAAAATCTATAATTTGCTTAGAAGGTGCCCAGTATTTCTGAGGTGCAACCATAGAGAACTAGAATTAGGTTTACACTTCAAATCATCACCCTCATTTTCAGACAGGTAGCTCACATTTTTTGGAATTACCTTTTACCTGTGTAAGACCTCTACCCTTTTGTCTGGTCTTTAATTCTGGCTACAAGGAGCTGCTCTTGCAGCCATTTCTCTATTCAGCTCCTTGATAATGTCATGGGATGGAGATATTCAAAATTCCTATAGACATATATAACCATAAAAGATAATAAATTTGCATTAGTAGCAGTAAAAAAAAGCACATTAAGCCTCTTGACTTTGCTGAACAGCTGGGAGGGATGTCTAAATATTTTCTTTTGCAAAAGGTTTATGTCTACAACATCTGAAACCCTCACTTATCCTGGTACTTTTGACTAATTCCTTGACAAGGAAAATAAATCTCCTGTATTCTCATTATGGTCATCAGTGGGGTTACCTGTCTGGATTTCAAAGGATTTTAACAAATTATATTACATAGCTTAAAGTTGCCACATTGCTTTCACTCTGAATTCACAGCTACAGCTATGTAAATATGTTCTGGATTTTTAGAGACACATTTTTAATGGTTGTAATATGATAAACACGTTGAAGTACAAATGACACATTTACTTTAACTGATTTAATCTGTTACTTACAGCATAGGGTTTTTCCCAAATCTTATATTAGTCTGACTACTGTAAATAGTATCTGTTGTTTTACTGACTAATGTTTTGGTATGCTCTTTCTGGAAACAGATAATTATTTGATAAGATGTTATTTAGAACTCAAAACAACTGATTTTTACTAAAGAATCCTGAATATCCCAGGAGCCACTTAGGAGCAAGTAGATTGACCTGTGCAGGAGGAGGCATTATAATAGTTATCAATGGCTAAGAGACATCCACTGAGGGAGAGTTCAGCTTATGAACTGCTTTGGATAATAAGCATTTTATATATAACTGGAAGCAAAGAGACCATTTAGCTTATTTTTTCACCAAAGACATCCAAAGAAGCATGAAATAATATTATAATACAAATAGTATCATCATCACCTTTAGCTATTGCCAACATTTCAGACTCACCTTTTAATTTGCTAGCATTTATTTTTAACTACTAAGTAGTCAATAAAAGTCAGAGTTGGAGAGGCACAGAAGTAAAGATTACATCACAACTGCACCAGCCCTAAATATCACCCAGAACTGTTTTTCACTCTGCTTTCCTAAGTATTAAATTCACCCAAGTTCTGAACTGCAAGAGGTAAGGATTATTACAGAAATTTAATTTCTGAGCATTTGAAGAGAACTAAATTGTGATCTGGTTTTAATAATTGGACTTACCAATAGATTTACAGCAGCTGAAGATGTGCTGTTATCACTAATATTAGATACTGGCTTGATTTTTCAATGGAGAAATAGCTAATAGACAGACTGTTTGTATTGCTAAAGAAAATGTTTTCTCACCCAGGCTTTCAGTCCTGGACTTGGCCTACGTTTTCTTCATATGCTCAGACTTTTCTCACATTAGGCCAGCTCTACTGGTAATGTACATTATCACAATGACCTCATTTTCATGTAGTTCTTCACATTTCTCAGAATCTGGAGAATGAAGGACCAATTCATTTGGCTAGGATAATATTAAATATACACTTAGGTCCAGAAAAATTGGAAACTTACTTGTTGATGCTGGCTACAATAACTGTCTATTTTTATTGTATTGTTTTTCTTTGCAATACACCATTACAAGTTGGAAAACGCCCTAAAACTTAAAAACGAGCTCAGAATGCTGCAGTCCAAAGCATTAGCATTACTCTCCACTAGAGCTATTGACAGCAATAGTTAACTGTGTTAAATAGTGAAAAAAATGTAAAAATTAGACACATCTTAATTTTGAACCAAGCCCTACCTTGTGTTGTAAGTACACTTTAAAAAAGTATAGTAAAATACTTTTGTGTACATACAGTGTGGCAACTACAACTGCAGGTTGTAAGAGAAATGTCCTAGGAAAGTGTTCCAGCTTCTGTATGGCAGGCATTAAGGAAATCAAAATTTCAATGGGAAGAAACAGATCCTGAAGTAGGAAGAAAGCAAAACTGACAACATATTCACCACATGCTTCTCTAAGTAACTCAAATTTATGTCAGTGACAAATACTAAAATGAGATGTGTAGCATTGCTTTAATACTCTGTGTGCTAATGACAGTATTTCATCTCTATGTAGATGTTAGACACAATGTTTTCATATTTACCATAGATTTGTAAATTCCAGCACGTAACTTTTCATCTATTTTTCCAATGCAGTTTTGGTAAAGCTCATCAGCAAGCATCATTCAGGAAGAATTTTTAAATGATTTTTGGTTTGATGGAAATTTCATTTGAATGGAGAAGTTTCTGCATCTTCTCTCATTTTCATAAGCAATAATAGCTGCTCACAGAAAGACAAATCGTTTCATCAAACAACTTGAAACATTTTGAAAGAACTTGTACCATAGAGAATCTGGTAATTGTCACTGCAATGGTTAGAAAAGTCTTTAACAGAAAAAAAATTGTTTACAATTGCATGTAAAATTTCAAAGTATGACTTCAGCATACCGATTCAGCTACTTAGTGATGTGGAAAGGTTAACAGCATGTCTTGTTTGCTATAATTAGCCAATAGTTTGTCACCAATCTTAAAATTGAGAGCCAGAGGCAAAAAATTCTTGTCTTATTGGTACATTTTTCACAGTTGGGACTGGTTTATTTTGTAAAGTTACTTTTGTCAATTTACATCAGTGTAACGTAACTTAAAATCTGTTTCAGTGGTTTTCATTTACCACTGCATATGCAATCTTTAAATTAACTGGAAGATCTTGAGGGAAATATCTCATTTGTAAAGAAGAGACGCTATCTGGTGGAAAACCAAGAAAAATGTGAGTTTCACCTTCAGCATACTGCTTTCCAGGGAGGAGTTTATCTCACCAGAAAGGAATGAAGATCTCATGTCAGTCAGTGAGAGGGATTCTCTTACATCCATGCAGAAGGAGTGCCTCATAGACATGTGTTGGATAAAGCAGTGCCAGAAGATGAATGAAAATATTTTTAAAAATACTGTGATTAAAATTTGGATATAGGTCTCATAACATTAATATTTACTTGCTGATATACAAGATTAAACAATGATTTTATGACAATAAATTCATATCATTTTATGCAATATTTTCATCAAATTAGATAATTGGTAGAGGCAGAATGAAAAAAAAAAATCTATTTTAAGTTTTTTAATGAGTTGATTTTATTTTGTAGCATACAGAGCTCCGAGAAACTGAATAGCACTACCAAAGCCAGATGGCACATGGGCAGAAACGAGGCCAAATTCCCAGTTTCAGTCATTATGTTAAATATGTGCTGATTTCCTGGTGCAGGCAGATCTCCATAAGAACAGTATCACTTCACCTAGACTTTAACAAGTTGGAATTAACATCCATACCACTCAGTGTATATCTCACCTGCTGCATGTGACTAGTGGACTGTCTGTGATATCTTTTGGTGAGCAGTTCTATAGCTTGACTACTTGATAAATAAAATGCCTACTTTTGTTCTGTTAACTGCTGGTTTTATTTGACCCTGTACTAGAAAACACAGAAATGAACACTTCCGTTCTCTTCTTCTCACATTTTTACAGGCTTCGGGAAGAGCCCTTCAGTCATCTCTTTTACGGCTTGACAAGTCCTAGTCTATATAAGCTGTTCTTTGTATGGAAGCTCTTCCACACTTTCAGACATCCTTCTTTGACCCTACTCCAGTTCTTATATCTTTTCTGAGATGGGAGGACAAGGTCTGTGCAGAGCAGGCAGGACATATGCACCTCCTAGAATATACAGTTATATACTGATGCTCTGTTTATTGCCTGTTCAGCACACACCAGACTCCCCAAAGACAGATAGTTCTTGCTGTCTCATTTTACAGCTTTGTAGCTTGGAAACATACCATTTCACAGGTAAGGGATTTCTTCTGCAAACTGTCTTTCTAAATAATGTGTTCTCCTTGGCGATCTGTATTTGATAGTAGGTCTCCACATATAGGCATGAAAGAGATAAATGTTATTTAAATTGTATATGAAAGTAAGAGTCTTATTGTTTGCTAATAGTGAATAGGGAAAAAACACACTTAGCTCAAAGTGGAATAAGACCATGAAGTGAAAACAGAATGAAATCCATCCTAGTAGAATGAACACATTTTCATTCTGGAAGAAAACATTCTTGGCTATGTCTTCTGAAGTGAGTTAGATCTGGGAAAGAAGGGAAGTTTGATCTGGTTCTGATAGAGATTTCAATACCATCTAGAGATAGAGGAGAACTCATTTAGAAATTCAATAATATTTGAAACAGTCTTTATCATTAATAGAATTTGAATAGTACCATATGTACTGAGTCTACAGATATGAGCAATACTCTCTACATGCTGTACAACTTGTGCTTCCATCCAGCCCCTAACGTATATAAAATGAGAAACATAACCCTTTCTCCATTCTCTTTTGCCCATTATGGATAAAATTACAAGCCCCTCTTGGACAACATAAGCTCCAAAGCAGGGATCAAAGACTGATTCAGCTGAAGGGACTAAATGGCCTACAGATATCTACAAACAGAAAAATGTAGATGCAGAGAAGGTAAGACAATGGTAACGTGTCTTTTTAAGAAACTGTATCTTAACAATATGCAACAATATATATTAATATCAGAGATGGAGTTAAGAATACTCTTACAGTAAGTCTGGAAAACATACTTAGTTGCCAGCTACTCATGGAACAGAGAGAACTGCTTAGAAGTGCTGAATTTACCAAGAATTTACACTGACTTGGCAACTGCCTAACATGAAAATTCACCTTAAAGAACCTATGTAAGCTTGAACAACCTTCATTTAGATTGAAAACTAATTTGCACACTATGAAAAGCCACCTGAAAGTATAAAAAGAAATAATTATTTCTATATTAAGCATTGTTACTGTACATTATATACACCAGCTCCAGTTTAAGTTAACTCTAAAACCCACAGTATTCCCTGATACCTAGTGCTAAGGTTCTGCTCTTTATTTTGGAAGTATTGTCACTTTCACAGTCATAGGTTGAGAGATAAGTACTTCGCACTAGAGCTGGTTTTCTTTTGGTTTAACCCATCTGTGTGTGAAGTCTTCCAAATCCAATTGTTTCCACTAAGCTGGTGGTATCATAAGCCTTTTATAGTTAAAAATAAGATCTAGTTCCTCCTTTTGATAATGTACAGTCAAAAAAAGGAACTTGGATTTAAAAGAGTAGTACAAAATTACCTTAATTTCAAAATCAAAACTAAAACCCAGGGTTGTTAGGTTATATTCTTGAATGTATTAATAATTAGCTCTCTAGAACTTTGTCATAGATACTGAGATCAGTGAGAGGTAGGAGCTAATACGGTTGAGGTTAGCTTATTCTGAGTTCTAATTATTTACTTGCTATAATCTGCAGAAGCAGACAGAAAGGGATTCAGTGTAGAAATATAAAGAAATATTCCTCCAGATGCCTGCAGATTCCTCTTTGTAAAAGTGGGCAGAGGAGAAGATAGAAAGGGATCAGGATGGGATCAGGAGGGATTGTGTTCTGTGTCTTTAGAGTCATGAATCTCCTTTCTGAAGAAGGAAACTCTTATTAACCAGACTTTGAAAACAATGCTGAAAACACCAAAAACATATTTAATGGTCTCTGTTAACAACTAAAATTGTGGATAAGTATGATCTTTACTGAGACATTAAACAGATTTAAGTATGACTCAGCCACACTAAGGCATATGAGCAACAAAAGTAAAACAGTGTCATTCTGCATTGATAAAAATTTACAAATGAATGACACTTTCTTGTAATTCACTAATTTAGCTGAGGAATAAGAAGGCATTAAAAAGATATCAAGTGGGGAGTGGGGAGAGAACTGCTACACTTAAACATTTTAATGGTATCTTTAGGTTCATTAGTTAGTTTTAGATATTAGCCAGAATGTTTTATAAATCACTCCTGCTATCTGTAACTGGCTCATCAATCCATAGTCTAGATAAGTTTCTTCAACCTCAAATTGCACCACCTTAGTTCAGAGAAGCTCTGTGTCTATATAAATTCTTTCAACTGGAATTAAATTTGATTTATCCAGCTCAGAAATGAGGAAAAAGCACAAAAAGTCATTGCATTAGAGAGATTTGGAAAGTGTTTCTACAAGCAGAACAGAAAGAGAACTTACATTCTTCCCTCTGTGAAACATCCAGCTAACACCTGTGTGTTTGCTTTATCACATTAATTTTAATGAAATAACACTTACAGAAAACTCATCTCCCTGTTCTCTCTTCTCCACCTTTCACCATTTCTTTGTCCCTTGATAGAGAGCCCATGTGGCTCTTCTTCAGCACTCAGGGAGAGATCTGCCTCTTGTTGCTGCTACCACAACTAAACAATAATAGGCAGCAGCATTAGAGACTGAGGAGGTATGGAAAAATTTCAACACTGTATATACACCAAGGAATTTCAAAAAGAGAGTGTTTCATCATAAATAAACATTATTGCACAGGTCAAATCCTGCCACAGTGTGTCTCTCTTCAATCCTCCTACATTCAATTGGGCAGCGTAAATGAAAGTGAAAATAAAGTTTAGAAGTGCTCTTTCTTGGTCACACTAGATTTGTCAGTCATAAATAGTTGTAAATATTCTCTGTTATTAGCAACAATTTCTTTTTGATCTTTACATAGAAAAAAGACACAATTTAGCCTAATTTAACTGTTTTATAAATCTAAGCTAAAATATCATCAGTGTAACAGTAAACAGAAAAATACACTAATATTGCAATTTCACAAGCTCGTACTGTGTAAAATCACTTCATAATTACAGGTCATGCTGTGCCTTTCAACAATGAAATGCTTTAACACCTATTTCATTAGTCTAGTCTAGCTGAATCTATTCCCTGACACATGAAATACTGATGAATCCTCATGTACCTCCTAACTCTTCATGTGCATTTGAAAGAGATGCATTGGGTATTGTTTTTGTTCTGGTTTAGTTAATCACAAAATCCTTCTTTTACAGAATCCCAGCCCCCTCTGGCAGACAGGGGTCAGTTTCCATGGTCCCACTATGGGACAGGAAGGAGCCTGGCCAGAGTTCCCCTCCTCCTTACCTGCCGTACTACATGTTCTTTCCAAATCTGTCCCTAAAGGACTGATAGAGTGAGAGATCAATGAATTTGGCATCAAGGTCACTTATAAAATGCCTGTGTCTCCTTTGACAGCCTAAGAAGAATGAACTTTTCCTGGCCGGGTCCTCTCAGGAGTTGTGGTAAGGAATGGCCCATCTGACCTAAGTTCAGATCTCAAGTGAAAGCAGCGGTGCAGAGAGAGCACATTTATTTTCTTAATCTTAGTTCTAAACAATTTTCACACTCCTCCCAGTCTTCCTGGAAAAGGCTCAGATTCGGTTTGGTTTAAGCACTGGGCAGAGGTTCAGTAAAACTGCATCTGAAACAGCAGTCTTTCTGAGAAGAGAGAATCATGTTCAGAAGAAAAATAAAGTAGAATAAACAGTTGAAGAAATCTAAAGCCTCTTCCTACTCCCATCTCTATGAAATATTAGCAAGTGATTAGATTATATTCCTCCTACTCATATTCTTTAATATAAGAAAGGGACACACATAGTTTAACTCCCAGCAGAAGTTCAGATTAGTCTGGAAAATACTGTTTTCTACTGGACTGTATTTACATTTAACCTGTTAGATAAATGCTCAGCTAAAGCCTCCTCTCACTTACACAAAGAATCTTACCAGTTATAGCACAGTTTGGTTGTTACATGAGGGCAGAATTTGTCCCAGTCTCTTCTATATGACCTGTGTTTTTGGTATGCTCCTCACAAAGATCTATCTTACCACCTTTGTGCCAAAATATTCTCAGGCTTAAGTAATTTTCACCCCCTCCTTCTCCAACCTTGAGACTTTAATCATGGCAGTTTGGCTTTAGTACAGGTGCTGAAAACTAGATTAGATGAGGGAGGGAAAAAGAACTTGATAGCGTGGTGTGGATTGGCATGAAGGCTGCATTGGCACTCGCGTGAGATAGTCAGGTTACTCGAGAGTAGTAAAGACTCAAGAAAATTATCCAGGTCATCCCAATACCTCCTCACTTTAGCAGTTCTTGTAACAGGTCCAAAATATACTGTAAATGCTCATTTAGAACAATGAAACTGTTTTTGCTCAATATGATAAATCAATACCAAACATATGGCAATATTATTTAAGGAGATAATAATGCTTTTTCTAGAGTTGTTTGTTTCTTGATTGTTTTAGTTTTAAATCAATGGCATGCAACAATAGTTCACTAAATGTCTTTTGCTGAAGAACAAAAAAAAAATAGTTTAGATACCTGTGTAGGGTCTCTGCCTCTCTCTCTCTCCCCCTCTCCCTGTATATATGTTTATTAAAAATATATCTTTTCAAATGGCCTTCCAAGGCATTCCCTAAAGAAAACAGTAATTCAGTAAGTGGAAGATATTCTGAAAACAAGTTAAATCAAAGTCTTGCTTTAAACACAAACATTAAACCAGCAAGACAACCCTCTGCAGGGATGAACTGCAAATTTGAGGGGCACAGCACTGAAGGCAGACTCACCAAAGGAATTCCTTCTGAAACCTGGTGTTTCAGAATAACAGCAGTGCTGGTTCTTACAAGAGCAAGCCAGCAATATGCAAGCTCACTCAATATGTAAGCTGTGACATCATACATTAGCTAAAATTAAAGAAAACTTTAGTCAAAGCAAGGTGATGGATTCTCAGTTGACAACAGGATCAGCAGTAAGAATGTAAATTCAAATGTGAGATCACATCTCCCATCAATGAGATCAGTCATGATGTGTCTTCTGCTATTACATTTAGTGACCAACACCAGTACAATTTGCACCAAAGATATACGTGACTGCATATCCACGTGTGGGGATCTCTTCCATACTAACATTTCTTTATAGATGATCCCCAGAATCAAGAAGCTCAGTGCAGTTTTATATGTCCTGTACATTTTAACATGGCCTAAAAAACGGGAAGAAGGGAATAAGGCACAGTCATGCGTAGCTCTAACAGGAGCTTTTCAACAACTGTTCAAAATAATTTATAGTATTCAAATTTCACCTTCTTTTCTGGAAGGCTCTGCCTTATTAAAGTTATAACATAGGTAAAGAAATAACTTGCATATGGCACATGCTTTGCAGCTGTCCAAAGTCAGTGACCAGAGATAATGAAAAGGTCAGGCAGACATAGCACTTGTCTGGATCTGAACAGCATGATGTGAGAGGGGCCTGCAATGAGGCGCACCTCAAGCTGATGTAGAAACCTCTTCTTAACTAGAAGTGGTAAGACTGACACTTCAAACAGCAATTCTGTCTTCCCATGAGCTTTGGCTTTTTTGAAATGCGACTGTGGGCCCATCACATTTCCCAGGCAGTCTGAAAGTGGATGCTTCTTTGTACTTGCCATCTTTTCTGATACCGCTTTCATTAGAATCCCCTTTTACACAAAAATCAGTGTAGAATTTAAGACTGACAAAGATATGCTTATTAGAACTCCTCACAATTATTTTTAAATGAGTTGAAAATAGAGAGATATACTGATGGATTTTTGGAGAGGAGGAGAGGAGAGGAGAGGAGAGGAGAGGAGAGGAGAGGAGAGGAGAGGAGAGGAGAGGAGAGGAGAGGAGAGGAGAGGAGAGGAGAGGAGAGGAGAGGAGAGGAGAGGAGAGGAGAGGAGAGGAGAGGAGAGGAGAGGAGAGGAGAGGAGAGGAGAGGAGAGGAGAGGAGAGGAGAGGAGAGGAGAGGAGAGGAGAGGAGAGGAGAGGAGAGGAGAGGAGAGGAGAGGAGAGGAGAGGAGAGGAGAGGAGAGGAGAGGAGAGGAGAGGAGAGGAGAGGAGAGGAGAGGAGAGGAGAGGAGAGGAGAGGAGAGGAGAGGAGAGGAGAGGAGAGGAGAGGAGAGGAGAGGAGAGAGGCCCAGTCTTGCAAGTTAAAGAAGATTCAGTAAATCTTTCAGTTTGAACTAAAAATTCTCCACTTTCATCAAAAGACAAACATATCTTCAAAATTTTTTTCTATTCTAAGCATAAATCTATCATCTCCTTTTAGAAGGTATTTGGCTTGCTCTGTGCTTTCGATATGCTGGTATGAACTAACAGTTTTATTTTTGTTATCTGCTAAATCTATTAACTTAAAATATCCTTCTGTAACACTCTTCTAATGCATCTAAAATGAATATATTGTAAGGGAACTGTAGCCAAAAACTATATAACCTCTCTTATACATTAAATTTTAATATGGCTATGGAAACAAGCCCTCAAAATATGAAAATCCATTCTGACCTTTTGTATATAAAATATGCATATGATTCACACTTGATAAATGAGTTTTTAAACTGGATGGGGTTTTTAGGAGGAAATGACTAATTATACTGCAGGCCCCACTCTTTTCATCTTTCCATCTGGCACAATTTTTTTAAAAACTATACTTTTCTTATGAATTAACAGTTTGTAACAGTTTTATAAACTTAAGTGAGTCTTTCACAATGATTCTTACAGGTATTGATTTCTCAGTCTAATTATTAGATAAATTGGATCGGTGGGCCAACGTTAACGGGGTGAGCTTCAACAAGGCCAAGTGCCAGGTCCTGCCCTTGGGCCACAACAACCCCATGCATCGCTACAGGCTTGGGGAGGTGTGGCTGGAGAGCTGTCTGGAAGAGAAGGATCTGGGGGTTCTAATTGACAAGCAGCTGAACATGAGCCAGCAGTGTGCCCAGGTGGCCAAGAAAGCCAACGGCATCCTGGCTTGTATTAGAAATAGTGTGACCAGCAGAAGTAGGGAAATGATCGGCCCCCTGTACTCTGCACTGGTGAGACCACACCTTGAGTACTGTGTCCAGTTTTGGGCACCTCAATACAAGAGAGATATCGAGGTGCTGGAGCGAGTGCAGAGGAGGGCAACGAATATGGTGAAGGGCCTGGAGAACAGATCCTATGAGGAGCAATTGAAGGAGCTGGGACTGTTCAGTTTGAGGAAGAGAAGGCGAAGGGGAGACCTCATCACTCTCTACACCTACCTGAAAGGACATTGTAGAGAGGTTGGTGCTGGTCTCTTCTCACAGATAATTAGTGACAGAACAAGAGGGAATGGCTTTAAACTGCAACAAGGGAGGTTTAGACTGGACATTAGGAAAAAGTTTTTCACAGAAAGAGTGGTCAGACAGTGGAACAGGCTGCCCAGGGAGGTGGTGGAGTCACCATCCCTGGATGTGTTTAAGGGTCGTTTGGATGAGATGTTGGGGGATATGGTGTAGGGGAGAACTTTGTAGAGTAGGGCTGATGGTTGGACTTGATGATCCCAAGGGTCTTTTCCAACCTGAATGATTCTGTGATTCTGTGATTATCTTGTCAAATTGTTTTTTAGGAAAGGAAGCATACTATTGTTAATCTTTCATTCACATCAAAAAGCTTTTAAATTTACACCAAACAAGGTTGTGATTTGAAAATATTTTATTTTTAAATATGGCTAATAACCACTTTTCCTGTTTCTACTATTAAAATAAAAAACAGAAACTGAGATATATATCAAGCTCTGTAATGTAATGTAATGAACAGGGGCATCATGCAACATTTATATCCACAATAGGTATTCTTAATTCAAAATTTAATGTGAAAGATTTTTCTTATGCAACTCCAACCACAGATGATCTCAGCTGAATTTTAACAAGTTGTAATGGTGAGAATTCTCCAGTATCACCAAAGGGAGCTGCAGCCACAGCTGAGGCTGGCGGGCACCTCTGGAGTTCGTCCAGACCAGCCCTGCTCAGAGCAGAGTCAGCCAGAGCCAGTTGCTCAGGACTGTGGCCAGTCAGGTTTTGAATATCTTCAAGGACAGAGATTCCACAACCTGTCTCAGCAACCTGCTTGTGTTTGACCACACTCACAGCACAAAAGCTTTTTCTAATGTTTAAATGGAATTTTCTATATTTCAGTTTTTGCCCATTGCCTCTTGTCCTATCTCTGGGCACTGAGAATAGTCTGCTCTCTCTTCTTTACTCCCCCCATCAGTTATTTATGCACACAGATAAGGTTTCCCTGAGCCTTCTCGTGTTTGGGCTAAACACCCCCGCTTTCTCAGTCTCTCCTGGTACAGCAGATACTTCAATGACTGAAGCCATTAGCATCCTTTACAGAAGGTAGTGTGGGTATAATGTGTCCTTGTTGTACAGGTATCAGAATTGGATTTCAATATACAAAAACTCTATGTGTCTTCTGTGTATTGTTGTTTACTTCATTAATAACCTTAATCAAGTAGTGCAGTGCGAGAACCACATTTCACCTTTCCCTGTTTGACATGCTAACCTATTTCTCTAGCCTGCATATAAAATGGTGCAGAAATTCTTTTGAATTTTGAATCATCTACTGTGTATACCAAGATATTATCCTGTACAGAAATATCAATTTTTTTTTCCCCAAAATTTGTCGTGATTACCACAAATGACAGTTCATAATTCTGTTGGAACTGCCAGACAGAAAAGAGTGAACATTTTTGTCTTTCATGTTTCCTTTTGAACTTGATTCCCAGAACTTCTGTGTTCCAGTCCATTGTAATAGTAATATAAAGGCTAATGAGTTTATTTTTATAGATAGTTTTCATTTAACAGGAAAGTAAAATTCTTAGAAACAAATTACAGCTAAGATCTTCAGTCACCAGTGAGCACAAGTCTTAATTAGACAGTAACAAGTACCTCCAACAGAAGAATATTCAGAAACTGACTCCAGAAGTGTTGTCTGCTCGTATCAGATCTCATTCCAACTGGAGATGAATAAACACTTCCACTGTAGGAAAAATGTGAAAAGCTAAAGCGAATAAAAAGCTCTGAGCAAGAATGAGAAGGCACTGAAAAGTAAAGCAGCATAAAACCCAGTATCAGTGCACATCGACCCTTTATGTCACCGAGTTAAGAAGTGATAAGCATCTTCTCAAAGGAGCTGGCACATTCACTTAAAATATAACAGCCATTTCCAGAAAATGGTTAGAAATGTGGAGTTAAGAACAGAGGTAAATCAAAGTCACAGAACACGTATATATACTTAGTGTGCATACATACATGTCTGAAATGGGGAGGACAATATCATTTTCAGGTCCATCAATTGCGATCAAATTACCTAATTTTGCATTTCTAGCTCACCATTTTGTTAATTATCAGGATGTTACAGCTGGTTAATTTGAAGATGTTGAAAAAAAAAAAGGAATATGTACCATAAATTACATTTTCTTTCCATATTTTCTCTTAGATTTGTCTTTTTTGCTAAGGTTTGATATAGAAAACCTGATAAAATAAGGGCAATGGATTTTAGCAAAATAGTGAGGAGGATTTTAAGTCAACAAGAAGAGCAAAATTATTTAGTATAAAATTATGTTTACTTAAAATATATTATTACCTCCTCACTCTCAAACTTCAAAATTCTTTCTATAAAAATAGATGTACCATTTAAATAAGTTCAGTGTACAGCACTAGAGAGATATCATTACAGTTGTTCCTGCTGAGTTATTTTTGATCTTCAGTATTATACTGTTTCAATTTAAGACTATTTTACATCTATTCTCCAAGATTTGTCCTGAAAAAGAGTACTTTCCTCTCTACTTTTTAATTATTGAAGGTCTGTTTTTCCAAACTTATTGTAAAATCTTGATTTCTGTTCATAAGAATAACAGTAATACTGCTATTTTCAGTATTTTAAATACACCTCCATATTAGAGATACGACCAAAATATAATGAAATACCTTAGTATGCACCATAAACCTATCTCTAATAACAGCCATAGTTGGAAAATTTGGTATTGAAAAATAAATTATTTTTTTCTATATTTAATCAACATATATAATTATGCCTTTACTGCCTCAATAATAGATATACTATATCACCCATTCTTAAAAAGAAGTGGACATAATTCAGTAGACAGATTACTGCTAAAAATATTTCCCTTTTCTTTCAATTTTCTTTTTGTTTCAGAAGAGACTAAATAAAGACAAGTACAATAACTTTTGCACTTTCAAAATGTCTGGATTGTTTTTCTCACACATCAACAGATCTACCTGAAGATTAAAATACTGAATTAACTAATTTTCTCTGTAGTTATTTACACATCCATCTGCACATATGCAGTCATATGCCATAAATATATCAGCCAATACTAAAGAAATCTGAGAAAAAGAAGAAAATATGGTACATGATCTTTTTGTTCTTTTGCCATAAACAGGATTTCAGAGAGAAAGAAGTTGTGCCAAATGCTAAAGCTTCTCAGCGTCAATGGTTTATGGAAGTTTATGATATAAAACACATTCTTCAGGATTTCAGCTCAATTTTTTTTTCCCTGATGTAATATTAATACTTTCATAAATATGGCTGATAAGATGCTGAACAACATTATTTCCAACTTAAACCTACTTCTTTCTCCCACAGTATAATAATGATGTCATTTAGCCCACTTGAGTCAAAGTAAACCATGCTATTAATATAGCAGACTGCTAAATGTAAATCTAAAGAATCCTTTGAATTATTTCTTTAAAGGTTTTCTATCCTGTAGTGGTTCCATGACAGTACATTTTAAGGGCAATACAGAGGAAGGTCATCAGTCTGAAAAAAATGAACACTTAATTCAGATCCCAAATATGCCTTCCTCTCTAGATCCCAGGTGTATTCTCCTTTCTGTTGTATGCAATTGTTATAACTGTTCAACAGACTTCCACTTACCAAGGAACAATTGCCATTCCTAGAGAGCAATTTATTGAACAAAATCTTCTGTCCTCCTAGTCCACTTGGAAAAGCATGTAGTGGAAAGCAAAATGAAGGGTCACCTCCAGCATCAGAGGTGTGTGTCATTTGTGAGGGACAGGTTGGGAGCAACTTATATGAAGGATACAACATTGTAATGATGTTTATTTTTGCACAGCTATTTTAACAGGAGTCTTCAAGTTTGTTCTTTAAACATTGTGTAATCAAATAAATTGTGGATTAGTAAACTGACTGTAATGATTTAGCCCCTGCCGGGGTCTGAGACCACACGGCCGCTGCCCCTCCCCCACAAAGGGAGTGAAATACAAAGCCCCGGTCTGAGATAAGGAGAGGTTTAATACAGCAGTGCAATAGCAACACAACAAACAACAACAATAACAATAAGAATAACAGTAATAACAATGAACAGAGCAAAATATCTACCAATACAGCAGTGAGAGAAAAACCCAGCTGCGCCAACCCCACGCGATCACCGATTCTTCCCGCGCTCTGGCGCCTGGACATGACGTCAGCATGGTATATGAATAACCGGGCTAGAGCTTCCTACCACTGCTGGGGAAACTTAACCCTATCCTGGTTAAACCAGGACACTGACGAAGAAGAATAAATATTTAACTGTTTGAAAATTGGGGCTGGTTGTGGGGTTTCTGTAGTAAGAAAAGAAGACAAATAATCAAAATGCTATGTTTTGCTAATATGTGCTAATATATGTTGCCCTAAGGAAGTTAATATAATTAGAGACTATTTTGCAGAATAAGAGCCAGCAAGAATAAGAGCATCATTGTGTTGGATGCAAGATGTTGCATATCTCTAGCACTTTAGAAAACAAATATAAATTCTGTACTTAATGTAATTTGCAAGTGAAGTCTTCTCAGTGTCGATATTGCTAGAGTAAAAGAAATATAAATTCAAAATTTTTTCCATAACTTTGGGTGAGTTCATTTTTATAGTGCTTAATCTGGAAATATAGAAAGTCTCAACAAAGTTCACTTCTCCAACTGTTCATAGATTGCCTGATCAGCTGACCAGAAATAGGAGTATTATCCAGACTACCTGAGACTTAAGGTGAAAATGTACATAAATTTAAAGTTTTAGCAAGACTGTGAAAATCTGTTATGGTACAAAGTTTCCCTACTGACATAGTCTTGAGTAAACACTTCTTATTTATAAGGAAGACATGGCAGGAATACTTTCTCATTTTTATTTTCAAGGTAAATTTAATTAAAATAAATAATAAGAGAAATCAGACTTAAATAGAAAACCTTCTTCCAGTGAGTGAAAGATAATTCCTAAGGGATAAGGTTACAGATTCAAGGAACATGTTGATGAAACCTTCACATTTTAAGGCCATGACAGTATTGGCAGCCCTTCACTGTATAAAACATTCACATGGCACCGCCAGTATAGGTTTGCTTGTAATAGCAGTGCTATCACATTAGCACCACACTGTTCTGATTTTGTGTGTAGATTTACACAGAAACCTTGACACTGGACTACTCTGATTAATGTACTGTGCTTTCTAGTGGTTTGGCTTTATTTTGACAGGATCTAGTGCTAATAGTGCAAGTTTCCTTGCATCTGTGCATATTTTTTTCATTGCAAAACCTATGTGATTCTAAGAACCTACTCTAAGCATAACATTATACTGAAATTGTTTATGAACTGAACAAATACAAATGTGAGGTTTGGAAGAATTTTTAAGAATGTGACCCTGCAAAGACTGGCATGCCTTATTTTAATCCCTGCTCACATTTGAATCCCAGTCATATAGATTAAGAATACCAAGTCAAGGGAGGTGACGACACTGATGAAACTGAGTGTTTAGGTTTATGTTTATATGGGTATGTGCTTGTGTTGTGTACTATATACACACATATATAAGCATATTTTATAAATATAAAAACATATATATAAAAATATCTGTAACTAGAATAAATGTAAATGTTGGAGCATTTACACGTCAAGCGGGAGAGTTGAATTCACTCAGACTGGCTAGGATGAAGATAAGGTAGTCTTTGAATCTCACATCCCTTATGAGTCCTACCTTTCAATTCCTGGTGTAAGGAATATTTCACATTTGACAATAAATAGCAAATGTAGCGCATGTAGAGATAAGCCCTGTAGCCTGGCTATTAGGGTACTTTTCTGCTGTTTGAATCCAATTTCCTGAGGCTAAGGAAAACTACAACTCTTTTGTCCCATTTGCTAGGGAAGTATTGAAACAATAATTAAGAAGGAAGACATCTGAATCCCTCCTGGGTGCAGAAATATTTTCTTCAGCACAGGCCTCTTCCTGCCATACAGGCTGGCTTTAAGGAGCTTGCTGCTTAGACTCTGTGCAAAATGCACCATGAGGTGAGCGCAGTCCCTATGGAGAGGGGTGATCTCCCAGTTTAGACTTCCTTGGAGACCTTCAGATGTAGGTACTTCTCCCAGATGGACTACCTAAATAGCATTTGTGGGAAGAGATGTTTAGTCTTAAAACTAGACCAAAGGCAGTTTGAGTGTCTGACAAAAATACCCTTATGAGTGTCCCAACTTCACAGAACCACATGATCATGTGAGCTGTTTTTGACGTCTTTTTACTATTCCTGTTTATCCCCAGTTATTATATGGCAAGATTTCATACTTAAATACAAGATTGCAATTTTCACACTGGAGAACAGGGATCTAGAAAATAAATGCTTTGAGTTTAGTATTTCTATCTCTATCAGATTCAACTCAATGTTTGTAGGGACCCTTGGCACAGCCCTGCTATTGTGCTCTCCTGGGAAAAGCCTCTGCTTCATGCTCCATATCTACATGTTAGGATCCACATTAGCCCATGACACTTGAATGTCTGTTTCTGCATAAATCTACTTGAATACATTCCTGCTTCTGATTTTATCATGCTGAAACCTGGTGTTCTAACTTGAAGACAAAATGACTTAATATTTTTTTAAAATTAATGACAATATATTTTCCCTATTACTTTAACTCCTCACTCCCAAAAATTTCACTTGCTTTTGCATTTTTGTCACTCTTTTATAAATGATGACAGATCTCACATCTCCTTCATCCTAATTATTTCAATATATTCCATCCATGTGGCTCTCATTCAATTGTGTCATTTATTTCGCAAATGAATAGTGCATATGGTACCATTTTGCTGCATCTAAAGTGCAGTCATTCTGTTCAGTATGCAACTGAATACTGCATACACAGCTATTTCCATTTAGATCATTTACTCCAGAATTATGTAGTTGTCCAGGTATTACAACAGACTGTGTTTAGTGGCCAATGATAAACTCTTGGGTTTTTTGCAACATCAAGTTTTCATCAGCGCTACTGATTTTTGCACTAGACTTCAGATTTTATTCCCCGATGTCACAAAAACCAAGTGGTTAATTGCCTTTCTCTTCTGGAGATAGTATATGCTGCTATTACTAGCAGAAGATAATTTTTATTCATACTGTGCCACATAAAAATTGGAATTCTAACCCTTCAGATTCAAACTGATTATAAGATTTGTCACAAATATTTAAATTTACTGGGGAAATATTTAAGTCATCTAACTCTAGTTACTCATCCTAGTATCTAAGCTACCTTGACAGTAAATGGAACTCATTCCTGTGCTCTAACTCGCCTGCCTAAGAGGCCTATGATTTTCTGTCAACCATATATAAAACCTAGAGTTTTATCTGAGGTGGTTCAAAGAAAATATAATGAGGACTTTCTGCTGAAACAACCCATGTTGTTGCTGTTGACATATTACACTTGTGTTTGTACCTCAGCTTCTTGGCGCTTCTTAAATGTGCTAGATTTGCAACAGTCTGGTAAAACAGACATCTCTTCTAATATCTGACCTAGCAGAGAATATTGGAATACTAAAAGTTCATGGCCAGCAGAACACTTCATTATCACATTATAATAGCTACATAAACAGAAAAAGTAAAAGCTGGCTAGATTTGTAACTGCTGTAAATCAAAACTGCTCCGCTGATTTCAATAAAGTGACACCCAGTTATCTGAGTCAGCAAACTTAAGAACAGTCATTCTCTAAAGAATATTTACATCTCAAGTGCACTTTCTTTGGGGACTGTTCTCATCTAATCAGAACAGACTCACTACTCAATAAAATGAAAGTCCTTTTTTTCCATGAACAAGGTGCAACACGATGAAGAATCACATGCCCAAAATAACATTTACCTCAAAATAACAAATATTACAGTGCTTTCATTCCTGAATATCAAAGAAAAGACAGTGCTTGTGTCCTGTTCACTATACTACAACTTCATCAGGAGCTGTGGAAATACAACAGATGATCTTTCTGTACAGTTTGAAACATAGATTTTAAGACCTGGCTTGATCTCATCTGACTTTAATCATTGTATGGACGTTCTGGCCTGGTACACCAGTGGACACCATCAACTAGTACACTATAGAAGATGAAATGCCTCTACAGGCTTTTGGAGAAACATGCTTGGAAACAACCCTTTCACCCTTTTTACAGATGTAGTACTGGTTCCTAAAGTATTTCTTGGAAAGACATTGGTGGAAACATTTCTAAGTAAGGTAGACGGCTTTCTGCTGTGTCAGTATCATCCCTGGTTCTAGCTAGATGTGGAGGTCACTGGATACTGCTGACTCTGCAGGAATGTGTCAGCCTTGTCATTCAAGCCAAGATGCCCCCAGCTCTTGTTTTCCCAGGGAAGTAGCTTCTTAGGCCACTTGTCTATGTCATCTTCCCAGAAGGTATGCAGCCTAGGACTGGAGGTGTCATGACACTGAAGAGGCACAATTCCAGAGGGCAACAGCCTGTTCACTTGTAGGAGGGGAAAAAAGACTAAACACCTAGAAAGTAAAAGTAATAAAAGAAAAATTAATTTTATGTCCCCCAGAAGGTATTATATCAGAATTCTCTTTTCCTTCCAGTTTCCTCTTTCCATAGTTTGAATAAAAGCAAACATGCAAGCAAGCAAGAAAAAACCCTGGCAAAACTCTATTATACAGCTAGCTTCACTTATGCCTCCACTTGCTCCCAATGACTGTATACGCATGAGTTACGTTAGTGTATGGCACACTACTTTTACAGGATTTCTCCTTGAATGTGACTGTATTCTGAGGGGGATTTTTCTGAAGGGTGTGGATGCTTTATAAGGGTTGGAAATCTCCCTTGGGGAAGTTTTCATGTCAGCTAAACAGTCTGTAGAACTGTACAAGTGTTCTGCATTAGAGTTTTTACATAGTCTTATGCATACACAACCATAATTACTACATTTACTTCTTGCTCTTTTTTTTTTGTTTTCAGGCTCTAAAATATTTTTGCTAGCAGAATTTTGCAAATACTTCCAAGTTTGAATCTGAGATTATTGCTCTTCCCAAAAGAGACACTGCCAGTGCCAACACAGTTCACGGATGACTGGATGTTATTAAAATTGAAATTTATCTTTTTTTTATGATGGTACTGACAGCTCAATATTAAGAAATGAAAAATAATCTTTTAACTTCGTTATTTTTTATCTACCTGTTTGAACTTTGACAAGTTCAGTTGGTTTGATTGCTGCTGGATGTATCTTTTTCTACTTAAATCTTTGTTGAAAAGAAAGGAGAATTTATTTCATGTTCTGTGTAAAGTACTGCCTGGTTATTATCCCGGCAATTGTGATTGCAAGTTTACAGTATTCTCTGAATTCTGAAAAGTGATTACATGAAGAGAGTATCTGCATGTCACATTATGCATTAGACCAATTCTCAATTCTTGCTTCTCTCATTTCCATCTTCCAGTACATCAGGTCTTTGATTTGAACCTGCATGCTACAATTGCTCTTTTAACTTTCCATAACAGAGATCTCCACATTGCAACAGGCTTCATTTAAACCAGGATACTAACATGACTTCTGTTAACTAACTACAAACACCTCTGACAGTTTCTTGGTTCATTGCCAGCCATATTGCTGCGGGAGATTCCTTCTCGCTGGTGTTCTGCACTCTACCACCTGTTAGTGACAGCTCCTCGCACGCCTGGGTCCATTGTCCCTTATGCCATGCTCTGGAGGTGACAGGGCTGAGCATGATGATGTAGTGCCAACTGTACAGTGTTTTGTTTGCTGTGGTAATACCGTTCCATAAAACAGTGTCTTTTGGTATTAAGACTCCTCAATTTAACATCTGCAAAGAAACAAGGCAGCTCCCTCACTAGAAACAAAATGGAGCTGAGAAAAGCATATTTGGCTAAGTTACAGTGCTGCTACTAACCTTAGCACTGAATATATTGCTTCAGACCTCCTGTCTTCAGTTCATTAGTCAAAACTCTTCTGACACAAGCATGGTTTTGGTATGTTTCTATCTCACAGCCCTTGTTTCTGTCAGTTTTGATGTTGTTGCTATGTATAAAATCAAACTGAGTCTTGTTTTACAACCCCAGTGTTGTCCGTGGAATCTGAGCAGTGCAAGAGCTCCATTAGCAATGTTATTCTTCTCTATGGTCACTGTCACACTTAATTTAGCTCCAGTTTTATTTTTTGCCATAAAACAGCATTCATGGCTACAGTAATTCTGTTACCACAATAATCTGAGTGCCAGTAAAGGACATTAATGATTTAATAAAGAAGTACGTGGCTTAGTTTACAGTCCCCAGAGGACGCTTTGCCTGAGGTGGGACAACTGCAAGCTGTATTGATAAGTGTCCAGCCCTAGGGCTAACCACAAGTCAGTGCGCTGTCTGAGAGTGGTCTGCTTTGGTTGGGCATCAACTCACAGACTGTCAGGGGCTGGGAGTCCTGAAGCAAATTCAGGACAGAAAAGACTGTTTGTTCAGAGGGCTCTGGAAAGGAATTGAAGACTTGACTTTGCTGGTAAGGAGAGCTCTGTCAAGAAGAGGTGCTTTAGGGTAAAGTAGTTCCCCAGTCCCCAGTAAAGTACACTTTCCAAATGCCATAAAACACATGGATTGAAAACACATGCTTGTGGACATCTGTCTGTCCCTCTAGCGATAAATGAAAGTCCAGCATTTTGTTATGCCTCTATGAGAAGATTACCAACTTACTGGCAACCAAAGGGTATGCATCTTGTCCCCTTAGCTGTCTGTGGGTGCCTCCTAGCTCTTGGATGCTCTGTCACTTTTAATGCCCTGTTGCTTGCTGTAGAAGGGGAAGAGTGAAAATGGCTTGGCGATTGATCAAGGCTCTGGCTGAAATTAATGATGGCTCAGAGACTGATATGGTAGAAAAATCCTTTTTATAGCTTGTCTTCACCAAGGAGAATAAAGAGAACTTAGTACAATGATATGACAGAAAGGCATTGTTAAAAATGTCAGGTTATGAATGACTTCTATGAACTGTTACTATATTTCTGGACCTAGGAATAAGACCCACATTAGTATATGGTCAGCTGGGCTTCCTATGGGATCATTAATGACTCAGGCATAGATAAAAGACAAATGAAAACTGAAGCTCCTACTTTCCTATTTTCATATATATCTAAAATACATGTAATCTAAAACCAACTTTAAAATAATGCATTAGAGGATACAGTATCAATGAAGAAAACTCATAGTCATGACCTTATTGTGCTGTTCACTGTACAAGCAGAGGACAAGAAATCAATTCCTGCTTCAAAAGTGCAAGTCAGGCAGGCATTACAGCGTGCCTCAAGCCTACTTGTTCTTACAGCTTCCATAAGAGGGAATTTTGGGAGAAGGGGTGAAAATACTACATATGTCTAGTAAGTTAAAAAGTAACATTTTACATGTTCTTCCTGATCCTTTCCATGTTAGGCCTATGAGCTTTATAAGCTGAGCAATAAAAGTTAGAACTCCTCTACTTCACTCTACCACAATCTCCTGGCTTTCATTCCAACATTTTACCCTCCCTCTGAAATATTGTAAACGTGATAATTTAGCAGTCACTTTCTCCAAGAATCCAACCTTCTAGTCTCCTCCACAGATTTTGGACTGGACTGGGAGAACTGCAAATAAACCACATGTTAAGAGCCTGACACGTGGGACATAATGGCAGAGTGCTGGCCTCTCCAGATGTGAGGACATATTGTTGTCAGCTGTGTATTGAACTGACAAAGAGAAACCCTGCAGAAAAGCTGAAGAGGTTGCAGTGATGAATGCAAAAACCTGAATTTGCAAATTGAGAGTTGACTCCAACCCCTGCTCTAGATATCCTTTGAAGCTTTGGCTAACTCACTGCTCAGTCCCTCTCTGTTCCTCAATTTTCCACCTGTAAAGTCATCCACTCACATTGTTCTTTTGGTCTTTAGGGTCTTCAAGGGAAAAAGTTAACTTATGTTGTTGTCATTTAAGACAGGAGATGTTTTAGGCAACAGATTGATACTATGTCCTCCCTTCCATTCCTTAAGCACCAATAAAAAAAGCAACAACAACATCAAAAGCCAAAACATATATTTTTCAGAATCTAGAAATCATAGAATTAATGTTTCTGTATGTATATACATCATAATATTGGGTTTAAGCATGTAATTTTCCTTCATAGGTCTTCACCATTATTAAATACAATGGAAGTCAATGTCTGAAAATGAAGTTCTATTAAGGAGATGTATGTGGCCTCATCAGTTGTAAATAGTGGGAAAATACATAAGGAGTTGGAGAAATGAAGCATTTCCTTTTATGGCCAGAGATCTGAAGCACAAAGAAAGGGTCCAAAGGCCATCAAAGCTGGATTTCTGCAGCATGTAGATGAATAGACAGAGACATACTTCCACAAGATGATTCACCTCTTTCAGCTTAAACATGAAGATTAATTGTTTGGCAGATGTGTTTGTGCCTTAGTAGTGGCTACAGAAGAAACCTAGAGGACTAGGTTTTGATTAGACACCTAACTTTGAGATGGCACAAGTTGTTTAAGTTAAACCTTATCCTAAATGACAAAGTGACCTTAGATAGCAGAATGTGAACATCCATTTTACAGAAACTTTTGTAGAGAAGACCATTCTTCAAATCCTGTGCTCCCTATACAAGGAATTCTCTTTAATTTAATCTGTGGAGCTCTCAGCACCTTGTAGGTATTATGCTGATGAATGAGTAATAACAAAACAATGCTTCTTTTACCTGTGAGTTATTATTAGCATAAAATAGTAATATTTCATGGTAAGCAAATTATTATTTCTGCTGTACAATCAACCAGCGAAGAAACTTGAAAATAACTGCTGAGAGATGCATGTTTCAGAACTTCATTCAAAAACAAGCTATAACTGGGAAGGTTTTTGGTTTGTAAAGATTTTTTTCCTGTAGTTGTTCTGTGAATATGAATAAAGTTACTCAGTGGAGGAATTCTTAACAGATGGTTACCATTTCAGCCTCAAATAGCAGAAAGCCCTAGAACCAAGCAATTACAGAGTTCTTTGATGCAGAACCAGCTGAACAGATTTTAATAATTTCTTCCAAATTGGAGACACCTGGCCACCCAGAAAGTGCTGCAAGCTGGGTGATGGAGGTGTGCAATAGAAATATATTCCTGATGTCACCAACAAATTTTTGGTGACAAAATAATGAAGACCAATAGGAAATATTTTTAAAATTACCTTTTTTTTTCTAGTATTAGTGCAATGAAACATTACAAATGGACTAGTAAAATAATTTTTAAAATACTCTGAGGTTAGATTGTATTATTTTGATTTTCCATTACTGCAAATCTTTTACCTCTCTTCAAAGAATGCTGTACAGGATATGGATACTCAACAACACCAACTTTTATTGCTCACCTTTATAAAGCTCATGGGCCTAACCCAGAAAGGATCAGGAAGCACATGTAAAATGTTACTTTGTCTTGCTTACTCAGATTTTATTTTCTTGATGTAACTCCTGCCTTTGGAAGATTTAAAAATATTCCCCTGGATGCAATATGTGCTTAAGAGAAACCATTAGGCCAAACCCACTAGTATGACACTTCTGTGGCAGCTCTCCTGCGTGGAGAGGAAGGAGAAGGGGCAGCCTAAGTTATTGCTAAGATTTAGCTTCATCTGAGTCACTGCCAAATTATTCCATTCTTTTCTCATTCATTCAACTCTGTCTCTGCTACCATAAGGTCATGTCTACCTCATGCTCAGCAAAGCCCTGTTACAATTCAGTCTGTGTCTCTAGTACAAGTGAGCTGAAGCAAGCTAATTGCATGGCTCTGGCATGTGATATTAGTACTACGTGTAGTACAAGTACTCTGCAGGGCATCTGGTAAATCAGTCTGCTCTGCTGGCCAAAAACTCTGGTCTAATGACTCAATAGTGCTTGATAAAGTTGAGAAATTATAAAGGAATTTTATAATGTGGTTGCTGGACTTCATAATCCAGAAGTCCCCCTCCAACCCTGTGGTCCAGTTTTCCTTCAAACTTCTCTGTTTCTTGGTATAATACATTATGAGATAATTATGCCTGTGCTTGTAGAATATCAGGAGTTTGAAGTGTGAGTGTAGGAGCACGGGAGTGTACAAAATGCTAAACATTCTAAGTGAATCTGGTGAATTAATTTGTCTGAGCTCATAAATTTAAATGTGACCACTGAATTTATCTTTGGTAAATTTACCAATTCTCTATGTGCTAAAGAAACCACTGTTTTACAAATAATGTAGCCTCATCCACCCACATACCACAATATCATTGCTGAAGACTTCATGTTTTCCAAAAAGGAACAAGATACACAAACAAAATAACCTTGATTCTTTCAGGTGACAGTATTTTGAACTGTAGTGAAATTGAGAGAGTAAAAGTGAGGAGGAAGAAATGTCATGATTTTCTTTATGAAGGGACATCTCTTAATCCAAACTGGACATTTAAATGGCTAAAGCTTACATCCTAAGGCTTTCTCTATATAGAGACTATGGTCACGAAAATGTATATTTTTAGCTTGGCTACTTTTATGTGCTTAGAATCAGATTTCAGTTGCGTGAAAATCAAGATCAGAAAATCTCCCTGTGCACGAGATACATAAACTCAGTACAGACATCACACATCCTTCTGGTTTTCCTTGTCCAAATTGTATTTGACTGATTTATGTTATGTTATCATATACAATAGTTTTTTACAATATATATCTGGCAAAGTTATCCATAAAATTGAATACAATAAACATTATAATGCAATAATTCAGTTTTGGTTTGGGATTTGGGAATTAGTTCCATTTAAGTGGACTGCTTTTCACAATACAAACCATTCAATTGCATGCTTTTCCTATTCATTGGAACAACCTCAGTAACGCAGTAGATTTGTGCTCAGTGCATTGTAACTTAATTTGATCTTTTGGTTTCCTACAAAAAGAAATCAGTAGAATCAAATGGATTTGTGACCATTTGGACTGTCAGAACAAAACGAAGCTGGAGGACAAGCAATCACCTCATTTCATTCCAATGCCTTTAGGATACTGTCGCATAACAAGCAAAATGTATGAAAGCGTTTAAGCACAGTTACACTGCAATCTATTTTCAGACCATTTTTCACCTTCACTGTAAACAGACAAACGAAACATCAGGAAAACTGACTGGAGAAGCAGTTTGTAGTCCTATTAAATCCTTAAAACTCTTCCTCAGTCTTTGCTACTTTATTGCTTAATGCTTTTCTTTCACCTCTGCAATTTCTGTAAAGTGTTAGAGTGTTTGGTTTTTGTTCCCAGGGTTGGACATTTTAAGATTTCAGGATGGCAAGACCCAGATGATGTCAGCCATTTTGGGATGTGATTAAGTGCCATGATGCTGCAAAAGCAGGGAGTTAGAGGTGAACGTCTGCACTTCCTGATGCAGAAGATAGTGCTGTTGAAAGAAAAGCATTTGGAAAAGCCCATTAAGAGGGAAGGGATTATGAAGTAATTGGTGATTTGTTCTGTGAATGAGCTGTGGTTAATGGTGCATATAAGTGGAAAGAATGTACAGCCTTTAGCTTTCTGGTTGGAGCACAGCTTCACTCAAAAAAGGGGTGAAGGAGGGAAGGGTTGGAAAAGAAGATTCTTTGTGCCTTTGCAGCACCTCAGATTGGTAAAGATAATTGGGAAATCATTGTCCTAGACAGGTGTCAGTCATGGAGGGGGTGGAGGAAGACTTATGCCTTAATTAGGAAATACAGTTGCAGTTGCCATTGTGCAGTTGCTATGAAAATAAGAGCAACTACTGCTTGTGGAATCTGATGATGTTCTGACTTTAAACTAGAGCAAAGACATAAGTAAAAAACATGTAAGGTTGAAGATACTTGCATTTTTTTGTTATGCTACTTTGTAAGAGACGCTGTGACTGGCAAATATAATGAATTCTGATTTAATTTGAAAGAACTAAACTAATTACTAATGAACCTCTGTTAGATCACATTATAATATTGACAAATCAATGGTATGTTTAATTCTAGGACAGCATTTATATAAGATCAGAGTATGAGCTATTAGACTGCACAATTATTGGCTTGTTTAATTTCACGCATCTGTTATACTGATTCTTATGATTGCCATCTCTACACTTTGCAAAATTACTCAAAATAATTTGATATGGATTCATGCCTTGTAGTTGTTGAAATTTGACTGAAGTGACTCAGTTAGTAGATAATTACCTAGGACTCTCTTGAAGACAGGGAGTATACCCTCCACCTTTTCACATTTTGAGGTTTGCATTTTCAAGGTGGGCGTAGCCATGCTCTGTTTCCCAATTCTGCACAGCGGTGCTGTGATTGATGTGTGGTTGTTATGGAAAAATTGTGGTACGACTCCAGGATTTCTCCACATTACACAACTCTCTAGACTGGGACCTTAGTAATGATCATCAGTACCAATATAGTGGGATATAATCTTTGATTGTGCTTGATACAAGTGAAATTAAAACTATGGTAACTGGTGTCCTCTAGGAACTTACTAGTGCATATTCATCCATACAGCAGGCATAAAATGAAACACCACTGGACAAGAAATGTGTTTTGTTTTTTTACTGTGGTGTTTTTGTCATTATAGCTGTGGTAGTTCACAAATTATTTTCTCAGTCTCTATTTATCTTCTGCTTCTCACATAAAACCATCCTGAAATGGCTGGTTTAGTCTTTCGCTTTCCTAGTCAGCTTTTCTGAGTCACACTACTGTTTCCATTGTTGCCATTATTTATCAGAAAGGAAGTGAATCTTCAAAGTCTCTTCAAAGATCATACAGACATCATCCTGACTACAAGAATGACTGATTATAGACTGAGGTGAAAGTCAAGTCCCGTCTTACTTTTAGGGGCTCTTCATTCTTACACTTATATGTGTAGGTCTCCTGCCTTCTGTGTGGCTATGATACATGACTGAGAAATATTTTCCTACCATGTGGTTTTGGTTCAAAGGACATCTTTGTTTTCTATGTCCTTTGTTGGAACTGGTCCTCTTTTTAAATTATTTTTCATGATTCCTAGTTGCCAAGCACTGCTTGATCTCTCTTCTGTCACCATGTCTTTGCTCAGAGTCAAAGAAAGGAGAGCTTTATGTGCGAAGACCAGACAGCCTATTAACTCCACCTCCACCAATTCTGCCTCCTTTGCTAGAGCTAAAACCAGATGTCTCAGAAGGAATTTCAGAACTGAGAAAATGTATAGTGATGTACTCAGTCAGTGATTTAGTCAACCCAAAATGCTCTTCAAGCTTCCAATATTTTGTGGCTCAAGAACTTCCTGAGCCTGCAGCTGTATGTCTCAGTACAATGATCATCAAAAGAAGAGGGGAAAATACAATATTATTTATTTAGCCTAGTAACATTGCAATAAAACTGCACTACCAAAGTGAAATGTATGCATTTCACCCATGCTTTTAACAAGGACTTAAGTAGATGAATCTAGTCATGACAGTAAAGGTGGTGGCAGGCTACTTTCTATGTGCCCTGATCTTCTGCTGTAAATTATTGACACCATAGCATGGGCAGCAGAACAGAAGATATTCAACACAACTCTGGTACTCTAATAGCACCTTTTCTGAAGCTTTTTGTAGTTTGATGTAACTGTGAGCTGTGATGGCTGAGGACAGGGCAGACTGAGTTTTCAGTCATACCGACTATCTCCATGAAGATTTTCAACACAGGATGAGTTAGGACAGCTGAGGGTGATGATTTCTTAACAGTGCTGCCTAATCTAAGGAAGCCCTACCTTCCAAACTAGGAGACTCAGATTCAAAGATACTTTTGATGTAAGTTCCTGTGTCCAACTCAAGCTAAGCTGGATGAAAAAACATCTGGATTCTTGCTCCTATGAGCTGAGTCCTCCTGGAGACCTCTAGTCACCTTATGAAATTTTCAGCAGCACAAACAGTGGTGATAAACTTCAGTAAAATCATATCTGTTACTTATTGGCATTTAAAACAGCTAGGAAGCATTATTTGGCAGTAAATCTACCGTGTTTTAACAGTAAACATGCTTTAGTAAATAACACATGCTTGTAAAACGTCTGTGTATTACACAAATTTAAAGGCTAAAGGAGTAGTTAAAAATAAGCATGGACTTAATAAAAACCATTTTATGTCCAAATTCCTAATTAAACTGCTGTCGCCAATTTAACATAACTTCAAACTCTTCCTGCCATGCCTTCTTTTACAACTGTATCACATTCCACCATAAAAGGAAAATCTCTGTTGATAGTGTTTGATATTCTTTAGCCTACTGGAGCCAAGCATAACTAAATCATATTTTCATTATATTTCACATTCTGCTTACTAATATTTGTACTATGTGACTAAGTTTCACTAGAAAAACAGTCAGTTTACCCAGCAACAGAAGGAGAATGGAAAGGAGAGTAAATTAAAAAGCTTGTTTCAATAATGTAATTTATATAGACTAAAACAATGTAAATCTTAGACTGCCATGCTCTTCCTGGTTTCTCAGAAGAGCACCTACGGGTGTCCACTGCTGCACAAAATAATAATATTTATATAGGTTTCTTCAACTTTGGCCTTAGTTATAAATTTTTCAATAGATTTTCATTTAAAATAGATTTATAGCTTCCATGTCTTGTTTCCATGACCTTCCCGATTCGGTCACACTTTTGTCTCCTCTTTGTATAAATGCCTTGGGTCATTTGCTTATTTTAATGTGCATAGAATAATTCTATTGCAGCCTATTCAGATAGAGCTGAACTTTTTAAGAAAAGTGATCTATAAATCCTGTGTGGAACCAACAGGGAGGTACCAGTTGTACAAAAAAGTTCTGCCTACTTGTGTTACCAGGTGGTACTTTGAAACCCCAATATTGTTTAGGCATTTATTCCTTGGAGTTTTTAAAGAGAGGTGAGAATATTTAGGATTCTAATGGGTGTTTAAGAGTCGGGTTGACATAGAGCTTAGGGATATGGTATAGTTGAGAACTGTCAATGTTAGGCTAATGGTTGGACTGGATGATCTTCAAGGTCTTTTCCAACCTAGACGATTCTGTGATTCTGTGATTTCAGTTAGACAGGCTAAATATAAGACATGCTTGGCAGTTATTCAGTTGGATTATAACCTGGACAAGCATTTGTTGGGACAGGCAAAAGATATTATGGTTCTTGTTCTGATACTGTCACTGACTTGTTATTTTGCTCTGAAAAGCTCATGTCATCTCTTTATTGGTTTCTATTTTTTCTGCCATGGCTTTTTTTTTTTTATTTTTGGCTTTTTTTTTTTAACCTCATCAGGGTTGGGACTGTCACATTCTAGCAGATTATAAAGTACCTAGCATAACCCTTTCCCAGTCCTCATAAAGTATCAGCACTGCTCCTATAGTACCATATGTAAACATCTGGGAATTCTCAAAATTAAACTTCAGGGATCCAAAAGTATTTAAAATTGTTTTTCAAGTCAGTCACTCTGAACTAATTTTTTCCTGGAAATTTTCAAAAGATATTTGCTATATTAGAGCACAGTATCCAGTTATCATGACATCCACAAACTGTCAATCATTAAAAAAAAAAGTCCCTTCTTCATGATAGAATCCTCAACAGAAGGGTCTCCAACGTTTCAGCTGGGTAAGGGAAAGAGTCGACAAAGAACACACATATACACAGTGCTAAATTCTAGACCTGGGATAATTCATCATACTAAGCAGGTTATACTTGCTTACAGAATTGCCTAGGTCAACATTTTAGGAAAAGACAGTACCTCGGATGCAAAACAACCATGGCATTCTGATATCTAAACAGATGATTCAATTGTTAATTGAAGTAAAAAACATATCCCAAATCCTTTGTCAAGAAGATCATGCTGTTCCAAACATTATACTGAATGGGCGACAGATCTACAGAAGACAGGAAAGATTCTGAGATTTTCCTGGATTTAATGGCACTTTCAGAGAACTTCAAAAAAAACCCCCTTTTTCTGGTGTAAAACTTAGTTTACCAGCTGAGCACAACTTTAAAGCCAGGTAGTAAGAGAGTGTGTGTGCCAGCAGATTTAAGGACATCTACCACATGTGACACTTGGACTGAAAAAATCACCTAGTTTTATAAATAATTTGTGCCCCTCAGCAATAATGATTAGACTGAATTCAGATTTATTTTGCCCCCTGAGCTGCCCTGAAAAACTCCCTTAAATTTTCCAGAAGACAAGTGAGGTGGCTCTGACACCAAAGCTGTCACTTTCATCAAAATGAGTCATTATAAATGGAGCAAGGAACAAAGACTTTACTGATCCTACCAGTAATTTCATTAACCAATCAGTCCCCTGGAAGCAAGATGCTCAGCTAAATTCAGTGGAACAGAATGGCTTATGCCCAAGAGAATGCAATAACCTATAGAGCCATTTTCGTGTTCTTACCTAACTTAATGTCATTGTTTTATGCTAAAAGAGCAATTTCAGATAGATTCATGAGACATGATGGACAGTGTAGCCTCCCTTTTTACAAGATGGTTTCAAAAACCTACAAGGCACCACATTCAAACCTGGGTATCCTGCCTGTCAGTACGAAGTCTCAGCTCATTGGGACTCCTGGGCACCAGGGCCCTTGGTAGATATTTGGATGTTTGGTTAGCTATGTTGGAAGTAACTTTGGCACATGAGAAATGCAAGTGCTTCCCAGCACATCAGCAGCAGAGGCACATGGTTTTGCATGATTTAAACCTTGGGTATAAATGCCTCACCTTAGCGCCAGCCCTCATGTGCTCTTCTACAGGAAACACTTTAGCAACAGAGGCTGGGACCAGTGTGACATCTGTCCAGAATTCCCTGTGCTAATAGTATTTCGTTACATTTTAGAGAACTCACAGCAAGGTTCCTTCTACATAACTGCTCAGGATGGGTGGACACCAGACTGCAATAATCACTACTATAAATTCTTTAGTAAATTAGATCCTATATGAGGGCTATTACATTTTAATTATTATGATTATTTTACAGGTATTTCAAACATAAATTGTGTCATTGCAATTGTGTTACTTATTGTTTAATTGAAATAAAAATACCTTACATATATTTCTATCTTGGAAGAAAATCCTCCGCCATGTCCCCCTAAAATTTGCACATTTATATAGAATTTACTACTCACAGTAGAACTGGAGCTTAAAGGATTGGCCAGCTGGCTATGACTGAATTCTTGTCTCTGTAAGAGTAAAAACTGTCAGTGACTCAAAGCAAGCACATTGATATTATAGACTAGATTAAAAACTTTTCTTTTACCTTTCATTTACCACTGTACAAGAAAAAAAATACGTATTATAAAGCATTATGACATTTAGATAATAAGAAAATTTATTTTCCCAAGCACACACTCTCCTTATTCATGGTAAAATACAATTATTTGTTTACCAATAGGCCATATTTAGTATTAACACAATTCATTATCTATTGCAGGGAAGAATAATATGTAAAAAAACCTGTACTAGCTAACATAGCTCTGATTAGATGCCTACATGGTCTACTGTCCAAACTGGTGATACTATTCTTTTAATATATACTTATTTCAAGTTCTAAAATTACAAGAGTCACAACCTGTTTTGGTGACCACAGTTCACTAGATGAGAACAAGAAAAGTTAGGTACAACAGATTCAATAACTTAAGGGGCTGTAAGCAAAAATTATTTTATGGCATTTCATACTGAAACATACCGTGTGAGTGGTTTTTATGCACGCTTGGAAGAGATCATGGTCTGGGTTAGTAAGTATCACAGCAAGTCTGCCTGATACGGTTGTTCATGTGTGCATGGCATTTGAGGCAGAGGGTTTACATTGTAAATAAATGTTTGAGTTTGAATACTGTTTCTTAGCATTTATTTATTAGTATTACAAATCCGAACCGACCCCTAATTTATGGGTTTTCTTTGTAGTGCTTAGTGGCAGAACTCTGTTCTTACAGGATAGAATGGAAAACATAAAAATGTTAAACCAAAAGGGTTAAAGCATTTATGCAGTGCTCTACTGACAGCTATGACTCTAAACATTTACCTCCAGTTACACTGTTTATTAAATTAAGCATTGTTCTTACATCCTTGAGGTTTTGAAGTTATTGTCATATACTACTGCAAAGCTGTAAAAATAAACCCTTTCCCAGCTCTTTCCCTTCAAAATGAATTTGAGAAACTCAGATGTGTTATTAAACATTCATTCTTCTCGTGTTGTTTTTTATTACTTTTTTTATTTCCATGTTCTTGAATTAAATTTTTTTAATTGTATAAATAGATAGACATATAGGTAAGTTTAGACTTTGAGTGCTTGTAGCTACAGTAGAAACATTCTATTATATTGGTTTTGGTTTTGGGCATGTGTTGTTTCTGAGTCACTGCTGTACATATGTGAAGATTCAGACAGATAACCTTAGTTGTAAGGTACCAACCACCAACATTTTTCAGTGTGTGTTCAGAATTCACATGCGCAGCAACAAAGACTAAAGTTTTTTCATGTATTTAAATAAACATGATTATAAAAGAAAGGTTTGTTGCATCAGGGAACTAATGTTACCACCAATCATATTTCAAAAAATAGTGCTGAACTTTTACAGTCCTTATCTTTTATTAGAGGAACCTAATTCTTAGAAAGACTTCCTAAATGGAGATCTGGCTAGTGTTTTGGGCTGTTACATACAAAAGTTAACTGTTGAATGACCTTGTCTAGTGATCAAGCCTGAGATTTGGCTCCCTGTTAATCTAAATAAGTTAATGCAGTTTCATATACATAGATCACAAGGGTGTTTTTCCCATGTTGGGTATCTTACAAGAAAAAAGGACTGGCAAGACTTACAGTGCTGATTAAGTGTTCTCTATGTTAAATATAGTAAAGCAAATTTATGTTCATGGGTATGTGCTTTTATGATTTAAAAGCAGGTGAATTTTCAACCCTAAAGAGAAAGAAAAATACCTTTTGCACTAGTTATAACATGACAATAGTTCTGGAAATTTGTGAAGTACTGGACCAGCTACGCTTTATTCCTCTGTAAGAGATACCACCTCAAAAACAAAGAAACAATCATAATTCTGTGTACACTACCCTTTCTCCCCATTTGCAATGTTTACACCAATCTGGACTTAAATGACAGATTTTGTTTTGAGCTGCAATCTCTCTGGGTTTCCTCCAAAAGACCAGAATACCACAAGCAGCTGCTGACAGAACTTCACCGTATCTTCTCACTGTCAGTGCTGCACAGCCCCACCTCCACCCTGAAATATGATCTGGAACTTGTCAGAATTTAATTGATCATATTTACATTTACATGTATTTGCTAACATAAACAGAATATTGCTGCCTATGTGAACAAATAGCTGTTCATTTGTCTCCCAAGTATATCTGTCCTTAAGAAAAGTGGTTTAAATTTTTTTTTCATGTAAAGGATTTTTTGCTCTCATATCCAGATGAGTATAATTGAAAAATAAAATGAAACAATGACGATGTAACTTATAATGAGCTTACAAGGAGAGAAAACAGATAAATGAAAGCTAATAATATGTTGTTTGAAAAATTACACGCATACGTGTCAGGAGGTTCTAAAAGTTGAATTATCAAATCTTGTTTTTACAATTGATGCATTTTAATTAACAGATAGATTTGATTGTGTTTTAAGTTATCTCAACATGGTTTTGGTTTTCTTAGTTGTGTTATTACTGCTACTAATTTGGGCAGAGGCTGAACCTGTGATGCACTATACAGGAATGAAGGCATAGTACTCTGCCAAGAAGAGCCTTTCTTAATTAAAAAATGTCTACATCAGTTTTCTGAAACTGTGACAAAACAATGAAACTGCTAGACAAAAAAATGGCACTTTTAAAGAAAACTAGGAGTAGAAAAAGATGGAAATAATGTGGAAACATCTCTTCAAGGCAAATACTGTAAATACCAAATTGTTGACCCTTGACCTAAGGTTCAACAACATGTAGAATGATTTAACGTATTAAGGGCCTGACCCTATTGGAATCAATAGAAAGAATTTCAAAGAATTTCAAAGAATTTTGAGAGCTTTGGATATGATCCAAAAAGTAAATTGATGCTCCTGGGGGACAATTTTTGCATACCTCTTTTGGATTGTCATTTACACTGCTATTGAAAATGTCATTTACCTTAGTACTAATGTAAAGAACTAGAAACCAGCAATTATATTTCATTCTAACAATTATTAAAGAAATACTGTGCTTTTCATAAGTCTCTAGATGTTTCTTCCCTGTAAATATTTAATAACATCCAATCTTGCAACACTTATCAGATTAAATGGCTTTTGTCAAATACATCTAGGAAGTAACTATAACTTTTTCTGTAGAGGTATTTGCCTTTAAAATTACTTTTAAATTGTTTGTTAGTTTAGGCTTAAAGTCTATGAATAGAATAGAATAGAATCTGAGCTTCTGGTCTTTCATCTGTACTGATGGGGATCATACTGAAGACTTTTATTACAGAACTTGTAGTCTTGTTTGGTAAAGATTGTTATCAATTGTAAAGTTTCACTTGGGTCAGTAAGGGAAGATCTTTGCTGACTGAAGGTTTCAGATTTGTTTTATTCAAAGGAAGAACGTCCTTGAAAACATTTTTATGTTATTATTATGCTCACTGTAAATCACCAGCCTGCAGTCTTAAAGTTTAAAAGCTGACAAGTTGGGACTTTGAAGCTGTCACCAAACTGTTTCCCCACTGGCCTCTTACTCATAATGTTCAGAGTGCTAGTTTCTGTACAAGAGTGTTCAAGCTTTCCGTACTGATGAAAATAACATTACTCCATGAAAACTGAGGTACTGCCTGGCTCTGCTTCCCTAGCATTAAGCCCATGGACTCATCAGACTTGGTGCTTTCCAGCAGATATAAACCTCTAGTAGACCATAGGAAGGTGATGCAAATCAGAACAGGCATCTTTCTGCTCTCTACTCAACCAAGTCAGTAATCAGAGGAACTAATATTTACTGTTGGGTCCTGATTTCTCTGTTCCCTCTCTGCTGGGTTTCCAGCTGTGGGGGAGAAGGGAATCACACTACTTTAACCCTGTGGAATGTACTTGGGTGACCTAGTGGGAAGGATTTAAGGCATGTCTCCAGAAGCTCTGGGTCCCAATCAGTATGTGAAATTTTTCTGGACTTCCAGAAAAATCGGGTAATTGTGGTGATGGTGTCCCTATTTCTTCCAGAACATATTCAATAACTTTTGTTTCAGAGCTGCACTATAAAGTATGAGAGATTTATAGTCATAGCCATAACCAAGTGCATGTTTTCTTCCTGAAACATGCCCCTTCATGGACAGCAAAGTTGGGAATCTTGCCTTGTGACTGACACCATGACAATTGTTTCATTATTAAGCTAGACAGAAAACCTAGCTATCAAACCCAGCTCTTTAACATCAGCATTGTTTTTAGGTTTTGTGAAGATTTGAAGACAGATATTATGTAAAGAAATCCTTTATTTTCTGAACAACTAGGAGAGATCAAAATCACTGATTAGTATTCAAAGAAGTCATTTGGAATAGAAATGCATAAATAAGTAATTATTGTTTCCTTGGAAAACAACAAATTAGAGTTGCATTTTCAGTTCACTTACAATCAAGTCAAGCAACTAATATTTATATATAGCTCTAATTTGTGTGCTGTATTTAACGAGGCTGTTTCACACATTACAAAACCAAAATAGTTGCAGAATCTTAAATCTTTAACTTTCTTGTTTTCTTTTCTAGTTCAGTTTTTCTAATGATAAGAGATGGCTTTTTATGCTAAATGAAACGTTTGCATATAGACCTTATGTTTTGTATGTTTTGGAACAGAGCTGAATATTAAAGTGGTTACTGAAATATCTTGAAAACGCGATTTATTTTTTAAAAAATATATTTTAGTGCACAAAGACTAAAATGCCAGATATATTCAGATTTTTTTATAAAATATTAATTAAATAATAAGAACAAATATTGAATTTTAATTATAAAAGGAAAAATTTTTTTAAAGTCAAAAGAGTCTAAATCAGTTTAAAGCATTATTGACATATTTGCATAGCTCTACAAATATCTGCATACTCAAGAGCCTATCTTCTTGACAGTTAATAGTTAAAACTTATCAGCAGGAACACTAAAAATGTCACTGGTGGCTTATCCAAATTATCCTGAATTTTGTCCTCCCTGCTATCTGTATATTTATCAATATACCTGAGCACGTGTGTCACACAGTGTGGATGGCTAAATAAGATTGATATTCAGATGTGGTATTACCTGAATTTATGTTCTGATGTCTGTTTTGTTGTTCAAATATATTAAATATCAGAAGAAACATTACAGACAAATGGGTGAGAGATTTGAAAACAGATGTTCCTATGCAACTCTTTAATCAATAGACATTAGCATAACCATGAAAGAAAAACTTGACTGAAATCAGTCTCAGCTGGTGGATAAAAAATGAGGATTTCAGGAAGCCATGGAAATATTTAACATGGAGGACAGTCCCACAAATTATTTTAAAATGAAGTGCATGAAGTGCTGTTCTGAACAGAGAAAGATTTTTTCCTGGCTGGTTCAGCACTGATGTCAGTCATGAGACTGATGTGCAACTGCTCTCCCTATGATTAACCAGCCCTGAACATACACTTGACACATCTGAGATTTGTATCTGCTCAGGGGGGATGGGGGTAATGTGAGCCTTATGTTCTCACTCTGACTGTGGCTGGTTATTGGCAAGCAACGATCCTTACACGATCTCAAGCTGACAAGCTCCAATACTATTAATCTGATTCATCTGTGTTTGCCTTTCATATACACTCAAATGCATCCTGAGGAAGAAGGACATGTTTTTTTACAAAGCAGAATATACTAGCCTGAGGGATGATCTATTTTGATAGTGGTCCCTCTATTTGCCATACCAAAGAGGAAAATGATTTACTGTATCAGGCCAAAAATATTTTGCATTTCCAGCCTTTCCCAGTAAAATATTATGTTTAATACTCTCACTACTTTTGAAGGCATGGTCAATAAAGCTGCTGCTTGACAGGTTCTTGACTCTTAAAACTGTTTTTCTTTGGCCAGGATCCGTAAAATAAGATAATAAATGTGTTAACAATAAAGTCTTGATGTATAATTCTTGAAATAAATATAAATATTTCAAAGGGGTTTAAGTGAATCAATTAACACTAATTTTTAATAGTGATTTAGGCCCTTAGACATCAAATTCCATTGGTTTCTCATAGAAATTTAGGTACAGGAACCAATTTCTTCTGGTTCATAAATCACTCAATTCCTGCTAGGCATAGAGCAGCATAGAATCTGAGGTACCTGAAGGAGATGATCCCAAAAGATGAGAGAGATGAAAGGTCCCTAAGGAAATAATCTTCAAAAACAGTTTGGTAGAAAATTGTTGGAGTAATCAGGAGGACAGATACTGCCTTGTGCTGTGACCATGAAAAATCATGGGCGTATCCAGTTTTCCAGTTGTGTGGTTTAATCATCAGATTAAACATCCAGGCTGTTCTGGATTAGGATGCTGTCAGTCTTTCCTCACAGAGTTGTTCTTAGTGTAATTAACTAAATGTTTACCGGGCCAGAGATACTGTGATTGACTTGTGACTCTTGTCTTGTCATGCAGTGTTCCTGAATGAATTTGGAATTCACTGTCGCAGGGCCTGATCCTTTACAGATATTTTTAATTGTGGTGTATTATTATTAGTTGAACAGTCCTGTTTAACTCAATAACTAAATTTAAACAAATGTGTCAACTTCTGCAAGGCTGGGAGCTGAAAGAATGAGAACAATGTTCGTTGAAATAGATACTTCTCCTCTGTTACAAACCTCAGAGTTCATAATCTAGCCAGAGGTAGTTAATTATGTTTTTCTCGGGCTTCCTTGGAAAAGTTACTTAGAGTTCTGCTTAGCAAAATTCAGTGTAATACAATAAGATGTTTCTACTCTAGATTCAAGTTCTCGGTGTCTAAGCAAGCTTGACCATGTGCCTGACCATCTCCTTATGTAATAACAAAATCTACATCCAGAAAGTCCTGTATCTCCTTCTTCACCTTCAGGCTTTGTGGAGATCAGAGACAAATTTTGCTCGTAAGCAGGATCCTGATTTGGCAGTATGGTCTCTTGGTCCTAATGGCAGCACAGCCTGTCCCTAGCAGTGCCACCCAGCTCCCAGACAGTGGATGGACTGTGACTATGCAGCTGCTGGACCATCTTTCACAACACTGTTTTCTTTCTTTTAAACTGAGATCAGTGAGACATAGCAAACAGGCAGACACCGTATCATATATGGGAGATATTCTTGGATTATTTTTTTCTTTTTAAAAAAATAATTCAAAAAATCATAAAAAACCCCACTCTAGTTACTTTGCTTATTGCTTCACTCAGACATACTGAATATAATTGAGTTGCCTTACCTTTTCTAAATGTGATGGTTGTATTCAGCTCAGCTTTAAAACCTACTTCTTTCCAGAAAAAAAAAGTTCCAGGCTTATGATTTGGGGCTGCTTAGCTTTCCCCATCTTTGTCAGCTCCTCCTGATCTGCCAGAGGTGGAGCTGATCCCACAGGAGATGCCCTTTGCTCTTTCACAGATGTGCCTTTTGTCCAGATCCTGTCCCTTAGACTACAGGCCATCTAACAGGAGGAAGTTATAGAAAACATTATTTTACTGGATAAATTATGCTAAAATGGATTTTAACACTGAATTCATAGAGATAAAATTCATTAGAATGTTGGATTTAGTCCTTAATTTCATGCAGAATATAAAAAAAGACAATGTAAATGGATGCAATCTAACAGTCAAACCAAGATCCTGTATCAGACAGCACAAGAATATAATCCGCTTTGAAAAAAAATATTGAAGATGATTCTTTTTTTTCTACCTGAATTCCACATCATCAATACTACTGATTAATTATTTTACATTTCTCTCACTGCAGGAATAACATTCTGTAGTACATGACAGATGTGTAGATGTGAAGGAGAAGTGTAATGTCCAGTGTTAGCAGTGAGAATATACAGTGTCACCATGAAAGTACCCCCAAAGTGTCATAGAAGTTGTGACCATATCAAAAACCACTCATCAGTAAGTACACTGAGTTCTCTAGATTATTTGGCAACAGTGCCACAAAAATAAGTTTCCCATTACCAAAGGTGGTGGATTTTGATTCATTTTGAGGAATGAGTACTCACTGCGGTGGCAAATTGAATGAGTCTGTGTCTTAACAAAGTTAAATATACGACATATTTTCTGCTCCCTGACTTCTCATAGAGCAGCTGAAGTTGACTTTCAGCTAGTTGGCACCTTTTTTTCTCATTATTTACTCCTATTGGCAGAATAACAACAAAACCAAAATCATTGCTGAAGCAGTCCAAGAGCTAAAGCCATGTGATCTCAGCTCAACCTAGAACATGGGAAATCAAGCATTGCTCAAAGCCAATGTCCTGGAGAGTGACAGGATATGGCTGTGGCATGAAAAACAGATAATTAATTCATTGAATTGCATCATAATTTACTTTTACTTTCCTTTCACTAGGAACACTGCCAGTCACCTCAGAGCACAGTGTATGTTGCACGCATCGAAAGGAGACTTGTTCATCCTCCCTTTCCAGAAATCATCGCCCACATAATTTATTTGTCTCCCCAACCCCTTCTACTGACTTAGCTTCAGTAGGAGGTTCAGAAGCCTGGTTCTGTTTTACTGCCTCGGTCTGATGCAGTTTCAGATAACCCTGATGACCATACTGCAGCTCCTGTTAAGTTAAAGTTTCACCCTTTCTATTTGAAGAGCTGTTGCCAGGATGCCTGCACCTAGACCAGAGTCAAGGAGCCCCTCACTGCAGTATCCACAGATAGCTGGTTGCCATTTCATGCCTCAGGTATTCCATCCCTTTCATTCTTGTAGAAGATTTCCAAGCTGCATGAAGCAACTTCAGCAGATGTTAGAATTATAGACAGAAGAAAACGCAGTTGTCCCCATCTTCAACACAGACTGAGTCAGAAGAGACCCATGCAGTTCACCAATCATGTATATAGAAAGACAGCAAAACAATCAGCATGTTATTCCTGTGAAAAGTGGAAAGGCTGTGGTAGAAAATATTAAGCAATCAATTTTGTTTCCTTAGTAATTTGTTAGTCTTCAGGACATTAACAGAGATAAACCCATATCTCTGTATGAAGCTATTAACCCTGATCTCAGTCCCTTGATTGAATGATCTCAATCATTTAGTGAAACACTAAATATGTAAGAATGTATTCATAGAAGACTAAAGAAAAGTAAAACATAGAGATAATAGTTATATGGTAAAAATGAGGTGTAATTGTCTCAACTATGATAATCTCATATTTGAAAATAAAGGTCACTTCTGAAATTATGTATTACTGTAGATTTTAGAAAGAAATTAAATAGAAAAATCAACTTAGTTTTTGTTTTGAGACAGTAGTTCCATGTAATCAAGGGAATTATAAACTTCACCCACTATACTGTAAAAACTTTTAGCATATTTTTTAAACTGAAATTTTGAAATTCAAAAAATTACTGTTTTCTCAGGATGACTGCAATATTGTGGTTTTTTACACACAGATTATTAATCTTTCAGTGTTCACAGGCCGTTTCTAAGGGACTCACTAAAGATAGTGAAAACATGCATAAGTCTTTTAGACTTAAATAAGGATGTACTGGAATCTAGTTTTTTTAAGTGTCTGCACATTGGTATACCTGTTGTAGCATATGTACCCCTGCTGTAAGTATAAGCAAAGTCAGGCGTGGGATGTAAGATGCCAGAATTCAAATGGTATGATTGAACTGCAAATTTGAGAGAATAATTCCAGTTTGATCTGCAGCAACTGTGGTGATGATGGGTTTGTGATCTTACAAGTATGTCCATTTCCTTGTGTTCAAATACAGCTCCCTTTTCCCAAACTCATCCCAGCTGGTTTTAGACATTTAACTAAGGCAGCTAAAAGAAGAAATAGTCACCAGTGCCTAAGCTATCTATCTAGAGATATCAGTTTTCTCCACTGATTGGGTAAAAAGTCCCTATCCTATCACTCTGTGACTGGGCATGAGTCTTCTAGATAGCCAAAAGTAGTATGACATCAATCCTACTGCTTGCTTATTAATTGCAGACAGTTGAAGGAAGAGGAAATATGTTTCTCTTTTCTATGTTAGTCACCGTAACTCACAAGAGATGGGGTCTGTTTCCTGATTGTTCCTGAAGTTATTGCGTTGCATCATGCTATCATTCTGACTTTTCAAGCTTTACAAGATTAATTTATTTTATGAGTACTACTTAATGCAGCAAACATGGTGAGTATTGATCAGTGAACTGTTTTCTCAGAAGTCCTGTGTGCATGTTTCCAGGTATATTTTATCATGATCCTTCCACTTGAGATCAATGACAATTAAGGTCTTTCTTGATTGATCCTTTTTCCTTTGCAGAAGAAAAGACTTTTACATTTTGCAAAGAGAAAGCAATATCCGTTGTTTACAGTAAAATGTTTTCATGTGAAGTGAAAGTATGTGAATTTAGATGCAATTTTTTACATTTCTTTGAAATTTTTGTCTTTTTATTGACATATGTTCCTTGGGTTTATTCCCATGTGTTTCAGCTTTGTTTTAATTTTTTTTTTTTTTTTTACTAGCATTCAGAGATCTGGTGATCATATATACTCAGCTATCTTTGATATGTTTCACTGGTAGCTTCAATAAAAAATTTATGACAGTAATGTTTCTATTACTGTTGAAATTAATTTCACGGAGATATGTTGTGTTTATATGGAAAACTGCAATTATAGTCTAGTCCTGTAATCTTCATGATTTGTAAACCTGAACAGTGATATTGTAGAAGCATAGAATGACTCAAATGAGAAGAATCCTCTGGAAGACATCTCAGCCAACCTGCTGCTCCAAATAAGGCTCACACTGAGCTCAGATCCAACTTCAAAGTCAGATCAGTTGTGGCTCATGTTGAAAGACTCTTCTCATTCGTCCATTTTTCCCCACTTTTCTGCATCCTGCAGTGACATGGTTTTTACTGTTGAGATTGCAAACCTTGCTAAATGTTTGATTTGTGACTCTTCCATCTTAGGTATCTTCAGAGGTTGATTCCTTCCATCTGAAAAAGTGAGTCTAAACTATGTGGTATTACTTTTCTCCACATTCTAGAAAATTATATTGGCAAACTAACTTCAAGCAAATTTTAGCTCAGAGACAATCCAAAGTTAGGTAAAATGTCTGTTGCCTTCGGGTTTTATGCTCACAGGTAGATGAGAAGAACAAGCAACCCTGGGAACTGGGTTAGTAGTGGGAAGGAGATGCAGTTCCTTCTGACTGTGTATGGCTGTGCTTAGATTAAAAAGAGCTCACTGAGATAAAGCATGAATTCTCACCAGTGCAAATGGAAGCAAAATCATCCTCTTGGTAATTGTTTTTCATGCTGGAATGTGTTATTTATTTTATATCCATCCACTCTTCTGTGAAAAAGTGGCTTGGTGACAGCCAAAAAGGCTTGGGACAGATTAGATCCAGACTTGTGACACAAAACATTTATTTTCAACTGGAGATTCAAAATGTTTTATTCAGCAGACATTAAAATAACTCAAAATGTTGTTCTGTGTCTTTGATGTATGAAGCCTGAAGAAATGTGGCTGCCAACTTTATCTTATTACTGAATCTTTATGGTCTGATACATTCTCAGATGCAGAGTTCAAAAGATGTTTGCAGTAGAATATATAGGTAACCTAGGAATTGTCAACTTTAAGCAGATCAGTAACCCATTATCCTCTCTCCAAGTAAGTAAAGTATTAGTTGCTTAAGAGAAAGGTTCCAGAGGTCATCAGTAAGGAAGGAGTTGCATACTGTATGTAACTCATCCTGCAGCCTTGTTGCATATAATTCTCTATGTCAGTTAGCTACTGAAGAGTTATATGGTATATAAAAAAGTTATTTTTAAATTTTGCTAAGTTCTTACCTTGCACAAATCTCTATGATAAAGATTTTTATATTTAAGTGACTCATTACAGAGAAAAAAGTTTCATTTTCTCAATGTAGAAGACTTTGCCTAGTAGTTTTATCATATGTTCTATTTTTAACCTTCTTAAATTAACAAGGAGCAGCTGCAGCTTATGGATACTGAGCCTAATAGAGCACTTCGATGACATAGAAGCAAGTCTTCATGAATTAAATAGGTTACTTGGTTACTTCTTTACTTTCCTATTGAAGTCCATTTAATCCCTGTGATCAGACTAAAAGGAGGGAAGTCTGGACTTGGAGACTCAAAACAATCTATTTCTTCTTTCTTTCTACTATATTCCCTCTGTTCCTCTTCTATACATTTTATACAGTTTTTCTCAGGATTCAAATGGTAAGATTTGATGTGGTAAAATGTGCTGTAGAGATGCCCATATTCAAAGTTAATTTGCTATGTTTTTTCATTCATTCTTTTTTCCTCATTCATTTTTTTCAAAACCTTAACATAATCTGAAACATTTTAAAAGTGTTTGACATACTCAGAGGGTCAAACCAATGTCATTGAAGTTTTTCATTACTTTAGGCATTTTTCTCCCTTACCATGCTTTTTATTACCTGTGTGTTTCCCCATCCCCAACCCCTTTGCTATCAATCTTTAATATTTCTCTTTTTTCATCATTTCCATGTCCTGTTCTCCCCTTTCACCTGAGATCACTTGTCCTTGGTTTTCAATGTTGTAATAAGCAACAAAGTCCATGTATTTTATATTAAGAAAAAAAAAATAATTGATTCTGGAATTAATAAATAACAAATTGGCCTTTACTTTGTGTTTCTGGTTGACCAGAAAATCTCTTGTTTTTTATTAAAACATACTGTCATGTAGAACTCTGCCTTGTCTGAACTCAGTAACCTATTTTCCCATACCTTCCATGCTCAGTTTTAGGAGTGAAAGCCTTGAAAAAAAGTTTTATAGCTCTCCTGCACAAGAAGTATTTTTAGGCTTCTTGGCTACACAGGGAATCTGAAAGTCTGAGAAAAGAGTCCATCTTTTCCTATCATAGAAACATTCTCTGCCCCGAAAATGTTAATTCTCCATGTGGATAACATATTCTATTTTGATCCAGTGCTAGACAGCTGAGGTCAGGCAGAGCCATCTCTAAAGAGAAGGTAAGACATAATTGCATTACAAGCTGGTAGAAGTCAGACTTGTTTAACGGCAAATATATTGTTTTTGTTCTCCCCCCCAAATCATTAGAGGAATAGCTTTGTATAATTATAGAGAATAAGCTCGCAAACATTGTAGACTTTGATTTTCTTAGAACTTTTAAATAAGACACTTCTTATTTTATAATACAGTTTACTTCCTTGGTCTCCTCCAGAGATCTTCAGAGGAAGTGACATTACATGCTTTGTAAAAGATTAGAAATGGGGTTTCTGTTGAATGATCAAGCTCCTAGACAATATTATAGCATAAATAAACAATGCCACACAATTTGTTTATGACATGCTTTGCCATAATATAAGACTTTTTAAAGAGAAGGCAATTTTTTTCTTTCGTTATCCAAAGCTATTTCAAGCATGGTAGGCCAATTGTGAGATTTTTCTGAGTTTTTTTAAAATTAATTGCTTTCCATCTTTTGACTGCTGTTAAAAAAAAAAAAAAAAAGAAAAGACACATATGTATTTAATTAAAAGAACTTGTTAATATAAATTTAGACTAACAATCCCATGCATCTGTTTTCCACCCTATTAAAAAAAAAACAAAAAAAAAACAAAAAAACACCAAACCCTCAGAATGACTTTCACATAGAAGAGAGACACATGGTTAATAAGGGTACATCTAGATCTTTCAAAATGACTTGAAGAATGTCTTCTCATCATCTCTCCAAGACTAGATGTGTTGTCCATCCTGCATAATTTGATGATCTCCAAAAACCATTCAGTATACTCAGATAGTTGCAAAAAAAGCAGGGATCGGGTCCTATGACACTCCACAAGCAGATTTGGCTGGAAATGATGGTGCCAGAAGAGGTAATTGATAAGCATAGCCATTAGTTTACATCTCACAGTCATCAACTATATAAATTAGTTAGTTTGAGAAACAACACTATGCAGAGCTGGTGGTGGTGATAAACTCTGCTTATCAGACACCTTTGTTCACATAGCTCATATTCTTCCTTTTACTCTGTCTTAATTGGGACTGTCACTGACATTTCAAACATTCAAGGAGGCAGTAGAGCTGTAACCAAAAAAACAAAACAAAACAAAATATTCACCTGAGGTCCCATAGAAAGCATCCCTTTTTTCTCCTGAATGTCAATGCTTTTTCCCAATCATGAAGATTATGATATAGGCTGTTGAATCAGTGACAGGTTTAGCAGAACTAGAAATGAGACACTGATATTAGAAAATGAGAATTACCTTTGGATTAAGGGAATAATTTTGTTTAATTCTGACCTTGGAAATTCACTAGATAATAGCTTTTGAAACTGTTGCATTTGTGAAGAAAGGAAACTTACTTTGAATAAGTTAACTAATTATTTTTTTTCTTTTGGTGTTTTTTCAGCTCAGAATTTCTTTAACAAACATGCTCTGTTTTTAGAGCAGAGAAGTAGAAACTACACCAGTTACGCATTATGTGACTCTGTGCCTATAAATATATGGCAGTCTCAGATTTGATGCCAAAGCTCTATGGATTCCAATCAACAACTGTTATTTAATTCAATTGCCTAATCTAAATTATTGTTACTAAACCATCTGAAGGTTCATGTAACCATCCTACATTTATGCAAATAGTAGCTTTATTCCAGGAATAAATGAAAATCAGTCAAATGTCTACTAAAATCCCTGGAAATCAAAACATTCCCACTACAGTTCTCTCTTCATCAGCATCAGTGGAAATGCTGCACTGACATCACTTGGGTGGTGCCAAGCATGCATACAACAAGGAGGAGTTTAGAAATTCTCCCCAAGCAACAGTAACTGAGTATCTTCAAGTCAGGCTAAAACTTCACATCAATGGCAAAAGGCCCTTCTCTGACTTCAAGGTCCCTTGTATTTCCTCTCTTTTCCACATAGCCTCAAGATGCTATTTCATTACATTTGGTTTGAGAGACTTTCTAACAACTGTCCTCTAGAATATTTTTCTCATGGGCAAGCTAATATCTCCTTCCTCCCCAAATTCTCAGGAAAAGCTGAACTGCATTGGCCCAAATCTCCTTTAAAGATTTCAGTTTGAGTCAGCTACCCTGGCGGCTCAAAATGTTAGTGACTTAAAGAAGGAGATTATGTTAAGAAGTCTTGGGCAAATTTAATGACTGATAACATTGAAAATTCAGCCTAAAATGGCATATAAAGTAATCTAACTTGTCTAACTCAATTGTACTTTGAATAAGATGGGGATTGTTTCCAATTTTTTCCTTTCTTTCTTTCTTTTTGGTTTTGGTTTGGTTTTGTTTTTAATAAATTACTTATATCTAACTCTTATCTATTTAAAGAACTTCCGCTTTTAAAGTATGGGAAGCTGAATCTGATTTTGGCCAAAACCTATGAACATTTTATATGTAACTTTAGTTGTTGAGCATCTGGGATTGATCACACTGAACCTGTGTTAAAAAGAACACATTCGATGAATCCCAGATGTTTTAATATGGCACTGCCTCCCAAACTAACTGGATCAGGATGGGAAACAAATGAAAGGTAAATGCTTTAAAATTAAAGACCTAAGTAGGGTTAAATGTAGGCAGCTTGAAGGTGATGAAGATGGTGGTATTGCGTCCGAGAAGGTGTGGGGTCTCTACATTTTCTCCAGTTGTTTTCTTTCGAGGGCTGAAATTTCACATGCACGTTGACCTAGAGAAAAATGCTTAACCTTGCGAGTAAACATGGTGTATGGATCCAGTCCCTCTTACTGGTACCTACACTTCATCCCTGTTTCACTCTACAGGTGGGCATGTTACAGTTTTCTAGCAACCTTTAACAGAAAACTAATACACATTGTTACTCCAAGGATAAGAAAAGCATAGCCGAAGTGGTACTCAGATAATGGGCTGGTAAATTTTTACCAATCCCTATGTAGCATAATAAGAGATAGAAGAGCTAATTGATAAAAAGGCACATGGTAAATTTGTTAACTTTTTCCTACAGCTGACACATGCAAGCATAGACACATCTTTGACTGTATCACTTTTCTCTTTTGGGCTATTTTCTCATCCATGATTTTGGCTAAGGCAGGCATTTCAGTGCTTCATAAAATAATCTGGCATTTAATCTTCCCTAGTCTCCTACTTCCAACCCATTTAAAGTGTGAGAGAAATGTTTAGAAAATGAGAAGTTTGATGTTACTGTAGCTTAGAGAGTTGTCCATAATTTTGGCTAGTACAATGAACATGATGAGAGGGAGTGTCTTTTGTGTTACTGTAGTGGCAGATCAGCAAAAGTATAATTGTTTCCTTTCCCAAATTGCTTTGTAGGCATAAATAACCAGTAGTCATGCTTTGAGGCCTGTGATTAGGATAAGAAGAATTAAAAAAAAAAAAAAAAGAAGAAGAAGAAGAAGAAAAGGTAATAGTATTGACTAAATGTTGCAATTTAGGCCAAACGGGAAAGGAGTTTGAGATCTATTGAAATAAAAAAAAAAAAAATCCCATTCCTTGTGCTTAAAAAGTAACAATTTTAACTGGAATAGGAAGTAGAATTTATGCTCGTGTGTGGGTTGCTAAGTAGAGGTAAAACAGTTTTTCTGTTCCCTTTCACTAGGGGTACCATTAGTTAAGATGCAGCGTGGAAATTTGTTAAATTCAGTGATGTATCTTTTCTCAAAGTAACCTATAGCTAATTTTGTTAGTTCCGTTCTTACAGGGGAATTGCCGTCTATTTTTCCAGGGGATCCTTGGCATTAACATCTTGATTGTCCATATCACTTTTATTTTCTTTATTTTCTGTTACACTTGGTTGAACTTTTTTGTTAGTTTTATTTATAGCCAGAAATAATGTGTATACAGTCCTCTAAGTGTGTACATGTGTGCACACATTTGCTACCCTGCAGAGCAGTACTGAAGAGAGATTTTTAACATCATGAGTCAGTTTCACTGGAAAAGTATGTGCTGCATTATGGAGAAATAAAGTGTTTCATTTTCTTCGATTTGGAATATACTGAAAGCCAGTACCTACAGAAATAAAAGCAAGTGCATTTTCAGAGCACAGCGTTTTATTCTGAGACAAAGTAATTAATTTTGGAATTTGTGATTTAAAAAAAAAAAAAAAAAAACACCTTTAAGATGGCTAAAGTATTGAGTTGTATTTTTTCCACCTAAAATAGAGTATATATAGTCAAGACAACTCCTAAGGTGAATATTATGACTTGATGATAGATAAAATGATTAAATGATTTAAATTGGATTAAAAAGCACTAAAAGGACACATTTCAAACTACATTAAAGTCTTGCTCAACATTCCAAGAAATGTAAAACTAACATATTAAAACCATATAAATCAATAGTGACAACACAAATACAACATGAAAACAGACTTTATGTAATATAATATTACAAATACCTCTACTTTAGAAGAAACATTAATGATTTAACCAGAACTGATAAAAGGAAACTAAGTCATAGATAAGACTCTTACTCTGAACTACTCTTGCCCTTTTTTTTAAGGTGTCTTGCAATAGTGAATGATGTTTTACCATTTAGCATGGGATGTCATGAGTGCAATAAAGTACAGTCTGGGACCTTCTTTCTTAGAAAAAGCCCTGTTCAATCTCTTACAAACCTGGCTGAGGTGGATCAGACTAAAGGTTCTTCTAGCCCAAGATCCTGTCTCTGACACTGCCAGTAGCAGTTGTTTCAGGAAAAGGAATAAAAATTGAGTGAATATAAAGTGATAGTCCCCATGGTATAGCCTCCCAGCTGCTGGCAATCTGTGATTTAGGGAAATCCAGAGACAAAGGTTACAACCTTTCATCCACATTTAAAAACACTTGATGAATTTCCTCATGATTCTGCCTAATAGCTTTTTGAACCATTTATACTTCTGGCATCCTGTACACCTCATGGCAATGAGCTCCATAGATGAAGTAGATAGATGTGAACAATCGTGTCTTCCATTTGTTCTTAAATCTGACTCCCGATTACACTTCTTCTTTATTCTCCTAATATGATGGCTAGTAAGTATTCACCGCCTTCTCATTATTTGTGCTTTTATATTATCTCTAGTCATAGATCTCAGTCACCTTTTTTGCTGAGTTTTTGAGGTTTCGACTAAACTCTCCTCCCAAAAATGCTATTCTAGATCCCTGTCTCTTAAAAATGGGTTAATCCCACTTACCTTTCAGAACTGACATGAATTGTCTAAGTTAGGATCTTGATCACTCATCATTCCTGAAGTGACTGGTGCACACGTGTAATAGGCAGAGCATACAATGTTATCTGCCAAAATTAAAAGACAGCTCCAAATACAGGCATAACATTTATCTTTGAAAGAGTCTGCTAGTGTTAGAAGCTAATTGCAGGCTCAAAACCACTGGACAAGTTCATCTAAGGGCAAATTTTGGGCCTAAACTTGCATTACATGAAGGAGGTGCTATTGGGAGCAATTAAAAAATCAGCATCTGCCAACAAATACACAGTCATTTTCTGTTGGAAGTATAGGGAGTGATATATTAGGTACCATTTTGTAATGACAACCACTGTACCAATGTGAAAGTTTTAAAACACTCAAGAGGTCTTTCACAAACTAAATCCAATGCCCTTTGTGTCATCAGAACAAATATATGGCACACAGAGGAAAAATCAGGACACATCATAAACTGTGTGATTAGAGTAATTAGACTACAATCACTGGGCAAGGTTGCATAAACATGAAGAAAACAAGATTGAATAATATACAATATCAGTTTTAAGGAATTATACTTACAGAGTGTTTATAATTAAAATTATAATGCAGTTAAAAATTGCAAGTTTTCACCTTAGAGAAGTTGCAGTTGAAGTTCAGATCATATAAAGAATTATAATGTGTTTTAAAAGGAACCTTAGCAGGCATTTTAGAGCTGTGTGCTACCACTGAAGAGACCCATAGCTTTATTACTGAGTATTAGTAACATTCAATCAGAAAGTCCAGTTATGTCATGAAAAGAACTGCTTTTCTGATTTGGTTAGCTTGACCAAGGCCCTACTTTTATCAAGTCATAGATGCAAACATAGACTACTGTGATTGTGAAGAATGGCCTACTACACAGTCTTGGCCATATGACTTCATGAAGGTGTATTGCAGCTGAAACTTGCTGATAAACAAGTATGATTTTAAAACATCCAGAGACAGCAATTTTTTGAATGTTTTGAGAATTTCGCATTATTGCTTAACATTTCTTTTATCATATTACATTCATATTACAATCATATTACTTCTATATATCACATTACCTTATCGTATTGCTCTTACACATAAATATTCAAATTTTCATATTACTCATTCATAACTATTGACATTTTATTTAAAGTGAATGTGTCTACTATTGACTTCTATTCATTTGATTTTATAATACCTTTTTCTGTTACACTACAGCCATCTGTGAAACAGAGCTCTTCTTACAAAATACTTAAAAAGAGTGTTCAATCACCCCGTAATTTTGTCCTTGATAAACAGTCTATTTTTCAATCTCTCCCTATAAAGTATAATTTTTCAAACACTTAATTACTCTCTGAATTGTTTTTGGAACCTCATGCAATATTTCAATATCTTTCTTAAATTATGCATACGAAATCTGAATATCTATGAGGAGTGAAGAAGCATGAAATAATAAGCTGTACATCACGTACCTACCCCTTCTTAATATTTAGCTTTGTATATAAAAGATAAAGATTGCATTAACAGCTTCATTCAGAGAAAAGCATCAAGACTACAATGAACTGACTGTACTTATCCACCACGATCAATTCAGCCTTTGCTCCTCCAAAAAATCATCAATATTGTAATCATGACTTACTTCTTTGGTTCCTGTGACTGTGCATTTCTCCTTTAGCCATGAAATAGAGTGGCATACTACAGGTTGCAAGCGCAAGATCATCTACAAGGCAATCACATCACTCCAGTCAGTTACTTTGTCTCTCACCTAAGCCTGAAATCGTATATAACTAAAATCAGTGATGACATTGTTTCTTGCAATCAATTATGATAATTTCTAAAAGCCTAGGACCAAGAAACATTCCAACAAAATGCATTTTATGCATTTCTATGCCAGAAATAAATAGCAATTTATGTTCACATTTAGTCAGGGTTTAATCCATTTTAAGTATATAATTTGTAACACTAGTTTCCTAAATGAAACCACAATGGTGTAATAATTCAAGTATTTACTAGAACATTCAATGTACTACGTCATTAATATTCTGTCTATTGACCAAAGTGATTATACAATGTCAGTATGACTAGATCTACAAGCCCATGCTGACTATTGTTAATTTTACCAACCCCCCTTAATTATTTATTAATTGGTTACCATACCAATTTATATACATCATTTATCAAAGTTATGATGACAGGTCTATGAATTATTCAGATTTTTTCATATCCTAATTTTGGCTTGACATTAGCTTAGTTTGGATTTTTCTCAGTGTTCCCTGGTTTACTGAAAATAAATAAGAAGAAATGAGATAGCTCCCAAGCTATATCTTTTCAATCTCTTGGACACAGTTTATTTGGACCAGTAATTTAAAAATACCTAAAATTTAGTAATTACCTTATGATATCCTGCTAAGATTCTAGCGGAAAATAAAGCCCATGTCTACCATTATATAACACAATCCCATTCTTTTATCCTGAAGATAAATAATAATTGAATGAACACTTTCAATTTTTCTGCATTATTATTCAATCCAATATTAGTATTTTAAATTTCCATGTTTCTAACAGACTCTATGAAAATTCCTTTGAGTCCTATTTTACTTTGCTGGGATAATACTTTTTTCTTTCATTTTTCCATTTCAATAGTATCCTTTATGTTTCAATCCGGGTATATGTTTCACAAAAGAACATTGTCTCCAGTTCCTGATTCTTCATTTATAACCATCACTATAAAATTCAACTCAGATAATTCAATTTCCTCTTACACCAGGTTGTTACGCATATGAGTTGAATTTTTTGATCAGCCTAGATATTTTTTTCCACATTGTGGTTTCTGAGCAATTCAGTAAAGTTTTCTTCTGCATTTTCAGATATGAACCATATTTTTCTCTTTAAATTTTCTTGTGGATGATTTGACTCATAATCAGCTTCAGCTCTGAGAAATTAAAGTCCCTTATGGCATTACATATTTATTTATATGAGGTCATTTGCCTTAATTCATTTGCAATCTTTATAGTCTAATTATCCAACAAATTTTCACTTTGTGATTAATTCTTTCCTATTTGACAATATGGGAAGTAATAGAATTTCCCATATTTACTGTAAGTCATTAATTTAATAAAAGTCATCTGTCATTTCCAAAAATTGTGAAGTTTAAATATAGTCAACAAGACAATACAAGCAGCTGTTCAGATTTAATTCCACCATGAAAATGGACATTTTACCTTCAGTCTGCAGTTCTGTCTTCAGGTGTAATTTGCTGATTAACACTAGCTGCCACCTAAGTGACTATATTCTGTGGTATCTATTGAAACACTCATCCTGAGCAGAAATGAAAGTAGACAATGTATCTTTCCTTTTCCCCTAACAGATTAGAGCTCATGATTTTTAATATTTTAGTCATGCAAAGCTTCTGAAGAGATCTGATTAACACTGTAAGACCAATTTCACCCTTCCCTTTTGCTCTTAAGTGTAACACTTTTTCACCTTATGCATCAATTTGTTCCCTCTGGAAAGGGCAATGCTGTTTCTGCTGAGCTGTGAATGGATTCAGACCACGTAATTTCCATTGAAGCTCAAAGCAAGAGCGACTTCAGGCATACAAGTCTCAGGATTCGGGTCATCCATTCTCATGCACCTAGAATTATTCAGTAACAGCTTTTGGAGCCATAACATGGAGTTTCTTACACAGGATTATGAAGTGCTTTGCACTGGGGAGCATGTCTAAGCCCTGGTGAAAGATACCTGATTTAAATCTAAATTCCTGCAGTAAAACAGTCTAATAGGTATGCCTAAACTCCTAGCTCGCTTGGACAGAATTGAGTCCAATGCAAAGGAGCACAAAGAGAGGTGTTTACCTAGGAGCAATGACATACTCATGCGAGCACATGCTCAGGAGATTGGAAAACAGGATTTTAGGTTCACCTCAGATGTAGATAGTTTGAATTCACTTTGTCAAATATCAAGGTGACAACTGCCAGGTTAGAAATTTTCCAACTTCAATTTTAAGGCTGGCACGGTGCCACTTAACACCAGAAATACAATAATTGAGAAGCCAAAGAAAGACTTAAACAAGAGGATCTTGACTCTGTGTTGATCAAGGATCAATGCTAATTTTGTTCCCTTGAACAGTGGAGTAAGATCAGCACAAGAGAGCATGTGGGATCATCCCTGGTGCTTCAGCTTACCCAAGAAGGAGCAGGGAAATATGTGACAAATGTGGGGTTATGCTGTTACAGATGATGAACATCACATCTCTCTATGGTTGGTTGCTAATTCCACAGATGCACAACGAATTATGCCATTTCTGTGTTACCCAGTGTTTTATTTTGAAGCCTTTTTCCGATCACTTATCCCAAAGGGAAATTGTGAAGAAGCCACATGAACATGGACCTGCTGGGTGGCACAGATGCTGTATCATGCTGTTGTTCACTCGGCTGCAATTTACAGCGCTGGGCTAGAGAGGATTTAGACAGTGGAGTCTGAGACAAAGAGGCCAAATTGTTGTCCCTTGAACAAGTTCATGTAAAGATACCAGAAGCGGGCAAAGGTACATGGATGGGGCTGAACAGCAACACCCCAAACTTCCCACCATGTAAGGCAATGTGACTCTGCTAAAGCGTGACCCCACACAGAAACATGACACTGTAAGACAAGCCTAAACCTCAGAGGCATTCGTCCAGCCAGGGACTCCCACCAAGTCTCCCTATCTGTATTTGTCACAAACATGCTCTATGACCACAAACAGGACAACAATACACATCTCACCCCGCTCCCTGCTCCCTGTAAGACATGGAGGAATGACATAACGGGGTGTTAAAACCCCCAACGCAGCTGGGAAAGCATTCTTTCAGAGCAGGGGAGACAACATTACACGTACTCCAAGGATTTAGTCCAAAGCCTTGGAATAATTCAAGCACATATTATATTTTTCTGGACCCTGAGTGACTCCTAAACACAAGCACTTTAAGAGATGACAGCACAAACACCTCTGGGGCAAACAAACACTCATGTAAAGGCATACTTACAGTTTCCCTTTCCCCAAATATATTTTTGGATGAAATCTGAGATAAGAATTTCTAAAGCAGAAAAATGTCAAAGAAAAGTCTCTGTTCAAATGAGCATTGAAAGATTTTTTCTTTGGTATTCAAAAGTGGAGTTTGTGACACTTAAAATAAGACTGCAGCTGACCTTGGAAATTAAACCATTGGTGAAAACCTCTGCTTCTAAAGGAATGGACTACATGCAATGATAGAAGAAAGAAACTTAAATAAATAAGATGAATACTGAAAATGTTAGCTTGACCATGGTATAGTGGGTCTATGTAGGTATTAACAAAGAGAGAAGAGTATTTGTTAATAAAACAATAAGACTAAAATTCATCTGATAAAAAGGCTACGAGAATGAGAAACCCACATCACAGAGGCTATGTAAGATTCATTGCTGTGTTTCATAAACAGTGCAAATGAAAGATAAGGAGTGAGACTGATTAGGGCTATATGGCACTTTTATTTATAACATTTAAAACAATGTATACTGTGTTAAATTTTTTGTGCCCATTAAAATGTGGGCTCACAATTTACCATGTAAAGCTATTCTCACTGAATTCAGCCTACTGAGAAATGCAAACACTGGCACACACATGGTAATTAAGTACAGATGTGATTATTTGACAAATAATCATAACAAATAATTGTCACTTCCTTGTTTAGAAACCACTAATTTAAAACATGTGTGTGCTGACCTAACCTCACTAGTGCACCCTTTTTGAATGTGGGGAGAGAGGTTCAAGCTGTTATCTTTTCTACAAGAAAACTAACCTTTTGTTCTCTGGTTCTAACTTTCTGCTTCAGATTTACTTTGCTCAGAAGCATGGTTCACACTGGCTTCTGTTTTGCAACACTTGTCATAAAAAGCCACTTTAGGAGAGTGGAGTGGGAGGACAGAGGCACAAGACGCAACGTGTTGTGATACCATTTCTTCCAGATATACCAGTGACAGTCATTTACATTATTAGAGTGCTACACTCTTCCAGACATGAAGAATACACAGATATCTTTTCAGTCAGAAGAACCTTAGCTTAGATTAATGCAACTAAACTGATAAATATTTCATGAGTGAGAACATGCGTGCCTCAGCTCAGGCTTTGCACTAAATACCAGCAACAAACTGAACTGGGCATACAAGAAGATTGCCTATAGGACAGACTGTCCGTATTGTTGAAGAATGATTGCCTTGAGATTATAATATAGTTGTAGAAAGCGAGCAACCATTAGAAACTTGTAGGTACATGGCACTTCATGCAATACACACAAGAAGAAATGAAACATTTCAGAGAGAGAGAGTGAGCCCCCAAATGACTTTCTCGCTTTGCACATAAAACACCCACAAGTTTTCAGTTTGTTCATAAACAAGACATGAAGTCAGTATTGGCATTTAATAACAACTCCTACGGTTGTAAGAGACACATGAAACTTAGTTGTTTACAGATTAGAAATAAAGAATTTTATTTACCCATTTACATCTGTAAAATCAAAGGCGATTTCGCCTCAATTAATGATGTTATATCAAAGATAAACAAGCAATGGCAGCAGTAATGATTAAAATGGTATATTCCTAAGGTTGCACATGTCATGCAGCAGTGTTTACTTTGAAGTATGTTGTTTATCTGTACTGAAAAATGTTAAACCCAGTCTTCAAACAATTTAATTTAGGTTCTCAATCAAGTGCTGGTGTGGAGTCTTTAGGAAAAAGAGCAAGACTCTTAGTGAGTGTTTATGTAAAAAAACCACTGTTTACATTTCAGCTTCCCCTCAGAATCTGTAGTGTAATGTTTATAGAAAGCAGCCAGCAAAGTTGTATAATTTGATTATAATGAACAATACCATTTTAATTAATTACTAAAACTTTCCCTCATATCACCATTGTGAAAAATGGAGATAAAGGAGTTCTTGTATAATCACAGGTTGTGGACTTCTTTCTTTTTTTGTAGATACTTCCTATAACACGATAGAAATCCCAGTTTTGATAAGTCATTAAGTTTGGAATCAACATATATTGCATTTATATTAGCTAAGATCATGTTTAACCATTCAGTTGAAGCAAGGCTAATTTCCAGGCCTTCTCAGCCTTATGCTTGCTAAAAAGGATGCCATGAGAACATAATATAGTGCCTTAGAAGAATTCTGCTTTCTGGGCAAAAGAAAGGTATCCAGGAAGGGCACAGCATTCACTGTGGTTGCAGTAATGAGAGAGGCGTACTTCAAGGTCACACAGCGTTCCTCTCCTGCAATAAGGAAATGTGATGTTTTTCTCTGCCACTTCTTGCCCTCCACAGGCAGCTGATATACCTGAGGACACTGGCAAGGTCTACTCTTCCCGGTGATATCAGTGCTGTTCTCCATGCAGAACCCCTGTCTATGGCAGTGATGCAGGATGGGTGCACCCCACATCCCTGGTCCCCTGAATACTCTGGTTAGGAACATATCAGAGTACACCACGGATTCCTCCCTGTCCACATCCCCAGGTTGTCTTTGAAAGGAAACTGATGTACATATGAAGATGATAATCACACAGATCTCATCTTGGAGCTGAGTGAGAAAGAAAGGGATCCTGATAACAAGACAATCAGAACTGGGGAGTGAGATGTGAACCACATTCTTCTGCTCTGCAAGGACATGACATGTTCTCCGGGTGCAGTCGAGTTTCTTCATGCCCCTGATTCTGCCTAGAGCAATGGAGCGTGCAAATAACATGCTTTCCAACATGAATTAATACCTCAGAATACTATTCTCAACTATGATTCAGAAAAATATATATTCAACTGGTCTCTCAAGGCAGCTTTGAAGTGCAAAACCCACCCAAGATGAGGGAAATATACTCTTGTAAGGAAAGGTCTCGGTCCTACTTCTGAATATATGTGATGATCAAAATCTTCCATGGCTACACTCTCAGTGTCATAGTTGAGTACTCCAGACAGTGTTCACAGCTAATCTCCCATCCCTGGAAATAGTAGACAGCAATCCCAGACACATGACCATGTGTGGGACCACAGCACCACAGAAACATTCACCTTGAGAGGGACTGGGGATCATACTCCAGTTTCTTCTTCTCTCCTAAAACATGTCACTGCATTGGCACTATCTTCCTCCCACCCCCCTTCACACCACTTCTCACCCTGCCCCCAGAATTTTTTTCTCCCTCATTCTGTCTTTTTCTCCCATGACTTTGTACTCACTTCGTGGAGCAGCCCCAGCAGCCACTGCAGGAGAAGCAGTGGGAACCTAGCTGGACATGCCAGGTTGCAACCTCAGCTGTGGAACTGAGCCAGACCTGCAAAGCCAGCAGCTGCGGTTGTTCCAGCAGCTCTGACCATCCACCATGAATAAACAGCTGCTTTGCCTCCTAAAATGAGGCCCGATTACCTCACCTGTTACTGCCTAACCTCTCTTCCCTTCTCTCCTTTATTCTTTTTATCAAAGAGAGGAGACTAAAAACAACCCTCTGCTTCAGAGAGATTAATACAAACCACCAGGAGAAACAGCTTATTCTTCTCTACTAATAAGGATGCTTTCCAGACCAAGAGCCCCCACCAACATGTCTGACAAAAAAGACTCAGGAGACTGCCAAATAGATTTGCTTTGCACAATTGGGCTGCTTCCTAACCTTTCAGCTTCAAAACCCCATATGTTTTGTACTTTGTTTGGGTTTGATTTGTTGGGTTTTTTTCCTCCTGTACAGTCTAATCAACTGGTTTTTAGTGTTTGGGATGAATATTCCAGTCTATTTACCATGGGAATTAGCAATCCAAGGTCTCTGTACTCAAATATCTGAGCTACTTGTGACAGTTTTACAATGACATGATCAGGTTAACACCTTTGTGACCCTGGGTCCATCTACCCTATCAAAATTAATACCACAGAGTTTGTTTCCATAACAATTTTACATGTTTTTAAATATGCCGTTTATATGCATCCATCTAAAGGAGATATCTTGACCCCACTTTATCCTACAGAGGGAGTTTCATTTTCTGAATAAAGTAGATGATGTTTCCTCACAGAAATTTCCTGTGGAAAATTATGTATACATTTAAAGCTGAACCTGTGATTTTCTGGATTAGTCCCTATATAACCACAAAGAATTAGGCTTGATATCAGGATAACTAGTTCAATATAATTTGATTAAATTAGGAAGAAAAAAGACGGAAAACAATCCCAAACTGAAATTAAGTCAGAAGGAAAGCACTGTTGATGTGACATGTGTGTCTTCTCCAGCTCCCCTTAGTGTCTGATCTCAGCATACTGAGACATCTGTTATTTCTGTGTATAGATGGGGGTCACAGAAAGAAATTATCTTCTTCTGTGTCCTGACACAACCAGAGAGAAAATTTCCAGTACTGAGGTCAACTTCTCTTCCGGTGAAACACAAGTACCAGTGGAAGCAGGGAGTAGCTGACTGATATATTGAGAAATAAAAAAATTAAAAAAAAAAAATTAAAAGGAAGGATAAATTTACTTTTTTTGGTCCACCTTCTTGGGAGAAAGAAATGAGAAACAAGAGAAGTGGATTCGTTTTATTTATGGATGTATCCTTGACTATGCCACTGGGAAGAGCTATTCTATGGGTGAGTGGTAAAAGGGCACCAGGAAACCACACCAGATTCAGTGAAAAGCAGAAATTCAGGAAATTTTCATAGCTTTTCTGACTACATTGCAGCCAAGTAAGCTGACTTGATAAGGTACCTTAACCTATGTGAAACTTCTCTCAGTGTCCTTGATTAAGTGTAGAATCAATCTTTATCAAAAGCAACTCTCACACACCTGCTCTGGCTTTGAGAGAATGGTTTCATGGGTTAGCTATTCGGAAAAAATATTGGTTAGTACTTGACTCATAATTTTCACTGACTAATGGTACTGCTCACCCAGACCTGATTCTCACTTGCTCTCCTCAATCTCTCTAGTTGATCTTTGGAGGGAAGATGAAATATGAGATGTTCCTTGCACCCTCAGTCTCACTTAAACAGTCAGCAGTTCAAGTTGTCTCTTTCCTGCCTCCTACAATCCAGCTGCAGGTTTGTCTCAGAAAACAAAGCAAAATACAATACATCACCACTGCAAAGAAAAGAAAAAAAAAGTAAAGCCACAAAAAACCTACCAAAACATGATCAATCATACTGAAGGCTCAATGTATGTGGTTACCTTGTTATAAAAGTCTTAGCACCTTACATTTCAACAGCTCCTTCACAACAAGTCCCCTGTGTGCAACTTGTGTCTTGAAAGCTCAGATGCAATTTTTTACATTCCTTTAGACTGGGGCTCACTCTACAAGTGAAAGAGCTCATTTACACGTTCTCTTACAGGTCAGAAGCAATAGGCCTGCAGAAATTTATTCACTTTAGCTCAACCATGGAATGAGAAGTTTACTGCAGAACTGTATAACAAAACACTGGCATACAGGTCAGCTATATTGTCTAATATACACTTTCTTCAGTGAATTTTTTTGAAAATTCCTTTAGAAACTACTAGAAACAATTTTTGTAAACATGTCTGTTATACATTAAGAAGTTATAGTGGTGCCTTTCACACAAACAAAAAAAAAACATTGTAGTTTTTCCATGAAAAATTGATTTATAGAAATATTTCAGTATATCACATTTAAAATAGTTCTTGAGTGAGTATTTTAGTTATTCCAGGATTTAATTATTTTTCTCTGTTGGTTATAAATTGGTCAGAATGTAATCTCCGTTTCTGTACTTCATTAGTTGCATCAAAATACTTGCTGTGTGACTTTGGGAACGTCATTCTGATTAGCAACAGATGAGTAACAATTGAGTAATGGTCAACTAAGATTCCTCACTAACAGTGTCCAAAATCCTACTGAAATAAAGATATCTTCATGTTTATTTATTTTCTTTATCTCTAAGGATATTTTCCACCACTATAGAGAGAAATTACATTGTTTCAACATTCTCAAAGGTTGAGTAAGAGATATTTGCAGGAAACTGCTGAAAGATGGGTGCAAAGAAATTGAAAATTGTATTTAGCGTATAGGTAATTATGATTTATTATCAAATCATTTCATTTCAGGCAGAAATAAAGAGCAAAACAAACCAAAAGATTATCTAACAGTTCTGCAGAAACAATTATGTATGTTATGGTGAACAACAAGCTGAACATCACAAGATAATATCACATTGTCCCTTCTAGAAAATTGTATAACAGCTAGAAAGACTTCAGAGGAAAGTGACAAAGAAGATCAGAATCTTGAAAAAGCCTTCACTAAGGAAGGGCTGAAAGAAATAGAATTACACACCTTAAGGAAGAGAAGGATGGAGGAAAGAGTGAAACATAGTAGTCTTCCAGTATACAGAACATTGTTACAAGAGAAAAAATTATTTCAGTGAAGGTTCTATTATTAGCTATGTCCATAACAGACAGGAGAAGAAGATGAAGCAAAGATGATCAAGAAAGTTATTCAAAAGATTTTCTAATGTTTATGATAATGAAATATCAGACTAGCTTGCCTGGAGGGAGACTTGGGAGAGTCCATTAGTGGAGACTTTAAGAGCTAGTTATAGAAGTATCTCAGCAGAGCCACAGGTAGACCTGAAGACTCCACAGAGGGATCTGGACAGGTTGGATTGATGGGCCAGTTGTATGAGGCTCAACAAGACTAAGTGCCAGCTCCTGCATTTGGATCACAACAACCCCATGCAACACTACAGGCTTGGGGAGGAGTGGCTGAAAAGATGCCCGATGTTAAAGGACCTGGGGATGTTGGTCAACAGCCAGCTGCATATGAGCCTACAATGTGCCCAGGTGACCAAAAAGCCCAATAGCATCCTGGCTTCTGTCAGAAATAGCATGGCCAGCAGGACTAGGGAAGTGATGGTCACCCTGTACTCGTCACTGGTGAGGCCACACCTCAATTACTGTGTTCAGTTTTGGGCCTCTCGCCACAAGAAAGACATTATGGTGCTGGAGTGTGTCCAAAGAAGGGCAACAAGGCTGGTGAAGGGTCTCCTTAGGAGGAGTGGCTGGGGGGACTGGTATTATTTAGCCTGGAGAAAAAGAGAGACCTTATCGCTCTCTACAATTACCTGAAAGGAGGCTGTAGTGAGGTGGGGGTCGGTCTCTTCTTCCAAGTAACAAGGGATAGGATAAGAGGAACTGACCTCAAGTTGTGCAGGGGCGATTTAAATTGGATATTAGGAAAAATTTCTTCACCAAAAGGGTTGTCAAGCATTGGAATGGGCTGCCCATGGAAGTGGTTGAGTCACCATCCCTGGAAGTATTTAAAAGACATGTAGATGTGGTGCTTAGGGACATGGTTTTATGGTGGACTTGGTAGTGTTAGGTTAATGGTTGGACTTGATGATCTTAAAGGTCTTTTCCATCTTAAATGATTTTATGATTCTATGAGTCTACCATGGTGGAATAAATGTGGTCCAAATTCTATGGTCCTATATTCCTCACCTGCAAGATGAATGTTGCTGAATTTCCCTTATTTACTGTGCTGTGATCTATGATAGAAAAGCAGTAGAGTAGAATACAAGTGTTATGAAATGTATATGGAATTACAATTTCCCAGCTCAAGGTCACTCATTACTGTTTGCTTCGACTCTTCATTAGCTGTGTTGAGGGAAAGGTTACTCTTTAATATTTCAGGTCTTCCATGGATAGTTTTAAAAACAGAAGAATAATGATAAAAATGACAAATAACAGAGCAAATAATACATTGTGAACAGTGAATATTCTTTCTCTTTGACAAATGTGCTTGTTTGGATGTGAATATGGATATTGATACAAGTAGAAACCATTTATCAGTCTTGTGTGAATGGGTGAAACAAACAACTGTTTAGGATTCCACCCATTATTACAAACCATAATCAGGGTTCAGCCAGCTTCTCCGAAGGATATTCAGGCAAGACCAAGCCCACCACTGATGCAGCAGTTAATCACATTAGCTAAGCACAGGTAAAGGTCACTAAAATTTATCATCTCATTAGGATGATTACAAGCTGAGCTATATTTTCTCCCACGAACCTGCTGGTTTTGTCAAAGATGTTGTGCACTCGTAAACCTGTCAATTCATGGAAGTGCAGCATTCTTTTCATCATATATTACAGCGCTAAGGTCAGTTCTGGTTCATTAAGCCAGGGAAAAAATCTATCATTTCCATGTCTAAGAGTCACAGTGAAGTGTGTCATTTTTGGATTCCCTTTTCTGATGTCTTCAGCCTTCTGTAAGACTCTTACTCCCATTTCTCTTATCAGCTCATGTTTCTCTTGGTCTGAGATGCTCTTCACTCTGTCATTACCTCTACTGTCCTCCCACAGAATAGTAATTCCTGAGCAGCTTTTCATCTCTGTCTCTCTTTAACTTGAGCTTTTAGTAATTTATAAATGTGATAGCTGCTTTCAACAGAACTGAACTACTGGACATAGCACAACATGTGTTGGGGGACATCTACAGGCCGATTCCTGCCACAGAAAGTTAATGGAGATGTACTACTAGACAAATCAAGGACATATCTTCCTTTTTTCTTTTAATCAGTCAATCTTGAAAAAACATATCCTCACTCCAAAAATAAAAACAATAAATCCTCAATTCCTCATGACATATATGCAATTACCAGAAACTGCTTATTACCATCAAAATAGCTGGAAGGCAATTATTTGATCTCAGAGCACTAAACATTTTTCTAAATAATGATATGATGTGACAGTATAGCTCTTATATCTGAAGATTTTTGACCATTTGGATGTCATTTAGTGAAGAAAAAAAAAATACCTCTAAAGCAATATGTTTTATATGCAGTGTTCTGATATCATAGCTGTGAAGTAAACAAAATGTAAGTTTTTTACAGGGTAGTTGTTATAGCTTCTTTTTTTTTCCCTTTTACTGGCTTCAAAAGCCAAATTAATGAAAGAAAGGAAGGTCTGCTTAAAAGAGCAAGAATATAGGTAAATCTAGCTGAAAACTCAATTTCCTATACATAAATTGAATATATTTCTTCTTAGCCTACAAGGATGTCATTAAGAGAGTGGGAATCAGATCTTCAAAGAAATGCAGGCATTCAGCTCCTAGTGAACCCAAAGATGCTGATAAAGAGTAGGCATAATTAGCCTATAAGAAGATGCGTATTGAAATGTATACAATGTATCATATTTAATGTTTGCATGAAAAGATTTCATGAGCTGCAGAGTTCTAGACAAGCTTGGAAGATTTCCAACTGGAAAAGTCCTGTGGCTTCCATATATCCTCAATGGCAGTAATCGCATATCCCCCAGTATAGTCTAGCTCATCTATAGCATAACTTTGCTGGAAGGAGTGTACAGCTGTCATTACGGTGTTTAGCTTAAATATTCTCCAGTTCCCAAAGTGTTTGGTCACATTTCACTTCAGCCATCACTGCTGAGAGCTCCCTCAGTTGGGAGAGTGGACAAGACAGTTCCCTAATTCAAGATTCTCAGCCCTACCTTCCTAGTAGTTGAGAATCTAATGAGCCTCAGTCTTAAATAGAACAGGAGAAAATGAAGCAACATCCAGTTCCACAGAAACTATATTTGATCTGTGGCTCCTGGATAGTCTGCTTAACTCTGTGCTTAACAGCCAAGAATATTTTTATAGAGGTAAAGGTTGTCCATAATTAAATTTTCATTAAAAGCCTAGCTTGTTGGGTTTTCTGACAGCTCGTACCCAGATTTCAGCAGCAGCTCAGCTGCATGAGTGCCAAACAACTAGCACAGACAAGGTTTGTGTGCTTTCAACAGATGTTCATGACTGCTCCTAGTGCTTATGCAGCTGAACTATTGGGAGAATCTCATTACACATTTTCCAGCATAGATAATATTTTCTAGACCATTGATTTTTTTTTTTTTTCCACACGTCCCAATGCATTCAAGTGGCTCCATCCTGGTGAAACAGTTTTCCCCCATGAGGCTGAAGGATGTGGGTTTTAGGCTGGGAGCCCTTTGTGGGATACAGACATCTCCTTCCTGTGACATATTTGTTTAAATCACTGATTAATGTCAAGGTCATTTCCCTTTATCCTACCTCTACAAAGACTGAACTCTGCTGAAAGGTGACCAAAGGGACACAGAGTTGATAACTAGTGGAGGGAGGGAGAAGCTCTTAATAGACTCTGATAGTCTATGTTAAGATTTGTGCAACAAAAAGTTTGTGAAACACATAACAGTTTCTCTGGGCTCTGTTAAAATATAACACAGTATTCCCATTTGAATCTATCCTAGACGTGAAAGAACAATACAAAGAAGTACAAATTAATTTTCAGTTTGTACTTAAAGACTCTAGTCAACAAGGTTAAGGTGCTGTATTTTGCAATTTTGCCAGAAACATTACAGAACACTTTTTTAAAAAGACGAAGTGTTACTATTAGTTGATGTGAAGCTCATCATAGAGGTTTCCAACCATAACTTCGTTGTTTATTCACTTTCTTCTTGTAATTATTCACTTTCCTCTCTGGAATACTTAAGAGTTTCAATTTGTTTTCCTAACTGTTCTTGTTGAACTACAATGAATGTATGTGAAAGACAAAAAGATCAAAAGCATTTTCCTTGTGTCTGGAATGAAAGGTGAGTTCAGTGGTGCATTCGTGATAGTTACTACAAAAGTATAATTCACAGTCTTGGACAAAACTTCAGAAAGTTCTTTTGAAATTTAACTCGTACATGTAGATGTATTCTTCCCTAACAGCAACCTGTGCTAGACAGATTATAATATCATCATTAAAGTGTAGATCCGTTTTTAATATAGCAGGACGTTCTATGTTAAAAATATTTAGCTGTTCTATATGCTCACATTACAACCACATATATAATAAAGTTATTCCTCACTCTCAAGGTTTTCAGTCAGCACACAATTCTTTTGAAGTTACTGAAAAATAGCTAACTTAGAGATGTAAAGATCTCAGTTGCTAAATGAGGGCATATTCATTATTTATTTGGCTCAGAATCTAGAAAGTAACAGCTCTCTGCAAGTCATATAACAATGTAAGAGGAGCAAAACAGGAAGAGTGCCAATATGAGAACTGTGATGCCATTTCTGAGCAGCTGGATTCCCTGGCAATTGGTGACAGGTTCAGAAGGACCAGTCACAAGCTGGGAGATGCTCTACCTTTACATTCAAAAATCTTAATAATTTTAAAGGCAGATTTCTTTCTCCAAATCTTCTGATAGGAGATTTAGGAAAGAATTTCTCTTTTATATGCCTGTAAATACTTTACTACCTCGAGGACATCATAAAACATGATGCAATCTGCTGTGGTTCAGAAATTCAGAACAGGGAAACATTGTATGTTATATTTCAATGTTAGCATTTCAGCTGCCATTAATTACAGCGTTTCCTAATAGCACACACACTGCAGTTCTCAGAGGATCACTTGTCTTCTGAACATCACGATGTTAAACTAGATGGGAGAACAGGTTGCCAAAATGCTCTGTCAAATGCCAATATGCAACTATGGAAAGGACAAGTGAAAAAAAGTCCTCATCAGGCAGAAGGACACCACTGTAGGGTCAGTCGAATGCTAGCCAAAGTCAGCTCTGCTTCTGTTAGTTTTGCACCTCACAGGAAAAGTATCTAACAGGCCATTGAGCAACATCATCTCTTGGCAAATCTCTTTCCCCTCCTGCAATGGAGATGGAAGCCCAGAACTGCACTATGGAAGTAAAGCCATGACAATAGTCATGGGCTTGGTTACCTTGTATTTCTTCACAAAATACCCACTAAAATAGTCACTATCAAAAGCTAAGATTATAAATCTGCATCTTCAGTCTTAAAGTCATACTATGGTACCAGCATGGTATAGTATGCCTTTCTAAATTGACTCCCTGAGGATCTCTTTACAGGGGTGAAAGCTACTGGCTTTCAGTTCTTTTCCAAGAGAAACATTTCCATCTGTCAGTCCAAGACATGGTCTTAGGAGTGCCTCTGTCCCTCATCTGCCTCCTTCAGCAGATACAGAAGAGGTTGAACCTCTATTAGATACTTACCTTTCTGAGAAGAGGTAAGGTTTTCGGACACAGCAGACCTCCTTTTCAAAAGGTCTTTTTTGGTCAGCTCCTTTATTTCAGTATGGGATATGTGGCTAAAATGGTACAGAATCTGTTGTAGTTCCATCCCGTGCAGTCTGATAATACAGTCTGCCTCTTCTACCCAAAAGCCCAGGTTACACTCCCACATCAACACTGGCCACCAGCACTCTGATGATCTAGCAGCTCTATACATTATCTCAAACACTGCACATACTGCTTTCTTGACCATCCTTGTCAGTGGGTGGTATGAATGGGTGTCTAGCCACTAGACTTTCTATTATCCTATCACCTCCTACATCCTTACATCAGATGGAAACCTCACTCCACATACCCCTCCCACAAAAGGTCTTTCTCAACCTCCTACTGTGTCCTCTTCTCAGGACTAGCAAAGGCAACCCCTGTGTCCGAAAAACTGTGCTCTTTTACTTCACCTGTATTGTCCCTGTTCCAGCATCCCTGAGGGAAATGTTGATCATAGGACTAGGGGAGTACCCATAGCAGGCACTATGAGCAGAATAGGTTAAAGATCACAGCAGCAAGTTATAAGCATTCAAGTGACCAGCACTCAGTAACACCATCTGCATTAACTTCCTGTATGCATCTCTTTGTAGCACAGGTCATCTGAGCCTTGGGGTAAACTGAACACATGAAGAAGCCACAGCCCACAATATGTACAAAACTTCTGGAGAAAAGTCTACTCCTAAAGTAAAACACCTCAAGCAGATAGGGATGTTGCTTTGTCAGGATGACAAGATGACTTCATACAGAGAGATCATGCATAAAGGAAGTTTTCAAGGAGGTACAGACAGGGGCTGCACCTACAGGCTGGGGGCTACATCTATTGGAGTAAGTTCAGCTGCAACACGGAGTGTACCCAGGCACAGGGACTCAGTTACTTTTCCATTAAATTATTAAAATGGTCCCTGGACGTGTTTTGGCCTCCCAAACAATCTGCTTTTCTCTCTACTGTGCAGGCTTTTGGATTTTAAATGGGCCACATCACTCCCAACAGGCAGTTGTCCTGCAAGTGGCCACCTTGTTTTGAGGGGTGGCAGAGTATAATAATGAGAACAAGGGCTGCTCCACAGCAGGCAGTTTCAGTGCCAGAGAATGGACATGGACACATTTAGCGGAGTGGCTGAGAAACCCATGGACTAAAGCTACAGAGCTAGCTGAGAGAAGCAAGCCAGGAAAGCTGCCCCAGGCAGAAAGCCCAGCTGAACACCAGGAGACAGGGATGCATCCTGCTGCATCCGGTACTCTCAGCTGCTCTTGCTGTCCTCTAAGGCTGAACAGATTCAATCAATTACAGGCCTCCCTCCCTTTGCTGCAGGCTCAGCAAGACTATACCAAATGATCTCCTGAAAATAGTATTTCCTGTGCACTGAAGATTTGCCCCAGAATGCTGTAACTCTATGCAGAGCTGCTACATTCACTTTTAAGGGGTTCATGCATCACCAGTGCACCACAGCGTGGGAACTCTACTTCATATATCATTAATCCTGCCTTGGGATAGGAAAATGGACGAGGTGACCTTTTGAGATTTTTCCTAGCCATTTCTTCTATGATAAATATGGATTAAGGATACAAACTTTCCATTTTCTTTTTTTTTTTTTTTTTTTAAGTCATTCCCAATTTCTATACTTCACCAAAAAGAAAGAAAACACTTAATAAGATAATCCAAGCCATGCTCATTTAATGCCTGAGAAAATATATGGGTCTGCCAAGCTCTGTCGGACTCTGAGACCAATCAAGGAAGCCAATTTTAAATTCTATGGACCTCCCATGAGAATGCTCTGTTAATATTTATATCTCTGCTCTGATTTGGGCGATTGCCCAACCTCCTCAGCTGAACTCATCCACTAACCCAGTGTCAGGAGAAAAGAGACAGTTGTTTCTCCCTTGTGAAAGCTGCACCACAGGGCATCCAGTCCACTTCCAAGTCTCAAGCAGTAGCCACCAAGTCTAAAAGATGCATATGTCTAACTGCTCTTTTGGGTCAGGAGACTTGGGGTTTTGTTGTGCTGATGTTTGTTAAGTGAGACTTCTAGTGATGCTCAGAGTAGCATAACAATTTAATTATGCTTTCATATCTACATTCTGAGAGATACTCACTGAATGTAAAACATGGATACTTTCCCCTGAGAATTCAGGGATTCCTCCTGGATAGCACGATCAGGGTGCACTTTCTCAGCCAGGATATGGAATATCCCTGACAGTTGCTTCTAATACTACTTTTCCAGCTGTCCATTAAGACATTGTTATTACCATCGTATGGGAGACAAATCACAATAAAAGAATATGTTGGTAGAAGACTTCTTTCTAGGTTCTTCATTAAGTTTCAACCATATTCTATAAATATACTGTGGATCAAAAAAATTATAAAAACTTTTGAACCTGCAGAAAAAAACAAACTAAACTCAAATTATTTACAACTATCAGTGACACAAAAGAGCTTATCAACATGGGTTTTATCAACAGTTATATGTAAAATCAAAGCATCATCATGATTAGGGTCAGTGAGCAACATTTCCAGACACCTGAAAGTCAAAAAACTACAATTCTTTTACATGGATATCGATCACAGCCAACTCAAAGAAGAGAAGGAACATGTTCTTTATTTTAGAGTATTATTTTAGGCCTTCTATATCTATCTTTTTAAGAAAACCCTTTTGGAAAGCAGAACTGAGTAAGTTTGCTCTCACTCAGCTTTAAGCAATAGACTCCTGATATTCTCAATTCCCTCAGTTTTTCCTGACAGCTTCATTTTTAACGTAGCAAGTTGCTTAAAAGCAAGTACTTTTTTTTTTTTTTTCTTCCCACTCTAGTGAGACCTAAGGACTACTACCCTCTCTTGGTTTTTCAGGTGGGTAGCGATGATAGTGTTAATGGCTCAGGAGCAGGTGGTCCCCAGGTGCTGTAAGAGAAGCCGGCAGCACAGAAGACCACCCTGGCTGAACAGGGAGCTTTGGCTGGAACTCAGGCAGAAAAGGAAAGTTTACAGCCTTTGGAAGAAGGGGCTAGCCACTCAGTGATTACAAAAAGGCTGTGAGGCTATGCAGGGTGGAAATCAGGAGGTCTAAAGCCCAGCTGGAAATTAATCTGGCTTCAACAATCAAGGATAACAAGAAATGTTTCTATAAGTATGTGAGCACCAAAAGAAAGACCAGGGAGAGCCTCCATCCCCTGCTAGATGCAGGAGGAAACATGGTAACAAGTGATGAGGAGAAGGCTGAGGTGCTTAATGCCTTCTTTGCCTCAGTCTTTAATAACAAGACTAGCTGTATTGAGGGAATCCAGCCTCCTCAGCCAGAGGACAGAGACTGGGAGAATGACCCCCCCACAATCCAGGAGACAGTGACCTACTGCATCACACAGACACACACAAGTCTATGGGACCGGATGGGATACACCCGAGGGTGCTGAAGGAGCTGGCTGGGGTGCTCGCCAAGACGCTTTCCATCATTTACCAGCAGTCCTGGCTGACCAGGGAGGTCCCGACAGATTGGAAACTGGCCAATGTGACACCCATCTATAAGAAGGGTCGGAAGGATGATCCGGGAAATTACAGGCCTGTCAGCTTGACTTTGGTGCCCAGGAAGCTGATGGAGCAGCTCATCCTGAGTACCATCACACAACACATGCTGGACAACCAGATGATCAGGCCCAGTCAGCATGGGTTTATGAAAGGCAGGTCCTGCTTGACAAACCTGATCTCCTTCTACAACAGGGCAACCTACTCATTGGGTGAGGGAAAGGCTGTGGATGTTGTCTATCTAGACTTTAATAAAGCCTTTGACACTGTTTCCCACAGCATTCTCCTGGCAAAACTGGCTGCTCGAGGCTTGGATGGGCGCACGCTTTGGTGAGTAAAAAACTGGCTGGATGGCCGGGCCCAAAGAGTTGTGGTGAATGGAGTCAAATCTGGTTGATGGCTGGTCACGAGTGGTGTCCCCCAGGACACAAAACCCCCAGGGCTCACTTTTGGGGCCACTCCTGTTTAATATCTTTATTGATCTAGATGAGAGGATCGAGTGCACCCTCAGTAAGTTTGCAGATAACACCAAGTTGGGTGGGAGTGTTGATCTACTCGAGGGTAGGGAGGCTCTGCAGAGAGATCTGGACAGGCTGGAGCGATGGGCTAAGGTCAACTGTAGGAGTTTCAATAAGGCCAAATGCCGGGTGGTGCACTTGGGCCACAACAACCCCCAGCAGCGCTACAGGCTTGGGGAGGAGTGGCTGGAGAGCTGCCAGTCAGAGAGGGACCTGGGGGTGTTGATTGACAGCCGGCTGAACATGAGCCAGCAGTGTGCCCAGGTGGCCAAGAAGGTCAATGGCATCCTGGCTTGTATCAGAAATAGCGTGGCCAGCAGGGACAGGGAAGTGATCTTACCCCTGTACTCGGCACTGGTGAGGCCACACCTCGATTCCTGTGTTCAGATTTGGGCCCCTCACTACAAAAAAGACATTGAATTACTCGAGCATGTCCAAAGAAGGGTAACAAAGCTGGTGAAGGGTCTGGAGCACATGTCGTACGAGAAGCGGCTGAGGGAACTGGGGTTGTTTAGTGTGGAGAAGAGGAGGCTGAGGGGAGACCTCATCGCCCTCTACAACTACCTGAAAGGGGGTTGCAGAGAGCTGGGGATGAGTCTCTTTAATGAAGTAATAAGCGATAGGAGAAGAGGGAATGCCCTCAAGGTTTGCCAGGGAAGGTTTAGACTGGCTATTAGGAAGTATTTCTTCACAGAATGGGTTGTTAGGCGTTGGAATGGGCTGCCCAGGGAGGTGGTGAAGTCCCCATCCCTGGAGGAGTTTGAGTCACATTGACATAGTGCTTAGGGATATGGTGTAGTTGGGAACTGTCAATGTTAGGTTAATGGTTGGACTGGATGATCTTCAAGGTCTTTTCCAACCTAGATGATTCTGTTTTTTAAGTCATATTGTAACACAAGCAAAAGAACAGTCAGAAATCCACCATGAAAAATGAAAGAATGAATCAAAGACTCTGCAGCAAATGAAAGGAAGTCACATCTCTTTGTTCACCTACCAAAAAACCTATAATTGCAGGAAAATGGTTTTCACATCCTAACTACAGATTTTTTTAAATATAAGAAACTTTCCTGCTCTAAAATATTTATAGAACGAATGCAGTAAATTCCAGGATAGAGTTCTTAGACATCCAACTTAGTAAATAACTTCTGTACAAGTTGACTGAGTTTTTCCCAGCATGAACACCGCAATCTTAAACCACCGTATAACTAAAACTATAAATATGCATTGCAAACACTGTCCGAACCTAGCATTGATTTCTAGTCAAAAAATACAATATTTCATAATTCACTAATAAATGATTGATAGACTTCTCATCTTTACTTAAGAGGGAAGTCCACTTGTTTCTGGTAATTTGTTCTTCTTCAGCCCTAGGTCACAAGAATTTCATCCACATCTACAGCCATTCTTGACAGCCTCACTCTGTTAAGATTTATAGAATTTTGTTAAAAAACTCACAACAAAAACTTTTTCACAAATTTGAAGTGGAACAGGGAAAAATAAATGTGTTTTTCTCCTTACATCTAAGAACAACAAACCCTATTGCTCTGAAAACCATTCTGCAGTTGCAAATTTTTTTAATAGAAGAGTGGAAACATTATTTTCATTTAAAAGGCTAGTCTGGACTTCAATTGTACAGAATATGATCCCACAGGTACTGCACTTAACCCTTGGATTGTTTCCCCTCAAGGAATAAGTCGTTCCTAGAAAAGAGGTCTTGCTCATTTATGGCCACATAGACATTACACAGGACATCCTTAAGTAGCTCAACTTAAGTCAAAAGGCCGATTCATTCATGCCAAAGCTGTATGGAGGCAATGGCAGGGAAGCATTGTCTCTAAGCACAGAATGTTTTCTAGTGTGTCAGGTCAGAAGTCCTAAAGAAAGCTTCATAATTTGTATCAGATTTCCTCAAGTCTATTTCTGAGATAGATATCTCAGTGTTTTAAGAGACTTCAGGAAAATAATATTTCCGAATCTTTTGTGAAAGAACAAAATTTAGTTCAAAAATTGCCTAAAGGGAAGAGTAACAGAAGCTTCTCAAGAGTCACCTTCAGAAAAGATTAAATTAAGTTTTATATTTCTAACATTAATTGTTGTTATATTGTAGCCTAATATTGCACTGGATAATCCTGTTCTACTGCAAATTGATCTGACAAGTGGACCAGCTCACTGGTTTTATTTACTTCTAATAGAAAAGAAGATTGGCGAGTGTCTGTCACTATTTCATTATATGGCCCATTCCTCTAGGCACAGCTCTTTAACAAAGAAGTGACCACTTTCCCATATGTCATATTCTTTGAACCCAAGCCAACTGCTTTTAAACTTTCCAAGACATGCACCCAACCTAGGAAACATCACTTTAGGAAGATAGCATAACAGGGAAGAGATGAGTTCTTTATTTCTTAACAGGATTTTCATAGCCACAGTGACTTTACTTTCAAAGCACATGAAAGCTATTGTTATCTGAAAGCAATAGTCCCAAGATGCAAGCTGCCTTGGGTCTGATGTCACCCTTTCATGCCAGATCTGGGAAATTGCCTTGTCTGAGCCATTTGTGTAATTATGCTTTTACACAAACCTCTCTTTCTGCTTCCTACCATACTGGGGAGGCCTAGCTCTCCCTAGCCATACCTGCCTGTGTGAGTCTGTCCAAAAATGAGTGGTATTTTCTATTGGGATGAAGCACAAAGTCCAGGGTCCACCTAATGTCTCAGTATCAAACAGTAGAAGAAAGGTCTGCATCAGTCACCATCCAGCTCAGAAAATCTTATACTATGAAACTACACAGAAAAGCTCACACCATAAAGCTGATGGCACTAAAACCAATTTATCCATCCACTTCTGGGTACTGCTGTTTTGTCATCCCAACATAGACAGAACTAGTGAGCAACTAACTTGTGAAGAAAAGCATGTGGGTTTGACATTTTCATGCATGGATATTTGCCAGAAGATGAGTCTGGCAGGAGGTCTGGGAGTCAGATATCCCCTTTTGCTGGTTCCTGCTGCTCACAGAGTGAAGAGCTGTCTCTGCTAGACCACCTGATTTCCTTCTGCATCATATTCTGTTACACACTCTTACCAAAAAAATTTTTGCATTTCTGGAGAGTTTCAGGTGGGACTACCTTACTTCTCAGACTGTGGCCACATGAGACATTGCATTGGGTACAGATTTAATCATTCCAGTCCCTTAATGCTCATTCCTGCTACTCCACTTTCATGATGTCAGCACGGTATACCATTTGTTTGACCATTTTATGATCCAGATCGATAATGAAATGGTTTTATAGCAGGCATAACTGGAGCAGCAGGAATTTCATGCAGGTGCAGAACTAACAGCTGGGGGTGAACTGAGGATGAAAATAGCATAAATCAGATCTTTTCTTTAATGAGTTAGCTTGTGCAAATAGCTTGTGAGTGCATTTGGCAAGACAGAGGAAAAACTGACCAGAAAACTTCAAAAAGGAGACATCCTGGTATAGAAGTTAGGTTTGCAGTTTGTCCAACAGCAATTTTAGCAGCACGGATGAGGGGAGAGGGAGCTGTGGCATGGAATGGTGCTCGTCACTTAGAATGGGAACAAGGAGGCAGGAGGAAACAGTTTCTTAAACCAGTGTCTCTGCCAGGGCCACCACAGGACCTCATTCTTTGCAGTGTTTCTTTGCTTTATCCCCACTCCAGCATCAGGTGTTCAGGAGTGATGCAGGGCCTGAGTTCACAGCACCAGGTAGCACAAACCTCAGCACCACGAAGCCTATTTGCAGCTGCCCCTGGGGAGCAAAGCCCCACCAGCACACTGTCCACAGAGCACCCACTGCCTTCCCCACAACAGCCCTTCGAGGAGATGGCAGGCTGCTTTCCCACTCAGGGCTGCCCCCTGCCAAACATCCCTGCAGGCCCTTCAGTGACTAACTGACAATTCAGAACTCAATCCTCAACAGAGTTTATAATTTCATACAGACATATCACCTTCTGTTGCAGATTAGTTATCTTCTCACTTTACAGATGTCTGTCTCGCCCCTGTCAGATCAGTTCCTGTGTCTATACAGCTCTCCTACACATGGTGAGAAGTACTTTGTTGTGACAGAGCTTTCTGTCCATGCAAAGCTGGGGGCTGACTATGCTCCCACCAGTGTTTGCACAGGCAGCCTGCTAGGAGGGAAGACAGCCTGGCTGACACTGCAAGTACACCAAAATTGCCAGAATAGCTTGATCCCAAGAAAAGGTGTAATTCCTGTGTAATAGTAGTATTCAAAAACTGTTGAAAGATATTTGAAAAATCACAGAAGGCAGGGGCATCTCATAGCATAGAAAAGAGTGTGTTGAAGGTTGGAGGAAAGGAGCAGAGAGGGTGATTTTGTTCATATCTATGTTCCTCTGCATTACCAAGACCTCTAGACTAACCTTGATTTGTATTGCCACTACTCCCTGTTTCTGTTACAATCCACATTACTTCATACAGTATATGATATGAGTAGATAACAGCCCAAGAAAAGCAATGTTTCTAGCTGCAAGTGCTGGATCTGGATTACCAGCAGAAAGATGAGCTTCCTTTCCCTCGCAGGTGGTCAGAGTGTTCACTGGGAGAGCCATAAGTGACACTGGTGGTCATAGACTTGTTAGGAAATGTAAGCCTACTGAAATCCATCTTAATCCCCAAAACTGAGATAGCACTACAAAGTACTCTGCCTAAGAGGGAGCTGGCCTCTCTACTTCTTTAATCCACATAAGGCAGTGGTTTATAAGCTTTTCGGCATTAGTGCCAATGATCATTATTTCAAAATGTCAAGAATACTATTTAAAGTCTTTCTTCCCTTACCACCCCATGTCTTCTGGCTTTTCTTTTTCTTGCATTCTCGAGAAATTAAATGGGAACCTAAAACCAGTTCCAGTTCACCTCCCCCTGTGACAGATTTCAGCTTCCCCATAACAATGCATCAGAGTGCCATGATCTGTTTGTTAGGCTCTTTATTATAGGACTAGGCTACATTAATTCAATAGTGGTACTGGGAGGAGATGCAAGCAGGAGCGGGGAAAAAGATGACAACCAGGTAGCAGGTTCTTAGCAAAAAAATCAAAGTAATGCTTTTAATGTCACTAGTTTAGTATGTTTTCTGAGTATTATTAAACTAGTTCAAATGCTTCAGCTAAGAGATGAAAATAAAAGTATTTATTTAGCTATAAAGATGCGGAGTAAACAACAGAAATGACTGTGATAAACTGGCAGCCAGCCCACAGAAGTGAAAAGCTCCAGTCAGATAGGTACTCATGTACTCATTTATAATTCTAGTATTAAAAAAACCCACTTTGTCATTTTCTACGGTGGTAAGAGTAAACTGCACTTTATTTAAAGTGAGTCCTCATTCTCCCAAATCAATAAAAGCTCCTACAGGAAAACATTAGCAAGAGTAATCTGGTTGATCTTCTGGATGAACAGAGTTCAAAGACAAAAATACCATAGCCTCAACCCTAGTGTAAGAGAAGGAAAACCATGGGCTTACAACCTGAAAGGCAAAGGCACAAGGCCTATCCTGAGGGATGCATTCCCTCTGAGAAGCCAGATAGACGTGCATATGGCACCAAATCCTAGCTTCAAAGCTCTTCACTTCATTTCTCATATGGTTTTGAAGAAAGAAGTAAGGAAGAATTCCTTTTCAAATCCTGCTTTTAGTGTATCTTTCCTTCAAAATAAACTTATCAATCTATGTAAAGAATCTCCATGGTCTCAGGCCCTAAGAAACATGTTTCCTTTTCCAGAAGCTCCCACATCTGTCATCCTCCAAGCAGCCCAGAGAAATGTGGTCAACTCCAGCCCTCTGGCAATCCCCGAAAAGTCTACTGATGAGCCAAAACTCCTGCCCTGTTTCTTTTTCTTACTTTTAATAACCCATATGTCTTAAATGGTGTCCCTCTTGAAAGATCAGCATCTTCTGTCCCAAACTGTTTCCTTATGCAACTCATATTTATGTTTATTATTTTTCAGCAAGGAGCAGGACTGAGCTCCTTGTATTATCCTACTCTTTCTTGTCATGGGGAAAAAATTAAAAACACCCACATAAATAAAAATTACCATCTCATCTCAATTTTCTGCCAGAAATCAAAACTTCTGGAGTGCCCATGTGGACTATACCTTCAAAACACCTTTCATTGTTTTGTAGTCCTTATGTAGACCTTATAATTAAGAATGATTTTTAACATTTCCATACTCTCACTGAAGAGATTAATTATCCTAGAGTTGCCTTTTTACCAAACAGGGTGCAACCAGAAATGGAGATAAGGAGTAAAGATGAAGATCATAAATAAGTAAGATTATAGGAAAACCTGGACAAAATGCACCACATTGTAAAGGTTTCTAAACAGTCAAGTCTACTGACAGTATCAGTACACACTGAGCTCTAAACTTAAAGCAGGATTAAATTTTGTTCTCCTTATTCTGGGTACATCCCACTCTACTGTAGGTTCAACTGATTTCTGAAATAAAACAGTAGATGTTACCCAACCTGCAGCAACATACCTGTACAGCCCAACCAGTGAAAAAAGGCTCAAACACAAGGAAGTGTCAAAGTGTAATGAAACAGTCTGTAACTCAGAAGAATAACACAGCAACTCATAACAGTAGTGAAATATAATGTTGCTTTGCACTGAGCATTTTGCAAGCATTTCATAATGAATTAGAAGAACAAAAAATATTCCCATTTCAGCTACGTCAAATTGAAGTTAGATCAGTTAAACAAATGGTTCAAAATTTCTGCATATCAAATGCAAGAATTTGGATGTCTGGGAAAATGACAGGAGCTGTCCAGAGCAGGGCAGATACATTCATTACCAGCAAACTGTAAAAACTTTAAAGTAAACAAAAATGATGAAGGTTACCAAAACAAAGAATTTAAAATCAGGTTTTTTACGATCAAGGCAGTTAATGTCTGCAGGCAGGAAAGATGTTTATTGTAAACACCTAGCTGGGGCCACAGTTTACAATACAGTTAACAGAGTTGTAAGAAATGGATAATTCTCCACTGCATCTGTGGTAGTGGATTTAATCACATTGATACAGTACAGGGAGGGATGTCATCCAGAGCGACCCTGACAGGCTTGAGGAGTAGGCCCATGCAAACCTCATGAAGTTTAACAAAGCTAAGTCCCAGGTCCTGCACCTGACTTGGGGCAATTCTCAGTATTAATACAGACTGAAGGATGAATAGATTGAGAGCAGCCCTGTGGAAAGGAGCTTTGGGATACTGGCAGATGAAAAATTTGATATGAGCTAGTAATGTGCACTGGCAGCCCAGAAAGCCAATCATATCCTGGGCTGCATCAAAAGGAGTGTGGCCAGGAGGTCAAAGGAGGTGATTCTCCCTCTCTTCTCTGCTTTTGTGAGAATCCACCTGGAGTACTGTGTTCAGCTGTGGGGTCTCCAGTACAGGAAAGACATGGACCTGTTGGAGCAGGTCCAGAGGAGGGCCACAAAAATGATCGGAGGGCTGAAACACCTCTCCTGTGAAGAAAGGCTGAGAGAGTTGGGGTTGTTCAGCCCGGAGAAGAGAAGGTTCCAGAGACACCTTTAATACTTAAAGGGGGCTTGTAAGAAAGATGGAGAAAGACTTTTTACAAGGGCCTGTAGTGACAGAACAAGGAGCAATGGTTTTAAACTGAAAAAATGTAGGTTTTGATTGAATATAAAGAAGAAATTCTTTATGATGAGGGTGGTGAGACACTGGAACAGGTTGCCCAGAGAAGCTGTGGATGCCCCATCACTGGAAGTGTTAAACGTCAGGTTGCATGGGACTTTGAGCAACGTAATCTAGTGAAAGACGTCCCTGCCCATGGCAGGGGCATTGGACTAGATGATCTTTAAAGGTTCCTTCCAACACATTCTGTGATTCTATGGTTCTCTGACCTGCGTCCTCTAGCACCCCAGAGCAGTTTGCACAGCAGCCTCAAGTTTGTGAGGAAATATTCCTTAACTTTACCTTCCAAGTATGACCTCTACTCCTCTCACTAAATGAGATAAATGCTCCACTCAAAGGTTGCTATCTTCACCATACAGATTTGAGTTGTGTACAGAGGTCTGTACATGGTGGCAGTGCTGTTAGGCTCATGAGCCTCGAGTGAGTACATTTGCTGCCAAGATAGAAACAGTAAGTTACAACAAAAAAACACAAAGAATTATTTTTGCGGCCAGCAATGTACAGGCAGTAATAACACTGTGTGTGATAATTAATGAAAGACCTCTCTCCAGCTATCTAGAGGGGTACTATAGATTCAGTCTTGAAAGAGCTGATGGATGGCAATTTGAATACGTAAGGAAGAATGTATTTGTTTAATCACTGAATGCAATAAATTAGGATTGCACGTTATTTTAATTCCATGGGAAACATGGTCCATTGCATTTACATTTTCAAAACTATGCTTACAAAGAGCCAGCTCTGTAGCCTAAGAACAGAACTTTTTGCTGCCAAACAAGGACACGCATCCAAATTCCGGGCTTATTAGGAGTTAGATAATACGATCCAGGGTAGGAATGAATAATCTTGATTTACCCACAGAAATGTTATGAGCTCACAAAGGTAGCATTAATTGTTTTGAAGAAAGTGTGGTAAGCCTTTCCAGAGATCCCCATGCAACATCAGTCTAAACTGTATGTATAAAACTAGAATTAAAACAAATAGAAGCACAAAGAGGTTTCATCTTTCCATTTTATTTCACCATCAACTTAGTGATTTGACATCACTGCCTCTACCCAAAATGCTCAGTACATGCTTATGCTTCCCTGGTGTAAAGAATCACACAGCAATTTGATCCACTGTAATAGAGTGTATAAGGGAGTAAATGGAGAGAGTACTTGGAAGTACTGAGTATCTACCAACTGAGCTGGTCAAGCATATCTTATATGCTTGGGTCCTTTGAAAATAAAGCCAGCATGATTTAGTGGCCTTAATACATGCTGAAAAGCCCATACATCTCATCTTGAAAGCAGAATTCTAAACTCACTACAAGAAAACTTTCTCTTTTGATTGTTAATATAAGGCTTAATCTTAAGAAACTTCTTGCCAAATTGCCTGAGGAATATCTTGATATACTGCAAGATACAGCATAGTCTCACTGTATTTAATTACTTGTGCAGAACACAGAATCCCGAGGAGACAATTAAACTGCGTAAAGTATGAAGGATTCATCTTCCCAACAGGTAGATACAAGGTAACTCCTAAGTCACTGTTTGGTATGGATACACAGATTTATCTCAGGGAAGTGAATTCCATAAGCTGTCATTCCTCTATGGTCAGGAACATGAGTGATTTTTAATAGTGATAAAACTGTCCTGCTGAGCTACCTGTTCCCTTTCCCAACTACCATTTAAAAAAAAAAAAAAAAAAAGAAAAAGGTGTTTTTTAATGCACATTCATGGCTTAGTTTGGGGCGGGGCAGGGGGGGGGGGGATGGAAATTACAAGGCAAGATTGGAAATTACAAGGTTATCATCACTTTGAAAGATTTGGCCAAAAAAATTACAACCTCAGATATTGTCACTGTACTAGCAATCTGACAGACACTACTACATCCTTCTACTTTCATTCATTATTTTATTTGCTACCTTAACTATTATATAGTAACTTTTATTCAGTCGTGTTTTGATAAGATTTCCTGTTTATATGTATTTCTCTTTATAGTGGTTTCTGCAGTACAGCAAACTTTTTTTTATCCTATATTCTTTTCTCCAAATAGCACATAATATAAAAACAAAGCAGTTGAAAACTTGTCACAGATTAAGCAACCTGAAGTTCAGGATAGTTTATAACCACAGGTTGCTCCTGCTGTCTGAGCTTCTCTGATCCCAAAAGAAGACACTAATATTTAGGTGAGTTGAAGTAAATTTCCTTTATTCTGTTCGAGACATGCAAGTGAAGTTATGTTGACTGGTTAATAGCCTTCCATAAACTAAAATAGACTGACTACATCTGTTTCTAGAACTGAATTTAAATAGCTGAAACTTGATTACACATACTTTGCATTTAAAAGCGTGGATGTTTCTGGTATGTGGTTAGGATTGCAATTAGAGTGTTCCTTGATTCATGCGTATAAGCATTAGCATACTAGCAAATGGTGTAATGCGCAGATGTCATTCAGATTTGTGTCTGCCTGTGTGCTGAGAACTTCTCTATGGTTTTAAGAACAGGTCAGACTGAGCACAAATTTCCTAATGATACACTAGATACTACTTTTAGTTCTAGCCTGAAATATTTCTTTCACACCCACACTCAGGGTAATACAGTCTTTATGTTCAAATTAAGAAACTGAGACATGAGCTTCAGCCATATAACACTGAAGGAATGGGGACATGGAATCACAGTCTAGCATGGATTTTTAATATATTTATCAAATGATGGTAAAGAAGAGCAAGTCTATTATGTATCTGGACTTCAGTGAATGTGATAGACTATTTCATGAGAAGTTAATAGATAAACAATAAAATACAGAAACAATGAAAGAGTTATGAAAAGCTGAAAACATTTGTGGGTAGTGTTAAAAGATGAAGTATCAGGCTGGGAGAAGAAAAGGAGCTACAGTGCAGCCCTGCAAGGCTTAGTTTGGGGAGGAGCTTCATTAAAGATTTTGTCATAAAAAGTAGCATGCTTGTAAGACTTGTCAATGACACATAGTTGGAAAGCAACACCAGAAGGGGAACAAAATAGCATAGAAGAAGAACTGGTAATCACTGGCATTAGATGGACATAAGGAACAGTGCTGGGAACAGGATGAAATTCCAGGTGCATGCCCATGTACAAAAACACTAGTAATTGGAACTAGTAATTGGAACAGACTCACAATGTGAAATGAGAGGCGGTTAGGCAATCACAAAATGGCTGTTTGAAATATTATAATCTAAATGTGAAGCTACAATGTAGATAGGCAATTGTCTCCAACAGAGGGTGTGTCAATACCATTTCATAAGGTACTGATGAGATGTGAAGGGAGATCTTGGGGCAGCTGTGTCTGACAGGAAGTTTCAATGCCTGCAAGCCCTGAATAGAAAGAATTAATAGATTTTAGCTAAGCTTGTGTAGAGCCTTTGTAAGGCACAGAGTCTGAGTCCTTTCTCCAGTGAACTGTTGTCTATCCAGAAAAAACAGTTTCCTTGTAACAAGTAACTGTAGTAGATCATGTTTTACAGGGGAGAGGTAGATGATGTCCACTGTTCTCATCAATACATGTAGGGCTTACTGAAGATAGTTATCTGTTTGTAGTGAAACAGTGCTGGGTCTCAAGAGGATTACAAGAAAAGGCAGAAGTAAGAAGTTAGAGTCTCTCTTCCACTTATCAGTTACTAGAAAGGAAGGGCAGAAAAGCCAAACTGTCACTGATGGTATTAAGATCAGAACAGTGTCAGTGGCTCCTCTCTGGTCTTTCTCAGTGGTCTTTGAAGAAACACTCAAATGGCTCATTGTGAGGTGAGATGACTCAGTAAGTTCTATTGTGTCCCTAATTATCCAGGGTAAGGCCTCCAGAAAAATCAACTTTAACAAGAAATAAGCAAGTTTGGTGTTGAGAAACCTTAAGTTCCTAACTCAGCTGGATTTCCTTCCCAGTACCATTTCAACAGCAGACAGTTTGAATTGTTTCCACAAACCCAAGAATAAGGGACTATACTGTTTATTTATTTGCATTAACATAAAGTGTTGACTTGACACAGCCAGTTGGATGAGGACTAAGACCACCATAAGTATTGCGCTTAAACTCCAAATTAAAAAAACATGATGAGATTTTACAAGAGGTAGCTGATTTAGAAGCCCACATTTTCAGGTTTGGATTTAACCAGTGAATGAAGAAGGCTTCTCTCTCAATCTCTTTAGCAGTAAGACCACAGAGATAACACTTGTCAACACAGTTTTTCAAAATTCAGCGTCCACCAGCTCATGAACTAACATCTGCTGTTCAATAATTGCTAAAGCTCTGTAGACTTTCCATACAGGTGTCACCATGAAGAACTGACCTGCTCTCTCAGGATTTCCCTATGTATCTCACCTACAGGAATAAAGTTTTCATGGTTTATCTGTCACTTTTTTGATGCTCACAGACCTCAAGTATACCCTTTCTCTGCTAATTCTACTGCTAATAGGATGTAGCAGCAATCAGATAAATTCTTCTCCAGGAGGCCTGCACCGTCTGGTTCTCAATTGGAACATTATAGCAGGGAACAGAACTAACACTGGCAAAGACATTTGGAGAAAAGTAAGCTTGACAGAATAAACTAAAGCTTCTAGTAACCTTTGGGTGCTTGACAAGCAGAAGTAGGTGAGGACCTGTGCTGTCTGACAGTCTCCTGGCTAGCAACTGCAGGGTTGTCACCTCAGGATTCTGGGCTTCCTTGATGTCATAATAAAATCAATGGGCTTACTCCCAAATACCAAAAGGGGTTTTCTCACAGATACAAAGTCCACCTTTCCGGCATGAAGACATGCTTTGTGCACTGGCTAAGGTGTTATTTTGCTTTGCAAGAAAATGCCTTCCATCTGGGAAAAAATACAGATGTTGACATACACTCTCCCCTATTTTTATCTAAATTTGTGGGTTAAGAATCCAGCTTCTTTGGTAGTCTTACTGTCCTCTGTCTCTCCACTTACCAAGATCAGAGACTCCATTACCATACCCGCATACTCTCATGGGGAACTGTTTTCTTCTGCCTGGTGTTATATGCACTCAGTTTTATTACTATACTTCCTGTTGCTGCCTCAGTGGCTGGAGAAGACTCCAGCTTCATTCCTGTGTAATGTAGTAGGGGAAGATCCTTGACTAAACAAAAGGGCAATACTTCCTCTTGCTCATCAGTGGTAATGCTGATGATCATCTCTTATCTGAGATCTGTATGGATGTAATAAATGCTCAACAGCACATCTGGGATAGCCTCTTTAGGTGTTACTGTACACCTCACTCTACATTTGTTCACTGACGGAGGCAGGAAATGCAGCCACTGCTGGTGCACAGAGGATCAATTACTTTGTGAATGACACAGTGATGAACAGTGCCAGGCTGCCTGTAGCAGGACTCCAGAAACAGATCATTCCACTTTCCTGGTCCAGGGCAACCAGAAGGAGAGCAGGTGAAGATTTTGCATATAGCATTCTCGATCTGGGTCTACTCATAATCTGCTACTGTAGCTCCCATATTCAGTCTTGCTTTTAGGAATTAGGAGGGAATGGGAAAACAGAAACTGGAAAAGCATCTCTGTGCTTCCAGTATTGGCAAGGACACTTCTTTGTCTGGTTGTGCTGAGCATCTATATCCAGCAAGAAAAACAAAGCAATGGATCCAGATCCTACAAAGAACCTACTACCATCTGATTCATCAGCACCATGTAACACACCTTGGACTTGTTTGTGGTTACCGTATTTTTTATATGAAACTACACAAAGATATTTTCAGTGTATAGGGCTTGAGTTCCTGGCTGTAAGTTATTTGCATTTCACATTTGGTTTAGCACACTAAATAAGTGAGTGTATTTCAGGCAGGGCAACGGAGAATTAGGTCTTTACATAACTCCTGCTAAGTGGCCAGTTAGCTCTGCTAGCTGGTGCAGACAAGGTATGGGTCACGGCTCCCACTGCCTCAAAGAGTTTGCAGTACTGCCGAAGCGAGAAAAGTCTATGGACAAAGTGATTCATTTGTATTAGTTAAAAAAAAAAAAGAAAAAAGAAAAGTATGGAACTAGTCACTACAAAAGAAATTATATTTACTTAAGAAGTTTCCAAAGGTATAATAATTTTTTAATGTCTTCTAATTTTAGCCTTCTTTAGTGCAGTCTCAATTCCCCACACAAGATGGCAGCTCTTCTTTCCTTCTGCTCAGCTATTCCTCAGCACAACTGAAAGCATTTTGCTTTCACCCTGACACTGCAGGTGCTACCGCAACAGAAGAATAACCAAACGAGGGACTAACCCTGTGACTGTAGTCATTATTCACTCCCAAAACAGGATCTCACACAGTACAGCATGGCTTGTGAGGAGCAGCACTGGTTCCCTGAATATTCCATTTGTCTAACTCCAGCAAGTAATGGTAACTGGTTTGTACTGCATGTCACAGTTTTTGAGGTTTGAAACTGCCACGTAAAAGGAAAAAAGAAACATTCTAGTTTCAATTCAGGTTACAGGATACTCACATGCGAATAAGGACATGTAATCCTATGCTCAAACTTTTGGACGATGTCTCCTACTGCCCTGGCTCTACTGTCGTTTAGAGAATTGTAAAGTTATTTGCATTTCACATCTGGTTTAGCACACTAAATAAGTGAGTGTATTTCAGGCAGGGTAACGGAGAATTAGGTCTTTGCATATCTCAGGCTTGCTAGAAAACAAATAATGAATTTTATCAAGCTTAATGTCTGTTGGACCCCAGTATTGTCTGAGTGCCTCTGTAAAGGCAGAAACTCTGAAGTGGGTCTAATAATTAATGGTTTGTAATTACATACCATAAATGATGACAAACTGTCAGCACTACTAACTGTTTTATTTTGAAACACATAATGAACCAATTTAGGTTGTACAGCTCCTGCCTTGTTGATGCTCTTGCCTCCTTGGGTAGGTTGTGGGATGCCTCACCCTGTGCTGAGCCCAGCCCCCCGGCTGGTGCCAGGGGTGTGGATCTCTGCTCCATTGTCACCAGCATGGCCAGTCCCTCTTTAAGAAGAGCATAGAAAAATTGCTGAAGCACCTAAGACTCATATTTACAGTCCTCCCAGGTGCTGAGGAGAGGTACCCTGTACGCTTATGCCATACGCATGAAGTAGGTAGGCTTAACCCAACAAATACTTCTTCCAAAGATACTAATCTCCTCCAAAGGTTCAACAACCAATAACGCAGAGACCAAAAGGCCGCAGCAAGAGGAAGACAAGCGGGCTAGGCCGCTCTCCGCACCCAGACTCCCCGGCCCCCCGAGGCTCGTGCCAGCAGGTGTCAGCAAGGGCTTGGGAACGGGGCGGACACTCGGCCCCGGGACTCCAGGAGAGGCAGAACCTGCTCACAAATGGAAAAAACGACTTTTTGAGTGGGCAGTTAGCTTAAATGAAGTAAGGAGCCCTTTCCTTTGCCTGACTTCAGAAAGCAGTGGAGTAAAGGCGGCCGGAGCTGAGGGCAGGCACTGCCACGCCGCAGGGCCCCTCTCACCCACCCTGGCACGCAAGCTTGTCCAGGCCACCCTGGCTTTACGCTGGGGAACTTACTGGGAAGCTGTAGGGTTGTGACAGACCAGCTGAGTGGTGTGGGTCTGGGATGGCCTGTGAGCATGCAGTCAGGTCCAGTCACACTGGAAGTGATGAGGCTGCTGGCGGGGGACATGCAGCGGCTGCTGTGGCAAGGGGAGAGGGGTACACGTCCTGCTCTGCTCAACAAGGAAACTGCTGTAACTCTCCTCTTTACCTCCCCAGTCAATTCATGCCTGTGTACCTCATGGCAAATATGAGCCAATTAATTGAAAGTGACTTCTCAATTAAGGGGAAAATTAATTTATTTTTCATCTCTTAAAGGTGCCTGATAGCTGAAAAGCACACAAAGATAGTTACCATAGAGAAGCTAACATGTGGTATCTTGTCCTTTGATAGCTTGTTTGTTTATCAAAGTCTTTATTTAAATCTCTGTCTTCCAAAAGAAAACCCTGACAAGTCTAGCTAGAAAGACTTAACAGTTATTGCCCTTCTAGATTAACTGTCAATCATCAGCCCTCTGCATGGGTCCTGCGCCGCAGCTCTCACTTCTGTAAACACCAAAAGTAAAGAACACTTCAGAACAAAATCAACACTGAGACTACTTCAAAATTAATTCTCACAACAGGAGCAGAAAGAGCCTTTTATAACAAACAAATTTCTCATTTGGAGTATTTGACTACCAATTACTAGAAATGGCCAAATAGATATTGTCTGTAAGAGAAGAAACAGAAAGGACACTGTTTCAGCCATTTTCAAGAAAAGACATAGAGTCCAGCCATCCTAAACATGATGGTTTACATAGGCAAACTTTCAAGGGTAGAAACAACTAACAAGTAACAAAAGGGATCCCTTTTGTTCCAAACTAGACAAAAATCCCATGGGGGCCCACGAAGCAGTGATGCTACCCACCTGCAACTACAGCGTATTAGCAGGGCATCAGAAAGGTGAAAATCCATCTCATTATTTCCCAAAATGTTTATTCCAGATTAAATGAGTCAGGCCTTTTAATCCTTAATGAGTTAATGCTTTCCCTTTGTTTTTTCTTTCTTCTATACTGAAGTATAACAAGGCAGCAGTATAACCGCTTTAGACAAAAACAAAACTATATACATGTATATTTTTTACTCTGATTCTCAGTTTTCAGAAACATTTTTCATAACCAAACAGTAAAAATCCAATACCTATACAATTTAGTAACTCCACTAGTAAGATGAAGTTCTGAGTGCATAATGATTTTCATTGACAGTTTCCTGATGAAAAAAAAAAAAAAAGCTTCATGAAGTTAACATAAATGCCATAAAGTACAAGAAGGCTCTTGGAGAAAGCAGTGCCTACTGTTTTCATTTAAAGGTCTGTCTCAGGGTGTGTTAGGATCCTTTCCCTGAGATAGCTATATGAAGTGCAAGGTAATATTGGTTTGTTTGGGGTTTTTTTAGTGCTAGATTTGAAGGCTCTACAGATAGCAACATTACAAACTGGAAACAACCTGCTACTTCTGGACAAGGTTGTGCAGTCAGTATGACAAAGTGCAGGCGCTCAGCCACAAACTGAAAATACCCGCTGACCTCATGGGGAGTTGCACATTTCAGAAGAGAGTCTTGGGAACAACCCTGAGACATCACATGGGCTGCAGCTGACCTCAGTGGCAGCTTAACATGCCCACCCCTCCATTTCCCTCCTGCATCTACAGCATCTGAGTCTTCCTGATCTCTAAGATGATGTGGCCTGACACCACACTAAGCATAGAGAAGCTGTGTGCTCACATGGGCATCAGAGGATGGAGGAGAGGACTCAGGGCTGTCCACACAACACATCTCCCAGTGCACACCTGTAGTTCAGCACCAGTGGAGCCCAATGCCCGCCCACACTTCCACACTCCCTTCCAATGAGCAGCAGAAGGGAAGAGAACACCTAAAAGGATAGCTGCAGCTCCACCTCAGAAAGGTGCTAGCACAAATATGGGCCCAGACTCCAGGATAAAAAATTGTTCCTCCCCTCCCTCCAAGCCTCTACTGTCAGAGTGTTTCTTCCCTAGAAAATTTCACCTTGCTGCAACAGAGTGGCAGCTCTACGCACAGAGGAGACATATGTAAGAATTAGTTTAACTCATCTAAAACATTTTGTGCGCTCTCAGCTTAGAAACAGCTGGGTCAGGCTGGCTGGGACTTTCCAAATAAGGCACCCAAAGGAAACGTCATCCTGAACAGCAGGAGTTACAATACAGGGAGTTGCCACTGGAAGTGTTGATTAATCTTAGAAAAAAGTGCTACCAACACTACCTTAAAAAAATATGTGATCATCTTTGATCCAAGTTTATAGAAATACTTCAGAAATAATTGCTCCTTCATTTGCTTGACAAGCTAGGTTCAAAATTCTGTTTCCCTGGCAACAGCTGAGGACATTAAACTGTGCAATGTGTCTAGGAAAGAAAATAAACGGGAATGGAAAATTACTCCTGAAAGTTAGTTAAAGGGATTTGCAGAGAGAAGGAAAAACAAGAATTGGCAAGCAGTCACACATCAATAACCTCAGAGATCAAATATTTCATCCTTCTAAGTTATGAGGAAATAAAAAGCTAGAGCTGGTAGTTGCTGTTGTTGCTTTTATCATCCAGGTGATTTGTTTGCTGCAGTTAGTGATAAGTGCCAAAACCCGTTTTGGCTGCTTCTAAGAGACAAAAGAGGCTGAACGCTGCATGTTTTCCTCCTTAAACACTGCTGAGCGAAGCAACATGGCACAAGCTAGGTTAGGTAGCCATTTTCAGAAGTGCCCACTGGTGCCTTTTGTTAAAAGAAGTCACCTACATCTATGTGCAGGGATGAAATAGCCTGGGCAGCTATTCATTGGACATGGAAGCTAATGATCAGAGAATACCGTGAGGGTCTTCAGTGTGCCGCACCCTGTGCCTCAGCGTGGCCTCCTGCACACCCACCTTGCACTGCACAGAGACCCATGTGCAATGGAGGGAGCCTTGCTGCTCTGTCCAGCCAGCACAAGCTCCAGTGCCCAACCAACAGCTCTCTTTGTGATTGCAGAGCACCTCACTGGCAATATCCCAACAGAGCTACTGCCAAGCACCCCACAGCCAAATGAAAAGCTTGGCAGCACAATTTGCACAGAGTGGCACTGTTTGCAGTGCGGCATTTTTCAGTTTTTCATTCCTATTAAATATAGCCCCAAATTTATTAATCTTAGCCTTTACCTGAGTTCTCATCAGATGACTGACATAGTTTGCTAGCTGAAATATTTCTGGGAAGTCACAGAACACTTAACTGGTTAAGAGCTTTCAGAAATTATTCTGTACTTTCCAAAAGTGAAAAAGTCTCAGAATAAAATGAACAGAACCCTGTTCTACCTCCTGTTCAAATGATAGGAGCAAGTTCTTTCTCCACAGAATCACATTTTTTATCTTGAATAAACCACTAGACCTTCCCGTCCCATCTGAACCATACCAAGAGGAGAATATTACTGCAGAGCAGTGGTACAACACCTACATGTCCTCCATATACCACTAATAATTACCTGTAAAGACAACACTGGGAGAATGTGACTTGTTTAAGAATCAGACACCAGCTGTGACATCAGAGATGATTCATGTCCATCCACGTCAGTGCTCAGCTCCGTTAGCTGAATAAAAGAAAAAACCAAAAACTGAAATTGCAATGAAGTACCAGGTATTTATTGAGATATTGTGTTTCCAGTCTGTTTGTCTCTAGACTGATTTAGGACCTCCCCTCCATCTTTTGTAAATTAAACTTCTTTTCTAACCTCATTTCACATTAAGAGTGATCTTAGAGTGATCTGGCATATTTACTGCCCCTTTCCTCAAGGAATGCAAAAGTAATGCAAACTAGATTATGCCATCCCCCTCGGCCATGGGAATCTCTCCCTGTCCGTACTCAACCAGTAGCCTGGTTGAGGGCTGACAACATCAGTTGTCAGATTTCTGGTGAAATATCTCCTCTGCAACTGCTAGCCACTGCTACTTGATAAAATGCAGGAAAAACAGAATGAAAACTGCCACAGCAAGGAACAAGTGGTTCTATGTATTTTCACGTTAATAGTCCAGTGTTATTGATGATGTTAGAGGGGGGGCAGCTAAATACCTCCTATGCAATAGTCTACAGCTGTGACACTTTATTGTCAAGCTCTTTTTGATTATGTTTGGCAGGAGCCAGTAGGAAGAAATGAGTGCTGCACAAGGTGCAAGATCCTCATTGATCATAGCTTGAAGCTTCTTTCAAGAAAAGTTCCTGTTTCTGCACATGCTGTCCCTCCATGAAAATTAGAGGAAGGAGATGAAATCTGATCCCTAAAATGAAAGATCAGAGCCCTAGTTGGGGGGGGGGGGGGAGGGAATGAAGCTAATAGAAAAAAGTCTTTAAAAGAAATAAAAAGAACAGTTCTAAGGATCAGTCTGTGGCTGAGAAGCCATTCAGGTGATACCAGCTAGGATCTGACCTTGCTGCTGATGTGAAACTCCCCCGGTCTTCAGTTCTGTAGCCTTAATATGATTTCAGGATGTTAGGACTAGAAAGGCTGCAGCTGGCGCTCTCAATGCTGAGTTATGTGCCACTGACAGAGAAGAAACAGCAGCTTGTTCCAGACACCAGCTTTGGTTGCTGATAATGGGAAAGCAGCAAGAACTACAATTAAGGTAACACAGCTGTGTCCACCTCTGCCCAGGGTCCAATTTCACAATCACTACGTGGTCTGAAGTTTTCCTCTGCCTCCAGCAAAACAACCATTGATGTCTTTTATAGGAAGGAGATGGAGCAGCTTTTTGTTTTTAACAGCTCTGTGTGATTGCTTGTTGGCCAAGTTCTGCCCTTAGTTGCAAATCAATATTGACTGAGACTGTTCCCCCCAAAGTGGTCATGGTTCCTTGACCTGTGCCTTTTAAACTTTAAAGACTGCTCTGAGTTGCCTAGAGAAGCAGTTTAGGTAAGCAGACACTGTACATGGAACAACAACACATGAACAGTCATTTGCAGAGGAAGGTGACAAGGCCTATCCTTTGCTTTTGTGGAAATTTATTTCACAGACAGGAAGTCCTCTGCCTCCCACATATCATTATTGCAATAGAAAGTTTCCTTGTATCAGGGAAATTATTTTTTTCAGTTATTATCTTCATCCTAGAGCTTTACGCAATCATTTAAAACAACATTTTACTCTTTCCAAGAACAAGGTCTCCAATCCAACATCTTTTCTATGGAAAGCCACTGTGGAGTAACAGGAAAGGTCTGAGGTGCTTGTAAAAACATTTGGCATTGGTAAGCTGTGCAGCAGTGCTTTCTGCTGGTTAAGGCTTCCTAAATATGCTTTGCTGTATGTCCATTAATGTCATCTGGCTCCTAAGGAAGACTATAAGCCTAACTGAGGACAATTTTGTATCCATCAAGTTGGAACACAAGAAGTAAAAAACTTGTTTTATTAAGGCTGAGAAAGGAGACTCACATTTTTTAAGGAGTCTTCATGTGTTGCTTTGCCCAGTAAATGGTGATAAACAGCTATGGGAGCAGAGAGGGAATGATAACATGACAGCTGATATCAGTCATGGCTTTCACAGACTTCAGCAGCTGACATCCAGCATAGCCTACATCTATTCCCCTCACAGCTCCGTACAAATTTTGATAGACTTGTGGAGAAAAAAAGAGATTTACAGAATATGGCAGTAGGAAAAAGACAAGGTCTAGTGGCAGACATTCCTTTCTTAACCTTTTGGGGACCCCCAAGAAGAATCTATCAGATTTTAGTACACTTCTCAAGGCCTTACTGTTTTTCTGTGGTCTGCAGAGAGGTCTAAGAACAGAGGATCAGTTCCTGCCCAGCATCTATTACCAACAGGGGACCATCCATCACTGACTCTAAAATTATTTCCATTCCTTGTCATGACCTGAATCCATGTTGTGGCTGATCTAAAGTGTTACCTTCAATTAGAGAAACTTGTAACGATCTTAGCATTTACTTTGTGATTGCTGGGGAATGGGAGGTTTGATACCCCATAGAAGTGCTAGGTGGCATTTCTTCAGTGCTGGCCCCACTATATGATCTGTTAGCAATAGGAATAGGAAAGTTCTCTCTGAATGATGTGGTGCTTATTTTAATCAAATGTGGCAGCAGTTCTCCATGATTCTCATATTAGTTGAAAGATCATGGAAGTCACAAGGTTTGGGTCAAGATGCCATTAAGATAGTCTTTCATCACATCCCATCACACACAAGCTGATTCTGCTTACAAACGTTATATCAAATGAAAATGCCAATGAACAACAAAGAAGGAGCCAGTCAGGTACAATAAGACAGTTTAACATAAAGTATGACCATAACACTTTGTAAAATCTAAATTAACTATTACAGCACTAATACACACCGCATTATTAAGTTTAAATCACCCTAAGGCTTATTCAGGTCTGGTGAAAAACCACCCTGTGCAGCCAATGACACAGGAAACAGATCAAAGAAATCTTAGTCAACAGAATTACTGAGCAGCCTAGTTTTAGTGTAACAGATATTTTTGTTCACAGAGCTCCATTACCCCAAGTCAAGATGAAAAAGGCCAGAGATGTGTGTGGAAATGAAGTTCCACTAGATGTCATTATAGAAATGTATTAATAGGTTATTTCCAGAATTTCTGGGAGACTACAGAGCTGCTGAGGTCTCAGAGGGCCTGACAACTGCTTACTGAAGGTACTGCAATTCTCATCAGTTTTATCTTGGAAAGACAAAGTCTGGTCAGTGTGGCACTGACAGTTGAGAGGAGGGCAATGAGTCTGACAAGGACTGCAGTAACTTAGTTCAGCAGCTGGCAGTGCTCACAAAGTACACATGTGCAAGACATTGGAAGATAGAGGGAGAAAATAAATTATTTCCCTTTTTTAGATGTAGCAAAAAATAAAGTCTTCTGCTTTCCTTCCAAAATGAAAAATCAGTGAAGGAAGCAGAACTATTTAATTTTTTTTTTTTTTTTTAAAAAGGGGTGGGGTTTTTGTTACACTGCAGAAGTAAGGTTTACAATGTGATGTTACATTTAATATTACATACAGTAAATTCTGAAATAAAGCACTGAAAAATGAAATGCAATATTTTTAATTTGCAGGCTCTGAAAGGGAAATGTTTTGAATCTTTACCAACTGTTTTCAGTTTTTCCTTACAAAATCTTTGGGCTTCAAGGGGGCAGGTAAAGGATAGGGTCTTTCTAACATGGAGCAAAAGATGCAGTTTTGAAAATTCCTGATGTTCTGTCAGAATTTTGTTGAAACTGAACTATTTTCAATAAACATTTGATTTTTACATAACTTTATATTCCAATAGAGAAAGTGCTCTACAGAAAATTTCCTAGTAAACTTCAATAAATGTCTTGTAGCATGCAAAAAGCTGCTTTTGTTGAAGCACAGTATTAGGAGTACTACTTTACAAAAGTAAAAAAGCATATGCTTCTGCAGTTCTGATACTCCCCTGCCCCAGGCATCTGTCTCAACCCAAGAATTTTGTCCTCATTCCACAGAAACCTCTCCTCATACAGTGCACAGGGCAGAAAGTGTTTTGTAACAAACCACTCTATTTTTGTTATCTGGGGTTTGTTATCACACACCATCCTCATCATCAATGAAAAAATATTCAAGACAGCTATCTATGCTGGTACTAGTCAGCTCTTACAAAACATTCAGCGGCAGGAGGCACATCATTCCTGTTGTTCAGATAAGAGCTACTGTTTGTAAGAGCTTTTTCTAATGTGCAATATAAAATATGGTGTTTTACATAGTTCATATAGAGCTCATTGACAGCTAGATGAAAAGTTAGTAAGAGTTATCAAACACTGTTTGCTACTATTTTAATAATCCTTTTGGATGAACTTTACAGTCCATCCACATTTAAAAAGAAGAAGGGCCATTTGTTACTCTTTCTCCTTAACAAACACATTTACAAAAAACACAAAGTAAGATGGTCTAAGTGGTTTCATGTGCAGAGGAACATATGTCTTCTGATGGTGTCATGCAGCAAGATAACAGCTCACTGAAGATGGTTTCAGGTTTCTGAACAGATTGGTGCCAGGATGGTGTTGCTGCTGTCATGGTTTAACCCCAGCCAGTAGCTAAGCACCCCCTCTGTCCCAGGCGTCTGTCTCAACCCAAGAACTTTGTGAACGTGCCAGTTAGGATCAGAGCTGAGTCTTTCATGTTATAGTAAACCCAGACCAGACCCTGGCAATATGACCTCATTAACCTCATGACTCTTGATCTCTCAATTATGTCCAATTCTCCACTCACAGAAGAATTTGGGACGTCTGACTCCAACAGTAATTTATTTATTTCCATAAATGATCTATTTACATTGGCTTGGAGGTCAGCATCTTTTTTTAAAGACAGTCACACTGAATAGGGATTATCTATTCTTTTGAGATGCTGTAATGGTCTAATAATACAAATATAGGACAGATAGTGTTGCACAAAGAAATTTAACCTGTGAATTCATTTGGCATCTGGAATTTCAGCAAGAAAACTGAAAATTATGAGAAGTGTTGAAAGTGACACTTGAGACTTACTGCAGTCGTGTAATTATATGAACTAGTCCTAACTAGACTATGGAAATTCCCTTGTTCAGAAGGCAGGTGAAATTCAGAGAAGAGCTAAGAAGAGCTAAGCTGTAATGGGAACATATCAAGCAGGAGAATGAATAGGCAGTACCAGTGTGGAAAAAGTGGGAGGTCGTAGCTCCATGCTTGCTTACACAGAAGTTACCCACACCACCCATTAATGGGAGAACATTTTTGACTGGTTTTGTCCAGTGAACGGGCTCTGGATCAATGTAGATATAATTCTGTCATTATTTCTTCTACAACCCCTGGTCATGGTTAAAGTAAAAACAGGTGCAAGGGCCCTTGCTTCTTGTTCTGTCCTAGAGTCACAGATGATGCAAACCTTCCAAAGCAAAATCAGAGGTGAATTTGGCAGAGAAGTGTGCTGGCTATTGCTACAAAGCTTCATATGCTGCTTACAAATTCTGTTCAAATTAAGCCACTGCATTTTCATTACAGAAGTACCTGAGCAACCTTGGATCAACAGCTTCATTTTGACAAAAGATTAAAGTTTTCCCAGAGTCGTGTATTTAAATGTACTATGGCAAATGCTGAGGATTGCTCATGACAGTAAAGACAGACAAATTAAATTTTAATTAGAATGGAGTGGACAGGAGCTAACTTTTGTAACCTCCAAAGATATCTCCAAATGTAACTCATGATACATTGATGCCCCTCTGATTTTCAGTGTCACTAAGGTACTTTTAAAACTGTTGCCCTTGTTATTCTCAAACATGTTAAAATTAGCAGTTTCCAAATGAACTGGAAGAACACTTCCCTAAAATTGATATAGTAAGGTGTACCATGTCCTCCACAGGGAAAATCTGTCCAGTACTCAAGAAAACTTTGATCATATATTCAAATTTATTTGAATGATTATGTAATGTTTATTTACTCTTCTGGTAGCACGTGATATGTGCATTTATCACTGTCATAATTTAGCTCTGTACCTCTAGCCTGGGCTGCCACAAACCTTTTAGGGTAATGAATTCCATTCTGTGCCCTTCATCCTGTGGTTTGTCCATGCTTGTCCATATCCTCTGGTCCTAATAACATGGACATGTCTGTAGTTCTATTAAAATACAAGTTTTTTCATCTTCTGATGGGCCACCACGCTTGATTATATCAGATAATGATCACTCACCTTGCCAGTATGCTCACTGGTGTTGTTGGGACTCCCCGAATAACAAGCCTTAATCAATAGCAATAGACATCAGAATCTGACCCGTCCAGATTTCCACTGTTGTCTGTACTAAAACATTATATATGCATAAAGTAAGAAATCCAGTGTTGTTTGTATGTAGAAGAAATATAATATTTTTTAAATAAGAGAGATACAGCACTTTGATCTGTGTCTAATACTGAGATTTCCTGAAAGTACTGTTTCACAGCTGGACTTTAGTCTCTGGTCTATTTTTAATAAATGTCAAGGAACCATCGCAAACTAGAGGCAGTAGCACAAACATGGAAGGTGCAATCACTCAGTACAATTATTTGCTGAAAATTAGATAAAATTAGATAAAATTATGCTCAGTCATAGAAATCAAATCTTCCTTTAGAAGTTCTTCTGTATTGCTAACCTACTTTATTTACTATTAAATATTATTCCTAGTAACCAGCTCAGAATCTAAAATTCTCACTAATAATCAACAGAAGAAGGTCTTCCTCCCTTTTACTTCCTCAGCTGGCCGTTTGTGGTGGACTCCTGCTCTGGGAACTCTTCCCATGACGCTCTTGAAAGATTTTCAGTGCTCAGCACCGTGACCTCTGCTCCTGGTGCAGAGCACAGGCACTCGCCAGCAGCAGCGCTCAGCCTTGGCCTCTGCGTGGGTCTGGTCCCACCTGCACAACAGCAGCAGCAGGACTCATGGGCAGCACCAGCAGGGAGGAGCTTCACGAGGAGTCAAAAGACTACACTTCTTCAGAGTGCAACATGGTGGGGAACTGATAACAGAGGTGGAGGGGTAGGAGCTGCACTAAGCGTTCATCACAGCACAAGGCCTCCCTCATGTATCTCTGTGGTGAATCTCATGAGACAGTGCCTTTGAAGGCTCATAACCAGCACCTCCCAAACAATGACAATGAGAAATGTTCTTCCTACATCCAACTATTTTTATTGTACGTTTAATGTACACACAGCAGATATATTGCCTGCCAAGGATTTTTCCTAAGCTGTTTGCCAAATGTGTGGAATATTGTAGCCCTGGGGCTCAGCTAAACCTTGCTCTTTTTATTATTCAACTTGCAAAACAGGAGAGCCCTTAAAAGAGAGCTTGAGAGTAGGTATCCAGGCTCAGTACATTGCCTGGTGCCAGCCTTTGCTTGTGGATTCAACTCAATTAAAAGCTTCTCATGTGATTCCCAATGGGTTTCAAAGTGTATGACGAGAAGTCTTTTATCTTTATTACCTTTCTTCTACCATTCAAAATCTTCCAATCACTTTCTCTTTCTTTCCTGAGTAAATCTGTAACTTTATAAATCACTATGTGAAGAGAAATACCAAGAGAGAAATAAAGACCAGTATTGATATAGTGCAGCAATTTCAGAAAAAAAAAAAAAAAACCAAAAACCATTGGCAATCATCTGGCTAAGAAAACAGCAAAAATAGATTATTTAGGTCTGACTTAAGTTTCTGATATTGCTATTATATTGGAAAACATGTTAAGTCCTCAGGGACAGATCCATTGGCCTCTGCCACAGAACCTTAACAGCTCCACAGAATAAAAGAGGCAAATGCAGTAGCCCCGAAATTACTGTACCGAGTCAAGTGATGTGAGCACAATAGCACACTTCAAACATAAACATGTGCTTCTCCTTTCTGTTTAAGAAAAGAGCTAGAAAAGCTGAGGCACCATTATATGGCTGTTAAATAATGCTGATTTTGTTACTGTTCAGTCAAATCCCACTCTTAAACATCTCCTGAGATACACAATACTGGATTAAGTCAGCATTGACTAGGGATGTAGGAAATGAGCTAGAAAGGTCCAGTCCAGTGACAGCTAGAAACAGTTTACCTGCCTCAGAAGCAAAACATCTTAAACCAACCAGTTATGCATTTTCAAAAATCAAAAGCCGCTCTTGAAAATTCACCACCTCCTCAAATTTCCTGTCTTAAAATGGCTGATGCCACTTGTGAGGGAAGTTGAGCTGGTTCAGTCAAGAAAAGGGAGTGGGGAGTTGATTTTTCTCTCCAAACCTCTGTTAATATACTGAACTATATTTTAAATCACTAAATCATTCACATAAGCATACCTGTCCATGTGCTAGAGCAGAGCATTAGGAAGCCACACGATTAGCACACCAAGCTGATGTGAAAATTGAGTTGATATACCTGTAACCCCCTTCCAGAACAGTTCATTCAAGTTTGAGTGCTGCTATCAGCAATTAAGTATTCTTGTATCCAAAAGGAAAGCATAGCTTACTCCCATACTGAAAGTCAGATGATGGGTGGTTTTAAATAATGCCTGTGGGGTATAACCTCAAGATCCCACTCCTCTGCTCACATCTTCTTCTTGCAAAGAATTTTACATCTTAATCTTGGCCAATTAATGACTTCTACATAATGTAAGAAATAAGACAGATGTCTGAAGAGTAGTTTAAAAATGAGGTAGCTGTGTAACTTAATCTAACAAGTTTTTGAAGTTTTTGATCAAAAGTAACCCCAAAAGAGCCTAGGGAATATCAGCTCTAACTTCACTGGCCCAGCCATGAGCCATAGAAATACCCATGCAACAGTGTAAATACTGCCTAGTCTCCTGGCAATTCCCATCGCTCACTTCTTGACACCTAATGTCAACCAGGCTCATGCAAGTAACTTCACAGAGCAGCACTCCTCTCGTAGACTGGCCACGGGACTTTCACTCAGTTAAAGACAAGCAAAGTTAGGGGTCTACCTCTACTAACAATAACACAGCTGCATGCTGTTAAAGCAGTTGGTGGTTAAGTGAGAACTAATAAATAACAGTATGTCCTGCCTGTTGCAGTGGAATGCGATAGCAGGGGGAGCGGGCAGAGCCAACAGCACTCGGGAGACTTCGTTTGCATTACCCAAAGGTCAAGAATCACAGCCACAGTTCACAGCTTCAGTATACCGGTATCACTTTTAAACTGAGATCCCCTGTCCTATGAGAAACAACGTGATGAACTAGTCAAGAGCATTTCTGCTCTCTACCATGCATACCTCCAAATCTGGGCCATAACGTCACTTGTTTCAAACAATCCTTTGTGTCAAGACTTTTTAAGATATGGAATAACAATAGAGCTGAGTATGATTTTGAGTGAGGTATGTCAATATACCATATTATACCAAGCAATATGCCAATTGCTTTAGCTAATTGATAGATTTTAAAAAAAAAATGCAGTATTTGCCTAATTCAAGGTATTTCCCTCAGTGATTATTAAAAAACCTTCACAATTAAATAGTGAAAATATACTGAGATAAGCCTGTTTTCTCAGTTCGGAGCCTGATCCTGAATTACATTTTAGAGCAAATCATGAAATATTGGATTTATTTTATATACAGACTCTCTGTATCTTTTTCTATGTGTATGTTTTTCTGTGTTCAAACATGTTTCTAAAACTTCCAGCCTGTTTTTTGCTTCCTCCTCAGATTATGATTTCAGAAACTAAGATTATTTTTTTTAAATTGCAAGATTTACAATATAATGACAATAATTAGCAACTCTGTTTCAAGTTAATTGTAAATTTTCAACAATCCTTCAAAAACTTGTGGTAGGTTGACTATATGCATCAAAGACACAATTGTGTATGTTTTATACTCTGTATTGTCAGATTTTAAACAAAACTGGTAGACTGTAAAGAGAACACAGGAGAACAAAGTGATACACACCCTGTAATACCTGGAAGTAAATGCACTTTAAACAGATTGATGGTAAACTGAACTTATGGGGTTATTCATCCAGTTCTGCTCTGTACTTCTCTAACCAGAAGACACCATCTCTGAAACGAAAAATTTTTTTGAAAATTGTGAAAATTCTTTTTTCCTCTCACATTTGCCACTGTGAAATTTGCGAAACACCAATAGACAGAAACATGCAGTTAATTTTAACAGAAAAATATGAAAACCATAATGTGTGGGAACACTGTCTTATTAATACCTGGAAAATGGTGATTTGATTATACCTCTTATCTCTGATTTTGTAACATCTTTTGTCTATATAGAACTGTGCTGATTTTTTTTTCACTTGTTATTTCTTTCTTGTAGATGTTTAAAATACATTTATCATGTATCACTTTACATATAGGTGTCTGATTTCTGGTTCTCCTATTCTGGTATGGCTCCCGTCCATCTCGTATTGCAAAGTTATGTGAAGACTTTAAATTCCTTGTATCCAGTGCTCTGCTCAGGGATAGGTTTCAATAGCAGCCAATAATGTCATATTCTTAAAGCCTTAAAACTATTTCTTGGTAAACTGTAAACTAAGATATGTCAGCAAGTTGGAACTGAAAAATTTCATTGCTCATAATATTAAATAATTTTCTTATCAGAAAAAGATAACCATTTACTGACAAAGAGATATGATCAATATAAACTTGAATAACAACATATTTGTAGGTATCTTTTAAAGACTATGTTGTTTTCGCAATCTTCAGAAATTTCCTCATAATGCAAATAAAACTGAATGCCTAATACAAATGATCTCCTGCAAATATTTACTTACACTTTTAAATGAAATTGCTTCATTACTGCTTGTTACTTGTTTCTGTTCACTCCCTACAGACATTCAGATAAAAAATGTATTTATGCTTGGAGGTACAATGGGACTAAGCATCTGATCTTACCTCCGCTTTCTTTTCCTGTATAAATTTGATTAAATTGCACGGATTCCTTGCAGGCGTCCAACTCCTAAGAAAAGCAGTGCGCACTATATGCAAAAGTAGGAAGGGAGTGACAAAGTGCTTTAAGGATCTACATACTAATCCTAGTTTTCTTCTTCTGTAAAGTAAAGACAACTTTAGAGGAAGACGATATTCAAGACAGCAAAAGGTTTTGTCACTTCAGTAGCAGGGCTTGTATAGAAGTTTGAAGATACATAGATGCTTCTCTACATCCGAGCTGGGTTTCTCTCAGATCTAAAAGCCAGGTCTACCAGACTGCGGTGAAAAATCATGCTGAATTCTCATCTTCAGCCAGTTCAGATTCTACAGGGCTGTTTTCTATTATTTGGCTGACTTGCATTCAAGTCCATCTCACCTAAAGTGAGAGGAGCTCTGGGGCTATGCTCTACAATTCATTAGCTATAGCTGCTGCTACTGGATAGTGGGTCTTCCCTCTCCCCCCACTACCCTTCTACAACTAAGAGTCTTTCAACCCTGGTTCTGACCAGGGTTTTCTTGGCAGTTTGTTGAGTCTATTTTCTTCACAAAGCAGATCTGTCATGATAGCTCATGGATAAACCCTGATCTCTCATGTAGATGAATCCTGAAATGACACATAATGAAATGCAGATTCAAGATTCCCTGTTAATTACACAGGATAGTTTTCTCAGTACAACAGAATTTCAGCAAAAAATGACTATAGCTTTATATAGGATGCAAACACAAGAAACTGAACTAATGAATGTGTAGACTGGTTTCTGTTAATGGCTAGAAAGGACCCAGTCCAAAGGCTCAGGAGAGGTCCATTTCTCAGAACTCAGACACCTGGACTGTACATGAAACTGCATGCTGAATAAGACACAGGTGGTCATTACTGTTGTTAAAAGTGATACGTTTGACATGAACTCTAAAAATAAGGAAATCCAGAACACTAACACTTTGCCCAGTTTTTCTGTGATCCCTGGCAACGTATGATGGTCTGACATAATGTACTTTAACAGTGTCATGATGAAAAGAAAATTCAGTCTTGAGGTTCCTGTTGATAATGGCAACTGGTTATACTTTACCATGAAACACAGCTTGTTCTCATTATTCACCACTAACTCTGAGGAGGAAGACAGCATCTTTCATACACTTACAATTGGTTGAAAATTAAATTTCTTGTTTTAAGGCATCAGAAACATTGAATAACTTATATCAGTGTCTGAAAAGGTAAAGTAATGGATGAAGGATACAGTCCTATCTTTAAAATTAAGCATCCTTAAAAAAAAAAGGTTTTTAAAAAATTAATGACAAACTGGTCTTCCAGAGACAGCTAATATTCCACAGCATGAGAGAGAAAATAAAAGGATTTTTCAATAGTATATAACTATACAGAGAATAGTCTATCCAGGAAAAAAAAAAACCCAAACAAACAACCACACAACAAAAATATCCCAACTTCTAACATTAACATTTGCTACCTCTCAGCTGGTCCTTCATAACTTTGGATTCAGGAAATCAGAGGTATTAAGTGAAATGCAGCAATCCAAAAGCAGCAACAAGGTCCTAGGAACATGTGCGGACTTGTGTCAAGGTGTCAGAGATTAAAACCCAGAACTGTAGGCAGCCAGGTGCAAGAAAGAGGAAGTTTACAACTTTCAACGTAAGTGTCAAGCCTGCTCATCTATTTACTTCCTCCAATTGCTATTCCTCCTATACACTCTCTGCAAAAAATGGTCCCTCAACTCTGCCTTTGAGCATAGTTTTTGAACTTCTGAAAGCCCATGACACAGTCACCTTCACCGAGCCTGGCTGTACACTGAAGTATACCTTGTGAGGTATAGAAGACACATAGAAAACGTGGTCCAGGCTCAGCCATCCTAAAACATACCTGTGCCCTAAGGGCTAGGTATTGGCTTTTAGAAGTGTCAGTAGGGAGTTTAGGCACGGAAAGTTAGGTGTAGCCTTGGCCTGTTATTGCACTAAGAATAAAAATTAAAAGCCATGAAGTAATAAATTTTACTTTTACTGCAGTAAAACATTTGTGAAGTAAACAACCCTCAAAGTATGAATCTGACTGGATGACTTGGACATTATACTTTTCGTATGATTAACTTCTTGCTGGCAACATCACCATATAAAATAAGGCACCATTCAACACTTTCAAGGCAACATCATTGTATGCCCTAAAATTAAGCATCATAAATTTAGTTATCCTCAGAATAATTACACTTTGGGCAAGTCTGTGATGTTATAACTTCAGCTTAAAATAGTGACCAATTTAAAGTAAACATTTGTTTAACATATTGTTGTGCAACATGGATTTAATAGCAGTTTAGATATGTAACCTTGGTGTTTTTCATTAGTCTGTAACTTTTCATTGTCATTTATCTAAACTATGTAAGCATTAAGGCTGTGGGACTATGACCAGTACACCAAGGTCAAGTTCATTAGAAAAAAAAAGTTTCTTCATTAACAAGTTCTTTGAAATGTGCTGTAATTTCCAAACATTCCTCAGGAATGTAATCCTTTTTTAGTGCCATGAATTTCAATACTGTATGAGAGTAAAATTGTCCAGGAACCTCAACAATAATTACAGTAATAAACCTAGCAGAGGCCTTTGTAACAAGGACAGCTACAACCAATTTTGGTTTGACAAATTACATTAAACCAATCTTAATTATTTTTTACAGCAAAGTAGCAGGCTTTGGAAGAACACAGAATCACAAAATGGTTGAGCTTGGAAGGGACCTCTGGAGGTTGTCTGGTCCAACCCCCAAAGATGGGCAAGAGCAGCAGATGCTACACATCTTGATATTGGTCAGGTTTTTTATTTTTATCTCATATGCAAAATTCATTGGAATAGTACAAAATTAACTGGAAAACCGCATGAAAAAAATAGCAGTATCTATCAAACTGAATGTACTTATTAACTGTGTCTATTTTATACTTGCCTACTATTTTCATTTGTGATTCCAAAAGTGGAACAGACAGAACATTTAGGAAATATGAATCGAACTGCAAGAACACTGGAATGGGGATTAAAAATCAAATTGGTCATGATAAATTGAAAAAGTTATCTGAACAAATTAGAACACAATTTAATAACAACAAAGATGGTCACATATGAAGGAACAGTCAGCTCTATGAATACAGATATTCATTTAGCAGGAAAGTCTTTGGAACTTTTGTGGATTACAAGCCGAATATGAATCAGGAGCACAACATACAAAACACCTGTTCCTTTCCCGCACTATGGGCAATCTTAAACCCGAATACCATCTCCATTTTGGGTATCACACTTGAAGAAAGATGTGGACCTAGTGTAGGAAATCCAGAAGCTGGCAAAAGCATGATCAAGGATCAAGAAAAGTTGGGAAGAAGTGGGGTCTTTAGCAGATTGAGGAGGAATACAGCAGTCTTCACAAAGAAAGGCTGCTTCAGAAAGGGTGGGATTTGTCTGTTCTTGACAGTGATGGAGGCTTAAAGTGCTGTGACAGAAGGGGATGTTAGACCTCAGAAAAGGTTTCATTTAAGCCAGTTAACCACTGGAATAGATTGCCTAGGCAGAGTGGGGAGTATCTACTGCTGGTAGTCTTTAAGAACAGGTAAAGCAGGAACCTGAATGCTTGCAGGTGGAGATGATCCTACCTTACAACAGGGGTCCCTATTGGCCTTACACTCCATAATTGTCCTTCCACAGGCACTTAAGTTTCACTGCATTCCTTCCCTGGCCTCACCCCTTACCTCTGTAGTTAGCTTTCAGCTCATTCCTAAAGCCTTGGCCACACTTATACTCAAGAAATCACAAGGAATGTTATAATGAGCTGGTGTCATACTCCTATTCTGCATGTTCATTACTCTCATCTTTCACTTGCATCTTCTTTGTATAAACTACCGTGGGTGCATGCATACCTGTGCATGTGTACTTTTTAAACACAAGAAGCTCCCATTCTTGATTAGCCTTAAAATGCCACCAAAAGAAATGTCTGGTAACACATGCTTCTTAATCAAGTTGCATCAGTACACCTCACAATGCCATTTCACACTTATGATGCAGCTGGTAATAGCTGATATTGTACAGCATACAGAGGTGACACATTCCTTTCTAAAATAATAGCAACACTAACTTACATGATGTCATCAGTTTTGAAGAGGAAATGACCCCACAGATTAATGAGGAATTGTGCCTAGGAGTCAAAGGTATGATATAGTCTTATATTATTAAACAAGAGCTAGATATGATCTAACCTACTTCAAACAGTCCACCCATTAATACAGAGAAGAGGAAAAGGCAGAGTACCAAGAGTCCATATTTATCTCTGGTGTAACACCAACAAAGCCAGCAGAATTCCTTGAAGTTCAGTGTGCTTCAGAGTGCCATATGGCAAGTGCCACAGGTCATCCTGTAAACTGCAATGTATGATGGATGGAAAAAGCAATGCCATTTTCCGTTCCTATTTAGGAAACATTATACTAAGAAATAAGATACCACAGGACCGTGTTCAGAAAATCTGTTTATTATTATGTAATGATGTATCAATTCACTAAAAAATTTTACAAATTCAAACATGAACATAGTCCAGGAAGTCCTCTGGAATGAAGGAATCATGAAGTTTCATAGGAAATTTGATTTTTTCTATACTGTACATAGTAAATATTATACAAGTAAATAGTAAACAAGTAAACATTAAGTTTTATATACAACTTGCTTGAAAAGCAGTTAGGAATTAAATAGGCTGTATTTTATTTTTTCAAAATCCTAAACTAGGAGATGATTCATCCATCTGATAAAGTCAGACTTACTATATTAATCACCAGACTAGGGGTAGTGATTCCCTCATCCTTAGCTCTGACACCAAACACGATAGTGTTCCCAGACCCCCCTGAAGGTACATTCTAAATAGACAGACATTAATAGATAATGACTGGGAACAGAACACATAAATACCTTTTAAAAAATTAACAAACCTGGATTTCCTTGGACATATGAGCAATAAGAAGAAATTACCTAGCATCTTTTTAGAAAATGTATCTTAAAATTTCTCATTTATAGCCTGCTTCTGGCTTTACACTCCATAACAAGAGCCATTATTTACTTGTGATGACAAGGGGTCTCTACTCTGGCCAAAGTTGTCAGCATCTGACAGCACTTCACATTTAGCAGTTTCAGACTGTTCAATATCTCTAACCCAAGTTTTGTACTTCCAGAAGAACAAGACCCTTGCCAACAAATTAAGAATTGAGCAGTCCCAGGGAAGGGGAACTAAAGTAGCTGTTAATTTCCTACTATTTCCAGCTCTGTGTCACCCTGTTTACATCATGCATCATTCATCTGCTGTGATGAAACGCAACCCCGTGTTTTAAAAGAAGACCTCCGTAACAGTGAGGATACTATATCTTTGTGAGAAGTGTTTCACATATTTTCCATGGGCACAAACTGCTCCTGCTTCTATTTAAATCTATGTAGCTCTCTTTGGGGGACATTCACTTCGGTAGGTTCATTCAGAAGGTGCTTAGCGTAAGAAGGGGAAAAGCCAGCATGGCAGCAGACAGCAACATGGGTCCTGAAGAAAAGCCGAGCACTACTCCTGTGAAAAGGGCTGTCCACAAGATCCGAATGGCCAGCCTAGTCTTCAGCTTGGCACGAGGCTGGCAGCAGTGGGTATCTGATCATCACGTAAAGCAAGCCCAAGAGCCCTCTGGATGGATGCCCTCTGCAGAAGACTCATCAACTCAGCCTGTACAAGAAAGACCCTTTGAAAAATGGCCAATTCCATTTGCCAAGAGGGACCAAGGAAAAGACAATGAAGAATCCTCAGCAAAGGAATCAGTGACAATAGGAGATGCTGAAAAAAATGCAAGGGAATCAGATGAAGCCCTCAAAAAGTTCAGCATTAAAAGCAAAGAGGTGACCAAAACAGTTGTAAGCAAAGCCTACGAACGAGGAAGTGATGTTAGCCTCCTCAGTGGAAGATATGAGAATAACAATAGTAGCTCAGAGACGACCGAGCTCAAAGAAGAATCAAGTGCTATTGACAAAATTCTTAGTGGCAAATTATCTCCAACCATAACGAGAAAGTGTTCAAACGTGGTATCAGAGCTGACCAAGGGATGGAAACAGATGGAACAAGAGAACAAATTGGGGGCTAAGGAAGAACTGCTGCTTAAGTGTCATGATGACAGCCTGGATGCAGAGGACAGTGGCTATGGGGAAGCAGAGGACAAACTTGAGCAAGAATACAGTGACCGAGAGGTGACGGCTGTGAGGATTAAACGACCTGTGCCATCTTTGTAAGTAAAACACCTTTATTACAGTATCACAAATGGTCAGCAGACCTGGAGACAGGTACAGGTTTCCATGAGGAAGAAGGGGGAAGGAAAATTGGTAGGAAATGGTTAAAGAGAAGCTATTACTCTTGAAGAAAAAAAAAAAAAAAATCCAGAAAACCTTACACATATCTCTGTGCTTAAGTAGTTAGTCAACAATATGTGTCTATAGCCTTAGGTTTTATGTGCTATATACATAATAGACACGGGAAGTTATATTTGGGAAATGTTAATTATATTTAATTTTCTGGATTTACTGTTTCATTGAAATCACTACTTACTTCTTAATACTTTAGTCTGCATTTCAGATTAAAATCACCTCATCAAGAGGCCACATCTATTCATTTATTTCATCAAATGTTAAGTCTAAAGCAATGTACCTGACAAATATTTCCAAATACTTATTCATTATTTTGCTCAGTATAAATTGTACATATTCTTGGGAGTAATTTGCAGACAATGTCCAAACCAGACATTGCAGGAATTACCTTTAAGTGCATATTAACAAAAGATGAGTTCCCCGCTTCTCTTTAGAAGCTTTGCATGGATTTGGAATTCATCAAGTCAAAGAATGGAAACTTTCACAGGAGCTTGGACCCTAAATATACATTAGAAAGCATCCAGCCTGTGTCAACATCTGCAGGATTGATTTGAATCATGTTGTATGCTATAAATTATTTGACAAAAAAGAGCATTTGAATCATCAATAGATTCCTCAAATTCAAGATCTCTTTACAGGTACACTATCATAAGGGGCAGGGTGTGGGGGGAAGTACATTCATTGAATATGTTGTGGAAGTAAAAGTTTCTGACATACAAACTTCCTTATGCCTGTAAATGGTGTCACAAAAAAGGAAGCAGAATCTGTTAACTTACCTGAGTAATTATTACAGGTTCTACTTAAAATTTTAATTAAGTAGCAATCAAATTCACAGCATCAGACAGTTCTGAGTAATACTTCTTTCAGTAAGAGGTTCATGCTTGAAGATTATTGTACAACAGGCACATATTAAATTTGAAGCCCAGGTAGTAAACAAGTTCAGCCATAGCCATGCAGTCCTTACAAAGTCTCCCAGAAGAGGAGAGAAACAGCAAGGGCTGGTAGAAATTCTCTAGCTTCCTTTCCCAGAGATCTCCAGCAGAACCATCTTTCCAGATGATGGCTACAAACAGTTGTGCTGTGGTCAGACTTGCCAAACTAATTCATCACTCTTTTGTCGGTAGAAGATTAAAAGATCCCTATGTCCAATGCTGCAAGATGGGAAACGGCAGGCAGCTGTTACAGATACAACATGCTGTTTGCTCCAGTCCTCTCTTCTATAAACTTTTTAATGTCCCAGAACAGCGACAGCAGAAAGGAACGTGTGGTTGAGCCTGAACTGTTTCAGTGTACAACCCCACATCTAAGTGTAAAATTGTGATGAAGGAGAGCGCAGCCTCTGAGGCCAGGGTGCACTGAACCATGGCCAAGGCACAGCAGACACACTGCCTGCTGGCTTTGCTGGGCAGGGAGGACAGCTGGAGGTGAAATTTAAACCGAGGCAGGGTTTGGCAGAGCTCGTCTGCCTGAGCCCGCAGGGAGGGAAGAGGCTGGCACTGGGACACGGGCTTCTACCAGGAACCATCACGTAGTGGGGCTACAGTGGGTCTCCACTGCTTCTACTCCGCATACATCACCCACATGCATACAACGTGAGCACAAGCTGAGCAGAAGGCAATTTGAGATGAGAAGGCACCTGATTAGCCTGCGTATAAAGGATGAGCAAGGCAGCAGGAATTGGGGGATCAGAACCAGTATGTTCATACTGTATCCTAATCACAATTTCAGAAATGAAAAACTGGGACCAGCATTGATGAAAATGCCAAAACAACCTTTGTGATCCCTCTGCAGACAGTCATGCAGGCTGTACCATTCCCACTGATCAGGTTTTACACCTCACTGCTAATGAGTGTTTACCATGACCAGCATTAGGCTATGACTAACATAGTCATGGATTTCAGCTGTACGGTACTTTTTAGTACAACTATCTGAACACATATAGATTTTGACTATTCAAGCTGGGGATTAGAATGACGATTTGCAGTACAACTAACCAGTCATCTCCCACAAGGAGCAAATGGTTACTAGCCAAAGTGAAAAAAGGCTCTCCAGCAACCTAGAGCTTGAGAGTTTGTGGTCCCTGCTTTTGGGAGAGACCGTGCACACCATACTTTGCCAGATGTTAGGACCTCAAAACAAAGATTTCACACATACAGTGGGAAAAGATGATACATTTGCAGCAGATGTCATCTGTAAATAACCTCAGTTAAAACAAACTGCTCACTTTAAAAATGCTATAGTAGAAACGAAGTAGATATCTTTCTGTTAAACTTTACATATATTTTCTCCATGTGTCTAATTTTAGTGCTTCTACCTAGGGAAAAAATGATTAGCCATATTTACTGAGGTGCCAAAGATTGAAATAACATACTCTATGTGACTTTCAGCTCTCTCTTCCACTGAAATCTGACACAAAAGTAATCTTGGGCACTTACAGTGCTGTTATCAGGACTGGATTTTTTAACTACTCTTTTTTTAAAATTTATTTTATAGCTTCAGAATACATTATTTCAGCCTGTTACTTTTATGAACCTTTCAATATGGCTTAATCTTCTTCAAAAAGGCCATAAGTACATGGTTGTTAAAGCAAATCTCCCATTTTCCTCTCTATATTCCTGGAAGAAAGCATCGGCACCAGTATTTTTTTTCCCTTGCATCAGCACCTTCATCATTTCCAGCTCCAATATTTAATGGAATAAGGTTGCTTCCTTAGCAGAAAGCACATTAACTCCTACAGGCATAGGAAACACTATTTTGTTCCCACTGAGATGTCAAAGGGATAAAACAGTGATTATGAAACTCAAAACATTAAAAAGGGATCCATACCTTTCCCCTACAGAAAGAATCAGAGAGAATGTGGAATATGGACATTATCCTCCTAGAAGTTCAGAATGCATTTAGGGTGATCATTTTGGTCAACAGGTTAACTTAGTTGATTGTTATAGGTAAAGCATTTCTTACAGTGGATTAATGTTCACAACCTTCACTTTGGATCCACAATCCATTGTCTAGGTGTGGTACAAACGTGAAAAAAAATCCTTCTATGTGTATACAGTTTATTGTGTTAACTTTTCATTAAGCTAAACAATGAGGAAAATTGCACTTCAGCCACCAGAAATGGTTAAATTAGAAGATGCATTAAAAAATGAGATAGTAAAGTTTTTCCAAACCCACATGGGGCATGATAAAAGCAAAAGGATAGATAAGATGGTGTTTTTCTCAACCATTGAGAATACAATTAGGATAAGGAAGGTTATAATAGTATTCCACTAGAAAAGATAATTAAAGGTTTCAGTAGGAAAAGGAGAGAGTACTTACTAGACTGTTAAATAAAAAGAGGTAAGAAAGCCTTTACAGGATTATGCCATCTCACTCACTGTCTTCTTTCCCCTCAACCCGGGGAACTGAAGCTCCAGGACTTTCTCAGGGGTCATGTCCCTCAGAGAAAAGAGGGAGCAGCTGGCTGTGGCTGAGGGATAAGCACTCTGTGATGGTATCTGCTCATTAGCTCTACTGAGACTGTTGGTATCACTTCTTCTAGGCAATTTTGATTCACTTGGGTGTTTCCCCCCACTTCAATGATACCTTCCCATGTGAAGAGCTGGCAAAGCAATCAATCTGAGCTTCAGCTGGAGTTAGGACTGCTCTGGCACAGGGTTTCTATAGCATTGGAAAGATCCATTGGTTTCAGGAGGCAAATTGCTATGCGTAACCAAACACTGTGCCTACAATTCCACTGGACAATGAAGCCACAATTCAGGTCAAGGGGCAAAGGATCACAGCTTTCCCTTTATCTGTACGACAACAAATCATATACAGGAGGATTTGGTTTACTGTTGGGAAACAAAATGGTCTAGCTTTACCCCACTGACATATTTTAATGCTTTCCTGCCGACACCTGTTAATCACTTACATGCACAAAACCACAGGTACATATACACTGCCTACTCTCAGGATGCTCTGCAGGCACACCACAGAAGAACATGCTCAATTCTTCTATTGCTTTTCACATATTGATGAGGAAGAGTATTTTGGAGCTTTTTAAATACAGTTTCTCAATACAGCTAAGCCAAGCTAATGGCAACTCCACAGCTAAAAGACTGGTCCCGTGCTCCTACTCCTTCTTCTATCCCTGGCACTAAGCGTCTGCACTTCTTGCTCTAGCACTAGAGTGCTGCCCAGGACTGCCATCCTTCTGGTGCACAGACCTGAACTGGTGACATCTCTGTCACTCCTATTCTCTCTTTCAACAGGCTTAGGAGAAAACAAGGAAACCCCCAAACAGCAGTGAAACAAATTTTTCTGCAGTTTTGCAGTCCTCTGTACTGTTTTACTAACTGCATTTTGGTTCTCTGGTGTTACTGTTAATATTCAGCTGACTGGGGAGGTTTCAGAGCAGCCTTCTGGGGAGTAAAAATATTAGAAAACAAATTACTTTGGCACAGCCACAGCACAACATACTCCCTAGCTGAGCTCTGTATAGACACAATGACAGGATGTGGACAGCACAAAGACTAGCTCAGACTATCTATAGCTCCTCCACAACACGTGAGATTGGCCACTAGAGGAAAGAGCATGAACAATTTGTCTGCCTGGAGTCATCCAGCAATATGATGTTGCTATGCACACACACACGCACACACAATAAAAATCAGTAAGACCTCTGAAGGTCTTTCATCATCTTTTGACCTTGACACAAATCTCAGCAGCCCTAAGTTTCTTTCAGGCTGGTAACCTCCCAGTGGGAATATGAATTTTGGACTTCAATACCTGTTCAGAACCATGCTTAAAATATGTAAGCATAGGCAGAGCTGCTGCACTCTATTAGCTTTTTGTTGTTGTTTTAAACATCAACATCCACTACATGGGACAGATTTTTCTAGACACTACCCTCTGTTTTTCACTCAAGAATAGCTGAGGACCCAGACCATACACTTGCAGTTATCGTCACCTATAACAGGGCAGACAGATTTCAGGCTCTGCTGGGCAGGCAGAAATGTGGAGCTGCATGACTGACCAAAGGTATAGAAAGCGCAGGTAATCAGCAACATACTGTTTCACTCCCATGCGGAATTAAGTAATTTTGGGCAAAAGTTTGTCAAAATGGGCTCACATCTAGGCTGGAGGGTGGTAGCATTTATGAGATCAAGCTGTGACCAGCAAATTTGCTTTTGAGTGCAGACTGGAACACGGACAAAAAGCCCCCAAAGCACTAATTTAGAAGTAGTGAACTCATGCCACCTGGTGGTTAGCATCTCGTCTGGAAAAACACAGTAACCATGTTAATAGAAGAGATTAGTAGCAGAACCATGCAATTAAATGATGAAATGCAAAGCTCAAACACACTTTTTCTTTCTTTCAGTGCAAACAGGTTTAGCGAAGAAGCACGCATCAAAGCCCACAGGAAATACAGCCCTGTTAACAGCCTGAAGGACAGATGGCAAGAATGGGCCGACCAGCACATCATCACGCAGAAGTTGAATCCCTTCAGTGAGGAATTTGACCATGAGCTGGCCATGTCCACGCGCCTGCACAAAGGAGATGAAGGCTATGGCCATCCAAAGGAAGGAACCAAAACTGCTGAAAGGGCCAAGAGAGCTGAGGCCCATATCCACCGGGAGATTAGGGACATGTGCTTCATCATTGAATCAATGGCTAAGCCACGGCCCGATGGCAAGATCCAAGTCACTTTTGGGGAACTCTTTGAGAGATATGTTCGTATTTCAGATAAGGTTGTTGGGATTCTCATGAGAGCCAGGAAACACGGGCTGGTGGACTTTGAGGGAGAAATGTTATGGCAAGGAAGGGATGATAATGTCGTAATTACTTTATTAAAATAAGCATGCCACAACCAGAACAACTTGTTTTGGAAAACCTTTCTCCACTTCTTCCTTGCTATTAGCATTTGCACATTTTGAAAATAAGATTCCACCCGTTCACCCACACAGAAAAAACACTGAGCATTTTTCTAAATATATATTTTATAACTGCTGCATGATAATACAAGCATCTTAATGGATTTTCCTCTGTACAAGGAGAGCTTGCAAGACATTTCAATTACTACATGAAAAATAAAGAGAAAAATCTATATTGAATATAAGCAGCTGATTATAAAAACCCATAGCAATATAAATAGCTGCAAATGAACTCCAATTTTTACTTGTTCTTACATTCAAGATCTTCCCAACTAAACTGGAATATAAACCATGACAGATCAGAAGTTGATTGACAGTATAAACTCAGACCAAATTTTTGATCTGTGAAAGTGATCTTGTGCACATATTTCCTAATTAATTTATTTAAATGCATGTAAAAATAACTTTATTTGGACACAGAATCAAGGATACCACATTTGTTTCCTTTACAAGCAGGATATGCAACTACTACTGCAGTATTATCTTGTGGCAACTATTGACACAGCCTTCTCTTACATACCACATGCAAAGGCAAAATCTTTCTTTTTATAAATGAGGTTTTATATTTATTTTATTTATATAACTAAGTTATTAGATAGTTTCATATTTAGGGCTATGGATGTTGGGAGTGAAAACACCCAAAACAGTGTAACACACAAAAGAGTTCTGAATAGATAGCCACATCAAAAATATCTCCTATGCAAATTTTTGCAATGTATCATCTGATTATCTATGTAAATACAGTTCTTACAAATACAGGAAAAATAACATATAAAAACCAGTCAGATACTTGTACTGTTGTGTATAGCAAAAAAGTGACTACAATCAGCATCTTCCATTGAAACGTACCTCTGTGAGAAAAAATACAGAAACAGCGTTTATAACTAAAATCAACTAACTTTAAGGAAAATGGTGTTTCATATTACACAGAAACACTGTCCTAATTTTACCGCATTTTCTATTTGAACCATTCTGATGTCACTGAAATAATGTGTTTCAGTCCAGGTGATGCTGAAGAGGATTAAATAGTAATGAACTAATACTTCTAGGTCTTAAAACTGTTTGTATTATGCACAAATCTGAGACATCTGTAAGGTCTATAATGCTTAGTAGATTATATAGATCACTTTCTCTAAACTACTACTGTAAAAATAGCTATTCTGGTAAAAATGTGCTTCATGTGAAAAGCATTTGTTTCAGAGAAAGATACCTGGGCAAGTAATTTGCATAATGAGAAATAAGTAGTGGTTTTTTCCTGTAAGGTTCTTTCAAACTGAAAAGCAACTATCTTCTTACAGAAGAAAAGGTGTATAAACGTCTTGTTTCTGTGATAAAACAAGTATTGCTATCTTCTTATGAGAGTACAGGTACTCCAGTTTGAAGCTCCAGTGAACAACGAAATATTTTATAAGTTAGTGATACAAGAACTGATTACTATTGTCTATTGTAAATCTATGTAAATCATTAATATTTTAAGCACAGTTATATTTTGTTAATTTAAATTATAAGATGGATTCAGTGGAACGTATTTAGCAATGTTTTCTTGAGATGTCTCAGACTACTCATGCTGACCTGCAAAACTGACCTCTAAGTGTAATACTTACATATCATAATATTTAACTGATGTTCTTATCTTATTATGTTTTTATATAATGACCTTTACAGATGTCTATAATGTTTGAAGAAATTTAGTTGTCAAAGGAATACATGAAATATAAGTAAAACCCTTAATTAATTATTTCTTGAGTTATTCTTCCCACACGCTAAAGAAGAAATACGTGTGCATATTCTGTGAAGTAAAACATCAGTAAGTTGTTTTAAAATATAAGTACACTATCCTTTTTCCAGGCAGTTAAAATACTTCCCTGTGCAGGCTTCTCTGTCCAAAGCACCAGAACAAGATTTGAGAGTACATGGAAATGAAACGGTCCTTACACAAAATACCTGTACAAAGAACACACACTAAAGGTACATAAGTGTTAAGTAAATTACACACTCCTGCTCATGAGAACTCTCATCCTACCACAGTACAACACAGCAGACACGCAGTTCACCACAGATGTTTTTTTCAGCGTTATGCTTATGTGTGTCTTAAAGGCCAAGAGCACCTCACCACTGTGTGAGGAATCATATACATCTACTTTCACTCACTGACCCAAGACAGTAGGAGTGATATATTTTTGTACTGAAACACTCAAACTGTAGTATACCAATAAGGGCTGCATTTCAATACTGTGCATGTTTATAGCATGTAATAAGAGCTTGTGCTTTCATATGAAGTCTATGACATCTACTACTTCACCTTCAGGGAAACATCTGGAATACAACCAGGCATGCACTGCTGAAGTATGAATCAAAAAAGCCTTCCTGACTTAAGTCTTGAGCCAACAAAGGAGCCTGTAGAAACTTTAAGAGTAAATTAAGTTTTTCCACTTCTTCCTACCTGTTTGATAGGAACATGGAAGTGTGAAGTGCCTCTTCTACTCTATCTTCTACTTCTAATGAAGAAATTGTTACACAAAAGGAAGGCAGCAATTGTTGCCAACAATTTTGATTCACACGACAGCCATCTCTGCCCTGTTGCATGCCTACTGAACAAAAAAGGCTGGGCTGACTGGATCACGAACAGATTTAACTCTAGCATTTATTGCTCTTGCCCCATATGATGCAGGGAGGCAGACACATGACTTGCACTGAATAAACTGTTGGCATTCTCAGAGGCACTCATCTTCTTCCAGGTTCATTAGGGCAAGTTAAGCATTTACTTTGGAGGCAACAATTGATCCTGACCCAGTCTTAACATCTGAAATTTAGGCATATCTACACATAAGTAAATGCTGAGATTCATAAAAGTTTCATCTGCTTAGACATTTATGAGCAACAGATTACTGACATTTGACTTTTCTGAAGGCTCCTGCATGCCCACCAGAAGTCATTGTGGACAAGACTATGCTTTAACTGTTTCATATAATGCATATACTAATATGAGGGGCAAGAGAGACAAGGACAAACTAAGCTGCAGGGCAAACTTCTCAGCTGAACTGTAATTCAGTGACAGAGGAGATGGGGAACTCACTCATTTTATCCTTTATGGAATGTAGCAAATAGAACTGAACTTCTGTAACTTTTATTCAAACACATTCAGCAACAGAACAGACCAATGGCACTCTGCTTCTTGAACCTCAGTGTTTCATTTAGCTGATAGAACACAGAAAAGAATCATTTAGGTTGGAAAAGATCATTGAGTCCAACTGTTAACCTAACACTGCCGAGTCCACCACTACACCATGTCCCTAGGTACCACATCTACATACCTTTCAAATACCTCCAGGGATGATGACTCAACCACTTCTCTAGGCAGCCCCTTCCAATGCTTGACAACCCTTTCAGTGAAGAAATTTTTCCTAATATCTAATTTAAGCCTCCCCTGGTACAACTTGAGGCTATTTTCTCTTGTCCTATCACTTAGTGTTACTTGGGAGAAGAGACCCACACCCACCTTACTACAACCTTCCTTTCAGGTAGTTGTAGAGGGCGATGAGGTCTCCCCTCAGCCTCCTCTTCTCCACACTAAACAACCCCAGTTCCCTCAGCCGCTCCTCGTACGACATGTGCTCCAGACCCTTCACCAGCTTCGTTGCCCTTCTCTGGACACTCTCGAGTAATTCAATGTCCTTTTTGTAGTGAGGGGCCCAAAACTGAACACAGGAATCGAGGTGCGGCCTCACCAGTGCCGAGTACAGGGGTAAGATCACTTCCCTGTCCCTGCTGGCCACACTATTTCTGATACAAGCCAGGATGCCATTGGCCTTCTTGGCCACCTGGGCACACTGCTGGCTCATGTTCAGCTGGCTGTCAATCAACACCCCCAGGTCCCTCTCTGACTGGCAGCTCTCCAGCCACTCCTCCCCAAGCCTGTAGCGCTGCTGGGGGTTGTTGTGGCCAAAGGGCAGCACCTGGCATTTGGCTTATTGAAGCTCACACAGTTGGCCTTAGCCCATCGCTCCAGCCTGTCCAGATCTCTCTGTAGAGCCTTCCTACACTCAAGCAGATCAACACTCCTGCAACTTGTTGGTGTCTGCAAACTTACTGAGGGTACATTTCATCCCCTTGTCCAGATCATTGATAAAAATAAACAGAACTGGCCCCAATACTGGGCCCTGGGGAACACCACTTGTGACCATCTGCCAACTGGATTTAACTCCATTCATCACCACTATTTGGGCTTGGCCATCCAGCCCATTTTTTACCCAGCACAGTGCATCCATTCAAGCCCTAAACAGCCAGTTGCTCCAGGAGAAGGTTACAGGAAACAGTGTCAAAGGCTTTATTAAAGTCTAGATAGACAACATCCACAGCCTTTCCCTCATCCATTAAGAGGGTCACCTTGTCACAGAAGAAAAACAAGATAGTCAAGCAGGACCTGCTTTCCATAAACCAACGCTGCCTGGGCCTGACCACCATGTTGTCCTGCATATGCTGCATGATGGCACTCAAGATGATCTGTTCCATAACCTTACCCAGCACCAAGGTCTGACTGACAGGCTTGTAGTTCCCCAGATCCTCCTTCGGCCCTTCTTGTAGGTGGGCATCACATTTGCTAACCTCCAGTCAACTGGGACCTCCCTGGTTAGCCGGCACTGCTGAAAAGTGATGGAAAGCAGCTTGGTGAGCACTTCCGCCAGCTCCATCAGTACCCTTGGGTGGATCCCATCCAGCCCCATAGACTTGTGTGTGTCTAAGTAGTGTAGCAGGTCTCTAACCATTTCCCCTTGGGTTATGGGGGTTTCATCCTGTTCCCCTTCTCTGTCTTGCAGCCCAGGGTCTAAGTACCCAGAGAACAACTGGTCTCACCCTTGAAGACTGAAGCAAAGATGGCACTAAGTACCTCAGCCTTTTCCTCACCCTTTGTCACCATTTTCCACTGCAACCCAGAAAGGATGGAGATTCTCCTTAGTCCTCCTTTTGTTGCTAATGTATTTATAGAAACAATGATGTCTCCTTGGATATTGGAACACTTAAATATACATGCATTTATACTTACCATATAGGAGAAAAACAAGATTATAGGTTTAGCGAAAGATAACATTAGATCAATTGACATTTGAGGGTGAAAAAAAAGAAAGACTACAGCCTTCAAGCTCACAAGCCCTCTTAAAATCTCCCCTTGCCTTTAATTCCTTAGATCAGCTGTGTAACAATGCAATCACTATTATACATCAGAAATCTATAGCTCATTGCAGATTTAAGCCTCCTGTTCATAATCATCCCAATGCAATGTTAAAAAATTTATGCAACAAAAAAGCACCTTTTTCAATTTTTCCAAAGTGTTTTATTTCTAATTGGATAAGAAAACCACATATGTGATAAGACTAATGATTTGTCTCAAACTGTTCTTCATCATTTCACTTGGAGTACCATGAAAAGCCTTCTAAACTGGGAAAAATATTTAGTTTTTATGTAAGAGAAATATTAAATATTGATGTAATTTATGATATATGGAAGTATTTCATGTAGGTTTATAACTTTTTTTACATAAAGATGTGCGACAAGTTTATCCATGCAAAATAGATGGAGAAAAATAAATCTGAATTCATTAAAAAACAACTGAAGTACGCCATAAATTATCCAGTCTAACTCTCCTACTATATTGTAACTGTTACAGTCCTGTGAAACTACTGTGACCTCTGCCAAATTTAAATATTCTACTTAATTTCTAAGTAGTAAGATGATAAAGGTCAAAACCTGCTTGATTGAAGCAGTCTTCATAGACTTTAAGACCTTTTTTCCTATTTCTGACTTGCTTCAAAAATAAACCCCTTTTGAGATTGAGTGAGCAACACTTAGTTATTCTCATGTTAGCTTACAGTTGCATATTATTTTCTTAAATACTGTATTTACCCTCCAAATGTTTTATTTGCAAGAGCTTTTCTTCTGATAAGTAACATATCTCCCTCATTTTCCTATCTGAGGCTTGTGTTGCTCTTGCAAGGGCTGTGTAGTTTGCTAGGAAAGCAAAGTGCCTTCATTGGTATTGAAACACTTATCTCTTCTGTAGGAAGAGTGAGGTGCATTTTCCATATTCTGAACGTAGCTTTATTGCTTAAGTGACAGCATGGAATTTGTATCAGAAGAAATAAATTTGACTTTCACACCTTTGTATTTTTTCAAGTCTTACTACAGTTGCTTCAGTGGCTGAAGTGAGTGGATGGTTCACTGGACATATTATCCCACCCACTAGAAATCAGGTCCCTCCTCCATGGCAGTAATTCCTTCTTTAAAATGTTTCTGTACAGCCAGGATTCAGCATTACAGCTCATTTTTAAAACAAGGGAAGGCTACTAAAATAAAACTAGCTGTAGTGGAAAGTGTAGTATTTGTGGCGAGTTGTTCAGTTGTTACTGAACACAGAACAAATACTGGCAAGCCCTGTTGCCACAGCTCCTTCAGCTGCTATGTACACGCTGCACTACACCAACATCTCAAGTAAAGTCACTCCTGTCACCACAGGGCACACTGAAAGTAGTTTAGTGTTCAGTAGCATGTGTACTGCTAGCAGCATAACTACTACAACAGAAACTCAACAAGGATTACAAAGTTTATGAGGTAAGCAGAACAGCAGAAAGCAGAGCTTAAACCGACCTGACATTGGCAATCCTGCAGTGGGACAGCCAGCAGGACCATTTTGGGTTGCACATACCACACTAAGAATAAGCATACACCATTCACTCACCTGGACTCTCTCCCTCTGCTCCAGTACCACAGTGTAGCTCTATTTCATACTGCAGTAGCATGTACTCATAAGGGGAGAAAGAATAAAGGTTGAGCTCCTTATTGCTCCCTTGAGCTCCCTATTGCTGCGACAATAGTAAAACACCCCGATGATGTGTTCATTTACAGAGGAAGAACATGAAAGTGAGATTTAAGATTCAAGTCCTGAGTGAGGAATACTGGGGAGTATTCAAATCACTTTTTTTTTTTAATTTGAAATTGAGTGAGTAGTATTTTTACTCCTCTTCAAAGACTGGATTTTATGCAGACATGCTAACTCCCATACAAAAAAAAATCTAATGTAGTATAGGTAGGTAAGCAGGAGGATGCAAGCACAAGCCATACGTGAGAAATCATGTCCTCTTGCAGATTATACAAAAGCCATAATTAACAAAAGACAGGATTTAGAGCTGAAAGATGATGTGGTAAGAATCCCAGGTATCTGAGCAAAACATGGAGTTAGTCAATGAATACATCCAAGTACTGTATGATGAGACAGTTTTCTGGCACCAAACTCTTTCAAAGTGTAGCTCATAAAGCCTCCAGCATATGCCAAACCTCAACTCTACAATCACAGAAGCAAATCTTGCCAGAAAAGATGGAAAGAAATCATACTGCAGGAAACTTGTATTGAATTGAAGGCAGGAGGTACATCAAGACAGTGCCTTTGATCTCACCTATACTGCCTTTTATGTGTCATACAGAAGTTAACTACACCTTTAGTTAACAAAATTCATGGTCTTTCATTGATAAACATACACTAGTGGATCCTTTACACTGTCAGTCACATCAGCTAGTGCTACCACCATCATTTATACTTTGTCTTTCTGTTCCTTAACTAATTTAGTATTTATACACATGATTGCTACCGTATTGCTTACTATACTGTTCTTGATTTCCACTTTCTGCCCCCCCCCCCCTTGCCTTTCCAAGACTGGTCCAATACTCAGAGACATTCAGCTACTGAGTATTTTCTGTGCTTTTATGCAATTCTTCAAAGTATAATTCTTTATAAATTTCTTCACAGTAGATTTAAAATTTAAAATAGGCTTTATTTGCAATATGATCTTAGGATAGAGACTAAACATTGGAATTAATGGGTTTTGTCAGCAAGGATAATCTGAGACACCTTCCCCCACCCCCCCCCCACCCCCACCCCCCCCCCTTGAAAATGGCTGAAGACAGCTTATTTCACTCTCACCGCTTCCCATTGGGCTTTCAGAAAACCAAAAATCCTCAAAAGGATGAGCAAATGCATCCTATATATACACAGGAAAGTTATTAAATGAACAGTAATAACCTGCATTTGTGCTTCTAAGTAAACTCCAACTTCTAAATAAACTCCAACTCAAGTTTATTTTTACATATATTTAGATTTATTTGCTATACATCACTGTGACCTTATAGTACTTAAAATCCATTACAGGATTTTGTTGTTGTAATAATCAGTCTTAACTCCACAAAGACAATAATACTGCTGTGGAAGACCAAAGGGGAGAAAAGCCATTTCAATTTATTTACAGTTCCTTATCTTGTAAACATTTAGTCTACACATTGTACTAAGTTCTAATAAGGATAAAGAGCTATACATAGAGACAGGAAACAAAGCCCTGTATTTCTATTCACATTGAGCATTAGCATATTATAGATGAAACATCTGCCCTTTCTCATTACCATAGCAGTAAGCTGTCTTCAAATAAGTTTTTAGAACTTTCCAAAGATGTAAATGTTTTGAAATAATATACAACTACATCTACTTAAGCCAACCCATTTGGCTTTTATTCCATTTCTAGAATAATTTAAAGTGCTATAAGCAACCCGTCAATCAACACTTTTCTATAATAACAAAACTACTTTAAACATTAATTTACAAGATAATATACAATGTTCATCTGAAATAGCTGAAATTTCAGCACAAAGTCAGTCACTGTCACACTTAACAGCAATTTTTTTGTTTTTGGTTTTTTTTTGTTTTGTTTTTGCAGAACATAGAATAAAAGCTTTGAAACAAACGGTTTTGTTGAGCTGTTATTGCCACAATGGCTTATCAATTTTCCTACAAAAGTGGACAAGAGCTACTGGAACTGTATTCTAGCCTGTCATTTTTTTTTGAGGTCACATGACAGTAAGTTTGCATATTCCACGAGTCTACTGAATTACAATATTGTCTACCTATAGTACATTATCTCATTTTAATCAGAGCTGGTGCTAACTGTAAATTTACAACATAGACCCACTCAAAAACATCAACAACTATTTTTTTCTTTGGACAGGAATAAGCTATATTCTTGGAGTTGATGTGCTACACGGCTACAACAGTATAACAGTATATATCTGACACTTTATGTTGAAGAAAGATGCATCTGTTTCTGTACTTTTAATGCCCTACTATAGCTACAAATTGTTCACCAAGTTTTGCTTGCTTTAGCCTCTTGATTTTGTGGAACTATCACATTCTTACATTCCCCTGCTATTTTGTAAGTCCTTGCCACATAGCTCAATATAGTCAGTATTTGTCCCAAACCTGCAGATCATTAACAGCATGTGCAAAACACTCTTTAACACAATCAGCATGCAGCTAGAACACATATTAACTGACTTTTTTCTAAGCATGAACAATAAACAAGACAAGTGGCACTGTTTACTTTGAGTATCTTCTAACTTCACCATATGTGTACTGGTATGTGTTAAGAAGGAATGCTAGGCTTCTCATCTCTTTGTGGCACCATATGAATTAATCCATCATTGGTCCAGACCAATCTCTGCAGTACAGCTGCCAAATACCCACACGCAGCTTTCTTCTTGTATAGGTTCAGAGAGGGCAACTTCATTCATAGACATAATTTGAATACAAAAATAATAACCTATATTCAATGAAGCAGCCCCCTAGCAGGATTGCAGAAAGGTGTGTGTGGGAAACCTGGGAGGCAACTGTAATGAAAATTTTGTAGGCTGCAAGGCTCAAAGTAACTAATGATAGTTTTTAGTCCACATGGTCTATATTTTGTAAAAGTGTCTACAGCTTACAAAAAGTAGGACAGTATATTACAGATGTGAGAGCATGAAAAAAAAAAAAAAGGTCTGCTATTTAAAAATAACTAGATGGCCGTGCCAAAAACTTACAAAAAAATCAGAAAGGTAAAACAGTGTATTATATTGCTCCTCAGGATTTTTGAGCTGCACTGATTCATGTCAGGTTTGGGACAATACCCTGTAGAAATAGTTAAATACTCATTCAAAAGCCCATATTTCTATGTCTTGAATAATGAAGTCTTCTCGCTTAGAAAGTGTATGATTCCCAAATGTTTTACATGAATGACTTCTTCCATGGTAGAGATCACCATCGAGCCAAAGAGCAAACTCCCCTCTGTAAGACAGACAATGTATTAAAGCAAAAGACGGAGGGAGTAAGCATTAAACTTATGAATGTATTTTTCATTCAGAATGCAGGAACAAGGAGGAATTATAGAATTCTTTTGCAACAGAAGTACCTCATAGCTGTTGATAAACTTGAAGCTGCAAAGATTTTTTTTTATTATTATTTATTATTAATTTGGGAATATCCCTCTTTCAGGTATTCTGAAATAAAAAGCTAACTAGAATTCGTCAGTTTTCAGCCCCTTCCATTTGTGTCAAGAAAAAGGCAAAACAGTGCTCTTATACGTGAGGAGAATGCTGATAATGAATAAGTGAAACATCCCAGAAGCTTATGCACTTCCATGAGGGAAAAAAAGGGGGGAGACAAAGTATAATTTCCGAAGACACTAGCATGTCTGGGGAGTACAGTTTCAATTCAAGCCTTGTCTAGTTACATGTAGTTTTCACATTTACATACCTTCAGAATCATAGTATCTTGTGTCCATTCTGAGTATACCAAGACACACATGCAAATAGAGCATGCAAGGCATCATAAACTTGCAGGGCTGAAACTTGATACCATGCTATGCTAAAGACAAACCTGCTGTTTAAGTTTCCTCAACATACGACCCTAAACATCTGACATACTAAATCTTTCTTGGCTGGTAACTGTTGAATCCTGAGCTATCAAACTGAGGTCAATTTCAAGTTTTCTTTTCAAAGGAGTGCAGACATACATATTTTTAAAAGACTCTAAAGACAGAAAGAAACAATAACTTACCCTCCTCCACCAAAAGCAAGGGAATCCATGTCCCCTTTAATGAAGAACATGTTATCTCCTGTCCATTTGAAAACCTAATTAAAAAAAAAAAACAGACTAGCAAGTTAAAATATCTGAACTTTTCATTTGGGCAGAAGGGAAACAAACATCAATAAAGACAGACTATGGGTGGTTAGAGGCCAATTTATGAAGTTACCAAGTTTACACAGAAAATTCAGGGAATAGATACATGCAGACAAAAATTCTCTTACGTTTTATGCTATTTAAAATAAAACAGTTCCAAAAGAGGTGGTCTTTGAGCACTAGAAGTTCTACACAATGAAAAATATCAAGAAAATATGCTTAGGTTAGATGTTATGCCCTTTAAAAGGATCTAGTTTTTGTATTTTCAGACAAGACACCTGGTAGAATTTAAAGTAGTAGAAAAATCTTCAGTACAATGAAAGAGTCAGGTTGAATATGTTTTTCACTATGCAAACTCTACCATTTTACTGTGTGCTTATGGATTCTGTAGAAAAACTAGTACAGTGACATTTTCTGGGCCAACTCCTAGAATTTTTCAGATTATTTACTGTTAGATTTATTCAATAAGTATTTCAATATAATGCATGGGGGAAGGGGGGGAAGCAAAAGCATACAAAGTTATTATTACTTACCTCAAAATCTGGAGAAAAAGTGAACATAAACGTCTCCCCAGTGCCATAAAAGCCATCACTCACTTTAAATGGTTCAGATGCTAGTGCACCAAAAACCTATAAGCAAAAATATGCAGGAGAAAATACTTGAGAAAAACTACACAGCATCTGAGAATCTCTAATGATAATAATTGATACACAAAAAAAGGTTGTAAATGTTACCAGATTTGGAATTCTTTACAGGATAAGCCTTACAAGGTATCACATTTCCAAGTGCATTGATTGAGATATGGTATGGTGCTTTGTGGTACAATTTAGAAAAAAAAAGTTAAGAGGACTCTTTCTCAATAAAAAGTGAACCCAGGGTAAAAAAAAAATCAAAGGGATAAAAACTAAACTTGGGAAATTCTCAGAAACAATGTACATATATTTAAAATTTCAGATCAAAAGGTTCTGCTCCTTCATATGTAATACCTCTTCCATTTCAACTAGGCTATTTTCAGTAAGTTCCTAGCTGCAACTGAGTTATTTTTCATGTAATTTATTCATTCCAATCCAAGTAACAGGTAAGCACTGGTTATCCTGTCTTACATCTGAGAGATTTTAACTAAGCTTTTGCTGGGTAATAAGAGTATTTATAATACCCAAGAGTAAGAACATTACAACAGCTGTTAAGAAGGTCTAAGGACTGATTAATGGATTTTCTCAGGAACTAGAATAACTAGAAAAAAAGCCCTGCATAATTATGCAAAATTAACTATACCCCATGAAGTACAACCCTCCCAAAATCAGTATTTCTGTTGCTAGTAGGAAGCTGGCTCCAACATCTGCAAGAGCAGAGTAGATGTAAGTACCAAAGTATTCCACTAGCACTCTCTCATTTGTCTGTATGAGAAAGAAAAAAACAACCAACAAACAAAATGAAGTTTCTGTGGTTTTGTTCACATTAAACAGTGAGTTTGAGAAGCATGAGACTGATGAGAGTGAGACGTTAAAGCTAGTGTCCTGACTTGGATTATGTTCAGAATATAAAGTTGAAACTATTTTCTTCAGCCCATTGTTAAGAAACTCCTTGGCCATAGGTAGGTTTTCCAAGCGTTCCTTTCCATGTTTAGCTCTATAGTAGCTGTTAACATACATAAAACTAGGTAAACCTGACCTTCAGATCAGGAACTCAGAGATTATATACAGCTAAGGACTGCCCCAGCTCAATTATGAGTTCCAGTTCAGAACCACTGATAGAAAATTCCTAATTTCTCAGCAATGTTATAAGGTCCAAGAAGTGTCTTGTTCAGAAACTTCTAATTGAAATAGAAGATAGCAAGACTGCATGAAGAGTCATGGAAAGAAATGATGTGCTTATTATGAAACAAAACATCCTTCTGCCTTCAAGAGACAACCTTCCCCTGCCTGGTTATGAGAAAAAAAATTGCTAGTCTTCTAAAGAGTATCAGGGATAATTTTCTTCAAACATCCTGACAATGCACAGACTGTCTTAAGTCTAACAGATAAATCATGCCAATTGCAGATGTTTTGAAATATTTTTGCCAAATACAAGCACTAATCTCTTGCAATAAACTTTTAATAATTTTGAAAAAAGTATGCACAATAGCAAATAAATTAAATTGATACAGGTAGTACTGCACATTTTAGAAGTCACTGTGGAGACCCCACTGTTACAGAGCAGAAGAGAGGTAGGACTTACAGAAGCTTCTTTATATTATTATTATCTATATTATGTATTTTTTAAGAACAAAATATCACTACACTGACAAGATACTTTACTCATGTATAAAACTGTTCCTTTACTTAAGTGAAGAGAATTACCTTTGAGCATACCCGTGACCAACATTTACACTCTAAAATCTGATTCTCTGGAGGAATTTTTAAACTTACCTGACAAAGCGAAGAAATAAAGTATCAGAGTCAGCTTTCAAAGACCTGTATCAGTTTCAGATGCATTATTAAATAGCAAATTCAGTCTAAAAGCTTGAAGTTCCATGAACTGAGGTGCAAGTTTCTGTACCTCTGTTTTAGTGCAAGCTCACAGGAAAACTAGCCCAAGCCTTTTTTTGCACAGACATTTATTTCATTGAACATACAGGATCAAACACTTGCAAGACATTTCTGTTATCCCACAGTCTAAACAGCAATAACTGGCTTAAGAGAGAAAGAAACTACCATTTATGTCTTGCTTTCTGGGGAAATCAGACCAAAAATCAAGGAATTCTTTAAAGAAGAAATGTTTGTTTTCCTGTTACAGTCCAGAAGGCTTTTTTGGTTTGCCTTTTTTTCCTCAGCGTTTGTTTTTTTTAAAAGTAGGCTTGAAATGAGTCCCCAATGTTAAGACCTACAGCTTTTTATACTTTTCTTTTTTTTAGGCCATTCCTAGTTAGATGGCCTTATAGGTCAGAGAAAGTTCAAGTGAGAGTTGACCAAATATAACATCCAGTGCAGGATTTGTAGTAAATCATGCACAGAACATTAAATGATCAAATAATCAAATAGCAGCAACAGTAGTCTTAAAAAAAAAAAGATCAGATAAGTCCATCTCAACTCTGGCATGATAGGTGAGGAATGCTCATATATATATATACGGTGGAGGGGAAAGAGGAAAATGAAATTAGGAACTAAGTAGATCTGAACATTGTTATTCAACATTTGTGGAAAATCAGCTGGCTTAAACATAATCACACTCATTTACTCCAGTCCTACTAAGACTTGCAGTGTTCTCTTCCCCCATAATTTGTGAAGAACTCAAAATTTACATTACAGACAAGGCAGTTAAAACTGCTGTTTCATTTCAGGTTTAAATTAAGAGAAACAGTAGTTGTACTATTAGAAAGAACACTACTGCTAAAGTCCTTCTTCTAAAAATAGGCTTGGCTCAGTTGAAATATGTTTCAAGTGAGAGGACTTCATAGAGTGATTCAGACTAGACAATGACATTTGAGATTGATAGTAGTCAGTCATTCTAAGCTGGTACTTTGAGTATTGCTGTAAAGTCTCAATGTGGAAAGGCTAAGAGAGGGATTCTTCTATGCAGGCTCTACTTAAGTTTTGGCTAAAGGCTTTTAATATTCTTTGTAAAATCAAGTCTTCCATAAGAACTTTAAGAATTATTGGTTCATTATCCTGCAAAGACAACTGACCAAATATCAAAGCCTTAGATACTAGGTATTTGATTACCCTAATCTTCAAGTTTCTATCGAGTTGTTTAGCATATAACATTCTTTTAGGGTTTTATTTGGTAATTTCAGTGTCACAAAACCAATCACCTCCAACCCTGACTTCATACATATTTTCTGCAACAGTAGAATTTGAACTTCAAAACAGTATTTCATTTTTACCTGATCTTTACTACTGGTTACACTAGCTTTAACTGTTAAGGTTAAAAATTAAAAAGATGAAAGAGTCACAAAGAACATATAATTGCTGCAGTCTACTGCCAGAGTTTGCAGAAATCAGTACTCTTTTTTTTGTTTGTTTTGTTTTCTTCCTTTTTTTGTTACTTTTGCACATGTATTCTCTAAAAAGCAGAATACGTGAGATATTTTTTCCTTTTTATGATTTCAAGTGTTTGGGGCAGTAGGCTAGACTTCAGAAACTTGGGTGTTAACTTTTCTCTGTCAAACATTTTGCAAACTTCAACTGCTTAATGTATGCAGGTAATTGAACTTAGAGCATCTTTCAGGGTAAAAATCCATACTGAATTCAAATTAAGAAAGTTTGATTCGTGAACAGAACAAAATAGGCTGCTGAAATACAGAAAATTCTGTGTTTAAATAACTGCATGAATATTTTCCATAGAATAGTTTGGGTTGCAATGGACCTTCAAAGGTCATCTGGTCCAAGCCCCTGCAATGAGCAGGGACACTTTCCACCAGATCAGGTTGCTCAGAGCCCCATTCAACCTGGCCTTGAATGTTTCCAAGGATGGGGCATCTACCACTTCTCTGGGCAACCTGTTCCGCTGTTTCACCACTCTCACTGTAAAACCTAGCCTAAATCTACCCCTTTTTAGTTAGACAACATTACCCCTTGTCCTATCACAACAGGCTCTACACTAAAAAGTTTGTCCCACAGGCGTGTCAACCAGTCTCCATCTGAATATTGAGCCATTGACCACTACCCTCTGGATGCAACCATCCAACCAATTCCTCATCCTCATGACTCAGTCTTGAGTAGCTCCAGGAACTGGGATTCCACAACCTCTGTATGTACATATTCTACACTTCCATCAATAAAGCTGGGTCTTGAAAGATCAAGTTGTTGCTATAAGCAGCATTAAAAGAATCAGGCTTTACAGCAAAAGAGCTGTTATTTTAGTCCTTTGAGGTTGATGATTATAGGGTTTCTGCAGGAGATAAGATTGCTGCAGCTAGTTGTTAGGGTTAGTACCTAAAATGCCCAATTCAAGCCTCCATGTTTCATACTTTTGCAGTGTACATAATACAAATTGAAGAATGACTCATAAAACTAGATAGTCCTTGGGGTGGTTAACTGTATGAATTCCACTTCTAGACCACCACTTGTTTAGTGACGCATGTTCAGAAATTAGGTGCAAATTTTTTTAAATGGCTGTCAGAGTAGACACCTGATCTTGGTGTCTTCACTAAGAGGAACACATACCAGTAGATAGACAGACAGTCTGTAACAATTGTAACGTAGATATCTATAGATTTCTTGGGCACTTTTATTAGCGGATCTCCTAGAACTGACACCAGCAGGCAATTTAGATAGCTTCAGATTCAGCTTTCAACGTTCAGCTTTTACACAAATAAAGCCTTACTTCGTGAAAGCTGGGTGTTCTGGTTGGTGGTGGTTTTAAGTAAACCTTTAAGTAAAATTGTTAATTGATTTTAAAAAGAAATCAAGATTGGAGAAGATTTTGGAAAGAAAAAAGTAGGGTGAGGCTTAGCAGCCTTTAAAGAACCATATTATGAAAAGTTACAAGGTATGCTTGCTTCTTACTCAACTTATTGTCAACATCAGATAAAGGCTGTCTTCATAAACATGGAGAACAAAGAACAGGGTCTCAGAGGAAATAGCCCAGGAAATTAATTCTGGTTTGAAGGGAACATACCTCACCTGAGTATAAGACAAACCCAGTATCTTTCATAAACATAGAAGTTAAAGTGGGCAGAACAAGGAATGCCAAAAAGGACTGAGGAGGTATGCTCAGCAAATGGCAAGAAACTATCTGGTCATAATTCTGTCATTCTTCAAGAAGACTGAATCTCATCTGGGATCTTCTCCAAACTAGATAGCTCAGAAAACAGGCAGTGATCTTGGAGCATAAAATATGAAAACACCTGGTCTCTCTTAAAACACATTCTGGAAGGGCATAAATAGTATTTATCTTAGCATATTGCTAGTAAACTATTTCTGGATACACTCTCCTATAAAAAAAATACTCAGGTTCTTTGTCAGTCATGGAAAGCAGGTTTATACGACTATCTGCCAGGAAGCTACAAGGTATTAAAGATAAATTAATCTCTTTAAAAAAATCAATACCTTCTTTTAAAAATGGATGATCCTGATTAATTACCACCAAAGGTCACAGTAGGCTATCACTGTCTTTATTTTTCATGATGTAGATCCCTGCATCAAGAGGACAAAGTCTCTACACTGAACTTCCATAGATATTGAAAGCAAAGATAGTGTAAAATTAATTTTCTGCTGTCAAATGCAAAAAAATTTCTCTTTAATAGCTTGAGAGACAGAACTACTGAAAACACCACTCACTACACTGGTGAAGGATTGAGCATGTAAAACTTGTCTGAACCTTTCCTTCTACAGCATATGTTGCTTGCTGAATACACATGGATTTCACTTACTCTTGTGTGGAACCTAGGTAAGACATGGCATACACTGTGAAAGATAAGTTCAGTGGCTACTTGACTCAAAAGTCCAAGGAACACTTTCACATGTTCCTGGGCATCAGCCTGTAAGTCGAGATTTGTCATTGTTTGTTTCACCAAAAAAAAAAAATTATGACATGTCTATGAACTCCTTGTTTTGGCTGGGCAACCATGACACTTTTTGAACATGCAAGTTGAGATAGTCATATATGGAAGGTCACCTGAGTACTTTCAGCAACAGAACATTACTACATGCTGGTGGCAAGACAGCGCTACCAGAAAAGCGACGTTTTCTTTCTGGGCCAGATAATAGGTATTAGGTACTAGGAAGGTACTATTCAGGTACTAGGAAATAGGTATCTTACAAATTAATCTCGAGAAGCTAGTAAGGGAATCAGAGAAGGGAAGTTACTTAAGTACATCTGAAGAGACTGACAGGTCTGTTGAGACATCTCAAGTCTACTGAATAGTTTTAGTCTTCAAGATTAGAAAGTAAATGAAGGAAAGTTCCCTTTTAAAGAACTTCTGGGGAAAAGTGCTCTACTAGCAGAGATTTAGAAGGGATTTTACTTTTTAAGGGATCCCTAAGGCAGGAAACAGAAGGAAAAAAGTTGTGACTTGAATTAGAAAACATACCCTTCATATACAATTTTCAGACCCCCTGAATGATATGAGGAGATATGAGCCCATGCTTCCTGAAAATAAAAACAGTGGTTACCAAAGTGAGACAGATAAGTGAAGTAAATGCTACAGATTTTGCAGTGGCTCTCAATTCTTCATGACTGCAGTAACTTGCTTTCATGAGTTTCAGAAAGAATCAAAAGTCTCATGCTGCCTGTAATGTTCACCTGTTATTAGTATACTCAAGAGATGATGTTTGCTATTCAAATGGTGAGATGTGATCCACTTCCTGGAATTCATACCCCAGTCAAAGGAGAATAGAGCACAACTACAGAGACTCAAAGAACAAAAATTTACTACGCAGCAAAGATCCCGCAGCCCTCGAATGAGAGATGTTGGGCTTCAGGCACAGAATGTACTAAGACGCATTAGCCACAGCTGGCAATGACATTCCAACTCAACGAGATCTTCCAGAATCAGAAGGTTTTGGAGACCATATTTCTCGTGCTTTAAGTGCATTTAAAAAAAGAATATTAAAAGTAAATTCAGTAACTGGGTATTATGAAACTCATGCATTGTGACAGTGAACTTGCATCATTAAGGTATTTCCTAGAAATGTAGTATGTCAAAGGACTGCTTGACAGCGAAACACGTTTTTAAAAGCCTCTATGTAACTACCAAGGGGAAAACCACCTTGATACACATAATTTTCTCTCCCACGATGGACTGAAGTTTCAGCTATTCCTTTATACTCCTCAAACATTTTTGTTGATGGGTCCCCTACCTCCATGCAAACGTTTTCCTACCTGTCCATCACTGTCCTTGATAACCAACAGCACAGGTGTGTCTAATCCCAGCATAGTTCGATACAAAGTCTTCAAGCTCATGCCATGCTTTGCAGTACTGTAGACAAGAGTCCATGGATATCCAATGGTTCGTGGTGGAAGAGACTTTGTGAGCTGTTAACAAGGTAACAACAACCCTCTTTATTAAATAGCTTTGAAAATGTAAATGAAAGCTGATTATGTTCTTCTGAACTACAAGTGGCCTTAAAAGCTAGTTTAAAACTTCAGACCAACCCTAAAGTTTCACCTGCATGTTTTCTATCCCTGGTCTCTCAAGCAGGTTTATTTTCCTAGCTCTACCAGTGACCTGAAGAATAATGATTTACCAACTGAAGAACATGTGTTTGGTAAGGTCTCCAAAAGGTTTATCTGAAGACAGTAAAACCACATAGTTGTTTGTGCATAACAACACTGTCTCAGAACTGGGGAACTACATCACTTAGGTCAAGAGGGGTAAAGGATGCTTGCTCTCCTGTTCCTGTGCCTTTGAATGTAATCAGCCTTGATCTAAACCTTCAATAAACACATTTAATGAAACAACTTTGGACTGAACAGCAAGAATTGCAGTGAAAGCAGTGAAAGCCAAGCTGTTTTCAAGGAAAAATGAAATAAGCACAAATACAGACTAGTGTTGTCATGGTGTATTGAAAGTTATGACAAGAAAAAAGCAACAGTTTATCTACGAATCGTGTTGTGCTTATGCGTTTAATATCATACAACGTCTTCCTACCGATATGTTTTACACTACGGTCATAGCGTTTGTGATACATTAATATACAATACTAAAAAGTGACATATATAAGTTAATACCTTTTCAATTTGTTCTGGCTGTAGTAATTCACTGGGATCGCTAAGATTTGGCCGGAATGCTTCAGGCTCCAGGTCTGTTTTGATATTTGTTGCCTGTTTTGAATTGATATCTTCTCTTGTTGTTATCTACAAAAAGAACAACAAGAAAATAAGTATTTGCAATTCTATTAGCAAGGAAGATAAACTTTGCAGGTTTAAAATCATGCAGTTACTGATTTAGTTACGAAACTCTTTCAGAAGTTAAGAAATCCATTAGATTTGATCTGACCAAGATTTCACTGCTTCCAGTAGCAAGCCAGTACTTAAACTAACAATAAATTACAGATACCTAATCAGAAGAAAGCTATGGTTTTATGCTAAAAAAAAAAAAAAAGAAAAAGTCCTCATACACAGCTGAAGGACTTCAAATGCTTTTCAGAGGTCAGCTTACACAGTGCTTGCATTTTAATATTAACATAGCATTTATATTAAATGTGATTAAAAAACCCAGACAGAAAAGAAATTGAAACTTCAACGTGGACATTTCTGAGCAGTTTCTGAATCAATACTCTTTTAGAGTACTTGTGACAGTTTTCAGATATGCAGTAGACATGTGGAAAGACTGCTGTCAAGTATTTTGAGTAAAGCATCTGAACGGAGCCCTAAGAATATTGCTGCTCCATAAGCTGATCTGCTGCAGTACTTACGGGAACCACAAAAGAAAGAACTGAGAGGGTGGGGAGGGAAAAGCTGCTGCGTAGTGAGCTTTGTCGTCTGGCAAAGATGCACTATGCATGAAGATCCTGTAAAATAACTGCCCCATACATCTACCCTATTGAGTTGTAAATCACCATTCAGTGGAGGTGGCAGAAGGCCACAAAACTCCTCATCAAATATTACACTTCACAACAGCTGCTCACCCCAGTCCACATTCATTGGCACTTTAGCTTGAAAGTGACACTGCTGAGAACTAGACTAGCTGAGACACAAACAGGTTTCCTTCTATAAATCTTGCTGCAGGGATAGTTAAAACTTGCTGTGGGGATAGTGAAATCTGACAAGAAGAGCAGGAAAAAGTGAAGGAAGTTTGTAACTTAAGCCACTGCAGCAAGACTAAAGATGTTGAGAGATTTGCTACAAAAAAAAAATCTTAACAAGTATGAGTGCATCTGAATAATTTAACAGCCTGAATCAAGTTTGAGTGAAAGTCAGACTGTCCAAATTATTTAAAGCCTGAATCCTTAGAATTTCAAGAAAATACCTGACAACTCCAGAATAACAAGTGTTTGCTACATACCTTATACTATAAACATACAGGACAACTCTGGTACTTCACATACCACCATGATAAACATTGCCAAGCTTTTGCAGAGAGAGCTTTCTTAGTTAATGAAAGAAAAGCTAATCAAAGAAAACTCTGAAATACAGATAAAACTATTTAAACAGATACAGCCATCTGAGCCAAAAAAAAAAAGGATAACCCTTTCCTCTCCCTTAAGAACTATGAAAAAAGGTACTATCACAAACACCTGCTACTTAAAAATAGGTTTATAAAGTCAAAGTTATCAAAGTACAATATTAATTCATAACTCAAGAAAAGGTGTGCTTAAAGAAAGTATCAAACAAGCAAAAAGCTCAAAGCTTCCATTTTTCAATGGAAGGTAACAATTTCCAATGCAAACTATGCACTAATTGCCATATCACAACAAAAAAAAAGCATTTATCCACACAGTTTCATGTACAAAAAGATGACCTACAGCCTGCATTACAGAGTGTTATTTACGAAACATGTTATTTGGTAATCCAACTCTTTTCCACCTTAAATGCCTTTCATCCATCATATACTACTGCTTCAACTCCATAGAAGTTCAGCATTCTACAAGTGTACAGCAGAAAGCTTATTCCCTTTGCTGTTCTTTAATTCTGATTAAAGTGCACCATGCAAAACATGGATTGAAGCAGTGGGAGGGGATTGTGGACTGCTTTTTTTTTTTGTTGGCTGGATTTTTTGCCTTTTTAAATTTATTGTTGTTACAGGAAAGCAACTTTCTTCTAGGAAAAACACTGCTTTGTAGAAGTGGACAGAGGCATGTGTCTGGTCAAAGCTATCTGTTTGACAGAACGCAGTGTAGTTTTGAAACTTGCAAATTTATTTCCCACTAAACTTTGACAGAGCAGACTGACCTGTAGTCAGATTCCAGGAGCCTGCATGGCAGTTACTAACCTCAGAGTCTACACCACACACACTTAAATCATCTCAGAGCAGAGAGTATATAGGTTCCAGCCCATCACATCAGATTTTTCAAGTCAGCCTAAACATTGAGTTTGGGCATTCCACTCAAAAGGTATTTCAAAAAAGCTCTTCCACTTCTAGGATATTAGTGCAAGGATTCTCCACCACCACCTGCCTAAACCAGAATTGTTTTGTTCTTAAGTGGGAATGAAATATTTTTTTGGCAAAACTTCTGATTTTGCCATAGAAGTAGAACTGCAACTTTTGGGTTCATCCTCATTATTAATTTATGTAACTGTACTACTTACAAAACATTTCAAAAGCAATTAATTACTGATTATTAAATAAACAGAAATGAAAGAGTTAAGAAAATATTTTCTTATTTGCAATTACATAATAAGTGAAAAAACGCAAGATCAAAGTAAAAAAAAAACAGAACTGAAACTTTTTGCAGTTTCAGCAGCCAATTACTACAGGAAAACAAAATACTCAATGCTTCTAAGGAGATCTGAGCTATGCTTTCCATCAGTAAGTTATGTATGATGTACACAGCAGCTTACAATTTAATAAGTGTCAAGGAACTAAGAAACACCTAAAGAGAATGCAAATATCAGTTTAAGTCCCTATCAGTAAACCTTCAAAAATCTGAAGTACTGTTTTCAAGACAGACAGTTCCATTACCATCTCCATGTGATGACCTTTGCTGTGTCAAACTGCCTCAGTTACCTGCTTGCATAACAGGAAAAATACTTACCTATTCCACAGAAGGTGTGAAGCTTCATACTTGCCAAGTACTGTGAGATCCTTGATGAAAGATTCCTATATAAAATTAAACACCCATGCAACAAGGTTTTGTATTCTTCACCTGGTTTGCATTCTTTTTAGGAAAGCTTCTATCTAACACAACACACCAGTCTAAAGTGGAAGTTAAAACACATCACTCCAAGTCAAGCAGTACTGAGAACAAGTTTTCAAATTTTGACAGAAAATTCCTGTTTGAAAAAGTTGGAAGTAATAATTCCATCATAAAATCACCGATTCCATCATAGCATTGCATAGTTAAATACATCCAAAACAAAGGAATTTTCTGCTGGCTCCTTGTAGTGCTGTAGACATGACAAACCCACTGAGTGTGGGACTTGCCCTGATCAAAAGACACTACAAAGAAAGATGTTTTAGTATCTGGAGACGGGGTTTAAACTACTGAAGAGGGCACCTGGAGACGTCTGCAGAGTGTGCGCAGTTCTTCGCTATTTAGAGCATCGATCCTGCGGTGATACTCAGCCACTGACACTACCTGAATATGGAGACAGGAAGACAATAATTCCACTGACAGTTGAAGAAAGTAAAAAGGCACAAAAGAAAAAAGTGGAGGAGAGTAATGAAGGGAAAATGTGCAATGATAACAAACAAGAAGTGCTAAAAGATGTTTGTTTCTGCAAGGACAATGCGTATGTTGGTGATTTTAGACATATGAGTAGACACAGCAGAATTACAAATTAAACACTAATGGCGCTAGCAGTCAGATACATCTCACTGCTCTAGGATGAATATAGAACTGATATAGGAGTGCATAAAGTTACCAGCATCAGGATGCTAAATTAGAAGTCAATCTGAGTTGCATGCTTTAAATCCAAACTCTTCAGCCCAAAGTCCTCAAACACTTTTTACACCCAGATTAGTGAATCCTGTGAACCTGGTTTGCTTTCCTGGATAAAGACTAGATGCAAACCTCAGGCTTCTCAGTAGGTTCTGACTTTATCTGGCAGCAAAGATACAGTTAAAGACGAGGTAGCAGGACTAAAGTTTAGTAACTCCCCAATACCATCTCACAATATCTTTATCCTGGACTTTCTATTCACCTCCAAAGCTTCAGGAGCTGCTCATCTGTCAACACATTCACTCCAAATGGCACCTTCATTTTAGCAGGTGTACAGCCAGAAAGCCTTTATTGAGAAAGCTCTAGAACATGCTGCCCTGGTGCAACAAGCTGGCTAAAGGACTACAACAGTCATTTTGATGTAACTACAGCAAATAATGTGATTTTGAGAATGACTCAAAATCATCATTTGTATGAAAGCATCTTAAAACAGCTGGTGGAGAGATTAAATGGATGTCCCATGTAATAAGAGTGTATTAAAAACTTCCAGAGCCTACCACAGTGCAAAGGAAGATAACCACAAGTCCAGTAGCTCCCCATCTACCTGTCCCTACTACAAGGAGTTTGGCCAGATACTCGCCACTGTCCTGAGTACAGAGCCCACAGTCATGCATGACTGGCTCTTGAGCAGCGATGGTTCACTCTACCCCATGCAACTGCAAGGCAAGGAAAAAGGAATACTTGTGACATCCAGTTTTATTACTGAATAATCAGTAGTTACTAGCACTCAATTTATTTTTCACGATTTTCTACCGTTCTCTTAAATATCAAGAAAATTGTTGTAAATTGTATTGGTTTGTATATTCTCAGAGTCAAGCAGGTATAGGCAAAGCTTTAACAGTATTCCACTCAAGTATGTAAGTGACACTGTAGTTTTATTTTTATTTGTTATGGTAGTTTATTGCAAATTACATTGTTTACACCAGCACCTTATGAATGTAATCCTGAAAAGCAATAATGTGAGGACCCTTTAGCCTTGTCACTCCTGTAAGCTCAGCTCCTATAAGATGAGAGGCAGTAGTTAACTTACAATAGGCCATACATGTGTGGTTACTTTATCATCCTCGACACCATTATATAGTTGCTGTTTCACATACTGGAATGTAGACAATGTTATAGGCAACGCCATCTTGCCTTCGACCTCTCAAACGCATACCCTATCACCATCCTGCACCTAGGAACTGCTGATCAACCCTTCTGCTCAGTGATCAAGATCTGACACACCTTTTCACATACCACTGGGGGTGACTGCATCCTCAGAACAGCATGCACAAGGTACTTTGATAGATTTCTTACCTGAGAGAAACATGAATACTTATCCAAGTATGTACACAATAATAGCGCCTTGGCATCCTGAATCTGTTGCACACCGTCACAGTACACCTTTACATCTGTTTTGTGAACAAAAGCCTGCACAGTGGCAGACCATTGGTATGCAATGACAAACAGCATAAATAGCACATCACAGAATGTCAAACTATCAACAGGAAAGCTAAGGGCAAGGAATCCACCCTCTCAAACCCAGTGTTTATGTATATAGTCCATACTAAATTCCGTGAGTAAACCACAAGACAAACTGTCTCAAGGTTATTCACTGCCCTGGTTTTGGCCAGGATGGAGTTAACTTTCCTCGGGCTGAGAGGGAGCACAGCTAGAGGGCTGGTCCCGATCGATCACTGGAGTGTTCCATACCATGTGACTCCACGCTCAGTGTATACAGGCAGACGCGGGCTCTCTGGCTCGCGCTCTTTTCAGCGTGGCGGGACCTTCCTAGTGCGGTCGGATCGCTGCTGGGGGGGGCGGGCTGCGTACCTGCCGCCGCACTCGGTAAGCCACTGCTGCATTTTACCCATTTTGGGTTCACATTTGTCAGTTGTTCCTTGTTACTACTAGTAAATTCTTTTTCTTATATTCAACCTATGAATTTTCTTCTTTTTGTCCCTCCCCTATTTCGCCGGGGAGGGGGGAGATGAACAGCTGGCCACGTGGTGATTGGCTGCCAGCTGGGTTCAAACCGCAACATTCGCTCATCACAAGTAGGCTTTTAAATGAGTACATTAAGATACCTCAACAGTTCAGCTACTGTACCTGACCTTCTAGAAAATGCTTACAGTTTAGGTCAATATGCTTTATTTTTGCTCTGCAGTGGACAAGGTTATGTACTTCAGGATTCTGTAGCTCATTTAATCATGAAGTCATGTTTGTCTAAGCCTACTAGCAACTACCTAACTACCTTCTACAACTTCATTCAGGAATTGATCAAGATGTATCTTGAAAACAGCTAGCATTTTGTCCCTGCAAGGCTTGAGAGGGCTGTTTTGAAAGATTAGTACTATCATTAGTTAGAAGGTTATTCTGTTTTATAACCTGGTTTAAATACATAGTCTGCTTATGCTGTTTCCTCTTCCATCAAGAGTTCTTTATTTTCCTTCCTTGTAGTGACATTCATTCTCTATTCTATTTCACCAAGCTAAATAAACCAGAGATTTTCTTCCCTTCACCCCCCTGCCCCTACATCAGCTGTCTTCTGATCATTCCAGGAGCTACTTGCTACCTCATTCCACTTTGAACTTTCATTCTTAAACATAGAACTTCATTAGTTTTTCCCACAGTATTAAAATTCCTTCAAAGCAAGGTCTTTCATTCATGAAAGACAAATGCAGATTTGTATGCATCATACTGGACTGTGGTTTTCAGTACTGAATGTTTCTTTGTAATAAAATTCTTTCGTTTTTGAGCAGGTAACAGTGGATGCCATTTATCTGTATTTCACCAAAGCTTTTGATTCCATCCTATGCCTTGCAATCAAATCACTTATGTGTCAAACGAGTGAAGAACAAGCCTGAAAAACTGGCTGGATCATGGGGCTCAAAGAGTTGATATTATTTATAGTTAAGGACTGGAACAGGTTTCCCTGGGAGGCTGCAGAATCTCCATCCTTAGAGGCTTTTAAAGTTTCACTGAACAAGGTCCTGAGCCAACCTGGACAAGTTCTTACATTAAGTCCTTAAGGTATAGGACAAGGCTTTCCAAATTCCAATACAGTCCATGTCCTTACACAGAAACTGCCAAAATTGTAGCGACTCAAGTATTCTGCCCAGAATAAAAGTGCAGGAGTTTGCTATGTGCTTTATTTACTGTGCTATCTTCACTATGCCATAGCACATCCAGCTTACTTGATACCCAAAGCTACTTTTTGAGAATCACGAAGTGTTCCTGAAGGACCCCTCTGTTCTCTCTCTAGTTATTTTCTGCTTCAAAAAGAATGCAGGAGGAAAGAAGAACATCTAAACCTCTTATGGTTAATCTGGGCACTGGTTGGAATAGATCAAGACATGTATAGCCAGGAGATTAGTGTGCTTCAGGGCAAAAGTTATTCTGGTTAAGGACTTGGAACAGTCTCCCACAGGACAATTCCAAGGGCTAATCAAGTTTGAAATAGTGTGGGATATACCCTTAGAGATCTAATACTACCTGCTGTATTCATAATGAGAAAACATGGGATAAGTCACATGACTCTTGTAGTGTGAATGCCTTTCAGCTTGACTCTCCACACCATGTATATGTGAGTTAACCACTTAGAACACACAGCAGTTTTAATATCTAATGCAGTAAGTCAAACTGAGAGTTTGCATGATTCAACCAATCAAGAGGCTTAGGATTTTCCTTTTGGAGAAACTCATCCTTCTAAACCTTGTTTTTCTGAAAGTATGTCAGAGTACCTAACTCTTGCAAGCTATGCTGGTATACACAGGGAGCAAAACAGAAATCAAAATTCCTAACACGGAACATGAAAACGCAGTTACAATTGTTTGAATATCCACAAAGGACAGTTTGCCACACAGACGGTGACACATCAGCCCTTTCAGCTACTGGTCATATCAATCTGCTATACCCAGCTGTAAACATGAAAACTGTTTACACCAGAGGCATTTCTCTGTCAGTTTAACAAAGCCAAAGACACTCACCTAATGCATGTTTGCTAACAGGGTGGTGTAACTGCTGCCCTCAAACCAAGTACAGCTAAACTTTCAGTGTTAACAAGTAGCTGAAACTGTCTCCCTGGAGAAAGGGAGGGTCTTAGAGCTTAGTCCTTAGAACACTGTTCACTTAGAACAGTGCTTTTAAAGACAAGAATGGAGAAAGTATAATAGTATCAATGGTTCTCTTCAACATAGGTTATCTATACTCTCATGATTAACTGAATAGGAAATAAATATTAAAGAGAATGAAAGCTGAACAACTTTACTTTGAATCTTAATACATCTGTGTAAGATCAGGTGAACTGCAAGCTTCATGAACATAACTTATTGAGTCAAAAAAGAGATTCACCTTTAAAGTTCCAGAATATTTAATGGAAAAAATAAATGCCAATGTAATTTTATCAGGCCATTTACAAAGTTACTCCAAAATATCAGTCCATCTCCAATTTATCAGTAAATGGGGAGGGGGAAGAAAGGATCAAACCTTTTCTAAAGGCTATAAGTATCTTCTAATGAAAATAAGAGGTGCATTTGTGAACTGAATGCCATTATGAATATTTTAAAAGAAAACATTAACTTTGTTTTTCAGACAAATTTAGTTTCCTCCCAAAATGTTAGACACTGCTTGAGAGAAAGCAATATTGAAGCAGTCTTCTCCATCACAAATACAATTATTTGGAACACACTGATTACATTACAACAATGCATTAATACATGAGGTTTAGCACATCAGAAAAGCAGTTATACAGGTATCATTCTGAAAAAAAGTCAGACTAATTTGATTTGATTAATTTTTAATGAGTGTGGCTGCAAAGCTAACCATTTTCTGCCTGGTGTGGTTTTCAGCCAGTTCAGCTCCCTGTTACTCTACTGGTGACAATGAAGGGATGTTACAAGAGCTAGACATTTTAAGCATAGGAGAGGGAGCAGAGAATCACAGCAGTCTCCTGAATTTGCTGGCACCATGGTACTTTCTCTATTTCAATACCTTTAAAACTGGCCATCTCAGAACTGTTCTGCACACCAAAGTGTTTTCCTGAGCAGGGACAGAAGAGCCTAGTGCTTACATGACAGCAACATTCTCCCTGTGACCAGTATTGTCTCCATAGCTTTGCAGAATGGACTGTTAAGTATCTGTCTCAAAGTGCTCTCAATCCACAGCAACTCTACCAAGCTGTAATTAAGATATACTGAAGATAAATTAAAATATCTGCAATAATCAGAATTAATAAATGAACTCGAGAAGGCAATCAAAGCCTGCAGCACATGGAAAGTGTTACACCAAGTCTGGAAGCCTTTATAATAAGCAATTTTTTCAAGATATGAGAAATCACTAATTTGAGAGATATGATAACAACAAGAGAACTAAATTTAACATGGCAACCATTAAACAAAGTTTAGGGTGTTTGTGCAAAGAACTAAGAATTAGATTTATGCAAATTACTTTCTTAAAGAAGCAGGTCAGGGAACTTGACTCATTTTGTCCAAAGAAAAGAAAGATCTGTAGTGGCATTACAAATAAAACCCAGTTCTCTTGCAAAACAATTTAAGGAAGTTTTAGCACTAACAAGCAGAGAAACCAGAGGTTCAGTGGCTGAAACCACAGCACCTGGTGCCTGATCTCAAGCTGCCACTCCAGCAGAAGGCAGGCTGAGTAAGGTTACATCTCAGTTCTGACAGTGCCATGCAGAGATGCTCTCAGGTATGTCAAGAAGGTGCTGTATATGCATAGAAGTAAGCAACTGAATCACAGCCCAGTATGGAAATGTTTATCTCTTATTTTAATAAGAAAAAGGATCAACTAAGGATCAACTTCAGATTGCACAGAGCATTAAAAACATACAGAGAAAATATAAGCCTCTACTGTACTTTAATTGTATTTGTAGTGAGGCTTAATATTTCACAATCATTAAAAAATGTAAACAACGTAAGACCTAATAATTAAATGAAAGATCTAGTCAAGGTATGATGCATAAACCCCTTAATTATTTAGGGGAGTGGGTACGGCAAGTATCTGTCATCAAGGAAAGGTTCTAGGCTTAGTGATCAGTGTAAGAAAGTACTGGACTGCACTCTGCTTTTTTAAAGAGACTCAGATCATCAGCTCACTCTATCACTCTAAAACAAAACTTAGTATGGAAAGCTGACTTTAAAAAGATCTTTGTAGCAGTATTATTGGATTGATGCAACCTTGCAGTTCTGACATCCACAGGGATGAAGTACTGAATTCTCATCTTTCACATGAAAGCCTCTATTATTGTATCTCCATAATAACCAAAAAACTACAACCATTAGCTTACCAACCACAGTTAACCAATAAATCAAGAACCTCAGAAGTTGTGCAAGTCTCAAATCATTCAAGCTATTAAAATCAACACTACTTTAATCCCCTTTACATAATATCTTAAGAACATAAAAGCCAAAGAGAAGTTTTCACTGGTTTTGTCCCCTTTGGCTACACTGCCTAGGGAAGCTCTGCAAAGCATTCGGCAAGCATTCCCAAAGAAGGCAATCCACCTTTTGTTCTCCTGCATTGTCTGATGTCTTTTGTCTAGAGTGCTTTGACAGAAAGAATGGTTGCCTGCATTTTTGACATTCTCAAAACTTACTGGCATCTCTTGTGTTGCAGCACAATAAAGAGACACAGCAAATATCAAACAGATTTACTAAACAAAGTGGGAAGCCAACATTACTGGCTTTTTGAAGGGAGAGCATAATGTATTGGTTAGTCACCAAAATTTTGATCTCTTATCCTGGGTACTGAACCCCAATAATGCTCAGCCCAAATTTACTTTATCACCATGAAAATAACAAAGGCCTTTCAGGTAAATAATCCAGGGCAATTTAGTTGCTTCAAGCAAGCATTCTTGTTTTAAAGCACTCCACTTGGTCCAGCAATTATGTTATTTCATGTCAGATGGGTTTTCATCCAGATTTCAGAACCACTAACAAAACATTTAGTTAAAAACCTGTACTTTGTATGTGCTGCCAGTCTCTTTAATATGCTTCCCGCTTTTGTCTTGCATAACACAGAAGTAATGGTACCAATACTGCTTCCCTCTTTTCTGTAAGGAGGCTACAATTGGACATTAGCTTTATAATCATTCATTGAAGGGAAAAAACCAACTTCAAGAATAGAGCATGCCTTGTCGACATAGCAACATTTTAAAAATACTCCCATCTGTAGATATTTCTATGCTCTTTTTTCTGATTTGACTTGTTTTACACATTAAAATAACCCGTTCTCTACCTCTCTCACAGCAGAATCCCATGCAGTCTTTTTCAGTTCAACCTCCCCTTAAGAGCTGATAACTACTGCATTTATTAGCATAGCTGGACTCTGGCTAAAATGAAGTGTTGGTCCCAAGGGAAACAATTGTAACAAGGGATACTACTACTTTTTTAATTAGCTGGGCAAGATATATAGGTATATCCACATATATAGATACATATTAAAGAACACATTCTTGGTAAACTTCAGATACCTTTTACACTGCTAGTGTATGCTCAAATAACATTTGAGTTAATTTAGGAATTACATCTCCATTCTACAATCCACTGCCACAGAGGAAAATTAAGAGTCTATTATTTAAAATAATATTCGGTTAGTTAGGAACCCACATTTGTTGCCATGTGACAATTTCATATTCTGCAAGTAACCTGGCTACAAATAAAGATGAAAATAAAAACCAACTAAACAGCACCTCTGAAAGAAGTATGCATCAAAACCCAGAGATCTGTAGCTCTTAAAAAGACAGTAAAAAGCCTGTTGCAGGCAGAGTCTGCATGAAAAATATCTTCCAGAGCTACCAGCTGGTAAAAGCACAAGTATATTGTCAAGACCACTTCCTCCCTATCCCCAAGATGTTACCGGTTTGCAAGTCTCACTGAGAACCATTTCCCTTTACATACTACTACAAATTTAAGTCTTTTTGGGGAAAACAACCACAGCTATTTTCATGAATCTAATAAACTGTAGAAACAGTGGTATTTGTTCTCCCCTTCATTATAAATGTGAGAGTGGGACTACAGCATACTCATTTCTATCAGTTCAGAAGTATTATCACACCTTCAAATGGTTGAATGACTTCTGAGAAGGTATAATCAAATGGTAACTCAAGAGATTTACACTTTTCTAATTAAATGCCAGTGCAAACTACCGTTCATGGTATTTAGCTATAAATCACATTTTTATTGAAAAAAATGCGTTACTCCAAAGGAAAAAAGAAAACAGAAACACCACCCTAAAACTGCTGAGCCCCTTAATACTCAAAGTAGTTTCTCTTATCTAATTCCAATGGAATACCAGCAATTAGGTTATGCACCTAAAAGTAATGAAAATTTGTGACTTAGTATTCTGTTTACACATTCAAAATTTAAACTTCCAGAAACTGTCTCTGCACCACAAATTTACAAGAATGCAATAACAGAAATTAACATACTACACTGAAAATTACCAGAGCATATTTATGATTAATTGGCTGGTGCTTTCTTCCCTTCTTCCCATACCAGAGACGAGACATTTCCCTTCTAAAAATAAAATGAAACTAACAAAGAAATTTAAAAAGAAAAAAATCATTCAAGGCTGTTTGAAAGCATTCTCTGTACCTGCTGTCAGTTCCAGGCACAGGCAGAGCCCCACGACGGTGACAGGATAGTTTGCTAGATGCACACATTTGACTGACATGGCAGGGAACAAATGAACGAGTGTACAGTGGGGGGATGTATCGCAAATGATGACGGTACAGAAGAAGGAAGGTTTCCTGTATTCAAGTGTGGTTGCAGAACACTAGTTTGTTAAAAAGGCTAAAATATTTAAAGATACAGAACGACTTCATTTTTCTTACACAATACTGAAGAACATGAAAAAAATCCCCAAGAACGCTTTCAATATTCTGTTACACTATAACTGTTCATAAACAAATTCTAATGGTAACAAATCTGCACTCAGTATTAAAACAATAGTTTGTCTTATTGTTAAGAACTGCATATAAACCCTGTCAGTTATTTATTTGTTAGAGTCCAGAACCAGTTAAAGCGGTCAGTGAAGTTTTTTAGGAAATAATCTTTTGAAAAAAGGTTTTAAAGCATTCAGGAACTGTTAGCCTTGCAGCATTTTCAGTTTTGCAAGCTACAAGAAAATGACTCCTTCTGTCTGTAAGCTAAACTTGCTGTATAGGTTAAATGCTAGTCCCAGCAATAAAGTATTTTTGGAAACATGACTTAATTTTTTTTCTTAAGGAAGGATGTTTATTTAAACAGGCATGTGCAACAGTAACACACACAGCAACCCTTTGAGAATTTCCTTGTAGTAGCACTTGAAGGCTTCCTCCCGCCTCCTCCAAATACACTCACTGCTCTGAGTTCTGGGTGAAAGTATTACATAGTCCAGGGCACAGCAGGCAGCATCACAACAACGTTAAAATATTGCTCACTCGTGCTGTTGCACCATGACCTAAAAGCCAAGATGCCCAAGCAGAGAAAACCAGTACCAGAACTTGTACTTAACTATACTGCAGACTGCACTGGAACGTTTCACACTGGATTAGTATTTAACTCAACGTAATTCAGATGGATTAAATGTGGTTTGTTTTTTTTTTTTTTTTTCAGTAACACCTTTCTCAGGAGCTAGTAGCTCTAAAAATCAATTTGTTCCAATTTATGAGAATTAAGGTGGTGAGTGAGAACATTTTTATCACTGGGACATTGAAAGCTTGGATTTAGAAAACTCAAATATACAATAATACACCATTTGACTGTGCATCTAGTGTAAGATTCAAACAATAAACCATATGCCCATTTATTATTTTTTTAATATAAGAAGCAAGCTAATACTGAGGTAAAACAAGAACAAAAAAGTTAGCCACCCTAAAATGCTTTCAAATGAGACAATCACAATCAGTATTAAAATTAAAATACAAGTTACAGCCTCCTCAACTACTGCTCTCAAGTCTGCTAAATCTTAAAGGCATGGAGAGTATGCAGAAAAACTATTTCAAACTATCTCTGGACATGCGACTTCTAAGCCAAAAAGCACGACTAGTTCCCCCACAGCCTATTTTAGCAGTCTTCCCCTCCCGCCCCCGAAAAAACATTTCTCCCTAACACTAGCCAACACACTGTTTCTCCAAAACTAGGGGAGGAAGAAAAGAATCTGAGCCATCACACAATTTCTTATTCTAGAACATTTGATCTTAAACAATTCAATCAGCTCACTTGGAAGTTTTAGCTTCTCTCTAAGTAAAACTCGCTCCTTCCAGAGCTTCTCAAAAGGATTTTAAAAAACTTGCTCAAAAGAAGTGAGAGCAATAAACTACTTTTCACTTAATTACAGTTGCAAAGTTTAATAGGAACAAAAGCACTAGTAACTCTCTTTAACAGACCTCCTACCAGCCTGTTTTGATGTTCAGTCTTCCAGCAGCAGCAACTCCCACCAGCTGGTAACTGCCCTGCAGCTGGGAGCATCTGCTGGAGGGAGAGGGCGGTTTGAAAGCAGGTCAGGAGAGCCTGAGCATCATCATGAAGCAGTGCAGTCATAAACGAGCTTTCTCTTGTGACCTCCACTCCAGCCCTTTAACAGTCTTTTTTCCAAATTGGTAGAAGATAAATTTCTATTAGCCAGAAAAAGAAGCCCCCACAAGAAGCTTGACCCCAGGAGCATCCCTTAATAAACTGCCCTTTTATTATTTTGTGCATTTGTGGGTTATACTAGTGATCTGTTAATTTGAATCAGAACCTCGTACTGCTAATTAATATATGCCTTGCCATAAAAGTTCTTAATTAGAAAGGTTCTAGAAAGGAGTACCAGATCAAACCTGACATACATGCAGAACAGCAACAAACACTTTAGAGCATCCACCTATTTGCTACCCAGCCAGAGCAAAACAAAATTTATCTAATTACACTGAATGATAATCTTGTTATTGTCATTGTTAGTTTGCAACCAAGCTAAATATCTCTACACAATCGATGTTCAAGGCAGAAGCACGCAGTCCTTTCAGTAACTGTTATTCATGATATTTTTTCTAATAATCTGTCTTAAAAAATATTAAAGTAGCAGTAGAGTACCCACAAATAAACGTACAGTGTATGAAATGTCTTATTTCCACTCCAATTATCTAGTTTACACCTTTTGCCATACCAGCTTTAAAGTTATCAGCTGACAAGATCTCATAACCTATAAACAGGATAGTAAGTATGATAACACTCTAAACTTGAGTATGAAGACTGGATGATGAGTGTGAAAGAACATCTTTACAGTTTGATTAGATGGCATTATTCTGTTTCACCAAGTAGGTAACACAATGTTCTGATACAGCAACAGAAAAGTTGCAATGTTGAATTTTACAACCCCTATATTTAACTTGTGTGCTTTTTGAGCAATATTAGATTAATAAAAAGTAATTTAATTTGCCTGCTCCTTCCCTCTTAAGGGAGGGAGGTTAGCCCAGAGAGATGCCAAAGGAGCATAAGTACTCAGTTTATTTGGAACTTGCTGTTGATTCCACACGAAGCAGCCATGCAGGTAACCAGGTTTCATGATGAAGTCACAAATGTGGTGCACTGAAGATAAGCATCCGCAAGCATCTCCTGACAAGACTATGTATGAGGCATATGTATAAAGTAAGATTATTCTCAGAATTTAATACTCCAATTTCAGAAGCAGCCCCAAAAATTCAGAGAAACATAAATCACAGGAAGAAGACTGTGTAACCCAAATGCCTCAGTGCAATCCATAAGCCATTTACATTTCTGACTGACAAGAAGAAAGCTTGTTTTTATGCTGTTGTATTGGTTTGCCTGGGAACAAACAAATCAATAAGCAATGACATTAGTTTCACTTGCAGTAGCCTATCTACTTGTTAGAATGTGCTTTTAAAGAGATGAGATTGCTATATGATTTCATCTAACATGCATGGTTCAGAGATTATAATAAAAACTCCTATCAGTAAAGAGCCCCAAAAGAAAAAAACTGAAAGCTGCGTTGAGTAGTGTTTAAAATAGTGTAGTTTCAATACACATTAGAATAATATGACAGAAAACAACTCTAGAATTATAAACTGTTATAGTCTTATAATATTTTTTAATTTAGGATAGCATTTTACAGCTCTGATAAGAGATGTACATACTGCATGTTTACTCCTTGTATTATAGTTTTAGGATATAAGTTGCCAAGAACTTCAAAATTAGGAAGACACGTAATTTAGATGCTCAGGCCACCTAAATTGTCATCTTTGGAATGAATCCTGCTATTTGAAAGAAAGGCAGTTTCATGTTTTGATAATATAAGGCATAAAAGAAGTCACCTGAATTAAGGTCTCGTTTATCTTTAGTAAGAGGCAGACAAGTTCTATTTGGTACAAAAAACCTTTCAGATGACTAAGAGTGCCAAGTTCAGGAATAATGAAGTTAGAATGCAGTTAAAAATAAAAGAATAAAAATCAGGTACTGGCTCCTATGCAAAACTACCACTTTGTCTTTTAGAACAACTGTATCTTTGTAAAAGTTGTTGCAGGTGAAGCTAACATGGGATTATAGCTGAGGTCTGATCCCTTCCCCTTTCACTGCTACAAGAAACACACTAAGCAGTACAAAAGCCACTTCCCGTGGTATCTAGTAGGACTGGCACAGCTTTTTACTTGGCTGAGAATGTTTCCATAAGAAAGAAAGTATAATTTGAGAAGTCATCCTTTGTTTCCTTTCAACAGCTTAGGGGAAGGGGGAAAAAAAAAAGCAGCATTTTTCCATCCACAGAATTTTCCTCAGGATTTTTAAAGGTACACTGAAAGCCATTAAGACTCTCAAAAGCACAAGGTTTTTAGTGGAATGATTCTGCTTCAACATGAAGCAGTGGGTCAGCCCCAGTTCTCTCTCTATTAGACACATGAAATAACTATCAATTACAATTCCACACTCGTGATTTCAACTATAGGGCAGCTCCAAGTAACAAGAACATCTGCATTTTCACTTAGAAGTTATAAACAAGTTCCACACAGATCAAGTAAAGAACATAGAGCAAAGCAAGAAATACCCCATGCATTAAGAAGAGAATGTACAATATTTTCTCCAGTTAATTGCAAAAGCAAGAATGGAAGTTACAAAGGGCACTGCATTATAGTAATGGGCACCAGACTCTCCCTCTTCAATCACAAAAATTTATTTAATAGAAACATTTCTACGTATTGCACATGACTGCTGAAATTCAAGACACACTCATCCATCAGTACAAAAGTAAAGTCTACTAAACGTGCTTGTTAATGCACAGCAACACATGCATAGTGACACATCCAATTTCTTAACAGACAACGCATGAGGTAAAAAACAAATCTCTAGGCTGTATATCCAACATACTATCATAAAGAGACCACATTTCCAGATACATATTGGAAAAATATCCTTATTTTGAGAGCTGTTAACATGATGCATCTTTACACATTGCATGCAGTGTTTCATTCAAGAAGCCTACAACTTCCAGACTTCTCTCTGCTGATCCAGTACTATCCAGCTTGTCATACACCATTACAGTCACACCACATTTTAAAATGTAAGACACAACGAGCAGCTCTTTCACTAGCATCCAAGCACTGAAGCGCAGAGTAGGGAATGGAAGAAAGTTTATAGAAAAAAAAGATTAAGAATACAAAAACTTAAGACAGCAGTACATGCTGAAACAGAAATGCCCATTTTAATAGAGAAATGTCGTAGGTTACAGTCCAGATCCAATACAGAACTCTAGCACCCACATCCAATACTCCAATCTTGAAAAACCTTCTTCAGAAGTTACCTGACCAGGAGACATAATCACTGTTTACGACCTTCATGTTTCTACAAATGCACAGAAATAGAATTTCTAGACACTCCAGTTGTCTAACTCAAATACCATCTCGGGAAGGCAGAACTTAATTTGCAACTAATGGCTTGATCTAGTAAACGTTTTGAATCCATGTCTAAAGGTCCTACTGAAATTCAGTTTGACAAGCAAGTTACTACAGAGTACTGCTTTCCAGAAGTATTATATCTGTATTTTCTATAGAAATTTAATATTGAAAAACAGAGGTAATGATTATGAAATGCAACTCCAGAACACGACTCAGTAAATCTGGGAAAAATCAATTGTAAATATCTATCAACTCGTGCTTCTAAGACAGCTTTAAATAAAACTGATTTTCTGTATTTTGCAAACAATTGACAAGCTAATGGAAACAATAAAACAGATGAGCTTCCAACTACTTTAAGACCAGCTTGCGGCTCTTAAGACAAGAAATTTCCTGTTTTCAAATATCTTGTGGAGGAGTATTTAGATGTATGTGGACCTGAAGTATGACTCATTCCTGGATAACAGCAATAAGATCAAATGACAGGGGGAAGTGGGGGGGGGGGGGGGAGGAAGAATCAACACTTTAAATAATTAAGAATTATTCTAGTACAGAGCAATTCTTTTGTTTCCTTAACAGATTTCAGGATTAAACAGGAATTGATTTCCTTAACCGATTTCTTCACAAGTGCCCAAGATGAAATTTCTTTAATGCTTCTGAAACATTTAGCTGTGGCTACACTCAGTAGTATTTTTTTTTTTTTTTAAATGAATACTCTGTCTGATGATCAGAGATCTGATCCATCAGCATAGATCTTGTATTTCCAATATTGCATGATGATAAAGATGCTTAACAGCTGTAGTACCTTACATAGATATTGTTTTGATTGTTCTAGATTCAAACCCAGAATCTAAAGCTAGATTAGCAGTCTATGTCAATAAGTCATTATCACATTCAGAAATAAAAAGTGCATTTGTACACATAAAGACAATATAATGGTGCACCCCAGTTTTCCAGCTCCATATCAAAAAAGTTAACTGCTTAAAGAATATAACAGACCACGTCCCTTTACTGTTCAAGGAACGTCATTAACTTTGAGAACTAGCTTCACAGACCAACAGATAAAGCCTTGAATACGCAAATTAAGGTATTCTGATCTCTGTAATTTCTTTTCCTTCACCCCTGCTCCAAGAGAACAATTAGTCTTTAGTTAGATACAAATAGAAGGTGCAAAAATTTTATGCTAAAAACTCACATTGGAAACACAAACTGTGATTTTTCTTCTTTAGGTACTAATGTTTCTTACACAAGTAGTCATTTCCATTGTTTCCCCTATAATGCCCTCCTCCCTGTGCTGAATTCTTAGGGCACAGCAATTTCCTTTGTATGTAGCATTACTAAAACTGTGAAAACCTTGCTTGGAAAATCAGTTTCAGTTGTCCTTCCTCCTCAAATATGATAAACTGATTCTCTAAAGATTTTAATGGATTATTTACATGTGCATGCCAACTTCTGTAGAAAAATATTTGATCTTATCAGCACACTTTATGTGCACACAAGTTCAGTGGAAAGTTACTTCATTTAACTCTATACTAGATTCCTGAAACAGTTAATGACATTTTACATGAGTACTTGTTTTCCATGTCTTTTTCCTCCTATGGTCAACTTCAAAATGCTACCTGCCACTTCCATACAGCAATAGCACTGAAAACAAGCCCATCAAAGTTTACAATCCATTTTAGGAAAACAATAGTAGAATAACTGGATAATGGGAATTTCTGGGATTGATGAATCACAGAGATATCACTTCCCACCCCCACCTTTTCTTTTTTTTTTTTTCTCCAAAAAGTATAGATTTTTTCCTGAATTAAAAAAAAGTTAAAGAGTCTGCAAGTAAGGTTATAGAAAATAATGCATACTGGGCAGCACTTCTTATAATCCTCCTTCAAGTTGTTCTATGATCACCTGTGGCTAATAATTTGTGCTCCGATCTGTTGGGGTTTTTTTTGTTTGGTTTTGTTGTTTTAAAATATACAATGTATATGCAATGAAATAACATTTATCCTTTACAGGGAATGTCAACAACATTTTATTTTTTTTTTTTTTACAAAAGCAAGCTTTTATGCAGCTAGAAGTAACTATTCGCAGTTATTTTATAGAAATAGGAAATAGTTGTGTTACTTGAAAACTTGTTTCTCAATACAGATTGGGAGACTGTAGGACAATTCAAGAATTTTTTTCCTTTTCACTCATCTTAAAACTTCAAGCATAAGACTGATCCTGTTAGCAATGCTTGAGGACCCATCCCTGTTTTCAAATACTGCGGCACCATGTCTTTACTAACACCAGCTGACAACTCCTTAATGCTTTCAAATCTGTGGTATTAATTGGCACCAAAATGATGCTAATGCATCAGCAGCTATCTAACAGCAAGCTCCTTAACACTACGTCATTCATTTCTATACATATTACTATACACTCAACTTGAAACAAAATTAGACCATAAAGTACCATTGGAAGTTGTTTCCAAGGCACTGCACAACCGAAACAGTCAGCTTGCTGTCAAATCTTGCCAAGTTTAGATGCAAGTACAGAATATGCTTTGAAGAAAGCATTTGTTTATCAATACATAGGTTTCTAAACAGTATTTGTGCTAACGAATAAAGTCATTTACTCACACACTGAGTGAAAAAAAATAATACCACGATAAATATACCTCTATATCGCCAAGACTCAGTACAGATTGTAAAAAGAGATCAAAAAACCCCACACAACCTAACACACCCTCTTCATTGGTATATGCCCACTCACTTAAGTACAAGAAGGTAGAAGAGATATTGGAGGAAAATGGATGGGGCTAACACCATGAAGAACCTAGCAGCATAGTTTCATTTCTTACACAATATATAAAACAGTTTTCTATTAATTTCTATTGGACACCAGAGACAAGTGTTTAGCATGGAATGATCTTAAGTGAAAAAGTATCCTTTTTAGAGAACTCTGACAATGGGACCGGCAGAGGCCTCTCAGGAAGGCAGAGACTGAGGAACAACATCAGCAACAGGAGCTACAAGGTACCTCACATAGAGTTTACTTTAAACTCTAAGTAACTGACAACTGAATTAGTCATCTTTACTGATGGTAATGTTAGATGATTATTTCTAGTCAGTTATCAATTAAGTGTAGCATAGAATACAAAAAAGAAGTCAGCTAAAGGATTCCCTGGGTATTTTTTTTTTGTGGACACATCATACAGTGCAGTATTTGATCAAACTAGTGTTTAGTATGTCAGCAGGAGCCTTTATCTCTTTACCACTAGATCAGTTGAGGTTACATCTGCTGGATTACTTCAGGGAAAAGGCTGATAGGAAATAGACTACTCTGTATACAGATAGAAGAAGAAAGTATTAAGCAGATGAAAAAATTGGTGTAAGTTCAGAGTAAGAGTTCAGTCCTATTCACTGATCCTTCCTTTTCCACTAAAAAACGCACAGTACTTCCTTACAGTCTCTTGATAAAAAGTTGCAGCTGAATGTGTTACTACCAGGACTATCAAAGCAGCAAAGGCTGTCTCATAGCACCACACCTGGTTTAGCATTAATCCTCTTCCCCGTTTCTCCAGTTTTAAGATATTGTACAACGATAGCAGAGAACACTTTTTGGAAAAGAAAGCTACTCCATAGCTGCTTCTTCCGCTAGATCAACAGTACTTTGGGATGCATTTTTACATCACGATTTTGCCTTCCAATTCCTTTCCACCCTGAGTTTTCCCATCACTGTGTTCTGAAGAAGGCAGCCTATTTTTCATCCCAATACCCACAAAAAAGTTTCAATGATACTCTTCACCTGCTATTTTAGATTACACCTGGATCATGAGCTGACAGAAAAAGCTTGTTGGTTAAAGGAAGGAAGTATATTGATTGAAAATAATGACTGAAATTCAGTATGAATAATGGGTATGACAACAGTTACAATTTCCTGTATGCACTGATACTTTCTAGCACATATGTTAAAAGCCACTAAAATGCAGTTGTATGTAATGACAGGTTGAACCATCTGGTACTGTCAAACATTTCTGATTAAAAAGTTAGTTTTTAACAGCTTTCAGATTTGTGCTGGAAGTCAGTCATAAGAAGTCACATTACTCAAGTGAAAATGCACAGAAGACCATATTAGCATATTTCTTGTAGTTGCATAACCATCTTTTTAAAAAAGTTATCTGTCTCACTAATCACACTAACACATACATTCAGAAAATTACTATTTGATAATCTTAAAAGAACCAAACTTGACTTGTCACACAACACATACGGAAATAACAGTATCTTTGAAATATGTGTCTTCTACAATTGTTTCCAGAGGAGACCAAACCAAAGGCTTAAGACATGACCTCATTCTGTAGTAAATAACTTAAGATTTTAATACATGTAGGAAAAGGACTGCCTCTATCATCTTCAGGAATAACTTTTTAAAAGTTGCAACTTTTAATATCGAAACACTTGCACTGTTTTCTGTGGAAATTATTCTGTAACTGTATTAAGGTGCAAAGTTACTGAAGAGCTCATTAGAAGAGATATACTGTGCCTTAAACCATAATACTGATCATTTGCCACTGATCCTAGTGTTCCCAAAGGCCAAGTTTTAAAACATCAAATACCTATAAGGCTTTGAGCAAGAGTCAACACCAAAATACACTGCTGGTAAAAATGCTTGAGCAGTATATATGCTGAAAATACGAAGATTCAAGAGACATGCTTTTATGATACCCATTTCAATGTCTTAAAGCAAAAATGCTCCATGCAAAATCATTGAGCTGCAGAGAGAGTGTTCTGTAACCACCACCTAATACTTCAGCTGAGAAGTCTGAAGTCAAGAGTTCTACTAGGACTGTAAATTTTGGAGCTAAGAAGAAAAGATCCATAGTCAGACTATTACAGATTTTAAAATTTCTTTTACACTCTACAGAAAACACAAGTATAAGCTTCCTTAATTTCAACATGCTCCACTGCAGGGCAGTACGGGGGTAGGGGGAAGGAAAAAATCAGTCTTACAGTCAGAGATTGCAGTTGCTGTCCTGAGACTCAAATTAAACAGTGCTGATGGGATACTTCTACAATATATATGACAAGAATCATCAAACTTTTGACTGACACTTGAATGCACAAGACTACAAGTGCTTTAACTGTATGTACACTACAAAACAAAGCCATGTAGACATGTAAAGATGTGTCCATAGAAACACAGTGGACACAGATTCACATGGGAGAAATGTATTTTTTATAAAAAAAGATAGGTCCAGTTACAGTATATTACTAAAATCAATGCAACAGCGTCTTAATGTATGAAGACATTATAACTGAGAAGTTAATTACTGAATTACTGGAAAAACATGGCAGTAATAGATTGATTTCCCTTTTTTGTTGTCTCATCCCTGTTTTGAGACTTACCTATAAGTATTCAACATTCAGGAATAATAAATATCAGAAAACTGTCAGTTTACTTGACTGAAAACTAAGTCTGCTTCATCAAAGTTGCGACTTCTTTGCTGTACTCACATTTCTTTCAAGTCTTAAGTTACAATTTGTTCCATACAAAAATGACTTGTAATTGTGAAATGCTGCCCTAAACTGATGTTAGAGCAAAGCATTAGGATGGCACAAATTGAACAGCCATGAACACAGTAAGCAGACTAAAGCACACTGTTTCATTTTTCACTATTGTATTTAACACTATTTTAACTACATTCCTATGGAAGTACTAAAAAAAAAAATCTTTGACACTGTTCTTCCTTACCTCCCACTCTTTAGCAGCATCTTCAGTAGTAGATTCTTCACTAGTTTCAGGCTCCTCCTTCCTTTTTACCACTATAAATCCAGGTTCCCGAACAGATTCCCCAGTATCTTCTGCATATATCTCTGGACTCCACTGGATAAAGAAGACATACAAGTGATCTGTCCTAGAGAAGTCAAGTAATGATACAGAAAAGGAAAATAAGTTAAGTTTGTGATCTTTTGGGACATGTCTAATAATTATTAAGTATTTAAGGTTAAATTGAAAATACTTACTACTTCATGTTTTACTAAATATTAAGAGACACATTTGAAAAAAGCTATTTAGGTTTTTTTTTTTCTTCTTAATTATATGAAGCAGACACTGCAGGAAAAAGAGGAAACAAGTTGGCCACTGACTAGCTGTGTTTTCATATAAAAGTAAGGCCCTTCAACCACTTTTGTCCCACTGGAAACCTCTGTTTATAATTGAAATAACTTCCAAAATAAAACGCAAAGATAAATTTTATTTTATTTACAAAAAGTTACATAAAAACATAAACAAAATTGCAATTTAAAAATGTCTGCACATCTGTTTTCCTCATCCATGAAGAAGAGCTGAACACTCCAAAGGCATGTAACCAAAATTACACAGACTTTGAGAATTACTACAGGTATGAGGAAATAAGTGGAGACCAGTGACGAGTGGTGTTCCTTAGGGGTCAGTATTGGGACCAGCACTGTTCAACATATTTGTTGGTGACATGGACAGTGGGATTGAGTGCACCCTCAGCAAGTTTGCCAATGACACCAAGCTGTGTGGTGCAGTTGACATGCTGGAGGGAAGGGATGTGCCATCCAGAGGGACCTGGTCAGGCTTGAGAGGTGGGCCTGTGCAAACCTCATGAAGTTCAGCAAGGCCAAGTGCAAGGTCCTGCACATGGGTCGAAGCAATCCCAAGCTCAAATACAGGCTGTGCAGAGAATGGATCGAAAGCAGCCCTGAGGAGGAGGACTTGGAGGTGTTGGTTGACAAGAAGCTCAACAGAATCCAGCTATGTGCATTTGCAACCCAGAAAGCCAACTGTATCCTGGGCTTCATCAACAGAAGTGTGGTCAACAGGTTGGGTGAGGTCATTCTACTCCTCTATGCCACTCTCATGAGACCCCACCTGGAGTACTGCAATCAGCTCTGGGACCCCAGCATAGGAAGGACATGGACCTGTTGGAGCAAGTCCAGAGGAGGCCACAAAGATGATCAGAGGGCTGGAGCACCTCCCCTATGAGGACAGGCTGAGAGAGTTGGGGTTGTTCAGCCTAGAGAAGAGAAGGCTCTCAGGAGACCTTACAGCAGCCTTCCAGTACCTAAAGGGGGCTTACAAGCAAGCTGGAGAGGGACTTTTTAGACGTGCGTGTAGCGATAGGACAAAGGGTAATGGTTTTAAACCGAAAGAGAGTAGATTTAGATTAGATATAAGGAAGAAATTCTTTCCTGTGATGGTGGTGAGACACTGGCACAGGCTGCTGAGAGAAGCTGTGGCTGCTCCCTCCCTGGAAGTGTTCAAGGTCAGGTTGGACGGGCCTTTGAGCAACCTGATCTAGTGGAAGGTGTCCCTGCCCATGGCAGGAGGAGTGGAACTAGATGATCTTTAAGATCCCTTCCAACCCAAAACACTCTGATTCTATGAAATAAGGCTGAAAGTGTGCGCATATATAAACTAGATAAACTACAGACTATTCTAACTGCAGTAAGTACCAAGATTCGAAGTTACCTCCTCTGTTAAGGTATCTGCCACAAATGGCATGGTTCTCCAGTTTGGAAGAACGAAATGCCCAGATTCCCAGAAAAAAAAGTTACTTAGAATCCTAATAGATGTCAGTCTATATGGTTTTAGAATTTCCTGTAGGTCCACAGATGAAGCATTTAGAAAAAGGACATGCAATTAATCCACTAGTATCGCTTCATCATGGAAAAGACAGCTTTATGGCTCTGGTTACCAAGAGTGTGAATATTCCTTATGTCTCTTCAGAGATACTACAGTGAATCTGCATGCTGGATTAGCATGAAGAACAATATTTGGATTCCACCCCCCCTTACTAAATCCTTGCAAAACTGAGTACTGGAAGAACAGCAAGAGATACAGAGCAAAGTCTCTCAAAACTGCAGATATGATTTTCATATGCTTCTGCGTCTACAATGATACAGCACACAGGTATGTAATAATAGTCTCTGAACAGGGTCAGTTATTCAAATTCACCCTTGTTAAAATTAAGGTTCCTGGGTAAGGAATGAAAGGAAAAAAAAAGACAAATCTTGCTCTGACAGTAAGAGAGAAGAAAACATTTCAGATGCATAAGGCTAGATAAGTTCTATGACAAAGAATAAGAAGCTGCAGGCTCCTCATGCACTGAACAAGGTATCAATTTTGAAGCATTACACATAGAAAAATGAAAAAAGATAATCCTGATTTTAACTTAAAAACTTGAAATTGTGTATAATTATAGCAGTTAAAGTAAATAAAACAATGTTTAAGGAACTCCAAGACACTCCCTAGACTGGCTCATTTGAGATTAAGAACACTGAAATGATGCAGGTTTGTCAGATACCTGCTTTTTTTCTTTCTTACCATTAGGTGACAAAGATAACTGGGTTAACATTAAATATTTTGACCTATGCAGAGTACCACTCAGCAAGGTTAACACTGAATTAAGAAAACAAAAACTCCACTACCACATGTGGTTTTTTGTGCACAAAAACACAGGACACACATTGGACAGATAAAGAACAGATTACTAATTCCCCATGCAGTTAGAGAGAGAAACCCTTCACAGGCAGACTAATTTCCAAGATCAGATACAGACTGTAAATTAAGAACTATTTCTTCCGAAATAGGTAGTAATCTCTGCTTTATGCTGAAGATAAATACTTGCTCTACTACATTAGAAAGTGAGCCAAAGAGACAGTAATCATTTTAATCAGCTGACCTAGACATCATTGCCATATGTGAAACATCTGTTTTCAAATGAAATATGGTATGAATAGAACAAGAAAATTTGAGTTGAATGTAACCACAAGAGATCGCCTGGCCCAGACAGGATTAGCTATACCGGAATGACAGGCATTTGTCTCAAGAAATTGCATAATCTCCACCACCTAGGGGTCACAGGGATTACGTTTAAAAGCAGGTTAGTGATTGCTAGCACAGACTCCATCCTCCCGGTTGAAAGACTCAAATATTTTGATGTAGTTTCAGCCCATTACACATCTCCATTCACAGTGGACACAAAAAAAGAGACTACTGCCTTTCTTGTGGTAGCCAGCATTTAAGTATGAAATGATTTTATGTTTGTAATCCACCTTTTCTCCTTTAGATTAAAGAACCCCACTTACTTCTAATTTTCTTTATATGTTACACTTTCTAGGCATTAATTAGTCTTGCTGTTTTCCTCTGGACTCTCTCCAATTGATCCATATCTGTCCTCAACTGCAGTAACCCAGCTGGACATTCTATGCCATTCAGCTCAAAAGAAAAGATGGAAAAGTGACTTGATCATTGTGTGTAGGTATTTATACAAGATGATAGCTGGCAGGTTTTTTGTTGTTGTTTCTTTCTTTTTACCCCCCCCTCTTCTGACAAGGATATAATAATCACCAATACCCCCCAAAATCACATTCAACTTGAAAATAAGTCACAGTTTCCTAGCAGTAAAGATTATTTAAGAATTCAAGACCATACCAGTGAGTGAGCATGGACATCTCATGTCTTTGAATCCCTGAAACAAATTTATATATTTTTCCATTAGATACGTTTTCCACAAAAGTTGGAAAAAGTTTTGTGTTCCATATATAAAGATAAAAGAACCCCAGCTAGCTCTTCTGAACTTAGAGCTTCAAGAAGTAGAGAGAATTTTTAGAAAGTTTCCAAATAATGGGAAGCACAGATAATGACAATAAAAACTTTGTTGCAGAACTCACTTCCTTCACCAGACACCACTTACTTGAATCCTTCTTTCATCATTCACTTGCTACAAACACAACCCAAAATAATACCATGAGAAACTACTGGCTGAACCTGCAAGTAACTCAACTAATTCAGTAAAACTTCAGCATGGTAATGAGGTATTCCAGTTACCTCAGTTGTTGACTCTTTTTTGTGTTGCTTTGCAGACACTGTCACTGAAAAGTTTTGCATGGTGTAGAAAAAAAATAAAAGGTCAAAGACCTATTAGGGTTTGGTTTTTATAGTCTACCTCCTTCTTACCTTTCTTGGGGAACAGCAAACCAGTACTCATGTTTTTTATCCCTCTGTGCATACTGTTGCATTGATGCACTTGCTTGCGAAACAAATGTTTTTCTCATGGGTTTTCCAACCCTGAGACGCAGAAACTTGTGAGATCGATGTCGTCTTTTCTCTTTTGTAAAAGAAAAACCTATTAGTAAAGAAAAAGTAAGCTATCCACAATGTACAAAAGAGCTTAACAAAATTGTTAGCCAATACAGGTATACAGGATGTGTATATATACATACGTAATAGGAGATGAGCTAACATAGGTAGTAATAATTACCTGTCCTTTTTGTTACATAAATTGCATCAGAAGAATTAACTTCAGAGTAGAACACATTTGATTAATTCTAACATTCATTTCTGCTTCCAACCTCAGATCACATGACAGTCTTTCATCCATGCTTGAAAGTATTTCAGAAGGTATTCTCAATGCATATCCCTCAACACTGCATCAGGCATCCCTCCCACTGTTAAAAAGATACTCCATATACATGCAAAAGATACAGTGTTAAATAAGTACTTAGGCCTTACTCACATATGTCAAAGCTGTTCATTAGTTACTTTTAATTTAAAAATGAAGAGTTCTGGCACTACTAATAGAGGATTAAGATGAATTTTAATTTGTTAACTATATCAAACACTTCAAAGGTATGAACACCACTTCAGGATGAAGTATACTGGATGCTGTTGGTATGGAATTTTTCCCTCCAGCAGTATATTTAATTGAACTAATAGAATTATATGATTACCCTCAAGGTCTGGATTGTCAAATCAGCACAAGGTAAAGGAAGTAACCTTTCAAAAATTATTTATTTGCTAGATTAATTGCTCAAATCCTAGAAAGTCACAACAGGCTCTTTAAAGCAAGGAAGGATAATACAAATTTAAGAGCTCTTATGATCAGCTATGACAACAAAAAATTTAGCCTACCTCTGGTGTTACATGTACATACAGAGTTCCAATTTTCTAGGATACTCATCTTTTCTTTACAGCTGAAGTTCTCCTTCAGTCTCTACATAGACTACAGATACACTAAGCACAGAAAACATCACCTTCTTGATCTATAAACATCTCTACTGTATTTTTTTCTCAATCAGATTTTCACCATAAAGTCTGGATAGCATTGTTCCACAAAATGTTTTTTTCAGTAAACATTTAAATGTGTGCCTCCTAATTTTCAGTTACAATATTTTAGAATTATACCTGCAGTATACAGTATAGTACAAATAGTCATAATATGCATGATTTAGACATAGTTTATAAGTCTGTAAACTCAAATGTAAATTGTCAGATTAAAAACCCAAAACAAACAAAAAACCCTCTTTGATAGGACTGGCACACAAAATTTGTTGCAGTATTAAACAAGTATTCTTAAAATGATCTGATATTTGGAATTTCGGTCCTTCAGATACAGCAGTCTAGAACTTCTGACAGACAGAAAAGTGGGATTTGTACCATACCTTAAAAAAGAAAATGAGTGAGATTTAGTTCTGGCTAGCAGAGAGAATGAAAACAAACAACTTAGCCCTGCCCTCAGATCTCTTTTGAGATGCTCTTTTTCTTGGTGTGTTCTCCAATATATTTTGGTATATTTGATACAGAATTAATCAGAAAAAATATTTTAACAACGGCTACTGTATGTCATGCCTTTTCTTCCTTTCAATCTTCCTTTCAATCTCCAGCTAACAAGCAGCAAACAGACAAGTTATCTTTAATGGTATTTCAGCTTGTTTATACATACACAAAACTATAGGCCAGTGTAACTTCTCCAAAGTATCAACAACATTTAGCTTTTATTTCAGTCCAGTGGTTAAATGTGAGTGTCTGTAAAAATAGAAGAGAATATAAGAGTCTCCTGGATAAAAAAAAATTCCAAGGGAGGCCTTTTTAGCTATTCTAGACTACTCACAGTTATCAAGTTACATTGCATCACCTGTTCAACATTCAAGACAAAATGATCATTAATCCAAACTTGGAAACATTTGACCTCTGAAGATCAACAAAAGGTAGTTCCCAAAACCTAGATACTACAAACTCCCACAACAGAGAATAAGATAAAGACCTATCTACGTAACTTAATGATATAAAACTCATAGTATGACTGCTTCAGAGTTTTTGTCCAATAGACAGGATAAGTATTTACAGTGCCTCAATTTAATGACCTAGTGTTTTTTAGTGATCTACTGTTAATAGACCTGTCATATTTAGTCTTTGGTGACCTTCAAGAGTTAAGCAATAGATCTATGCTTTTACCTTGGCTCTATTTAAACTTGCCTGTAGACAAAGCCAGTAGAAGCTTCACCACATCTATTTAGATTGAGAAATATTAATTCATAATTTAGATTTGCATTCTGCTAATATAACATGCAAAAATAAGAAACATACAATAATTCCAACTGAAGTTGGACTGAAGTCATTGGCACAGTTCTCAAAAAAATTATTATTTTAAGATGATTTTTCTTTCTAATTTAACTCCACAACGTTCAGTGAGGCTGTAGGACCATGTGCAGAAGGTTTCTAGCTAGCACCCCTCTGTCTGACTGTATGCAGACACTTATTTTGAATATGTAAGTACATATTGTGTGACTGTACAGATCATTCTGCATGAAAAACATGCAGTGTTACTCAATGATACAATCTTTTAGGAAACGAAAAATAAAGCATCTAATACAACTGACTTACAAATAATATTTAATTGTAAAAAAAAAGAAAGCAGCAACTGTGGCAAAGAACACTTCTGCTTACATTTTTGAAGTCACAACCAACAACTACTGCTAGCTGACATTTTTGCCAGAGGATTTCCTCTAAGATTTTGGCATAAAAGCCAAACTTATCACAGAACAATGCAACTATTAATTTGCTTCGAATTTCAAAATTCAGTTACTTTCTCAACAGAAGGAGAAAAAACCAACCCCAAACTATATCAGATTCTGAAGTATAAGATGAATTTCTGTCAACTGAATAATATACCTCTATTCAACACAGCCTCAACTTTTCAGTTATTAACATAAACAATCACCTTCAAATGCACTTCACATATAATCTATTAGTTTGTGACAGACATTATAGATGTTTTCTTTCTAGCCCCCAAAATATCGTACAATTAAAACAATTAGTTTATCTCCATTATTAATATGGCAAGGTATCAGAAAGTGACCTATGAATTTTTTAGAAAGCAAAATCAAACACATGCAGAAACATCTTTAAGATACGATTTTTTATGAATTGAGTAACGTCAATAGACTTTCAAGATAACTTCCAACTAACAATCCTACAGCCTGATCTTTGCAGAGGAGTAAAGGTACTCAAGAAATAAGCCTAGCTGTTCCCCATATTCATAGCAGTAGTTTCTTACCACCTAGCTATTATTTATCCTGAGATATGTTTTTTTGTGTGCTCAACCTTGTTCTAGACAGCACAAAAGTATGACAAGATGCCAGTGAAACAAAGTTCTGAAACTATCAGTGTTAAGCCTCCAGTGTTTATTGTTCACATCATAAACCTTAACCACAAGGTAGACATGCTTTGTAAGTAAGATGAAATTAATTCCCTGAAATTCATCCATACACACATACACTGGGACCAAAATTTAAGTGACAGCTGACTGCTAAGGCAAATTTTTAATTTTGAGCTCTACAGTGACTGTCATGGATCTAATTTTACAGGCTCATTTAAATCTCCCATACAAAGATACTGTGTTTTAATACAATCACAGATATAATTTCAGTGAAGAAAAATGACAGTAACAAAAGCATCCATGTTTTCAGTTTCCTGAGAGTATTTTATATAAAATATAACTCAAGTATATCTTCAAGCCAATGAGAAGTATAAGCAACATATAGGGACATGTGTTCTACAGAATGAAAAACCACTAAAATTCTGATGAGTTGAGGGAGATACATTGTAAGTCTCAAGGCTAACACACAAATACTGACTTACCTTCTAATTGCCCATCTCCTGAAGTTACAGTTTTCTGACTAATTTCTTTTTGTGAATCCTGTTGCATGTTTTCTCTTTGTTGTTTGGTTTGTTGCATAGTGTGGGTCTTCCAGAGTTTGCGGAGCTCCTCAACTTCTGTCTCTGAGTCTTGCGTTCGCTCTCTCACTATTTTTCCTTTGCTAGTTGTCTCCTTTTCAGATTCAGTGGTATCTTCACAACATGGACATTCCTCTCCTGCCTTACTCTCTCCTGGTTCTTTTCCTAGTGAGGAATCTTGACTGTCGCCCACTTCTTTCTCTTTATCATGCCCTTCACTACCATGTGATCCTTGCAAAGACTGCTGGAGGCCATATGCAACATTTTCACTAGGTTCTTGTCCCTTCTTTAGAGACATCTCAGCACTTTCTGAACCTAAGCTGTGGGTACCAAACTGTTTAACATTTACAACCATTTCGGCACTGGGTTTTAAGTCACTGGCAGCTTCATTTGAGTCTGAAATGATTGTTAAACATTCAGCACTAGTCTGGTTTATTGTTTGGACAGATTCTGATGATGCTCCAGAAGATTTGTCTTGTCGAAGCTCATCTGAAGAAACAAGTTCCTCACGTATTGGAGAGAGTTCTGATTCTGTGAAGACATCTTCTGAAAGAGACTCCTCTGTGCTCCTAGGGGCAGTACTAGCACTGTCGTTGCCTGTATCCCGAGTCCTGGAATCCATTTCATCTGTATTGCTCTTTGCAACTTTCTTGGAATGGCAAAGTTCCCTTACAGACAGCTGTTCTACATCTCTGTTGAACAAATAAGAATGTTATAGCAGGTGACTTTTCCATCAAGCTCTTTTCTTTACTAAGTTTTGTTTAACGTTGAAAAAAATTTAAGGGTGCTATTAAAAAAAAAAACCAAAACCAAACCCCAAAAACTAAAGCCAACTTAATCCAGAGCATCAGCTATAAGAAACAAGCATAAAATATGTTCTTGTAACAGTGAGCTTATGGTGGACCTTTTGCCAGTACGACATAGATAGGATTTCCCAACTTCAGGACATTACTTTTGCAAGTAGAAGCTCTCCTATAAAACCAACAGGATCGTTTGAGATGCTTATAGCGTAAAAATAAAATAAAAAACAGGGGAAAAACAACAAAAAGCTATTCACAACCATAATATCTAAAGATGGAAACCCTCCAAAATCCTTTAAGATTTGTCTACCAAAGACACCAGTACAATTGTATAGTCTTATCCCATCCTATTATGAAGCTGACACCTAGCTCAGTGGTAAGAAATGAATGGCAGAAATCATTTGGTCTAACATTAACTATCTAAGCTCGTCAGTGCAGAACAGCAGGAACTATCAAGGTAGATCTTACCATTCTGCCCATAGGAAATACCTAACAGTGATTAGTGTCTTCACCTGTCAGGTACTTTACTTTGAGGATACCACCATTAGGCAAAATGAATCCTAAACTACTTCGTACAACTGAACAAATTTAAGAGCAGACATCAGGTGTTCATAACTAATGTAAGAAAAAAGAAAGCATAAAAGAACTTACTTTCCCCAAAGGAAATAATCTTATTCAAACCTGCTTTTCGAAATAAGCTAACCAGAATTTCTACGAGTTTCAGAAGAGGAGGACTACAAGGGAACTGTAAACATGTTATAACTATAAAGTAACTTAATGATGCAAAACTCATACTATGACTGAACTGTAGCTACATGACAAGCTTTTCAAGTGTTGTCAAAAAAACTGAGCAGTACAGTCTTCATAACAAATTTCTCATGTTTAAATATACTTTTGACTAGAGTTCTCAATGCCAACTCCCTTGCTACCACAAGCACCTTATATCTTCCATTACCTATATTAAATGCTTTTAAGAAGCTCATACCTTAATTCTCCCATCTTGAAGGAGGATAAATCCAGTGCACATTTCTACAAAACTTTTTATTCAGTTAGGTCATATTACTGAGACATCGCAAAAATTCAGGATCTGCACGCTCTTATCCAAGTGTTAACATGAAGCTGATACTAAGCTTGTGTTGATGTCTAATTCTGCTTACAAAGCATGTGGAATAGAGTTCAGGATTTATCACCTACTAGCCTGGGATATTACCTTAATTTTTCAGGATTATGCTATTAATAGGTGTTTTTTTGAGAAGTACAATCTAAGATTCATGAAATCCATAAAAAATCTGTATATTTTCAGATATAATTTTTTCCTGTTTCAGCATAGATTGTGGCTTATATATAGAAACCATACAACATGAAACTGCAGTTTTAAGCAGGAAAGAATCCATCAGTTTTGTTCAGTTTCCAATATATCAATAATCTTCAGTATTCAGATTGTTTTTCCAAGTTTAAACAGGTTTGACAGTTGGCAAAATTGGGACAAGAAAAGGGTTTGTTATAACAGTGGAACCATTTAGAAAAAAACAGTGGGAAAACGTGATTTAAGTCTCAAATACCTTGAGACACACAGGTCTTGTCAGATCTAGCTGTAGCTGTTGGAATTCTGGTTACCAACTTAAGAAATTCAAATTTTATTTTCCCCAAAATTTAAAAACATTCCTCAAATTTTGGTAAGATTAAGGCACAAAAGTGCTGGGACTGAAGAAAACGCTAGAAGTTAGTATGCCATGTAATAGTTTATAAAGTTGACAAGAAAGATGAATCAAATTGGACATACAGAGCTCTGAACACACAGTGTGACCTTTTATTATTAGACATGTTTTCATTCAATATGAATTTATATTATAAACAAAACAAACCAGAAAATGCTACAAGAGCACAAAAGTCAACAGGGCATGGAAGGTAAATTTGTAAGTCATTAAGAAACTAAACATGCTAGGAAAAAGACTTGTTTTGCAACTGCAGTGTTATGATTCAAACAGGTAGATTAAAAAGGATTATCTAATTTTCATGATCGCATTACTTACAGTATACATCAATTGAACTAGGAACTACAAGCAACTTTTTAAAACTCAATCTGGAAAATAAACTTCCAGAAAGCAATCACACTGAAGGCATCATCATTCTACATCAAAAGCCCTAGAAGTACTACTATAGTAATACAAACAGTAGTTGCTCTTTCAAGAAACACATGACTTCATGCAGCAAACAAAACCATGACAAGATACCAGTTTACTACTAGGTCTCTGCTGTATCTGAGCTTAAAAACGGTACAAGACAAGTTACTTCTTCTGAGCATCCAGATATTTAAGATTATCAAGAAAGATGTGCTTAGCATATTACCTGCAAGAACTGTAAAAGGGCATTTTTTGGAGTTACTGAGTATCTTTACACCTTAAAATGGTTGCATTTTTTAAGAGTTGCACATTAGGCAAACAGCTTTATTCTCTCATACATACAGACAACTCTACCTTGGTTAAAGGAATCCACTTCCTTGCAGTTAGATAGTCAAGGTAGTCTGCAAATGTTTGTGCTTTATGGGCTGTGATAGGTAAAGGTGACATGATTCTTTTAAATTTTTTTTAAATCCCTTTTGGGTTTAATGTTAGAATTTATCCTATTTCTGAGGACAGTATAAAAATTAGGCAACAGAATGAAACAAAGATCTTTCATAATGCTGTTTAAAGTCACCTTTAAATGACCATCATGCCAAACAGCAGTGATTAAAGCTCACTGACCAAAATTCACTCTGTTCACCCAAACAAGGTTGCACCCAAAGGCAAATATGCAGTTCCACCCCTAGCCAAGGGGGGAACAAAATATACTCTTAATTCCATAAAAATACACATGAATCTCAAAAAATTAGTCTTATGACAGTTTATCACAGCAACAAGAGTTTGAGAAGCAAGTGGAAGATAGCAAACAATAAAGATTGTTTAAAGCTGTTTAAGTTGGAATTCTCTATTCTGTACAACAGTTTTTAGATTACTGAAGAATCAAACACATCTGTTACTGTTTTCACAGTGGGGAAGTGGCAAAGGAAGTGGTGTGGTACCTCTTGCTATACACTGATTTTTAAAAGAGGCTATTGGAGAAAATTAGAATCCATATATATAGAAGAAGATTTTTTCTATGTAGTATGTGAGAACTTAAGGTAGAGCAAGTTCTCAAGGGTCTTTTCCAAGTCAATCTTTGATGTTCTTAAAAAGGAAAACAGAAAAAAATGGATTTGATAGTTTTGTATGGTCAGCAATATGGCTACAGTTCATATTTACTCAATGCTTTAAAAATACTATTCTATCTTACATGGTTAATGAATCCTTAATTTTGCTGTCCACAATTTCCTTATACAGAGCAGCTGACATCACTTCTTCCATTGGACACATGATGCCATACTCTTCACAGCCGTTCTCTTGGACCAGAGGATCCATTTTATGAGGATCAAACATTATATTATTTGGCGTCACTAGCAGCACACCATTGACCGTACCCTAAAATGAGAGGGAAAAGAAGTGGTAAATTTTCTCCTTCGTATTTAAGCTTACTCTCCATTTTTTGTAAGAAAAAGTGTTTTCTCATTTGTTTTTAAAGGATCTTTATATTTAAGCAACTTTATACAGTTTCTTGTGTTTTGCAGTCATCTAGAAACAACCATTTTTCTGGGGAAGCAAATTAATGCCACCTACTTCTCGAGAAGAAAACAGTTTTGTTCCTCACAACTACTTAAGAGTTAAAAAAAAAGAGAAACCCTTGCACCCTAAAGGATATGCTAGGCAGCTTCTCTGAGGTAAAGATACATCCTTCCCAGATAACCACAGGGCTTATTGCTAGCTTTGCAAGAAGCTTCAAACATTGTCTAAAACCTGACTCGATGCTTCTCATCTTCTACTTTTTAATTGGAGAACAAAAAAAAAGAAAGGTCTTCAAAAAACTGTCATTTATCTTCATTTTCTTTACACAAAACCAGCAGTATCCATTACAAGTTATTCTAATTTATGGACCTGTTGACTGATTGGACAAATACATTTAAAGAATGAAACTGGATGAAAAATATTAACAATTTTTAAAGATGCTGCTGCATCAAGATGCAGCTTTGGATGGATTTAATCACACTAATACTGCTGCAGTACATGAATACAATTAGATTTTAAACTCCTAGTATGAAAAAGTTTAAAGAACAATGATATACTATGAGCTGTAGGGTTCTTACACAATGCAGGTACCAATTCACAATATGTTGAATTTTTTTTTTTTAAGCATTAGAAACACATGCAAATACCACCAGTTGCCTGCTAAAGAAATTCATTAAACTGTTAGAATGGTAGAGTTTGAGCTAAAACTATGAACTGGAGGAAATCTAGCTTTAAGCTGTATAATAGTGATTCTTCACAGTTACAGATCTTGAATCCTAAGGACTTTACAAATTTAGAAAGACATTTAGACATTTTGTGCAAGTTTCACAGAAGAGTTGCTTCATGTGCTGCTGAAGCTTATCAGGAATTGAATAAATATCCAGTTCACTGATAAAATGTTCACAGTAATTACAAACATTGTGTACTGGGGGAGATTGACTGTTTTCAGTTTTGTTTTAAGACATACCAGCACAGCATGAAATATAACTACAATCCTTCCCAACTCCATTAATTTGTTCCCAGAACTGTGATGGTTGATGACCTTCACAGTAGAAAAACAAAGATGCCATACAGTGAGCAGAAAATTACAAGTCACAAAAAACAAACCAAAAATAGTATTAAAGTCTACAGCAATGACCAATGGTATCACTATTACGGAAAAATGAAAACCATCTCAAAAGCAGCTCAAACATCCATACTTAAGTCCTTTCAATTGTTCAGTGCCTAGTCAGGTTTTATACATGCCTTTTAGCGTACAAAGGCTTTTAAGTCAGCAGAACGTATTTATGTAATTCCAAGGTGGTTAAGACACTGGAACAAAATTGTCACTAGCATTTCCTTCCCAGCACTGTATTTTGGAAACAGACTTTAAAGGTGCAAAAAGGAACTCCAAGAGGATGACTGTCAACAGAAATCTACATTTGGACTGCAAAAGTCAACAAGTCTACTCAGAACAATTGCTTCTCTTTAAACCAACATGACACCAGTAAATTCAGTACTGTGGTGGTTTAGCCCCTGCTGGGGTCTGAGACCACGCGGCCGCTGCCCCTCCTCCACAAAGGGAATGAAATACAAAGCCCCAAGACCGAAATAAGGAAAGGTTTAATACAACAGTGCAATAGCAACACAACAAACAACAACAACAATAACAGTAATAGTGATAGCAATGAACAGAGCAAAATAGCTACCAAATACAGCAGTTTGAAGCACGATGTACAAAACCGAGTGCACCGCGCTCCCGCGCCAGGAAAATGTGACCTGCCAGGATGTGACGTCTGCAAGGTATCTGAATAACCCGGCTAGAGCTCCCCCCCTCTGCTGGGGAAACTTAATCCTATCCTGGTTAAACCAGGACAAGTACATAATGCAAAAAAGCAACATCATTTCTAAATCTGAGCTTTTTCGTTAATGACCACACGTGAAAGTGGAATTCTATTAATGTTCTCCAGATCTGACCCAGAGAAGTCAAGGCCATAGACTTGACGGTAGTTGGACTAGATGATCGTTGTAGGTCCCTTCCAACTGAAATATTCTATACTATTCTTTCACTGCCCACATGTTGCATGTGGATCTTCAGAACAGTCAAGGCCAGAGAGACATAAAAAACCCAAAAAACCCCACAACAGTAAGGCTGTATCACTGCTCTAGCTGAAGGATTTAAATGTTCAACACCAACCTCTAAAATTATGAGTTACTCAGTAGAAGCAATCAGTAATCAAGTTTATTGGAGAATTCTTTTCCAGGCTAAGATTTTGTCTTCTTTTGCTCACTATTTCATGAACCTTCCTTGATAAATTAAGTACACAGGAAATGCTGAAGTTTTTGAGGCAATAAAAGGAGATGACATTTTTCTATCAAGGGGTGAACTGTCACAACTGACATATCACCTATGTCAAGAAGGTCCCTGGTTTTATTTAACAAACAAAACCCAATGCTTAACTGTCTCTCAAAAGCAAGTTAAAAGACTGCTTCTGCTGGCAGTCCAAGTCAAAAATTGATTAAAGAGTATTTTATCTCAAAATAAGTTAAAAGTTTCATAAGTCAATTTTACATTGTTTATTTGAACCCTAGAGAGTCACAACGTTAGAATAACGTGCATGAAGAACCAGTTACACATTTCAGTTATCTTGTTTCAGCCTCATTTTTAGCAGTTCAGTAAATACCAACTTACTCCTCCCAAGCCCCACAGGCCAGGCTTGTCAATATCGTAAAGAAATGTCATAATATACAGGACAAAAGTCTGTTTCCAGGGCAAATTTGAAGGTGTTAAAGAAACTGTATAGTACCTTGTGGTGTTTAGACTCAGACACGGAGGAACAGTAGATATAATCTGATATAATCTTCTGCAGGCAAGCATTCAGCCAAGTGTGCAAGACCACTGACTACATAAGGAAGACGAGTTTAAGAGACCTTCTATTGTAAATGGAAGCTTCCTAGAACAATCTGATGGCAGAAAAATCCTAAACCTGTAGATCAGGCAATTGTCCTTGACACGTATGGAAGATTCTAAAGCCTATGCTGCAGCCCCAACTTAAGACAGAGCTAGAAACCTAAAAGCTGCTTATCTTTGTCTTAGAAGAAACCCTCAACATGAAGAGGAAAATACTCAGTATAAAAATTAATCTGAAAGTGTAATTCTATTTAAAATTTATTACACTGATAAACTTTTGGAACTATCAGGCTTCTATGTGTACTTGACTAAGCTGATTAAACACTCAACTTGCAATAACTATAAGCAATTGAAGGATTATACAGGTATCTCAAAAACACTGGATTTATAGCACCTCAACAAAAGATGACCTATTTTATTGTTATCTGTTTGAAAGATAGGAGGCAGACCAGTGCAATATTTCTGGATCGTGAGTTATTTGATACACAGTACTAAATGAACAGTTCTGCATAAGCAAAGATATTCTCTTTAGATGAGACTACCTGAAACTTCATTTCCTTGTTGGTTTGCCATTATGGATCAGACTTCTATGTTAGCATTCCTACAATACATATACTTCAGGACTATTGTCTCAGAGTAAGCTGGTGATGAGCTTTTGAGCATTTTAGGACCATACACTTATTCAAGGTTCTGAACCGACTTTTCTGATTACTCATACACATTTATGCACTATGGCAGCAGATGTCACAGTTGTTCTACAAAACAGGGTAAACAACACTGATGCCAGAAGAAAAAAAAACTAGGGATAACCTGACCTCCCCCGCTATCTTACAAGCACTGAATATGACTGATAGCCTTAAGTCTGCTCACCATATAATTTTCTTGGTTCCTTGCTTTTGGAGCGTGGAGAAAGTTCCAAAGCTCCTCTTTGGCCTGCCTGAACTGCTGAAAATATTTTCAGTGTGAATATGTTCTTCAGAGTAAAGAACAGCATGGGAGCTTACTTACAAAGTAAAGCCCTTCTTATGCCCTCACCTACCCATTTCAAAACAAGATGAGCCCAGCTTCTCCTTTGAGGTCATACTCTGTTATCCTGTGTCCTCAGCACAGATGCCTTTGATGGTAATCAAATATTTGTTGAACATTTTAGAAACAGGTATTTGACTTTATATAAATTCAATTTTCAAAATATTTTCAAAAAATTATTTGACCAATGATGTAGCTAGAGGGAGACAGATCAGCAAATCCGAGTACGAGCATAAGCAAAAAGATAGGGCAATAGCATGCACACTACAAACTCCTACATGACTCCAGTATACCTGCCAGCATTTGCTCTAATCTCCAATTTTCTAGTCTTGGGGAAAAAAGAATTTAAAAAAAGTCTATAAGCAGCTCAATTGTTGATAGAAGACTGTGAGAAACAGTTTTTTAGGACATCTTCCACCAAATAATCAGTGACTAGCTTCTCTTAGACCATCTTTCTAACTCTTGAACCATCCTTCTAACTAGCTGTTGAGGAAAAAAGCATCAAAAACACTGTCAATGAAACTGAAGTAAAAATTAGACTCTGCATATAGCTACTAAGTAGTTCAGCATTATACTGTTACAGGAAGTTCTGGTTCTTAACCAAAATGCCCCAAAATTTCACTTACAGAAGAACATACAGTTCCCTGTATGTAAAACAGATTCTAAAGACATGAAGTAAATTTCTATGTAGGTGAAGTTCAGATTTAACAGCCTCAAGGAGAAATGCTGAGCCCCTTTATATCTGAAAACCATGTGGACATATTAGGTTATTAAAAAGAGATCCCTTTAGTCTTAAGGCTGGTCCAGAAAATATTAATCCAAATAAACAAAAACACACATACTGAAAGTAGATTAAACTGCATGTGCATGCAGATTACTCAATTGTGAATCAGTATTAGCTACTTTCCATTGAAGTTCCTTAAGCCTCAGGAAGTGGGAGCTCTAAATCCTATACAATATCTGAGATAGAAATTCAAACAATCATTATAAAGGGAAGATTAGAGCCAAACTTTATGACACTGGTAAGCCCAAACATTAAGATTAGGCAGTTCAGTAAAACACACTTTTAAGGTTTGAAAGGACATCTGACAACCAGTTTTCAAACAGAAGTTACCTCTAAATAATTCCATTACATTCTTGAATACACCAGGTAGAACAAAACACACCAACCTGTGATTCCTGATTTATGAAGCTTTTATCATACAGATAACAATTTAATTTTATTCTTTGTTTCTTGTAGAATTTTTGAACCTTGCCAGTGTCCTCCTTTTCACTTCATGAACGAGGTGTTTTGTGCCTTTATTTCCAGGTTGGTGGCTTTGGTTTTTTTAAGCCTCCGTAATTTTCCTTTACCTACTACTTTTCAAAACAAGGCAAGTAAACTAGCAAGCATAAAACCAAAGAATTTCAAAGCTCCTCTATCAGTTTGTTTCAATCAAGCAGACTGTTTTAAGATACCTTTTTCTGCCTCCAATGAACAGTGCAAAGAATGAAAAACCAGAGCAGCACACTTTTCTGCAAAAGCAGCAAATGGTGTGGCTGCAAGAAAGAGCATGCCTACATATGCAACAACAGTGAGTTAAGGTGTGACTCTGCAGTACATTGATTTATTGTCTGACCAGGATGTGGCATATTCACACCACCCTGTTTCTAACTGTGCCAAACACTGTCTCTAAGAGTAGCAATAACCAGGTAACAGAGAGCAAATATTACAACAGAGCAATGCTTCCAGGTTCCAGCCACTGCATCTCAGAATTCCTGTGTGCTTGTCCAGGAAGTCACACATGTGACTAAAACCAACTCCAAACACATACAGAATAAGCAGTCTTGAAAACTGAGAAATTAGGCAGTCTTATCTTAACACAAACCCTCTTGTGTATGTGAAACTAAGCACATTGAAAAAAAGAGGTTTTCACTAGATTTTAGTCTGTGAGCATCACAGTGATGACTGAGACTTCACACCTGAAGCCCTATAAAATAGCTAGCAATGAGCTTCAAAATCACTTCCAGAGTGGGGAACAGAAGATGAATCTTTTAAGCTTTCTCCAGAAAACATCTGAAAATTTATCAAGATTCATCAAGAAATGTATCAAGGACACGATAAAACATGCCAGAGGACACCCCTACCACATGTGACACAAAAGCTAAATCACATGCCAAACTTATGAAATCTGGCACTCAAATCTGAGCAAGTTAACATTCATCTCTCTCCCCACCCACCTCTCCAACTATGGGCTGATACTGCAGTGGATTATACAACTCTTTAGAAATAGAATTCTCCTTAAAGCTCTTAGAAAATGGGATGTAAAGCAATAAGTCAAAGGCAGATGCTGTGAACACTCCCCATAACATTCTGATGAGGAATTATGGCACATAAATAATATGCTGTAAATTTTAACCCTAGAATATGTTTTTCCAGTACAGCCAATTTCTAACAAAGGCTCACAGTTCTCAATTCCTCCACATCAGAGGACTTAAAACCGAGAAGTAATGATTTGTCTAGGATCATCCTAAAAAGGTCAGCTAGGGACAGAATTCAAGGTGTGAAACAAATTAAGTAGAACAAATTAACAAACAAAGCTTTTCCAGTACTTGTCTTAACCAACTTCTAAGACATCACTTTTGCCAATATACACATACTGTCAAAAAGCTTCGAGACATACACAGACCTGCAATCCTTTCCACCAGCAAAAAAATTAAAAAAAATTTAAAATGCAGTTTTAGGAGTTTCTCATTAATCTGTTTATCATTAGTGTAATTTATCTGCAAACCTATTGCTGAGCAACATGGAATCATCAGTATATACATACCCAAACTTCAGGTGAAGGAGGAAGTACAGTTTCTTTGCATTCATTCAGCTTGAGTGAAGGCATGATTTTTCATGACTAAATTATCTAATAGTCATTTTTCTGTGGGATGGGAGAGCAATACATTTTGTTTTTTTCCTAAAGTGTTCTGAGGTAAAGTCTTTTGACATGGTCTCAGTCCCTAAAAATTTGCACAAGATTTGTGCACTTAAGAGCTAAATGGGAGGTAATGAAGTGCCACTAAGTTGGAGGTGTTTGTGTTAATGACAGAGAATTGTAACTACTTCTTCAAAGAAAAAAAAAGGTTTCTACCACACTATACCCAATACAAAAGTGTCTGTTTACAGAATCAGAGGTTAATTCTGCTCACACTGTTCTGCATTAGGGAAATGGAAGTGAAGCTACCCAACTACATACCTCCTTATAGTTAACAGGCCTGTTCTTCCCCACTGTAAGTAAAGAGAACCACTTATGAGAGATACTGACACAAGGAACAGACAGACCTCATGCCCTCAACACAAGAGAAACACTTAACAGTATGGGGAAAGTCTGTCACAGGTTAAATGAATATTAACTGAATTAACATGACATCTAAGAAACAAGTGGTCTGGGAATCCAAAGGAAACTGAATTAAAAAAACAAATATACCTGCACACATACATAGGTATGTAAGTTGATCCATCTACCTACCAGTAACTAAATTTTATTGTATGTTAATGGTTTAAATGTACTTCATTTCTACATCCCATACAGTAAAACCTGAATGTTTGAGTACCTTGCCATTAGTGATGTACTTGCAATTAATTTTTAGAAATTTCTCTGTAAATGCTTCCTCCTCTTCAGAGGTGGATGATACCACTCTTGTAGGACGAACACATGCATGTGCTGGTGAAGCAGCCGACTCTTTCCGTTGGACTCCATCTGGATCCTAAAAGGGAATATAAAAAAAGAACTTAGCAACCTGTCTTTTTCAATACCAACTTTAAGAGATCTTCTGTTGTGTAATTTTTGTTCTTTTTCTTTAACATAAAAGCAAATGTAAAAATAGGGTTCCAAACCCACTGCAGTTTAAAGGACTGCTTTGATCTGACAGTCTATATAACTAGTCAACCACAGCTTAACCAGCCCACAATACGAAATGCTAGTGGGCAAAGATATTCAGAATCAACCTGGAAATAAACAAAAAAATGATGATCAGAACTCACAGAAGGAAACCATCCAATATACTGTCACATGCAAAATTTGAGCAGAAAAGATTATTTTCCAACCTTCAACAGAAAAAGGTCCTATTAAATGTCTTCTGTTAGCCTTCCATTATATTATACACTAACTGTGTGTTGGAAGGACCCTCTGAAGGTCAGCTAGTTCAACCCTGTGTTCAAAGCAGGCCTAAGCCTACATTAGATCAGGTTGCTCATGGCCTTTTCAGTTGAGTTTAAGTCTTCAAGGCTGGAGATGCCACAGCCTCTCCAAGAAACCTGCTCCAGTGTTAAACCACCCTCATCATGAAAAACATTTTCCTGTTGTTTAACCAGAACCTCTTGTACAGCAACCTGCAGCTGTTGCTGCCCACCTACGAACCCCTGAAGACCCTGACTACTCTTCTCCCTCTAACCTGTTTATTTAGGTAGTACAACACAGAAGTCATGTTGTTCATTAGTATTTTCTTCTCCAGCCTAAACAAACCCAGGTCCCCCAGCCAATCCTTCCACATCTCTCATGTTTTCATCCCCTGAACAACTCAATGGTCCTCCACAGGGCTCTCTCCAGCATGTCAATCCTTGTCTCTTACTGGAGGTGCCAGAAGTGGACACAACACTGCAAATGGAGGTTCATGAGCCTCCCAGACAGCAGAATAATCACTTTCCTTAACCTGTTGGTACTCTTCTTTTAACTGCCACCTGGCAGGTGATAAGCCTTCACCATCACAAGTGGATGTTGTTCAACATGTCCACCAGGACACTAGCTTCAACCTCTCCTTGGCCCTTAGTATTTTTCTGCAAAACTGCTACGTAGCTAGCCAACCCTCACACAGTACTGCCCCACACATGGGGCTCTTTCTGCCCCAGCAGGTCTTATCTGCTGTTGAACTTCATGAGGTTTCTGCTACTTTGTCTCTCCAAACTCTCGATGTCCCTCTGATGAGAAGCCTTTGTCTTTCCCTCCAATGTACTGCCCACTTTCCCTAATTTTTGCTGCCACCCACCCCCCAGCTTGATGACAGTGCATTCTGGTCTCTGTCCCACCATTCACATCACTGATGGGCAGACTCTAAACAATATTAGCCCCAGTAGGGACCCTCAAGGATGACCAACTGTCCACCACCACAAACAAACAAACGACCACACACAAATGCTGAATTGCTTTGAGCCCAAAGATCCTGACAATTTTTCCAGCCTATCTTGTAGTCCACCCATTCAATTCACATTTCCCCAGTATTGTAACAAGGCTGCTTTGGGACAACATCAAGGCCCTGGATCTAGTGAAGGTAAGTAATATGCACTACTCGTCCCTCCTCTGCTGAGCCAGGCATTCACCACTCTGGCCAGGTATAATACGCCTTTGGTAAATACGCTCTGGCTGTTCCCAACCAGCTTTTTCTTTCACATACCTGGATATAACTTCCAGATTTCTTTCATGATCCTCCTGGGCAGATAACAGGAAGAGTTATCTATCTTGTCTAACAGTACATCCAACAAACTACTGAACATGGAACCCTACCAGGGACAGGACAGATAGTGAAAAATTTTTTTTTCAAATAAAAGCCACAGCTATAGTAGACAAGACTGCGTGAAAGCCTACTTATAGTCACAGCAACCCTGTTTTGGAGCTTAACCAACATTTGAAGACTTCCATTTCGAACAGAATTGCTATTTTTAGTTACTAATAAAAAAGTTAACTTCTACGTTCCCTTTGTTTTTCTGCTTTTCTGTTCAGTTCTGTTCACTAGTACAGATTGCAGCTAAATGCCTTTAATCATATCCAGGAACATTATGCACAATTGTTTTCAGCTCATCATCTCTCTGGCCTTCAGCCTTTGCCTTCATCTTTCAATTTTACTTACAAAGCAAACAAAACTTCTAGAACACTTAACTGAATTTTGCTTAAAAAGCTAATGAAGATATAATTAAAAAGTTAACTTCCTGGAGATGAGTTCTCCTTCTATATATGCTTTTCTCCTAAAACATATGTGGTCAACCTTTGTGACGCATGTAACTTAGCAAATGGCTACAAGAGTTCCATAAGCCAGCTGTTTCTCATTCATATTGCCATGTGACATGGAAGCAGGACTAATAATGGTGGCAGACTTTCAAATTTAATAACAACACCCTTGTCACTACATATTATTTTGAAGTGGATTTTAAGTTTTATAGGTAGTAAAGCTTATTGGATCTTCTCAAATATGTGCATCACTGCTGAATAAAGAAACCCTTCACAAAACCCAGCAGCATAAGAAAGGCTTAAAAAAACTAAACTGAGTTCTTACATATACACTGACACTAGCAAACTTACTGAAATACACACTGAAGTCTTAGCTTAAGTGTAGCAACTTAAACTTAACAGGGTTATGTGGGTCCTACATTAGCCACGTGCTGGTTTGTATTTAGCCACATGGTTGTGTGAAGCTACTCCGATGTTTGATAAAACAGAAACAAAAGAACACAGCATATCATAGTTTATATTTTGCCTTAACAGAGGTTCAGATGTTGCTTAGTCATCTTATTCAATTTCTAGCAAGAACTCATTGATTTCAGTGACCACAGCACAGAGAGCAGACCCCTTTACATTATACATGCAGAGTAACATATCCTCTTTATCTTGAAATGTGCTTAAATTTAAACTGCAAATCTGGAGTCAAAAAATCAAAGAAGAGTCAAAGACAACAGACATCAATACAGAGCATTAGAGAACGTATGCTAGTATTTCTCTCATTCATAAGAATAGCAATCAGCAAAGAGATAAAAGAGTAACATGGAAAAGAGGTGCTATGATGAAGAACAAAACCCTCCAGCCTTAACTGCTCAAATAGAAGTTGAGTGCTTTTTGTGTTGCTGGAGAGACTGTTTGCAAACAAAACCAAACACACACACAGTCCACACTGACAAGTACGAATGACTTCTGTTCTTTGCTTTCTTTTGACAATCTAGGAACATCCCTTCCTTCCTTACATGTACTTCAAATGTACCTCAGAAATTGAAACTTTCATAAAGTACTCTATGTTGTCACATTGCTCATTTGTTTGACGTTCCCCGAAGCATTTAAGAACTGCTTGTAGCAATCCAAGACATAATGAGATGCGCAAAATAGTTCTGCAACAATAAAGTGTCAGTTAAATGAAATTTAACAAATTGTTGCTAACATTGAACTGCACTCACTAAACAAAATGTTTTGCATAAGAGGATTTTAACTGTTTTTTAAACTACTGAAGTATTTTAATCTACTTTCTTCTACACTTTCAAGATTTTATCTCTGCTATGTGTATATAGTCAATAAAAGTGTTTCCAATAAATTACAGGTTTGGTTACACTAGTCAGCTTCCTTATCTACTATATGCAACCAAACATACACAAAATAATCCACAAAAGCAAGAATAAGGTGGTTTTCTGATATGGGATCTAGTGCATTGTAGGAAGAGCTCTGATTATCCCTTGAGTAACTTCTTACAACATATATGGGTAGGCCTATTCTAGCATTTACAGTCATTCTGAGACCAATACAAAACAACATTTTCTTGCAGGCTAGTCTATTACTGCGCTACACCATCTTCAGTTTGCCATAAAACAAAGGATATTATTTAGCACAGATGACAGCAGACATCTCACAAGAACAGGCATGCTAGGTCAGAATAAAGGTATAACAGCAAAACCAAATAGTAATTTTCAGAAGGGCATAACAGTCTTTGTAATGGAGCTTGGGAACCTATTCAGCAACAAAGCAATACCTTTACATTTAAACTTCTCTGGACCAAGACATGCAAGCAAATAAATAAATGCATGCCTAAAGTCTCAAACCTTCCTAAACTTTGAGCACACAGAATCCCAGAGTAGACATTTGACAGCTTGACAGAGCACTATTAAGAAGCACTATCAAGAAAAGTTGTTGTCCGAGAGAAAAGACAACAATAACTGGGAAAAGAATAGTAGTGACATATTAAGAAACATCTGAATAAGGTCATAATTGCGTAAATTGCAGAGAAGCTCAGGTTCCAATACTGCGTCTTGCTGGTTGGAGCTCTCTGCATGGAATTCTGTTCACAGCAAACCAGTGCTCCTGGGAAGACATGCTTTTACAAAGCCAGCTCCTAGCCAAAAACTGACATTTGAGCTGATTACACAGCAGCTTTGATGGTCAATTTCAGTATTTGAAAGTCTACAAAGGTAGAACTATGAGCAGAAGTCAGCTATAATCAACTCTGTATTAACCCTTCACTGAAACAGACTTTATTTCTTTGTTTGCTAAATAAAAACTAGAGAACCTCCTCCCCACACCTCTACAGGGAGCAGGGGGAGCCCCTAGCTTTTAGATACTTGAGTATTCTTGCCAATGTATTATTGCTACAAAAGCTATCAATAAGATTAGAGACAAATGTTTAACTAGTTCTGAAAGGTAACAAATAAAGAAATACAACAGGAACTAGTAATTAAGATTACAGTGTGCCAGGATAGTATTTTACTATAAATAACTTGCCTTCAAATCACTTTTCACACAGAAACCTGTCATTTACAAAGACTAAAAGCTTGTATTTACTTTTAAAAAGGTACTGTTTTACTTTTCAAGTCCAAGAGTTGTAAAGTACTTTCTTGCCAAAAGGACAGGATTGTTTAAGAAGAGAGCATAGCATCTGTAACATCTTGCAAGGGAAAATGAATTTCAAGGACAACAGGTATACCTACATTTACTGTAGCCTTGTCAAGCTCTGCTTCGGAAGATGTAGGTGATAAGGGACTTATAGGACTTAGAGAGGGGGAGCTCTCCACACTAGAAATGTAGTCTGGGTCAGGAACATACAAAATCTATAAAGAAGATATAATGTAGTTAGAAGTTATGCTTTCAGGTTTACTTTGATTTCCCATGCTTTCAGGTATATTTGCTATGCTTTCTCAAAGTAAGCTATACAAAATCACTCCTGCTCCCCCTAATTTTAACAGAAATGGGGAGTTGGAATAAATAACACCACACAAGGTACTTCTTCACTTTAGCTTTTAAAGTTTTTACATGCTATCTTGAGGTAAGATTGATTTTTAGTCATAGTAATTGAGGAAAAAGATCAGATGAAAAGCATTAGAAGTATTCAGCATGCCAGGAACACCCAATACAGTGTCCAAGGAAGACCTGCCCAATTATTTATCTTGCTATTACTCTACTATTTGAGCAACCAAGAAATAGGCTGGGGAACAAGTTCCTAGACATAGCTCTTGGCACAAAAATTGAGGGTAGGGAAGGGAAGAAAAGGTCTTGGGGCATACATGTTTAAGTGTAAAAAAAAAAAACCCACCCAAAAATCAACTGAAGTTACTCAGTCCTTAAATACATTATTTTGGCCATGGTAGGTATTCAAGCTACCTAGCCACAATCAAATAAACACAGGATTTTTTCAAACAGAGGGCTAATACCAAATGGCCAATGGTTAATACCATAGCTGACCTATCACTTGTTTCCAGGCCTAACTGTCAAAGAGAAGTGAAAAGTGAAGGCAAAAAAAACCAGAAAGAAAAAGATGTAAGCAATAGTGACCTATAAGAAGTGAATGGTAGTTCATATACTGCTGCTAAAGCCAGCGAGTTTTCACAGTGGAATAGAAACATTATTCAATTTATTAAAATAGAATTGCAGGCAGTAATATAGTCAGGAATGTTGTTTGTAAGCTGCACCCTGAACTTGTCTTCCGAGCTAGAGTTGGTAAACAGCCTGCTATATTTGCAAAGTAACAATTTATCTTATACCCAAGTGTTATTATACCATTAAGTATATTTAGTTTTAGAAGTCCTCTGATCTTATTTAAGAGAGACAGGTAGCTTCATTACATGTTCCCTTTTCAGGCAGTTAAATTAACAGGCACAAGGAATTAACAAACTAGAGAAAAATGAAACACTCTTTTACAAAGCCTATAGGAAAACCAGTAAGAGAAGTACTTTAACACTTTCTCTGGTAGAGAAGAGAAACATAGGGAAAAAGGTCTTTGCTAGATTAGTAATATATATAGTGCAATAGTACCTGTCCAGGAACGACTGCTCTGGAGAAAAGCTTATTTAATTGAACCAGTTCATTGGGTGTTGTATCAAATTTCAAGGCAATACTGTTTAAAGTATCTCTTGATTCCACCTGTATCAATTGGGAAAAAAAGAAAAACAAACCTGTAAGCAGTTAGTTCAAATAGTGGCTTACAAATTTTATCACTTGTAGATTTACTGAGATTTTGATGAACTTTTAAGTCTTCATATCTTATGATTGCCCACGCCACCCCCACCCCCCAACAGAAAAAACATACCTACCCCCTAAATATTACTCTACTGCAACCCCATACAAGGACATTTGCCTCCCCCCAGTTTTCAGGTGGCCAGAAGCGTCAGTCACACACTCTTGAGCTGTAGGCTCAGCTATTGCACCAGAACTTCCGATTCACTGCCAGGTACCACTGGACCAATACACAATTGACTGGTTTCACAGAACCCTTCAATCTCCCTTTTCATCACCTCTTCTCTGTTCTTCATTTATGGAAAAGCTGAAGCAATCTCTACAAACACAAACACACTCTCTTCCCATTGAAATAAACTTCTGTTAACCTGACTTTCAAGTAAAATCCATCACCAAGATAAAAAGCAAACTCAGAATCACAGAAAAACTGCTGAAACAAAAACAGGTCAACCAATATGACAGCAGATGGAGCATAAGCATTTTGAGTAGGTGATTCCTGAGTAAGGAAAGGATTTTTTTCATCTCTTTTCACCCCCATCTCCCAAAATGTATTCAATATGAACCAGCAGAAGAAAGCAAAAGAAAAAAGTTTTATTCAGAGAGTATTTCAGAATAAAGAATTCACAGCAAGCATTTAAGAATGGTGCAGATGATATGACAAAGGAGCATACAACCAAAACAAGTTTATTACATAATGGCACAGGGTTTCATAAACCCTGAACCAGGAAAAATAAATCTCAGCAGTTAAGAGAAGATGTAGCTTTGTGTATATTGCTTGTGTTGCTAAACATGGAGCACAGCTAGAAAAAAAAAAATCCACTGACTCCTGTTTTAAGTATCTTCTCATTTGTCCCTCAATACATCTGCAGAAGTTATATACCTTCTGCTCTATAGAAATAGTAAGTATTACACTAATTATTCACAGGTTATTTTTCTTCTATTTTTAGGCTTTTCACTTAACTAACTTTTTTTGACAATTACAGAAAAGAATGCTTTCTCTTTTAAATTCCCTTCTCTTTACTTAATTTTCAAGGGAAAAGTAGAGAATGCAGGAAAAAGTGAAAGACAAAAACACATTTTTCTTCATAGTGTATGTTCCTCATGCAACTGTTTTGAGAAAGCCAGTGGTTATCATTAGCTGACTTTGCATACCCACTAGGTATCTTCTGGTCTTCACTCACCTCCTTAAAAATGTGGAAGCACAATGTCTTGCATGCCTTGTCAACTGTTGCTAGACTTAAACATAGATACCCTTTACTTCTGCTTGAACAATTGAACTGGGGCAGAAAAAAAAATGAGTGTAGGGAAGGGAAGGAAAGGCCTCAGACCATACATGTTTGAATAGCTTTTGGTACTGCTTGCTTTGAGAGCAAACCTTGATCTTACACAGTTGGAAAGAAAAAAAGCAGTGTTCGGAACCAAAAGACTAAAACACTATTTCCATAACTGCACCGCAGTGTAGTTAAGTAAAAAAACATATATTGGGCTAGCTTGCTTCCAGCCATACTATATTGTGGACTGTTCCAGTTGAATTAGTATATTCTATACAACTAATAAAGATTATGTTTTGCTGTCAGTATAATGTAACAAGGCACATTCATCATTCACAGAAGCAGCAAACATTTTGCTAGAGTAGAAGAAAATATATCTATAGGTTATAGTGATAATTAATACTGGGTGATTAAGTAGTATTTTAATATATTTTGTTTGCATGACAAAAATAGCTGGCAAGCAGAGTTTCTATTGGCTGCAAAGCAGAAGTAGTATATAAAAAGTTAAACAATTGCTCCTCAAAATGCATTCCCACTTAAACATTCCAGAACTTAATAATGAACAGAACATTAATCCCAAAAGAATTTAGGAAAATATATGCTTTCTCTTTATTAACTTTTTTTAAAGCTATGTCATGTTAGGGAACACATGTTCACAGTACAGGAATAACAAAGTATAACTGACAGATATAAAGCAGCAAACTATATCCTTTAAATAGAGAAGTGGGTTGTCCTGCAAGAAAAAATGCTACAAATATAAATGTAATTTGAAGGCTGTTATAGTTCAACAGATAAAAACAGAGGGCAGTTTGGGATATTAACATAATTAATGTTCACAAGAAAGAGCTAAAGAATTTCCTTTCATACAGAATTAACATTATGTAAAGGTGCATTTATCAGTCTAGATTCACTAAAGAAAAAAAAAGATAGGTATTGCCAAAGAAACGGCAATAAGCTTTTTTAGATAAATTTTAATTCTATTACGACAATTCCTTATACAGGAAGCCATTAAGCTAAACAAAGCAGCAAACATCTCTCTCTATTAGTATCTCAGGTATGAAAGACTGTATTGTAGTACCTCTTAGCAATTCAGTACTGTACGATCACATAGAAATGCAAGAAATATGAATATTCTCATACACCACTTTTAATTGGTACTAAAGCAGAAATCAAAACAGGACCCTAACCTGACCAGAAACGTACTACTTGTTCCACAAATGGTATCAAAACTGACAACCAAATCAAGGAACAGTAGTGTTTCTATCAGAAGCCCTACGTAATACAGAAGGTTTGCTGAAACAAACTCTAAAGTGAGATTCAAAAGTTTGCTCTCACATAAGTGTTGGAGGACAACAGTTAGCTGCTCGGTAGATATTCCTTCGGTGTCACTTAATGACTGAAATATTTGAGATTTTAGACTAAGTTATGATAGGAGATAAAATTAACTAACTAAAAGTATTCAATTAAAACCCACAAAACTTAAGCCCTTTAAGAGTGCATTTACTCTTTCCAGCTTTCAGAAATAAAAACATCTGGTAAGATTTCTCGGCAACTAAAGGGTTTATCTCACAAACCATGAACACATGAATGGCAAATGTAAGCTTCCTTTTCTTATTTGGCTGTAAAGTTTGCACAGGTGAATCCCTACATGGGATTTCAGAGACCAGTACTAATACCTTCTTAAAACAAAGAAACTCTTCCTGTAATAAAGACTGTGTGAAGTATCTCCCTATATTCAAAGGCCTATTCTCCAATTCTCAGGCTTTCCACTACTTAAAAAAATGGAATCTAAACAGCCAAAAGATGAAAGAATAAACTATGCTTTTCCACAAAGTTAAGAAATAAAAAATTCAAAATGCACCACCACATACCACAGCTGCCGCCAAGTTTTTCCAATCATTTTTTTCCCCCAATCAATTCAATACTGGAAGAGAGAGCAAAAAGTAACTCCTCCTCTCCCAGAAAACAAACTTTCTATGTATTATGCATGTAGCTATTTAAATGCTATTCTGAATTTTAAGAATTTTATATAAATGTTTGGATATTAAAGTAATATGCTGAATTTTCATGGGAAAATTTCCCCTCTTGAGAAGACAGTGGGATGATGAACAGTGATTGCATTGTTTCGTGATTTTAACAGAATGGCAAGATTTGTTCCAATACAAGCAAGCCTCTGAAAAACAATCACCAGAGATGAAAACACTATGTTATTCCCTGAAACAATACAAAATGGACTTGAGCAAGCCAGCTGGTGCCTTGAAGTGGTTCAATACATATCATGCATTGCCTTTGCTTCCTTCAGGATACTGTCTTGAGTCTAAAGATTGAAAGATACTGATTAATGAAAATGTAAAAAGAAAACAAGAATTACTTACTCAGGACCATGTTAAACTTAACACACACAAACTCTGCTTTGTACAATAACTTCTGTTGAAAGAAAGCTTCCAAAATATAAGTTTTCCTATACCCATTAGCAAGAGCTTCTAGTCATCAACTCTCTTATGCAAAGACACAGAAGACCTTATTATGTAGCTACTTCTACCTTATATAGTCACTTACGTATGTATACAACTAAGTCTAAAGTTGTTAATTAAAAATCATTTTACAGATATGACCAGATACAGAAAGAGCCACTTAAGAGCCACACCTTCCATCTTCTTTTTCCAATAAAATCCCAAATCAAACACTCTCTTCAAATCATTGTGTCCCCATTTGAGCAGAGGTACATCCCATTACCCCTTTTCCATTTACTACAGAGCACTACTTATATACCCATGGTTGCCAGGTGTGCTTGTGCGCACTAGTAGACAGATAGCTTCAGAGTCACTGACTACAGTTCAAATTGCCTTCACTTCTGTCAGATTAGCAGGTGGCAAAGTTATTGAAAAACCTTATCTAAAACCAAATTATCTACTGATATTTTAATGAACTTCACTGTCATTGCATCTCAACAACTGGAGTTCACTCATTCTTCCATTAAAAATTACACATTGAATACATATGAATCAGAGTGCACAAAGAATTATTTAATTATTTTTGAAATTATTTCAAGACTAAAGCCAGAAAACAACAATAGTTTAAAAGGAACTAACAAAATTAAAGAGATGGGAAGACTAGAAGGAGGGGTGAGGACTAGGGGGAGAAGAGGACACAACAACTTTGGCATTGTACCCAAGCCTTTAGAAATACCAGATTATGACTACATTAACTAATTCTTAATAGGCCTAAATTCTGTAATATGTGATATCAGGAAAATGGAACTTGTAAATAACACCAAAGCAACTTCAAAAATAAATTTTAAAATTAGGTAAAAGATACAACAGATAAAGTAATATGTCATCATTGTGATCCGTATTTTCTAGATTCCCCAAAACTGCAAGAAAGGCTATGACAGTGGAAAAGTGACAGTCAGACAAGAACACAATCCTTGGCTTTGAAATGCCAGCACCAAGAAAAAAAGTAAAAACTCCTAAGCGTGTAGTAGTCTAAACAGCATGTAAAGGCTTATAATGACAATAAAACTAGCTGCACCAGAAGAACAAACCTTTAGTGCGCTCTATCCAAGTTACCCTAGGATTGAAAGCAAAATCCACCATTACTCTAGAGCGATATTAGCAGATACTCACCATTTATCTACTCTCAAAAGAAACATGTTCAGGAAGTCATTATAACAAGAAATTCCAAGTATTTATGTGGGTTCAAAGTCTAGCAAACTTTCACCTGTTTGATGGTCACCACAAATACACCTGCCACCCACACCCCTTGAGCTAAGAAAGAATAAAAACTCCTTGTTTTACCTTAAATAGCTGACTTCAGAAGCCCCTATAGTTTTGTTCTAAGTATATACATCTAACTAGTTTCTAACTAAAACAAAAGATGACTCCAGACCCAGTTTCTGGATGTTGGACTTACCACTAAATAACCAGGAAAAAAAAAAAATCATCACATGCAGGAAGACTGGTAGTTCAACACTACCAGTCTTAAGACTCTGGTCTACTATAGGCTTCTGTGACCTTCATTAATTGATATCAGGCTCTTTTCATGATCTGGACAACATACTCTGTGTATTAGGTGCTTATCTGCTATTTCAGTAGAAGAGCATTGTCTTCCATCCCCAGAAAGTTAAAGGGGATGGAATGGGGCAGGGGAAGGAAAGTCTCACATAGAGGCCTCCAACACTGATAAGCCACATCACTGTCCTCCAGTGCTCACTTGTAATTTAACAAAAAGTGCTTTTCTTGTGTAGTCTATTGCACTTGAGAAAAGACTATCTGTAAATAGCCACAATTATTTCCTGTTTCTCCTCAAAAGGAAGAGGGGTTAGAAGGCTTTTGCTGAAGTCATGCCACTGCTAGCATGTTATTATCATTGGCAATCAGTGGCCAACACTGTCTGCTTATGCTCCTTTGTTTATCTGTAGCTGGTTCTTCTAACACCTGTAGGCAGACACTGGTTGTGTTTGTACAACATGTAACACAGAAGACTTCTAACGCAATGTTAATATAATGAAGTCAAACTAGCAACATAAAAATGCCATTTTCACAACACAAAAAGGATTAAAAAAATGTTCTAGCTAGTGATAATAATTCACCTAAACTATTTGCTCTGTTGGTCCTTAGAGCTTGTTCAACATGCATCAGCTGTGGGCAGAAGGAGAAAACAGTTGGCTCGGAGCACCAGCTGCAAATTCTGAAATAATAGATAATATCAACTTGCATCAAATCTATTGACTGACATTCAGAAAAGGAGAAACTATATTAACTTTAAAATATCTGTTCACTCCCTAAGTAATAACAGCAAAAATAAACCAGAGTTTTCTGTATCCTTTAGAGGCAGCTTAGGACTTGCTTCCTTCCCTTCATACCGCATCTGTTGACATCTTTCGCTGGTGCTACATACAGAACAGCAGTTCCAAGTTTTTATGCTTTGGGGATTTTACATTAAAATCTTTAACATTAACTGCTTTTTGGCTTTAGTTTTCAAGAAAAATATATTTTATTGTTTATTTGTCCTCAAAGTAATGACCTTTTTTAAAAAAATTCTGGTGGGAAGTATATTTCACCTTAAAAACCTATAGTTTGCATCAGTGAGATTCCAAACTTCTGTACTACAAATAAGCCCTTCCCTCCTAAAATCATGTAGCCACTGGAAAAACTAACACATTAAGTTATTATTTAAAAAAAAAAACAAACCACAAAGAAAAAACCCACTAACTTTACTACAAGACTCAGTGGGGCAGGAAGGCTGGTTTCTGCCTTAGTCATTCTACTACTTCTCAAAGCAGCAACACATGCAGACATATAAACGTGTGTGCTGTTGCTTTGAGAGGTAATAGAATGAAAGCAGAAATGAGATATAATTTCATCTCTCCACATGAAATAAAGTCATAAATAACACAGTAGCAAATTATCACAATAGTTACCAGACCTCTCTTATACATATAGTGAACCTTGGTTCCTAAAGGTTAGATCTGTGCATTTTATTAAAACATATACACATGACACAGAACCAAAAGCTCTGAAAACTTGATGTTACTCAAGCACTTCACAAGTGAAATGTACAGCAAGACCAGACAGAATATAGCATTTGTGAAGCTGAAACGCATGTTCCGTACATGCAACAGGCTCCTTTAGAGACTGGACTAAGTTTAAAGACAAAAAGTCTTTGATTCTTGTGAATCGTCTTTTGACTCACAAGGAAGTGACGCATACTTCAGTATGTATTAAGAAAGTTATTTTTGCAAATAAAGCTCCACCTACTGGAACACAAAAACCTGCAGAAGTACATGACAACTTGACACATACTAATTTTAAAAAGGAAAGCTTGGTGCTTTAGCTTTGCCTGAAATCTTATATAGCAAGGTAAATGCATGCACATGGTGCCAAGAGACAAGGGATTTACTGACTGCAGAGGAACCCCAGTTTTACAGATTTACACCTGAGCATTTTTTCCAATTGTTTCAGACAAAGTAGAGGTAATGTAATAGAAATAACAGACATATTTACTTTATCATTCTTCAGCTGATAGAACTTAAGCAGCAGAAATTTCTTTTTCGATTTTCAACTTCAAGGAAGTCTTTAGTATAGGCTACAATTATATTCAAATTCCTAATATAAGCCACACTAATGAAGTGCTTCTCACTCCAATCCACACATCCTCTGTCTCTCTCCAGATGACTACCACAGCCTTCTCAGTAGTTAAGCCGTATCACAGCTTGACTTAATGTAACATTAAGAGTTACGTCTCCCCCATATCTCTTATTCTTGGAATAAGAGAACACCAAGAGGTCAAGTAAAGACTTTTTATAAAGAAGTTCTCATCTTTAATCATGTCTACCTTCAAAAGCACTCAAAGATAACTGTGACAGACTTCCCCTATTTTAATGTTAACCCTATAAACATTATTTATAGTCTTAATTATATTTCCAGTATGTAACACAAGACAGATACTTCTCACTTCAGTTTCCCTTAGTAACCACAAATGTGAAAAGCTGACTGCAGCACAGTTTGAGGGTCATTTCAAGAACAGAACAGGCAGAGAAAGGCTCCATTTTCAGACAGTGCTGCGGAAACAGATCCATACAGTAAAAGGTATAGAGATCTATGAAAATTATTAGGAGAATGCCAGAAGGTCAGTATCAAGATATAGCTTCCTCCCCCCCACCTCCACTTCATTCTGATAGTTCTCCTGATTTCAACAGTTTATTAATAATGCTGAAAGCAGGGAACTTGCACAGGATTTTATAATTAATCTTATTTACCATTTCTTAGTTACCTGAAAGTGAACCAGTCAGATTGATTAGTTTGGGGATTTTTTAAGGAAAAAAAAGTAAACAAAAAAAAATCATTAAAAAAGCAAGTACTACTAGCTAATTCCTGATTTAATTCCTGTCAAAATAAGCTATCAGATACACAGAATTCTTAGATTAAAGGTAATGCACATTATTGTTTTGCTTATATTTTATGGAACTTTAAGTCTGCACTTGCTATGCAATGACATTCTAACAATAAAACAGTAACTTACAGAATATTCAATAGTCCCTTTAGGCTTTTGAAAAGACATTCGTCGCCCATCTTTCTTGTCTGGGGTCTTCTTCTGGCCAGTGTCTGAAAAAAATTGAGGCAACGTGCGTGTTAAATTCATTTTCCTCTCTCAGTACTGTCACAGGCTGCTGACTACAGCCCTGTGGGCAGACATCTAATTCACCAGTTACAGCTTGCTCCCGGTGACTCTAACAAACAACCGGCTGCTAGAACAGGGACTTCATTCCTCTGCAATGCTTTAAGAATTTGACCAATATAAACCACTGATAACTGGCAATCAGCTAACTGCATAAGTAATTGCTGCTATCCAGGAAGCTATTAATGAAGGGAGACTAAGGAGGAGATGGACCCCATCGGGCAAGCAACATTTCTGGTACTACTGTATTTAATTGGTTTTATATTGTACCCAGTCTGCTTTCATCTAGAGGGGAGATGATCTAGAGCTCCTGTGTGTTCAGTTTAATCAGTTGGGGGTTTTTGTCACTGTTTGATAAGTATGTAGTATTTAAAGCTTTTTTATAAAACAAAGAGCATTAGTGTTTAACTGCACAATTATCCTGTCTGTAGCAAACACACACAACCTGTACATAAATAATAAAGATTCTAAATAACACAAGAACTGTTCTTTTTATTGGGGCATTTTATTTTGAAGACCTCCATCTCATAGACCAAATTGAGAACAATTTGTACCTGAAATATATTTTATTTTTATACTAACTGGCTCGACAGTTATGATAAACACAATGAAACAGTGTACTTACACAATTCAACAGAAAGCATTTAATTCTACATCTCTAGAGAAGTGGTTTAACATATCCATTTATACACACATATACACTTTGAGATTAATTTCTTAAGAAGTTAGGTCTCTGTCACAAGTCCTCCACCTTCAACAGTTAAATATCTGCTATTAAGGAACCCAAAATACTTACGTGAACGAGATATGTTAAGTTTCCATGCTACAATGGGATTAGTTATACCTCCATTTTGATACATTCAAATTTCTGTTACCATAACTGAATATATTTAGTCAAATATTTCAAACCAAACTGAATAGAAGATACAAATGTTACAAAATACATTCTTTTAAAATATTTCAGCATGGCTAGATTGAGAATAGAAAACATACTGTATGTCTATTTAAGCCTCACCTGAGGTACTAAGGAAACTTGCTATAAATTGACAGCAACTTCTGTGCATTTTTTTTTTTTAAGTTATCCTGACTGCAACACTGGAAGAGAGACTAGACAAATACTTGCATGAAATTCATATACCCCCTCCCAAACTTTTACAAGGAGAGTAGAAACTATCAAGATATGAGAAGGAAAAAAAAAACCCCAACACTGCAATGCAAATTTCACAGGAAGTTCTGCAGTGCCAAAAAAACCCCAAAAGAAACAAAATACAAAAAAAACAAAACCAAAAACCTCAGCAAATATCTTACATTTGCTATATAAGGCAAGCTGCAGAAGACAATAAAAATGATTTCTAGCAGATTCAACATGAGTACTCTCCTGGGGTATTCTTTACATAATAAGGAAATAAACACTGGACTAATTTTACTTCTTTTACATATTGAAAAAAATCTGAGGGAGAATGTTCCCACACCTACAAGATAAAAATTGATCTGTAGATGGTATTAATTATGTAAGTTTTTACAGCTATGAATGACAGTCAAGACTTTAAACCTACTTTTAAAAACTGTACATAAATTTGAAAATCTAGACACTGTAATTCTGCATCCTGCTACCTTCCCTTATTTACTAATTGCAGCTTTTTAAAAGAAACCTTTATTTCTGATTATAGTAATAATTGTTAAAGTCACTACACAAGTGTCTCTAGGGGAAATTAAGCCAACTCAGTAATGAATAAAATACACTTGAAGTTTGTGTGCAGACTTAACAGTCAGCAACATTCCCTCTTCCAGGTCAAATATTTTGTTACCAAAGTTCCTACCTGACCTTGCAACACAACAGGTACCTCCTCAGCAAGCTACTGAAAAACTGAAACAGCTGCTTGCCTGTAGCTGTTCCAAATTTTTCAGCCCATATCAAAGCTTTGCCAGTAGCCTAATCATTTTCCTTTCAACAACAGTCTGGTTCAAATAAGCCTAAGCAAAAGTCAAAGGATGCAGCTGAAGACAGACTGATCCCATCCAGGATCCCATACATGCCTTAATCTATACATGAAGCACCCCTACTGTACAACAAGCATCTTCTTCCCCTGCTCCCCTCCCCATTAGATAGACAGAAAGAAGCTCCATACTACAAAGGTATATACACACTTCATTTGTATATAGCCCAGTGTTGTTTGTTTTTTTTCATAACCCAAAGTTTCCTTTTTATTTTTACTGGTTCACGTGTGTCTAAAGGTTTGCAATTAAGAGGTCAAGGTAACTTGTTATCTTCTCCCTCTCCAGTAACTGAACAGTAGAATAAAGTCTTGCACAAATAACCACTTCTGTTCCTTATGCCAGAAATAAACAAAGAAAGTTATTTGTTCTTCAGGACAGAAGGGGCTGCTGCTTTACTCTTCAGAGCACTCTGATAACTTCAGGAAAGTAAGAGCAACCAGGAGAAAGGGGTGAGGAAGGAAGGTCCCTGTTGAAGGCACCTTGGAGAGAAGCAGATGCCAGCAGAACGCCTATCACAAATTCCCCAGGAGCTTATACTCTGCAGTTTTTCACTTTTTTTTTTAATGTCATCCCCTCCCATACCTAAGACAGTAATTCCTACCCTTCCCATCAGTGCCCACTTTCATTCCTTCCCTCTGTGATAGCACTATATGGATACAGGATTCAAGTGCTTCATAACCTGCTGTGACCTAAGTCTCCCAAGGCAAGAAGAGATGGAGGCAGGCAGCGCTGAGCCATGCATGCGCTGACCACCCAGCTGGCCAAGCACTGGGCACAGCTGTCACACACCACACCTCCGCCCACAGCCCCAGTGCTTGAGTTCTCTCTTCACACAGAACCCGGCCATTTCACCCAATGATCAGAAACAAAACTAGGAGGTATTTCAATTGTGAAAATACGTCAGAGTAGCAGAGACATGAATTCAACCTCCCTGATAGCATACTACAAAGCCTCCAACTATCTCTCGCTGAATGAGCAGGGTATTTATTTTTGAGAGGAAAGTTAAGTGCATCTTTTAGCCATCCTTGTGCCTCTGGTATTCTAGGCAGCATGCGAAGTGGAAACAACTGTCAGAATAGGATGCAGTAGTCTGAGAAGACCTCAGCACCAATGAGCACTGGTCTTGCCCTTTCATTTTACTTATTTCCCCGGTAACTGTTGCACATGAGCTCATCTTGTTAGGTTACACACAATCACTACCTCATCTGCCAGCAGTAAACCAGTGAGACTACAGAAGGCTGATGTTCACAGACCACAGGTGTAAGAAAAGCCTGACACCACTGACTACGCTGTACACAACCTCAACAGTCAACATGAACTTGTTTAACAAGGGGATCTGTGGTGCTAGGTTATCAGATCTCTAGCCATGCTGTTTTAGACAGAAACAAGACCAGACCTATTGTAACATCAGGAGTTGATGCTTTAATTCTGAACTACCATTTCACAGGAGTGGGCCTCCACAACAGCTTGAAACACTGAAGTGAAAAAAGTACACGTCAGATCCACAAGTGACAAGAAAATATTTCAACTGTCTAGTATTTAAGACTAGAACTAGAAAGATGCAGAAGGCAGTGTTCAACATTACACCAGACCAATATTCAGTCTGAATGCAGGCATACAGAAATTTAAGATTAAATGACTGAAGCATAAGAATGGTTACATATGATCATCAACATAACCAGAAAGAAGGAATTACCGTTCCAACATATTTATACAAGATAAGAAAAGGGTTTTTAGGAACATTATGTTTTCAATGTTTTAGGAACATACGGTTTTCAATGAGGCAGCTTTGACCTTAAAATATGTAATAGGCAGTGGCATTATTCAACTGAAATTTGAAGACAACTGAAGTTAAATTCCAACACTTATGGGGGGGTTCTACTAACTGCCTCTGTATGGCCCTGTGCCACTGAATTTTGGTTGACTGAAAAATATTCCTGTGGCACTGCTAGTTCCAACTGACATGACAAGAGTGACATTTCCTATTTCTTAGTATGCCACCTGAGCCGAATTGTAGACCTTCAATCTTCTGGTTGTTGATGCTTCTAGCATATCCTTTGGACTTCTAGCCATAGGAGCTGGTAAAGAGAATGCAAGATTTGTACTGTGAAGTAACAATGCAAAGAACTGTTCAGGAGTATCTTCAAGCTCTGCAGAGAGTAAAATGCATTAAATTTTCCTTTACCCTACTATTTTTCTGCATGATAAGCTTAAATTTCAAATAACTTGCAATCTTTCTCAGCTGCTGATCTTCCATTCATTTCAATGTTAACAGAAATTATAAAAATAACTTTTTCCAGAGGAATAGATTGATAAACAAACAAGTATCCTCTGAGATAAAGCATGTAAACTGGACAAGTCCACAATTAATGCAAATTGTTTACAGTTAAGCTTATTATGGTGAAGATGATGAGAAAAAGGTGATTTATCTCCCCTCCTCCCCCAAATGAGAACTGCAAGTTATGCATTAGATTTACATGTGTTTAAGAAAAAGGCAGAGGCGGCAACCTTGTTAAATGCTTGTCTAGGACACAATTTTTCACAAGATCTTAAACAAGTCATGCAGCACATATGGAGTAAAAACTGAATCACAAGAAAGTAGGAAAGAAAAGTAGTCTTTGAAATATTCTTAAATACATTGTTATTTAGCAGCACAGGAAACAACTTTCTAATTGATAAAACAGAGGAAGCATAGATATTGCATCTTTATTAGATTAGTTCTGCTCCATAACAATTAGATCTTTATAATCTATTCATAAAGAAACAAAAAAGATTAAAGCAGGAAATCTTTTACATTCCATAAGGCTTGGTGACTTGGGGTCCCTAACCGCAGGGGCTACATGTCAGTAGAACAACTGCCTCATTCCCCCTTCCCCCCCTCCTGCAGTTAGACATGCTTATGCTAATTATTGCAGTATTATTTTCAGTTATCTTCCAATGTCTTGGGAACCAGAAGCTAAGAGGCCCTAATAGTAGCCTACAAGATGCTAGTAGCCCTCAGTTTTCTAGTCAAAATGGTAGGTTTTCAGACCAAGGCAGAGTCATAAATGCCCCCTCTAGTCTCCTCTTACTAAGAAACTGCTACTTACTCCGTGATTCAGTCTTTTTAAGTCATGCTCTCAAAACTCTTGATCCTTATCACTGCTTTCCACATCATTCTTTTGTCCATTTTTCTCAAGCAAAACCCCAAACTAAATGCATCCAAGACCTTGTTAAGGCTGCATCAGCACTTCAAACACATCAAAATAGCTTTTTCCTGCAACATAGATTCAGCACTGACTCAAGTTCATTTTGTGATCCCCCTAACATATGACCCTCTTTTCTGCAATCCAGTCAGCTGCATAGCACATAGGCAGAAACAATTAAATGCATGATTTCATGATGAAAAACAATTCAATAGAAACAAATTTAAGGCAGGCCACTTCTCCAAATCGCTAGGAGACATAAAGCCAGCTCCATGCATGACATCCCTGGCATGTGCATCACATGGTCTTCTTCTAAAATAAGATTTCGCATTCAGGGTAAACAGAAATGCTTCACCAAATTTTCAGATTATGCCACAGTATGTGTTAACAACAGTAAGCTTCCTTCCCTGTTCCATCTGTAATATGTATGTATACAGTTTAATACATTAGAGACTACCTAACTGCAATCTCCACCTACTGTACAACCTCTCTGCAGACCAAACATGCAAAAATCACGGCTGCTCTACTGAAACAGCAAAGGATGTCAGTTTTTCCGATTAATAATGACTATCTAATTCTTTCAGATACTTAAGCCCATTTAGTTGTACATCTTCAAGCCTACACAATACCACATAAGCAGTTTGACCATCAAGCAGCAATATCGAGTTATCCTTAGACATCTTTAAGAATTTACACTTTGCCTTATCACACTTAAGCCAATGGTACATAGTTTTTCTAAGAGCTCAAAGTCAGTCAGCTTGTCCTAATGATGAAGCATGCTTGTGCACTACAACTGCTCTGCTAACATGCAAACAGATCTACTGTGTATGTGAAGGTATACCCAATGCTTCAGCAAACACCTTTCTGTACAAGTTTATTGCATTAGGTTTGCAGATTACACCAACCTGGGGGGACCAGTCAACATACTTGAGGACAGGGTTGCCATTCAGAGGGACCTGGAGAGGCTTGAGGAACAAGCTGACAGGAACTTTATGAAATTCAACAGGACAACAGTTCTGTACATGGGAAGGAAGAGCCGCTTGTGTTGCACAGGCTGGCACTGGCCATGGAGCGGCTCTGCTGAAAAAAACCCTGGGGGGTCTTGGTAGGCAGCAAGCTGAACACGTGCCCTGGCAACAAGAAGGGCCAACAGCATCCTCAGCTGTATTAATAGGAGCACAGCCAGCAGACAGAGCACCAGAGAGAGGCAACTATTCTTAACTTGGCACTCAGACCGCTTTCGAAACACTGGCTCTAGTGTCCCTGTCCTGCTTCCCCCAGTCCTTTTCAATGCAAGAAAGACATGGATAAACAAAAACTATTTCAGCGAAGGGCCACCAAGGTAGTCAGGGGCTGTGAGAAGAGGCTAACAACAGTCTCCAGCCTGAGAAGAGATGGTTTTGAAGGACTGTAACAGCAGCCTTCTTGTACCTTCTAGATAACTTCTCCACAGGTGTCAAGATGACAGAGCCAGGCTCTTCCATGATGTACAGTGAGTGGGAGAGCAAAAGACAACAGACATAATGGACAAACAGGAGAGCTTCTGACTGGATAAAAGGTAAAAATCTAACTATCCAGAGCAGCTGTGCAGTTTCCATCCTTGGACATTTTCAATGCCCAGCTGGATAAAGCACTGTGAAACTTATCTTGAAGTCACAGTCTTCCCTGCTTCAAGCAGGGCTAAACAGTCTTGCTTGCAATTCGAGTTATCTGTAACTATGATTCCTCCCACATTTTTTCTCTCAGGCAATGCAGATGCATGAGGCCACCACCAAGCCAAGCTAGAAGGAAATCCACACATAGCATAGCAAGGTGTGTTGCTTACCGAGGAACAGAAAGTATTATTCACACACGTAGTAAGTCAAAAGGCAGCCATGAGCATGCAGGTTCTCCATAAAACATCAGCTTCAAAGCTGTTTTAATGTTAGGAAATAACCAGAAAAATTAAGATAAAAATGCAACATTACACATTAAAACAAAAATGCAATACAGTCAAAGGATACTAGATTACTAGAATAAACTGTACTTAAGATTATAAAACCAATCTAGCAGATGACTGAAATGGACAAACTGAACTTTGGTAAAATATCCGATACATCAGAATCCTACTGAACAGTAAAAAACAGACTAAGAATTGTAAACTATGTCAAAAATTCACTAAACATGAGAGTGAAACAGAAAGTATCAGAATGGAAGGGTATATTAATGAGTTCCCAATGGACCAGTTTTAAAAAACAGTTCAATCGCCTATCAGCAAACAAAATCACAAGCACAATCAACTGCAAAGGCTGGGCAAAAGAACACAGAATGAATTCTGTAGCCCCAAAGCTTGAAGAAAAAAAAAGCAGGGCAAGATGCAGTAGTACAAAGCATAACATGAAGTGAAAGACCATTTAACATCGCATACACTAAGGGAATAGTCAAGAATTTCTATATACTAGTAGCTCATAAGTCGGAAGAAGAGATTGTGCATACATTAACGTATCACAAGATGACTGAGTCACCAGCCTGATACATTCCAAGATCACATTTGCTTCTTATGCCTGTACCAACTGAAGTATTTTCAGACATGAAAGCAAAGCATTAGCGTCTCTGTAAAGGGTGCTGGTACATTTCACATGTGCTTCATCCGGAACAGTGTGTACGACAGAACTTGCAGAATTGTGTCTCCCCAGTTTGAAGCCTCTCTCATACTTTATCATACACCGGTTCAAGATAATTTCTTAGAAGTGAAGTACTGAATAAGGATGAAGTGAGGAAATAGTCTACCTTACTCTTACGTCTACTTTATTCTGAGACAGATTTTTAGAAAGGAAGATACTCACTTTTACACAGGATTTGACAAATGTACTATAACTTGGTCCTGCACATTTATCTTTCTAACGCACTGACACTACCTTCACTGTAGTACAGAGGGCTGTACATGGCTTACTGGATATACTGTGTATGGTTATCTTACCAATCAAGACTTTTAAAGCTGATGAGAAAAAAAAATTGTAAATAAACCCACAGGCCACACGAAACAATCAAGTTGAGCCTGAGAGAGAAAAACAACAACAAAAAAATCTTTTAATAGAAGGCAGCTAGAACAATTTGCTTGACAGACTAGTTAAGAGAATTCTCTGAACAAGGAGTTCTGAATGACTGCTTTTCTTTTCTTTAACTTCTGTACTTTATGAGACATACTGCAGGAAGTCAAGACTGCTTGTGCAGGGTATGTTCTCCCCTCCATGAAGTGACCACAGACAGAAGTGAGGTGAAAATGTCTATGAGGAGAGAAAGCATGAGACTCCAGGTATGCAAGCATATCCTCACAGAATCAAAGTGCTACCTGGAAGAAACCTCTCAAGTACATCTACTCCAGCCTCCAGTTTGAAGCAGGAATACTGTCAACATCAAATCAGGTCAGCTTAAAACTGTAACCTGTCCCTGTTTCTTGTGAAGTTTCTGTTGTTCAATTTGAACCTCTCAGGCTAAAACTTGTGGCTGCTGCCCCTTCTTTTACCATCTCTTACTACCAAGAAGAGTGTCCCCCTTTAGGTAGATGTAGGTCACAATTAGATTGCCTCTAAGCCACCTTGGTCTCCTCTTTGCAAGACTAAAGCCCAGCTCCCTCAATCCCTCCTCATAGGTCATATGTCCTATGCCCCTAAACATACTGGCTGGACCCTCCACAGTTTCTCAGCAACCTTCAACAATGGTGCACCAAACCAAAGAGCACATTCAAAGTATGGCCTCACCAGTGCCACAGAAAAAAAGCCAAACCATGTCCCTCACTGCCAGCTGTGCTCCCCTTTACACAGCAAAGCAAACAGCATACTAAACTATGAGACATGCTGTTGGCTCATTTAAGTAAGAGGTTTGTATAGACGAGACTCAAATTAAACTGAACATTCAAGTCAATTCTGCAGTAGAGATAATCCTTAATCACACATTCCCTAAAGCCTTGAGTTGCATCTCAAAGCAAATAACAATGCATACAACTTCAACAAGATAACACCTACAATATATTCCAATAAACAAGAAAGCTACATTCTGTTCTAGCTAATGTTTCTAGGTAAATCCAGGTCTTGAATATATACATACTAGCTCTTTCTAGAAATTATCGATAGATTATCTTTAGAAGTTACATTTCAAAGCCCACAAGGCCTTTTTTTTTAAAAAAAGGAATTTTACACTCTGAAATTATTGGTAGCGCCTTCACAAAAGCCAGATGCTTTCTCTAGAATTTCTGGTTCTCCTTGCGTTTTTATCCACCACCACAACCATTAAAAGACAAAATACCTTTCTGAAGTTATTTCACTGACTTGGCTGCAGATACAAACAATGTGAACTGGTTAAACAGGTTTACAGCCTCCTATGGCACTACTCATTCTCCCAGTGTCTCCTGTCTCTCTACTAAGAAATACTATGAACTGTTCTGCATGTACCCAAAGAAGTACAGGCCCAGAACAGTGATTTAAGGTAGAGCATTTGAACTGACTTGCCTCCCTGAACTTGGAAACCTTACAGAGCAGCTGTTCAAGTGTTTAGAAAGACAAGCAAGAAAACAGTAAATGTAAACTTACTAATATTTCATGAATAAAATTGAGACACTTTACTGTAGAAGTAAAATTTAAAATAATTATGAATAAAAAAGGTTGGGTTTCTGTTTCAGAAATGTGGAAACAGGGTTTTAAGTATTTATGAAGAACTATTCTTTTAAGAAGTAATGCATAGTCATAACTTGAACCATGCAAAGGAAATGAACACTGAAAAGATCCTTCTGAAAGTCCTAAGTGGGAAAAAAAAAAGCTAGAGTAATAGGTAGGCCTGGCTCCACAACACTGCATACAGAGACTGAACACTTGGAGTAGTTAGAATTTGCCATTAAGGTTTAAGTTAATGTCAGGGGACCCATCTCTAAGTAAAAGAGGTTGGATTTCAACTGAAGTATTGTTACAGCTTCCACAGCACACATTACCAGGCCACAAGTAGTTTGTGAAAGCCAGCAAAATGCTTGCCAGAAGAATTCTACGGTCACAAGAATTTGTTCCTGCCTGTAACTGACAGAAACCCCATAAAGGAGAAGACAGCATGGGAGGACCAAGATCTAATTGCCTCGCACAGCAAGATTTGCCTAGGTGAGGAAAGAACTAAAGTATGGCTCTGTCAAAAAGGCACATCAAATTCTATACATTCAGAAACCCACCCTGCTTTCCAGAACTGCAGTCACTTTTCATTAACACAAATTTTAAGTATTACTTTATGAAATTATCTGAGCACATACATTTCCTGCTCAAAGCTAGGGAAAAACCAAAACATTATAACGCCGTCTAAATCAATTCTTTGTCCCAGAGCAAGAGGGGGAAAATAGTCAGAGAGCTTTTCACTCCAAGAAATCACATGTATCACAGGAGATGCTTTAGACTAACAGCTGAACGTATGGCCTTGCTGATTAAAAGACCAGAAGATGCTGAAGAGTTTTACTGCCGTTTTGCTTCTGCAAAAGAGCGTTAATAATCTTTGTCACCAAGCCTTTAACGGTGTGTAGAGGCATTATTCAAGGTACTTAATTTCACTGCTTAAAACCAAGTTACTGTCTCTCTCTCCCTGTACGTCTTGGGGGGGGGGGGGGGGGGAACGACACAACTCAATAAAGAAAGAGTGGCACTGTAAATATAGCTGCTTACCTAGTATCCTTCCTGTGTAAGAAGTGTGATGATCCAAGGCACGCAAGGAGCCATCTTCTAAATGACAGACCACAGGGGCATTCCTATTGCTTTGCCTACTATAGTAAGTAGCAGATCTTGTTTCTCTTGATAAAAAACAACTATTTAACTCTTCTAAAATAACTTAAAGTAACAAAGAAACTTAATGGTCTTTAGTATTAACTTTCAGTAGACACCTGACTTCAATCTTACCTACAGACTACGACAAGCACTCAATCATCCACTTAGCACAGAGCTTCTTGAAACAGGAAGAAAAAAAAAAGTTTACTATTCATTGTATACTGCTCTTCAGATTTTTATAAAGCATTTTCACAAACTTAACTTCATATGTATTTTTCCTTCCAAGCAGTACTTAGACGATGCTACTTTTACTACTTATGTCATAGTTTGTTTTTAATCTCCAATCAATAGCACTACCTCCTTGGAATCCTTACTGCCCAGTCCTCTTCTGCATGCACAGTCCATGTACACTGTCCACCCCTCCAGTTCTCATGGCACTTCTTGACAATTTGAGTGCTCACTTCAGATGAGTAAGTTACGATATCCATACTTACAGCCCAAAAACATTATCGAGAAAGGGGGTGACAAAAGCAGCACTCTTACTCCCAGGCCCAGGACAAAGAGTCACTTACTGTCTCCTGACTGACCTGTCTGACCACAGAAGGCAGACATACTCCTTCTGCCCTTACTACCACCAAAACTACTTCCTAAGTACTGCTGTCTGCATTTCAGGAGCACATGAAAGGCAGAAACCACCTTGTACACAAAGGAGATCTCAAACCAAGGAGCTTCTGCTCCAGTCGCTTTCCCTCACCCTCGTCAATAGAAGTACTGCGAAAGCCTGTGTGAGTGTGTACGTGTGTAATAAAAATAACTGTAGTAGTACTGCCACTGAAATCAGGAAGACGTGCAGCAGGAGCAAAGTTGGTTTTGTTGTTACCAGACCCGTCCCCTGGTGCAACCCCTTCGGGGCGCAGCCTCCGCTGAGGGCCGGCGCCCCGGCTGGGCGGCGGGCCAGGCCGTGCCCCTGTGCCGGCCCTCCCATGCCCCCCCCCCGCCGTCCCCACTGTCGCCTCCTCCCTCAGCTAACGCTCAGAGCCGCCCCGGCACGACCCTGGGAGCGGAGCAGAGCAGCCCTGCAAGTCTCCCTGCCACGGCTCGGCAAGGCTGCGAGCCAGGGGCACGGCGGGGCCGGCGGGCCGCTCCCCGCTGGGCCAGGGACCCTCTCCCCGTCCTGCTCCCGCACGCCCTCGCTTCCCCCGGAGCTCGCTCCCCTCCGGGAGGCTCCGAGGAGGCGAGAAACTCACCCCGGCGCCCAGAGAGGCCCCTGACCGGGCGCTGCCCCGCCGCCCCCCGCACCCCCCGGCCCCTTGCCCGCTGGTACCTGGCGCCGGCTCGGCGGGGCCCGGCGCCCCGCGGCTCCGGCCGTCCTGGAAGCGGACCTGGCGGAGGCCGCCGGGCACGGCCCCCCAGAGGCGGCTGGCGGTGCCGCGCAGGAGGCGGCCGCCCTTGCCGGTGAAGGCGGTGAGGTAGTCCATGACGGCGGGACGGAGCGGGGGGCTCCTAGGCGCCGGGGGGGCCCATGGCCGGGCCGGACACGCAGCTCGGCGCGGCCGCCGGCCCCGCTCCACAACTTGTGCAAACTTTGGGGCTCGGCCCCGCCTCCATTTAAAGGGGCCGCGGCGCCGCCGCCGGCGCTGGGCGCGGAGGGGCGCGACCCGGGGCCCGCGCGGGGAGTGAGCCGTGAGCGCCGCAGCCGCGGCGCCGTGGGGGTCTGCAGCCGCCGTGCCCCCGCCACGGCGTGCCCGGGGCCGGAGCAGGCCCCCGGGGCCGTGGCCGCCCTCCGGCGGAGGGGCAGCGTCCCCTCGGCGGGTCGCTCCGCCGCCGCTGCCTCGCCGCCCAGCATCCTTGAGAGGCGCCTTGGTTGTCTACAGGAGCGCGGAGAGGGGAGGCGGGCCTCCCAAACGACCCTCTCTTTGCTGCATGGAGATGGCCCCTCCGCTGCCGGAGGAGGCTTGGAGGAGTGTAGGCCCGAGGGCGGCTTCATGACGGCCATGAAGAGGAGCGGTGGGCACCTGGGTCTCCTTACCGCCTGCCTGGCCCGGACACTTGGGACGTGGCTTCCTCGTAGTCTCAGGCAGGCTCACGGCCACCTGTACATATTTATGAACTTACCCGCAGTCTGCGGCTTTAGTTATGTTTTGCAAAAGCTCACTGCTTTACCATGATGTGCTGTGAAGCTATTAACTTTTAGCTTTCATGTCTCACCTTCCCTTTACTAAGAAGCATGAAAATCAAGAATCAAGGCAATCTCTTACTTTTAAATCTTCTCACAGCCGTGGATATTAAGATGTTTTACCACTGTAACTGCAAAACAAGACCAGCTGTGACACCATGTGGTTTTGCTGTTCTGCTTTCGCTCCCTCACGCTCTCAGACTTTGCTGCCATCTGGGACACCACCGTCCTTGCTGGGCTAGCCAGCCATGTCCCACTGTCCTCCTTTGAGTGTCTGCCAACGTTGATACCTGACTCAGCCTTTGAACTCGCCACGTCACTTCAGTCTTCCAGCAGAACTTACTAGGTATACAGATCTTTGATTTGTGGTGTTCATTTGTACCTTCGCATTCTTTGTCCTCACAATTGCTGGAACGTTCAAGGTTTGAAGAAATAAAACCAGTTAGAACATGATCCAACATTTTAACAGAGAAAGAAATATCTAAGGCATTGAATCTCACAATTAAGATCTAACTTACAATGTGCATTCTGCACATATTGAGGCTGGAAGAACAGCCATATCATTATATTACTACCTGTGCCATAGGCCTTAAGAACGCAGAACTGTAAGATAATGTGCTTATATTCTAATCAGAATGTGATACAATTATATGCTGCATCTAGCTGCAAATGAAAGCATTGTTTGACAAAAAATGCCCTTGTTGCGCCAAATCTATTGTGTACATGCAGAACAGAGGAACAAAGTGCTGAGCTATCTCAACTCCTATTCACTTGTAGCAGCTGCTCAATTAAATCAGAGTTTAACGTCAGCATTTTGGAGTGCTGATTTCTGAGGGTTACTTGATGTAAACAGTACACTCAAATCAACCTTTCTACTACTTAAATCAGTTCCTTCTCAGGAGATAATGATCTTCAAGACTTCTTTCAAATAAAACCTTTTCACTGAAACAGAACAAGAAATTTCCAGCAGAATTAGCTTTCCCTCCCTTCCCCCAAAACCTGCCAGTTGAAATGGATGTGTAATCTGTCTGTTCCAGGACTAATGAATAAATCAGGAACTGCAGAGTCACTGCATGGTCTAAGTACCACTTAGTATATAAACTATTCTGCCTACTAGATCTGTCTTGCCCTAAACACTGTAAGTAGTTTTCATTTCATTACAGTGTTTCTGCTGTGAAGAAGTTATGGTTGGTCTTTTGCCCTGTTAATTCTATTTTAGGCAAAATTTACCTACGTCTTTGCATCAGGCATGAGCTTACAACTGTGGTGCTCAGCACTTCTGAAACTTGAGCTGGCTTGTCCACCAGTATTCTAGCCACATACACACCTGTTATTGTATTGATTGCATGTATTTCCTCTGTGGTTTGAAATATTCTTTTTTTTTTTAATCTTACAAGGCCATATTATGCAGAGTTTATCATCATATTGCAGTGATAGAGGCTACAGATTTAGATTCACCAAACATTTTGATAAAGTATTCAAGGTAAATGTTTTGATAACTATGAATCTGTTACATTTTAGTTGCTTTCATCTGCTTTGTTCACAGTCTAACTGAAGTATAAAATGACCACCTATTACTGCAATGCAATTTTCATAGTATTGAAAATCGTTGCCCATACTCAGAAGCATCCATTTAGCAATGTTTTTACTTAGGAAGAACAAATTCTTCAATTGAACTGTCTTAACTATAAAAACAAGATTTAGATATCTGTGCTCATAAAAGTTAACAGTACTCTTTAAGACGTGACACTCATTGACTACTGATAAAATTTCAAGGCATAAAGGTAATACGATTATTATTATTACATTATTATTACATTGTGAAGAATATAGTGAGCTCTACTGCTTCAGTAGGCATCTTCAACACAAACATCCAGTAGTACTATTATGAGCTCTAAGATGCTGTTTCTACTTAGTTGTGCCACAGCTATGACAGCAAGATTTTTGACAAAGATCTCTGGTCTGAAAACTGACCAGGCTTAATCCTGTGTTGTTTATAAAGTCTAATATGCTGGGATTTAAGATTATAGCCCACATTTCCATCTGAAAAGCTTTGCAGCATTCTGCAACTTTTTAGTTGGTAGAAGCAACGTAAACACTACATATATAAGCAATCTGTGTCCCTTTTGCCATAAAACTAAACCAAATATTTATAATAATTTTTTACACTTATATTGATCTTGAACACCTTTACAGAAACTTGATCGTACTGCCTTTAGGTCCTCAATTTCTAGAAACAACCAGGATTTTGTTGAGGGGGGCTAATAGGTTTGTATTTGATCTCTGAATGTGCAACGCAACAAGGATCTCTCCTGGGTTTATTTTCTGGCCTGTGGTATCAGTGCAGAAAGCATATCTTTGTAACTCAGTCACTTAAAACTGGCCCTCCAAAAGAAGGAGCTGGTCCTACCTGCTCTTAATTGCTTGTGCCTGTTCCTGTTACCAGTGGGAGCATGCACAAGCATTCATCTGGCAGGTGAATGAACTGTGCAGTAAAGTTTATCCATTTAAAAGTATCTTTTAGTGTAGTCAAAACTAACTAAACATATTTATTTTTTTGTGGGGTTAATATTATCCCCAGTTAGATCTCCAGATCTGGTTGAGTCATGTGTAAACACCTGTGGAAGCACAAATTGCAAAGCAACAGAAGAGTAGAAGTGTCTGGAAAAGAGGAAAGGGAGGGAGGAAGTTGCAGGCCAGCCTCTTTGTCTTCAGTGCCGGTATGTTAGCTCAAAGGGATGGTGAAACTGTGGCACAAGTGGAGATGCCTTCATATCGGTGTTACACACAAAAACACCTTCAGTAGCTACAGAAATGTCTGACAGAGTATGTCTGCATTTATGATGCAACACTTAATAACACATTATGCTAATCTGTTGCTGTAAATAAAGGCACAACCTGGTCTTGTAGCTAGATCCCGAAGTCACAAACCAGAGCAGGCAGAACTGCTTGAGCTGCATCCTAAAAGAACTGGTGGTGTAGGGAAGAGAGAACAGGGATCAGTTTTGGTCAAATAGAAAAGACCACTGTGAGGAAAGAATATTTCCAAGGTCTGAACATGGAATTATATATAAAAGTATCACAAAGGAGAAAAAAAAGATAAAAATACAGCAAGTGTTAGTGACCTGTCATTTCTTTGGGGACAGATTTGTCACTTGTGAAAATAAGTGCAAATTGCAGCAGCTAATTCAGGCAAAACACCAGCAGATGCTATGCAAGCTTCCTTAGGTCTTGGCCAGTTCACATGTCTGGTGTACAGGATATGGGCCTCTTGCAATTCATCTTGCCAAATTTCCAGTGCTACCAAGCTGCAGGCAAAAGTACACTAGGCACTAACACAAAATCCCTATTTTATTTTGTGAGAAATGAGGTTTCCACATGATTTCCGCAGTGAACATCTTGATATCAGTCAGTCAGTATTTATTTGTATATAAGCAACCTATATGCAAGTATGTAATTTTGACAGTTTGAACTAAATGCCTCATTTAAGCTTCCTTACTCACTCTGGAGGCACTGACTCTCATGTGATGCTATGAGGATGCTGTATGCCTTTGTGAAGGCATCTAAATCGCCCTGTCTGGTCAAGACCCTACCATTTACGTGGTTGCAAAACATACAATGAGGGGCTAAAATAGGGATTTGAATTAGAACATGCATAAAAGCCTAACTTCTCTGTTAATTGTAATGTAAAATAATTCAGGAATTGTTTTTTTTTCCTAGTGAAAAAGCTAAACTCTTAAGGCACAGAAAAACAGACTGCAGTCTGTTTCCAATGCTGTTTTGGTAAAAATTAAATACAATGCAGAATGCACATACAGTCCCTGAAGCGGGTACTAGAACTGAGGCATGAAGAACTCCCACATTCTCATTCACATTTCCCTATGAACCCACTAATTTGAATGATGAAGTATGGAAGTACATAGTTCTAGAAGTAAAAACGGTTACAAAAATCTATTTTTGTGATTAAGAAGGTCCAAGTAGTTCCAAAGGGCAATTCAATGTCACTATAAATTTGGGAGAAGTTAAAAAGTGATAACCAGTAAGTGACACTAAGTAAATGGGTATGTTTAAAACAGATTCTTTACAGAAAACTGTGGGTTAGGTGTGTCTGTCCATACAGGTTTCACAATACCACATCCTCTTTTCAGATTAGACACTTGGCAAGAAAGAAGCTGTCATCTGCATACTAGCCTCAGAAATGGTAAACTGGAATTTCAGACTTCGGCAGGTAGGGATATAATTCTGTTTTTACTAACCAGCTCCCTAGAATGAAATGGGGACCAGCCTGCACCTTGACCATTGATGCTGTTCACTGTTCAGCAGAAAATGTCACATTGAAGGAGCAAGACAGAATAAACATGGGCAACAAGGGAATGTGGAAAGGGTTCTGGACTGTATCTGATTATTCCTGAGATAATTCTGTTTGTATCTGATTATTCTTGAGATAACACTGAAAAAGACAGGAGGCCATTACAGCATCTCTTTTAGGGGAGTTGCTTTCTCAGTAGAAAACTGAAACAAATTCCTACTTTATTAGTATTTCAAATCTGGCTCAATAAATCTTTCATCTCCTTTTGCAGAAGCTGTATAAAATGAAGGTACCACAACTAGATATTAGGCTTCTCCACGCTGAGAACATTTGGACCTTGGGCACCTCAGCCTCCCCCTATAATGCATTTGAACATCAAAACATGCAGTCCTAAGCACTGCTCATTAGGTTTAATTTAAGTACCATAACATCCACTGTGTTTAGTTTTTGTCTTACCAAATCTGAAAAGTTTCAAGAGGACAAGTCATTCCTGTCAGATGCCGCTGCAACATCTGATCTGTTTGTGCTTTGTCTGTTCTGATATAGGTTGTAGTTACATAAATGTTACATTTCTGTTTGTTAGGTTGGTATCTAACCTAATCCAAGTCAGACTATTTATATTTAGGACAGCCCAACAAGTCCTTTTCACCTTTGAGGAGAAAGCAATTTTTGCTTTTCTAGCCAGATTTCAAAAATCTTCATACTGTAATTTAAATTAGATAGTAAAGATAGAAACACCATACAAATAAAAAGTACAATAAAATCTAGGACGTTACTGAAACAGAAGAGAAATGTTAATTGATTCACAAATGTACTGTACTGGCATACATAGCATAGTTTTACAAAAATGCATACTAAGCATATGAAACTCAATAGTAGTGAATGTAAAGTGAGTGTATTTTACTCCATAAAGTACACTTAACCTCATTCTGCAAAATAATTTGACCAGATTGCAAAAGCATGCCACAGTTTTTTGACACTTTTGGAAGGACCAAATTTCAGCTGCATACAGTCTGAATTTTCAGAGATGCAGGTAAAAACAATCTTTGTTCCCTGTAGTTACCCATCTTCTCTGAAAAATTCTATCACATAGTCACTGTCCAACTCCCATTTATGCTAGAAGTTTGTTTCAAAAAGGAGTGACAGAATTAGCATTACAAAAATGTATATTCTAAAACTAAATCTGTATTTTTCTTATTTTCCCAAAATACAATATTTATGCTTAGATGTCAGAATGGTCCATTCTACAATAGCGTATCCTGTCAACATTTGTTAGAATATCCAAGATATCAACATGGAAGTTTTCAAATATGGCCTTGAGAACAAATGCATATCATACCGGGACTTCTCCATGTTTACAGCAGAACTTTAGTTCAGCTGCAACTACACAGCTCTATATATAGGCAACCTTATCAAATAAACATGAAATGACCTCCAGGTCTTCAGTTCATACTTATTTGGTCAATAGTGGCTTATTATAAACAGAACATTCTGTTCTGTTCAGGGAATTTTATGAAAATTAATTTGGACCCTGAGGGGTATGTATGCATGTGCATGCATATACAGACACCCGTGCAGTTTCAGGATGCTCACTAGGTATAACACTAGCTGAACAAAGTTAATTTTCAGTAGACACAGATGTCCCTGTGTCTTCATGTCATCATCTCATTGACATTTTGTTCTTTCATCATGTGTTTTGAAACTGAATGTGGAAAACAGTATAATTGATGACTGTAGTATTTACTAGCTAATCCCATCCTCCACAGAGCCATAAATTATGCAAATAATAAATAATTGCTTACAAAAGGTGATCAGAAAATTGATTATTCATCAGGTATTTGAATCTTAGGCAAACAATCTTGACTTAATATTTTATTTTTCCTTTTTGCAGTATAACTGTAACTGTTCTTTCCCTAACACTCATTAATGCTTATCATGTTGTTAATGTCCTGAATCCTTACAGAAGTAAGGAGGTTGCTGATACTTGCTTAGAAACAACAGAACCAGATTCCAATACACAACAGACCTTTTCACATTGCCAGATTGGTTCATAATAGAATAGAATGTCCCTCTGGTAGCATAGTTGTTAAAGTTCAGTTCTGTTGTACACCATTTCTGAAGACTACGCAGTCATAACACAACTGAGATTTCAAATCAAAGCATTGATTCAGATCATTAACACAAAAATGTCTGCTTTGTGATCAGTATCTTGCCACCTCACGACCAGCTGTATTCCTCATATTTATAGCAAGATCCACATTCTTTAGAAAGCCATAGTCCTGTCCTGGGGGGAAAAGCTCACATTAATAATCACTGAAGTGACTCTATGTAATGAACAGGTTCCATCTGTTTGAAGACATAATCGACTGCTTGTCACATGCTCCCATTATATTCAGTTGGCACCAGATCAGTTTCCAACTCAGAAAACATCATGGCTTTTAGTTATAGGTTATGAGTTTTAGTTGCAACCTTTAGACATTTAGATATCTAAGATACAGGGATCCTTTTCATGGATCTGAACAAAATGATTCTTCTCAGACACCCGGAAAAAGCAGACTTAAGGACAGCTGATGAGCAGCCACATAATGCCAGTTCTAAGTAAGAATGCAATCTGAAGTAGTTATATTTTTTAGATAAATGGGTCAAAAATATAATGAGAATTTATCAGGAGCCAGAATAAGGCTAATGGTGACAGTTGATCCTTCTGGTTGCAATTTTATTCTTGTAATAAGAATTACTGATTTTCTATTTCACTTGGTCCTGCTTAGGCAGCACGTTACAGGATTAACGATTAGTAAAAAAAGAGTGAATTCTGTTCTGTTCTTTGCTACCTGTTTTTATGGTTATTTTCCTTAAGTAAAGTAAGTGTATGAAAGCCTTTTGTACATACCTTTTCCCAAGACATCTAAATCTGTGCAGGACATTCCTGAAATTTTCTTTTGAATGAAAACCAGGAAGGAGTATGTTGATCTTATTAAGAGGAAGTTCTGCTTTTCCTTTCTTGTTAAATCTTGCTTCTTAAGGAACATCTGGTCTCTCTCTCCTTCCCTCCCCCACTGGCACCACATCACAAGCATATGCCTGATTCATTTGCTCCCATAATATCATGTAGAAAACCTGTGGATGGTTACTCACTCTGTCCTTTTGAGGATAATTACTACAATTTATCCTCAAAAATCAAATACATTGCTTCTAGCTAGCTAAATCACTTGAAGGCTGTCCATTATTGTATTATCTCTGAATTAAGAAACTGTATCATATACACATTAGTTTTCTCCCTAAGATTTATTGGCTTAACTCTCGCCTCTCTCTCTCATTTTAGTATCTTGTCTTTGATTACTGTCACAGTTTTTCTCAGAAATGATTTGCAGTATGTTGTCTCTCTTGCATTCAGCTGTGTTTAGCTGCAGTGCTGTATGCACCATTGAGAACCTATCCACATACACAGCTTTACAGATCTTATTTGCCTCTGATTAATTTCTTTCTATTTGTTTAGATGGGCTCTTCTGTAGGCTTCATTTAGAATGCCTAATGGCATATCTCACTGTCTTCCTGGATTTCATCTGAGGATGAAATATTGTATACATAATCCCAAAGAAACGCAACTGTTTTGATAGGTAATTAATGGTTATCTGTCAAGGTTTTTAGCTCCAGTGCCTCCAGATCAAGACTCGAAATTGGTGATTTGGCTGACAGTGGTAAAGTGTGAAGCACTAGTGACATGCTTCTCATCAAGGAAACAGGTTACTGTGTTTTGCAGAAGTCAAAACCTCATTTCTCCCAACTATAGGTCCTAATGTTAATGAATTATACTAGCTTCAGGTTGGAAATATATAGAATGTACTGGTTTAGCCATAGACCTTAGTAAGGTCAACAAACCTCAGTGAATGGAAAGTGACGCTGAGAATAGAAGGGATAAAAAACTATTGTCTGGCCTTGATCTGTTTTCTAATTAAATGTGAAAGGAAAAATTCAGATACTTGAATAATGATAGAACTTGCCTCTCAGGTTCCTGCTAATCTGATGTTGGGTGTCTGCTGGATATGGCTCATAGCTCAAGGTTACTGAAGAAAGGTGTGCTTTATGTAGCACAGTACCCTCACTGTAGTGGAGTGCAACTGTCATATTTTTGTGCCAGAAGTCTGAATGATTAGTCCAGCCAATCAGCTGGGCTGGGTGCATGATGCCCTGCAGAAATAAGGTAGTGGTGTTGAGTGCCAAGATGTTGATGCTGTTCGAGGAAACCAGGACCATATAAGTAAGTGTCACTCTGCATAAAATGCAAGTGTTTAATTTTTATTAGTAACCCACCGTAATACTGGTTGATTATAAAGACTCAGTTCCTCTTAAATATAGAGTATTAAATATGCTGTTGTGGTGTTTCTCATCTGTCTCTTCAAGCACCAAAATTGCAGCTGTTAATTTTGAAGTTCAGTAGTGCTGACAGATTCTTAATTGCTGTAATTAAATATCATCTTTATTAGGAGCCTGAAAGCAATTCTGAAAAAAACCCCTTTAATATTATAGACTTCTTTTAGGTCCCTGTAAGTTTCCCTTTTTTGCACAGAAAGCTTTGACGGACACTGTGGTAGTGAAGAACCTCTAGTGTTGCTCAAGACTTCATGAAGAAATGAAATTGTAATAATAGAATTAGAAGATATCTGGATAAGTAAAATAGCAAAGTATCAACAAAATTTTTAAGTCTTGGCTTGTAAATCTATAGGTTTTCTTTGAAGGAGTCAATAAGCATGTGGATAAGAAAAATCAGTTGATATCAGTGTACTTGTATTTTCAGAAAGCCTTTTACAAAGTCCCTCACCAAGGAAATTAAGCTATTGTAGGATGAAAGGGCTCATCATTTAGATCCTTTAAAGTACAGTAAGCAAGAGGTCAGATTTCACAACAGAAGAAGAACAATTATCAGTGCATCCCAACAGAGATCCATGGTTTTCAACTTACTGGATTATTAGGCTAAGAGGAGAGAACAAGGTGATAGAGTTTGCTGATGATACAAAATTATGTTGGAATGTCAAATCTACTGAAAAAGGTTAAAAAAAAAATTCATAATATAGATCATTAACAAAGTGGTCGGTGAAACTCACTGTCGATAAATGCAGAGTAAAGACAAGTTTTCCTCCAAGTGCATAACTATGTTTATACATACACATAATGATGAGTTTTAAATGAGCTATTATCATCCAGTAAAGAGATACATGAAAATGTCAGTCAACAGACATCTGAAAGGCAAAATAAATATGAGTTATTAGAAAAATATAGTTACACTGCTCTTTAAATTCTTCTCATGAATATAGATTACACTGCTGGTCACCCCGTCTCAAAAAAAGATGCAATGTACCCAGAAAATGTACTGAGAAGAGCAACAGACGTGTCAAGCTGCTTCTCTCTAGGAAAACAGAGAAAAAAATACGATGTACGTAAGTAGAAAATAAATCAGAGAAAAACTATTCACTGTTTTTCATGATAAGAGAACTAGGGGCACCTAATGAAATTACTAAGATTTAAAGAAAAGGAAACATTTTGTTACACAACATAACTGAACCACAGAAGTCATTACCACAGGATGTTGCATATGCCAAAACTATTAATGGTTCAGAAAGTAATTAGAAAAATTCATAGAAAGTCCATCAAGAGCCATTAAGCACAAGAATGCAGCTACAAACTCTGATTTCTGGAAGTCCCTGTGCCACAGACTGCCTAAAGCTCAGAGGAAATACCAGCAAGGCGTCTTTCCATACTTGTCCTCTTCTGTATTCTTTCCCTAATTACCACCTGCTGCTGGCCACTGTGGGAAACAGGACACTTAAGCTGGACGTGAGCAAAATATTACCTTTACCTTGTCCTGCCCAGCCATTCTGATGTTAGGACTTGCCATGACACTGCCCCAGCTCCTTGCTCGGGAACCAGAAGTCCTCCACAAGTTCTTTCCTTGGGTTATTTGTAGTGTGAAGGGGGTGATGTCTACAGACTGAGGAAGCTCAGAACAGGTCTGGGGGCTCAGAGACATACAAGACACCTCAGTTGCTATGGATCTTGAAGCACAAAGGAAGAAAAGCTATTACTTTGCCTTCATTTTTCTCCCTGTTTTAATCTCCTGAAGTGAACAGAAGTTGGTGTGGCTTCTCCATCTCAGTTGCCTTATCCAGAAAATTGGAAATCTCCCCAACTGCCAGCATTGATAACTTCATTTAAAGAGGAGTCATAAACATGAAGTGTATGGAGTAGCAAAGTCAGGAACCTGTATGGAAAAGAGTCCGAATGGACTGTCAGGAACTTTTCAAATGTCTAAGCATTAAGGACACTGAAGATGTGCTCTACAAAGAAAAACAAATGTAGAAAAAAGAAAGAACTGAAGGACAACCACTGGATTTTGCCAAACATTCTGGGTATATTATAGTGGCTGTAGACTGGCCTGAGAAGCAAACTGTGACTCTGAAAGGGCAGAGAATGTATCCTACAGCAGCTTTAGACTTAGCACAACAAATATCTCTCCGTGCTGGCACAGCTGCACCTCCAGGCTTGCTGGCAGGCAGGGAGAGGAGCCTGCCCACATCCTGACTCTGCAGATGCTGCTTCACACTCTGTAATACAAATAGTTGGCACAGGAGTTTCACAGCACTGTTCCTCCACGTGCAGACATAAGATAAGTGATTCTTTGGTTTTCAAAACTTAAAGTGAATCTTCAGAATTCAGGGCTTTTAGGAAGAGAGATCGTATTTTACATTTTTTGTAATACAAACTAATATTTTACTGTCATGCAACATTATTGTCAGGGATGAAGAACTGTTACAATTGAGAGATTAAGTGGCCTACAGAAGAGAGCGTTACTGAGAAAAAGCCTGTAACGCAGTATAAATATTTCATCTTTTTAAAAAATGAACCTGGAAACAGTCTATCATCAAGTATAATGGTCTACTTCTGTATGATTTACCAAACAGATTATGATACTTCACCAAAAGACAGCAGCAGCAATACCCAAGATTTGCTTGCCAAAGTCTTAGAACTGTGTCAGTCAGCCCTCTAATAAGCTACAAAATTTCTACTTGTAAAATGTACAAGATTGAGCTAAAATAATTTTAGAACATAGTCAGAGGGAAGATACTCTTACTGTTGGTGCACAGCACAAAGGACTAGGAGCTGTTACTTAGCTTTCTTTGGCCAAGAACAGAGACATGACCACAATTTTTTCCCAAAAGTTTGCGTTCCATTCCCAAATGGAGAGAAATCTGATGAGTGTGCCAAACAGCTATGATCGCTTGTGACTTAAGCTTCCAACACTCAGTTGTTTTGATTGCTCAGCACTTCAAGAAATTGCCTAGGAACTATGGTTTACTTTCTATTGGTTTGGTTCAACAAGCAGCTGTATCAACGGGTAGAATGCTACATTTTACCTTACCTCCCTTACTGCTACTACATTTTCTCTCTTGACACACTTGTTGCTGATGGGACAGTATGGGGTAACATGGAGAGTGCTGGTTTTTTTAGAGCATCCTTCTGATAGCTCAGCAGTGTAGTCCAACTGGAGTGACAGCACAGAACTAGCCCTTGCTCTAAGAGACCACAGGAATCAGATAGTGAATTATCAGAATAATAATGATAAAGTATTTTAATAAGTACCATCATTATTTTCAATATTTCTAGAAAAAGTGAAAGGAGGCAGAGAATTTGGATTTGTTTGGCATTGAGATTGTGCTCAGCTGTTTAAAATACACAGATATAAAACAAACCAGTGGCCCAAACAATTCATAATCTAAACAGGTTCCTGCAAACTGAAGTCATCCCGTCTTCCTGATGACGAAATCCTTTCTGATGAAATAATTTTGCTTCAAAGGTGAATACAGACATCACAGGTGCTATTTAATAGATGCGTAACATCCACTCACCTACAGATATTTTAAATTCTTAGTATCCTCCATGCTTCCCATGTCCTCTGGATTAAGAGACCCAAAAGTATATACAAGAGATTGTATATACTTTGTATATACTTTGTATATAGTTCCTTATTTGACTGTTTATCTTTGTATTTTTTAAGAGAATTTTATTTTCTGTTTTTATGAAATCCAACTGTCAGAAGCCTTAATAAATATATCTATAATTTTATTTAAAGTAAGTGCACCACTTGTTTTCATATAATGCACATTTTCAATTTATATGTAATAAGCCGTTCTTAGATTAAGGTATGGTCCTCTGAAAAATTCTTTTAGCCTCAGTATCATAAAGTTTCCAGACTTTTTAATATGTAATTCATATTCAGCATTCTCTACATAAGGACATCAAACTAACACCACTTCTGGCATTAAATATTTTCTTTCAATCTATTATTCTTTTAGTATCAGATATATTTTGTTTTATAAGTCACAGAAAAACAGTATTCTTTCAAATGAGATGCATAGTAAGTTTTACACTGAATACTATTGGCCTTTCCTTAATTTCTGTGAAGACTAGTGTTTTGCCTTTACATTTTTAAGCCAGCAGTTAGAAAATAAGATAGCAAAAAGTCTCATTTTATAAAGTGTGCTTTATATGCTTTTAATGCATGCAGTGTTTACCTATGTGATCAAAAATGTTGAGGTCAATTAGAACTTGTAGACAGCACATTAAAATTCACTATTTCTCAACAGACTTAACATTTGATATTACTCTTAATAGGCGTGATGACATCAGGGAGTACAAGCTATAGCATTCACTTTCCAAGGTTATTCAGACTGGATGACACAAGGACTTGCTGGTACCATAAACATTCCCCACCCATCCTACATGGACTGCACGTAAGCCTGCAAAACAAGCTTGCAAGTGCTGCAGGGCCCTGGATGAGTGGTTTGGCAGATGCATAGAAAAGATTTTTACTGAATGAAATAGCAGAGGGGAGTAGGCCTCTAGCGGTGATATAAATAGGGATTTCAGGAGCAATGTAATGATCTGCATTCACCATAACTAAGTGCTTCCATGACACACTATGACAAAAATGGTCTGGATGTGGAAGCTGTCTTTCCATTTTGCAAACTCATCTGACTCAGGACAATGGTGTCTCAGTCAACAAACCAGCATCACTGGGTGGTTAGCCTAGATGATATTCTGTGATGGGAGACACAATTTATTACATGTTTGATATCCACAGCAGTTTTTGGACTGTTTACATGCTTTTCCATTTGTTCGTATAGCAAGATATTTCTTCAAGTATCAGCATTATTAACCTAAAGAATTAGGAACAGAAATTGTGTGCAGCTTGCACAATAACACAAGTCTTTTGAAAGAGGTAATTAGACCTTAGAGGGCAGATTGCCATGCCATATTGCAGATAGGAAAATCTTGCTCAATTTTGTGGTCTGCCATGACTCTTGCATTTTACAAAGGCATTTTGCATCATTTGAGGGTAAAAATTCTTATAAATATTAAAAAGCGGAGCAGCTATGGTTTGTTTTATTGCAAAGCAATATTGTCCTCTCCTCCCCCAAAATTCATTTTTCCCTTAAAGAAAACGTTCATATAAGCAGATGTTATTTTCACTAATACATTATTTGTCACTCCCCTTTAAATGAACTGCTCTTCTAACATTTTTTTAGGACTAGTGTCTTGCAAAAGTTCTGAGGCAATGCACGTGTAACTATGCTGGCCAGTCAGCCCTGCTGTGAGTCAAAAGGCACTCCATAAAAAAATATTTTATTGACATCTACATATATAATGCAGAGAATTGGATTTCTCTAATATCAGGATCTTCAGACTGATCTCCAGTGTTTGAAAGTGCTTTGTTTGTAAGGTTTTGGCCTTTTGTTTTCCAGAACTCATGCTTCAAGAGGAAAATCCCTATATTGGTCTATGATTAAGTGCAAATAGATCCATAGAGATGATCTCAAAATCATTTTCAGATGATGCTCTTCCTCCTTTCTTTCATACTGATAGACAGCCACACCCAAACTTACCTGAGATACTGCACTTCACAATTACTCTGTTACAAGTAGTAATAATGTTTTTAGGAGGGAAAAAAAAGAAGTGGATTTCAGTGAATGGTAAATGCAATACATTCTCCTTCCATTAGTTAGCAGTTGAATGATCCTGTGAGCCACTTCATTATTTACAGCAAAGTAGGATGCACTGATTCTGTTTTACTTTAGTAATTTATATTCCTCAGAAGTTTTTTATTTTCCTCTTTCATGGTTTCACTTACATAAAACATACGAAATATTTTAACTAATGCCATTGTACTTCTCTAAATTAAGTTTCCAGCTGTTCAGTGGGCTGGTTCTGTAATGAAAATATGGTGCACTCAGTGAAAAGAGGGCATTACACAAGTTGAGACTGAGCTCTTGCAGTACTGGGAAGAGAACATTTAATTTCTCTAATAACTGATCAAACTATTATAAGCAAGGAGTCAGCAGAAAACTGTAAGTTGCAAAGTTTTTTCACGTATGACAATAAACAAATTGCAGACTGCCTACTTGGAAATCTTATTCTTTACATAACCAGTGAACAAAATATTGAAGTGTACAAACAATCCCAAAATAACACATTTTCCCTTTTAAAATACTCTGTCAATTAAAACAGCTTTACTAGAAAACAGTAATAAACTCCCTGACTCACTCAGTCTTCTCAAGGAGACATTATGTTACCTGCCATGAACACAGTACAGCAGTTTTTCAGAGTTACAATGCTAAATGCTTCATTTTTTTCCCTCCCTTATCTTTGGTATCTGTGATGAGAACATAACCAGTGTCTGAGCTAATAGTTTTATACAGCTGATGATACAGATACACATACAGTGCCTGAAGCTGCAAAAAAGCTGAAGCTACCGAAGTGTCTATTAGCTTAGTATCAAATAGCATCTTTAAAGGCTGCTTTTCTTAAGCACTTTGCCTCACTTGATCCCTTTTTTAATATGAAGGACTGTGTACTTGGTTGTTCAGTGGGGATACTGAGGGGGAAGCTAAGAACCATTTCGCCCACAAGAAATGGACTGTTAAAAAGGTTTCACAAAGAGCAATCTTCCATTACAACCTGTGGCTGTTGTTCTGCAGGACAAAATTTACAAGTGAATGAAGCAGTTATTTACCACATCTGATATGATTTTCCAAAGAAAGGACACAGTATCATGATTCACATACTCTGAATGAATTCCTTATATGTATAGGAACAAATCTTGCATTGCTGACCTCTAAGAAGGTACAATCTCTGGTGTTAACTTTACAAATCATATTCTTGAAACTTCTCCAAAGGGCAGTCTCGTTCTGGTACATTCCTCCAGTGCAGAAGTACTTGTTCAGAAATGGCACTGGTGTAATGGCTGAACTCCAAGGCACATGAATCTAGTGAATGGGCATGGTCAAAAATGAAGAAGATGCTCTGGGCCAATTTATTCTGGCTTCTCGGGTCACACTCTTAACTCAACTTTGGTTTTGGGTCAAGAGTGGAGAGCACAGAGTAAGATGTTTGGAAAGCACTGAGTGGGGATCCGTGAGATTTTACAGCAGAACGCCTGTGGTGCTGCTGCAAGTCCTGCACTTTGCTTCTCTTATTCCACTACGAAATTTTACTTCCAAACCTTTATAAACTGGCTAGTACCCTGGGTAGAAGAGGGTTAATCAAGAGAAAAGTGAAATGGGAACATTCTCTTCTTGTTAATTGTTTTCAGAGCAAACCCAGCATGCAGTAGAAGAATTAAAGTAAAGCATTTGACCAAGATTTGTTCATGCCAGACACACCTTTTCTTGCCTCCTTACTGAATACAGAGATGTCTGTCTCCCTGAGGGCAGTCTGCAGTTTTGAGATGTAACGTTTTGACAGTGGAAAAGTACAAGTCTAAATACAGTACATTTTGTCTAACTTTGTTTAAAAGAATGTTCCAATATATATCTGTTTAAAACTGTACCTCGCTATTGGTTTCTATGCAAACCCCTCAAATAGGGATTTTGAAAGCCAATAATACCAGTATGCGGCCATAGAAAGGACTGATTGTTTTGGCAAGTGTTCAGGCCACATGATGGACCTTAGGTTCACATCTATCTTTATCATAGTCTGGAGTGCAGGAGGTCTTACTTCTTTGTTTTTTCCTTTTTGATTATTCACTGGTTCCTCTTCTCTGGCACATAAGAAATTATGTCCTTGAAAGGCACAAAAAGTACAGTTAGCTACTTTATTTCCAGAGCATTTCTTTCCGTGATGGATTCTAACCCACAGCTCACAAATTTCTATTTATATGGAAGGAGGAAAACCTAGCAGTGAGCTGGCAAAAAGAAGGAGACTATAACAAGTCTTTCAGGCATGGAAATTCAGTATCTGAAAATCCATACAGTATTGAAATCACAATTATCAGAGATGGAGAGTTTTAAAGAAAAAGAGTAGGACTAGTAAAAAGACCACTTTATCTAGCAATCTATGCTTCCAGCGTTGGAGTTCCCTTATTGTACAGGAAATTTCACAGTACCACACATTTCATACATAATCCTGTGAGGGTGCAGTGGAGGCATGGACACAGTTACTGAAAGAGGAGAGAGGAAGCATGTTCGTTCAGTTTTTATTGCTCTCTTGAAAGGTTTTTCTTAGTGCAAATGAAAGATTCGCAGACGGCATTTCACTCTCTCCCCCACTTCTATTTTTGATGGAATCCCCTAAGCAGGAGAAGGTAACCTCTGGGAAACAGTATGCAGGGAGTAATAAGCATGTCAGGATCTCCTCACAAATAACATCAGCTACTGTGGGAAGCCTAAGAAGTGTGATTCTTCATACTTTACTGAAGCTCTAAGTGCAACCTTTGACTCCTGCTCTGTGACCACAGACATGTAATCTGCCTCATCTGAGTACCTAGAAAATATTTTTCCCCTCTCTGTTTTCTGATTTACTTTTAAAGCTACATATTCCTTGCAGTAGGTTTTTTCTCCCATTGTATAAACAGCTCTTCAGGCACTGCTGTGATACAGTACATGCCTACTGGAATGAGAATGAGAGAATGGTAAGAAAACAAAAATGATAAAGAGACAAGGAAAAACAGAGAAGAAAAAATCTCACCAGTGATGAAACATAATATGGTGCAACTTTGCAGCATCTTAAGTTAGGAGATGAGATTTTAGATTTTAAAAATACTTTGGAGCAGAAATTATGTCTTCTGCACACTCTCTGAGGACAGCGATTCTTTCTACTACCTTTCTTTGCAGCAGCCAAACTGTGCTGGAAGACACAACTCCAACCTCAATGCAGGAAACATAATGTGGTGGTGGAGACACCCTCCTCCCACCTTCCACCAGCACTTGTTAATAGCAGGTGAAGACCCAGCAGGACACAGAAACTGAGCTGGTTTTTGCAGCTCTTCTTCCCCCCGCCTCTTCCAACCCAAAAAATGCTTAGAAAGCCCCCTGATCTGGCCCTTGGCACCAGACTATCATTTTCCTGCAGAGGAAGCATGAGCATTTCAGTGTTCCCCATTCCTCTTTGGGAAATACTGAGCTGGCACTGTGACAAGATGACCTCTGTGGAGGGGCTCCCAGCCTCCATCCACGTGGCTTATGAGAAACTGGTGCTACACATGGCAACAACAGTGGCACAATCTGAAAAGAAATACCCAAATGCTCATACATAACTTAGTAGAGAAACATAACTTAGCAAAGCTGCAAGTCACCCCATGGCTCAGGCTCTTCCTGGTGTCAGCTGTGAAGAATCAGTTATATTTAGCCAAGGATCATCCTCAATTTTTTATACTATCTTTTGTCATCAAACTTAAACTGACTGCAGTGTCTTCTCCCAGGCAACTCTTCAACCTACAGGCAGTACAGCTCTCCCCCCCTGGCCCCTTAGAGGGCTGGATGGGATTGGAAAAGATTGCCTAGATAAAAAAACACTTAGAGAAATTTCTCCAGTAACCATAAACATGTATGATCATTTCTGGTAAAGAACAACTGGACATTCTAGATATTTTTCCTCTGAGTCATTTCCACATCTGGGAATCTTTCCTTGCAGCCACCTTGAAGACAGACCAGATCTTGCTCTGAACTCGAAATGAGGAACCCCTCAGGAAGAATTGTCCAGAATTTTGTATTTCCAAGCAGCTCACACATGCAGCTCTCCCTTTCTAACTGACCTTCCAGAGGATTTTTTTTTTTTTAATAAACAAAATGTTTATTTCTTTACTGGATGGAAAGTTGTTCTCTTTAAAAATACTGAACACATATTATAGCCTTCAGAAGATATGTTCTTTTATCCCTTCAGAAATGGATTGGCAAAGAGAAGATCCCCCAGTACACAAGCCCTAAGGAAAACAGCGGCCAGTAGCCATGCTGAGATGTGTTTTCAGAAGACTTCTGTCACATCAAGTCCCAGCCGGTGCACAGCTGATGTCCCCATCCAGCTGTGAAGGGTGGGGATCGCAGAAGCTAGAAGCTTCTTTTAGTTAGTGGCATGAAATCTGAAGTAATTTCTAAGAAATCCCAGGGACCCTAAGGCACCGCATGGAGACTGCCAGTCCATGGCTTTTAGAAAAAAATAAAAATAAAAATCTCTGAAACCTCCTGAATTTCAGTGGGAAGGAAAAGTCCTCTGACCCTTCCAAATGCAATAAAGGAAGTTCCAGCCTTATTATAGCGGAATGTCTGTGCTTACATGCTTGAGAAAAATCACACAGCCCCCCTAACTTCCACATGATTCCTTTTTTTTTTTGTCAAACTCTCCTAAAAGGTACCAACTAATGAAGCTATGCTGATAAAGTGAATGATTTACAGTCCCTCATAATATTCCTGCTGCTAAATTGGAGAGATATGGGTTTGGTAGATGGACTGTTAGATGGATAATGAATTAGCTGGATGCCTGTGTCCAAAGATTCAATGGCTCAATGTCCAAGTGGAAACCAGTAACAAGTAGTGTTTCTCAAGAGTCCGTACTGGCACCAACACTATTTAATATCTTCATTAACAGCATAGACAATGGGAACAAGTGGAATGAGCCTCAGAAGATGTTACTTCCCTTAAATGTCTGCACTGCACCTTTATGCCTACAGAGGAGGCATATTTGCCAGTAGTTGAAGAATGACATTCAGGAGTCCGTGGAAACTGTCCACAGCTTCTCTTCATTTGGAGCTTTTCAAATCTTGGCTAAATTGCTTTACCAGGATAAAAAGCAGATCATAAATTGAGTTCACAGGAAGGATATTAAAAAAATGCAGTTGCTTTCTCTATGACAAAATTATTTTTTCCTTAAAATAGTAATTAATTAACCAAATATTTCATAGCAATAGAGGATAAAGGATATGCAGTACTACATAAGGAAAGCACATTTAAAAATAGGAGCTGTGGTTCCTCTCTATCAACTAGGAACTTAAATAAAAGCAACAAACTACCTTTTTGATAACTTTCCAACCCCTGAATTTAAGTTAGCACTGAAGGAAAAGACTGCATTCATTTTAATTGACTTCTCATTTTTATTAGAGATGATTTAAAAGTAATTGAATCCTTCTCCTATAATGCATGAAACAGTGCAACAGAACTTACACTCAAGCAGTATGAGCAGCCTGACTGTGATGCTGGTGTAACTCTGGTTCCAACGGTGACTTCCGAGTACTCTTGGATGAAAGCTGTAAGTTTTGACTACAGACTGTGGGCACAATATTGATGCTAGAAGGGATGCCCATCAGGACAAAGTCAGTTGAAGCAAAGCACATTTTAATCTCACAAGGTGGCCAGACCTTGGAGCCATATTGAAAATACAAACCAAAAGCTGCAAGCAATGGAGGAACTGCATGAGAATCCCTCATCACTAAGGTGAGCGCCATAATCCTCAGCCCCAGATTCCCCCCATCAGACTTTTGCCAATATGCAGATTTTTCACATGACCTTGGTCTGTTTATTGCAAATCACAGCAAAACTACATTTCAGCTTCACAGATGGTAGGTTTGATCTTCTGGCTGAAAGTATTAAAAGTTGTCTTGGAAATTTTAGATCTGGGCTCGCTTTCAAGGGAATCTCAAGTGTATGTTCCAGCAAACACATCAATTTCATTAACTAGCCAAGCCTCTAATATTAAAACTCAACCCCAGTCTCCTTTCTGTAGCAGAATGTGGCACTGTTGACATTCTGATTAAATCCAAACATCCTAGGGATCTAAAATGCAAACCACAAGAATAGAGACTTGTAGGAATAAATCTATGTAGAGGTGAGGAATTCAAAACCACAATACAGCTTTTCTAATTACACATTGCAATAAAACTACATTTTCTGGAAAGATTATCTGCTTGCAGCTATTTGTGATATTACCAATAGCAATGTAATCCTTAATTCTTATTTATATACCTGACATCCTCATTGTTGGTGATTCAGTAGATTGCAGAAGTGTTTTGGTTTTTTTTTATAAAGCTATCTCAATAAACCCTACAATATATTTTAATCCTTTGAAGGTAAATTGAATAATTCTCCTGGGAAAATTTACTATCTTGATGTGGAGAGGAATGAGAAACAGAAAATTCTAGTTGAAACTTTATGTTAGAATGCTGGACCTGCCTGAACTTTTATAATTGGGTTATTTTTCTTGCTCTTGCTGTCTTACTAAGGAAAAGAGTATCAAGTTAATACTTCCATACAATTAGATTTCACATTTGAAAATGCTGGTGTTGTGAAGAGTTCTTTCTAATAGAGAGAGTACCAAGCTCACACTTAGACCTGCTGCCAGAGGCCAAAGAGATCAAAAATGCCCCCAGGTGAAGAGGGTGGGACTAGATAACCTTTAAAGGTCCCTTCCAACCCAAACTGTTCTATGGTTCTATGATTCTAAAATCCTCTGTCACAGACTATCCTAGATTGGAAATGTCCAATAAATATAATGTGTACAGATATGATAATCAATTTTGAAGGGAACTTGCACATACTGGAATCGAACAAAATAATGAAACGTATATGGTACATCAAAAGTTGTTTAGGGAACAAAATAAAAAATTTCTCCTGGGAAAGGAGGAAAATGATTTAGAAGATAAATGTTCCCTACATTGCTGCTTGTAATTAAAAAACTTAATCATTCAGTAAAGCCTCCCTTTGCCCCAAGATCTTTGCCATTTCAGGTATCATTTATAACTGAATATAATAATTTATGGTGATGTTATTATATCCTCATGCAGATTCATATTTTAATCTTTTTTTTCCTATAGCAGATTGTTTCTAATTATACTAATAAAATATTTTGAGCACTAAACTCTTTTGCTAATCTTTTGTAATACCTAGTACTCTGGAAATAATTATTTCCATTTTTTCTTTCCTTTTTTTTGCATTCAAAACTACGGATAGAGATAAAATCTCTATATAAAACTCTGAAATGACAGAGATATTCCTGAAACACTTGAGTGCAGTCCCAAAGCAAACTATGGTTATCATAATTACTTTTATAGAAATTAAGTGTGTATTAGGCACTTTACAAAAATAGGGTTAAATTCTAAACCACATCTACAGTCTGCTGAATCACTACTATTCTAAGGATAGTTCATCAAGAGCCCCAGTCTACAGTAATCAAACAGCTATTCTGAAGTATGCCTGCTGGGAATGCCCCTAAAATGCCAGCAACCAGCTGGGAACAGCTAAAGCACAGTAGCTACTGCTCTGATCCTTTCTGTTCCTCCAGTCTTCTTCAGGGAAAAAAAAAAACAAAAACAACAAAACCAAACAACAAACCACCACCACCAAACCTACCTCAATAACATTAATTAATTTATAAATATCTGCTCCTAGCATTTTGTCTAGCTTTGTAAACTGTCTCTTGTTATTTTGATTGGCTCTCCCAGCTTTCCCATTCTGACCTCCTTTATGTCTACATCTTCACCCACATCAGCTCAGTGAGAGTGAGCCAAAGGCACTTCCAGGGCCACATTCCCTGGGCATCCACATAATGGGGTGGGGCTTGGGGTGCTCTCAACAGAGCTCGAAGAAAGTCCTAACAGGCCTAAAGGACAAACTAAGACCTCAGGATTGCTGAGCCTTTGCAGCACTCTCCATTGGGGATACTCACTGGCAACTTGGGATAAAAATTTGCATCTGAGAGTCCCTTGGGTCACTCCCATGTAGTGACCCACAAAGTACCATCACCTACCCTGTGTTCCCTCAGGGCTCACAAACTTTCATGCATAGGAGGGTTCTTGGAAAAAAAAAAAAAGAAATGGCCCAAACAAATAAAAGAGTTACTTCAGCTTGCGTTATATTGTCTCGAAAGCCAGCCCTAGCAGAGCCTGTTTTTTAGCTGGGACAGATGTTCTGCGCTGGCCACACATGCTTGGCAAGTCTGGGACTGGGAGCCCTCAGGCAGGCCAGCCAGAGGACTCCTCTTATTGCTCCTCTGCCCCTCCCTTCAATCTTCATTTGGAGACTGATGGAAAAATACAGAGTATGGTTTTCTTTGGATGGCTCCTGTGCTGCTCACAGCCAAATGTTGCTGCCAGAAACACATAGTTTCTTTGGGGGAAAGGTGGGACTTCTGTAGAGGACAAGAGGCTGATCTTGATATCGGTGATGAATCACATACAAAACAGAAAATCATATATAAAGTGGGCTTGAAAACAAGAAAATGTTTTCTTTACTGCCAGACTTGCTAGGCGGGCTCAAGGCACGAACAAGACGTCTCAAACATGGTCTTGAGAATACATGACCTGAACAAGAGACTGGTCGGTAAAATGTTAGATTTATAGGAACTTTTGTTTTTTGTCATATGTGCTTCCAAAGTTCATACTAAATTATGGCACATTAACATATAGATGTGGTTCATCTCAGACAAAGCATTATCTAAAAAGGCAGGGTGTATACAGCAAAATCAATAAAAAGAACCAAAAAAGAGGGAACACTCTTGCTTTGTAACTGCTCTGTGTTCCAGCAAGCATTGCATGCTTTGGGGTTTGAAAGTATTAATTTAGAATGATATCAGAACTAATAAATTTAGCACATTTAAATGAAGTTCTTTTGTAGGTATATACTCTTTGATAGTCTGAACTTAATTCCTGTTATCTGGTTTTCATGTCTGGTCCAGATTGGAAATAAGAGCAACAAATTTAACAAGAAACTAGTCTATTGCAAACATTTATTTCCTGGTTGCACGCACTGTGCAAAGGAGCCTGTTATCCCCAAATATACATGCCTATGGAACTGAAACCACAAAAGTCAACCTTTGCTTTATGTAAGGAAAATAATTTTGCAGAGGACTCAATATCCTCCAGCGGAGTTCACATTGAAGAAAATCTTCTACAGTCAGTGGAGTTTTAATATCCCAGCACATCAGTCTGCAGTGAACTCCAAGCACATGGGCCATGGGGCTGTAGCAAGCTAAAGCTAATGCAGTATCATGATCTGCACTGTTGCAACACCATGAATGAGGAAAGATGGTAAATTATAGGCACAAAAAGAATGCAACCCGATGTAACATTCATTCCCTCTCCTCCCAGCTGAGTAATTTCCACAAGCATCATGCAGTAACTGTGGCTGCTGTAGCCAAAAGGCAAGTATGCATCCTGCCCACACCTTCCTGCACTAGATATGTCAGTGAATCAACTGCAATTGCATTAATCAGCAGCAATTCCCTCTCCACAGTTTTAACAAACTTCTGGGAATTACTAATCAGAAAATAGATTTTCATTTTCATAGCAAGGTAAAAATTCCATCTTTTATTTAAGCATACAACTTAAATAAATTCACCAGAACGTTTTTTACGTAAGGATATGTACATACATACGCAGATCTGCAACCAGAATAACTGACTTGACTTTGCATTATCCCTGTTGAAGTTAGACATTTAACTGACTGTACATTTCGAAGAAAAATAAAAAAGCATTTTTCTGAGATAGGGAATTTAAATTACTAAATTCTTGTCTTTTTAAGGATTAGAACTCTCATACGAATTTTTAAATCAGATGAAGGAATATATGTTCTGGAATTCATAAGCAAGTTCACTTAACAGCAAAAGTAATGTTCCTTCCTTTAAGAACTAAGGCAAAAATATATTTTCTTGTATATATGCAGGGAGTTATTTATAAAGAATTTATTCTGTATCTTGGAAATGCAACAAATGCTGAGCCAGATGAAAAATAAAAAGAAAACAGAGAATGGAGTTAGCAGTATTGACCTGACGTTGTCTTGTTTTCTCTACCAATCAAAACCCCTGCAATAATAAATCAATCACAATGTTACTTCATCTTTATCAACAGACCATTAAAATTGTTGTCAGTGGACGTGCTGACTCTTTGGCAGGGCACACTGCAAACTGCTTTTGTGGGCACATATTGAATGATTTCCCATTTTTTTAAGGATAAAGTATGTTCAGGAACATTTTGTAAAATACCAAAATTGACTGTAATACATAAAAATAGCCATAATGGGTAGTTCAACTTTTTAATGAAAGATGCATAATAACACGGTCTTCCTTCAGCCAAAAAGGTCCTTGATTTTAAAGACAGACACTTCCTTGCAATTTTACTGAAGAGAAATGTGCAGCTCTCCTGCCCACTTACGACTGAGTGATAAATTACATTCAGATCTCTGAAGTTTTCCACACAGTTTTTTTTTAAGCTAAAATAAATCAAATTCTGCTTCTTTTTTTTTTTAAAAAATCTTTCCATCCTGCAGTATAATACTACCACAAAAAATTGTGTTGTCCTGCTTCTTTCTTCCTTTGAAGAGGAATAAAAAGATTATTCCTCTGAGTCCAGCATAATGTAGTCAACCTCTTACCTACGGTAGGTGTAGTTTCAGTGTGGCAGTTTTCTTGTAATCATGGGTGGGGTGCCAGCGGCAGTACGGCAGGCGGCAGGCAGAGTGTGAACAGCTAAAGCTGAAGCATCAAGTGCCTCCTGCCAAGTGACTCTCTAGCTGGCCCATCCTTCCCCAGACACCGGGTAGGGACCAGCCACCAGCTTGGGGCATCCGGATGCACACTGGAAGGGATGGGTACAAGGCGGTAGAGATGAAGCAGCCCAGAGGAGCATGACACCCTGGGAGAGGAGAAGGCTCTGAGGGGAGGAACAAGGCACAACATGGGTGCTCTAGTCCTGACCTGTGCCTTGCTCGCTAAAAAACAGATGTGTGAATACTACTTACAGAGTCACCCACTTGTTGTACATTGACCCAAATTGTACTAAATTATGCTCAGATTCTTACAGAGTTGATCTGAACTAATTTTTGCTGTAAGGATGTCTTTGGCTTGATTTTGCACTGACTTCGTTTCTGGAGGGAAGCAGACAACACCAGAACACACCCATTCCTAACTAGGATTTACCAACTCACACAGGACCAGAAGGAATGGGTAGAGTTTGGAAAGATGTAGTCATACAGGAATTTGGAAGAATGATATATGATAATGAAACCCTATTGACTCCTTAAATGTTCAGCAGTTTTTTGATCAGAACCACCCTCACCTGAAGTCATGACCCATATCCTTTTTCTGGTAAGTTACCTTGCCTTCATCTTCATCAAGTTATCTTGTCTGTTTATTTCCCAGAGTGAAAAAGGTGGTAACTTCTTCCAATGATTCATTCTTTGTGCATTTTACAAATTACTATTTTTCAGGGATTTTTGCATGGCTTTTTGAAGATAGAGTTAAAAATATAAATACCAGTATATATATATACACACACACATATAAACATATGTCTCTCCAGTACATTCTAAATGACTAATCTGAAGGGACATGATTCTCCTAAAATAACAATGTCTCCAATGAAGTACAGTGAAGCAGTACACTAAGGATCACCATACAACTCAGGAAGTAGCATCAGAAATAATTTGGCAGGACGTAGGAGAAACAAGCATGCTATGAGGGGGCAGATACTTCAAACCCTGGAATTGTGAAGGGCAAGTCCTATTCTTACTCAACATTCATGTTCCTTCGGGGTTTGAACCATAGCACATGTCAATACTACTGTTGTTGCTACAACAATTTAGGATAAGTGAGAAATCGAAACAGTCTAATCTAAATTCAATTATTAACAAACACAAACGAATAAAAAAACCCCCTAATTGTAAAAAGAGCTGGTATCATCTACACAGGCAGAAATCTGCCCCCATTGGTGTCTCATAACAGGGAACAGCTTCAGTGGGTGGCAACCAGCACCCCATAAACAGAACCCCTGATGGTGTCACCTTGCTCTGAGTGCCTTCTTATGCCCTGGGAGAGCCACAATACTGACACCTGTCAGCTTGTACTTCAGGTTGTACATAAGAGGAAGCAAAAGTCTCAAAGGGGGAATGCTTACAGAAGGAAACAGATGTTGAGCAGTGTCGTGGTTTGAGCCCAGAGGGCAACTGAGCACCATGCAGCCTTTACTCACTCCTTTCCTCCACGGTGCTGGGAAGGAGAAAAATTAATCAAAAGGCTCAGGAATGGAGATAAGGACAGAGGAGTCTCTTGCCCATTTAAACGTTCACAAGCAAAAGACAGACTTGTTAGGGGAAGAAAAAACCCAAGAACATTAATTCAAACACTAAAAAAACCAACACTTGACAGGCAGAATGGGACAGTGAGAAGCATTACCGTATCTTAAAACACCTCCTCCCATTCCTCCCTTCTTCCTGGGCCCAGCTTATTGTTCCTGGTATTTCCACCTCCTCTCCCCAGCAGCACAGGGGCAGGGGATGGAGTGCAGTCAGTTCGCCACTCCTTCCTCCAAGGTGGGGGGGATGGACTCTTCTGCTTTCTTCCCCCCTGCTCCACGTGGCATCCCTCTCACGGGAGACAGTTCTCCACAAACTCTCTTCACCGTGAGTTGTCCCCACAGGATGCATTCTTCTCGAGATGCTCTGGTGTGGGTCATCCCCGTGTGTTGCAGTCCTCCCAGTGCTGAACTACAACAGGGAGGTTGCTTCTTCCCTCAGGGTCACGGGGGTTCTCCACAGGCCGCAGGCAAATCTCTGCTCCTCCGGTGACCTCCAGGGGTGGCCTGCCCTCTCACCATGGGATACAGGGAGGGTCCCTGCTCCAGCACACCTTCCTCCCCCTCCTTCCTTCCACTGACCTCAGTGTTTGCAGAGGTGTCCTTCTCGTAACTCCTCCTCAAAGTCCCCAACCCCCTCTCAGGTTCCCCTTCTTAAATACATTATTGCAGAGGTGCAGCCACCACTGCTAATTGGCTCAGCCTTGGTCAGAGGCAGGTACAACTTGGAGCTGGGGCACCTTTGCGAAGCTTCTCACAGGGGGCCACTGCTGTAGCCCCCTCCCCACTACCAAAAACCCCACCACACACAAACCCAGCACAAGCAGGGAAGTTGCCTGCATGCAGAGCCACAGCAAGGCTGTGAGGATCCACACTGATGCCTCCTGGGTCATGCAGTGAGGAAGGAGCTGCCCCACCATCATGTCCCCAAAGGCAGACAGCAGTGATTGAGGCGATGGGCACTTCAATACGCATGTGAGGTCAGAAATGGGTCATGAGCTGTATGGCTGGAGCTGCTGAAGAAATGGGATCTACCCAGCAAGGAGCAGCAGTGACACAGAGAAGGTTTTGAAGAGATATTGAGGTAGTATTTTACAATATGTCTACATTATTTGAGAAACTGAGAAGCTACATATGCTGCCTGCTAGGACTCTGCCTGATTGCCAACTATATCTACAGATGATTTGCTGTGAAAGTATCTACCATCTGTAGTCTGAGGAGGTAGACAAGATCAGCACTACACACTAACTTGGACTTGCCCAATTTTCCTTTAATTCAACTCCACTGAAATTTTACAAAATATCACTAATGCATATCCACCTATGGCACTGAAGGCAAATCCCAAACTCATTCACCCATGTTTTTTAGAAACAGTAACCGAAATCAGTATACCATGAAAGCAGTGGGTTTTACAGTTGAGAGGCCCAGGATATTCTTTCCTATTTTCCTAAGGACCTCTTTGCAGAAGGAAGTTTCCCTGTAAAATGTATTCTGTCTGCACTCAGCTGATGGACACCTAACTTCTTCCTACAACTCATGCTTCACTTCCCTAAAGTTAAATCTGTGATAAAGACAATCCTTATGACACTCTTACTCTGAGTAATATTTTATAAGCAGTGATCAACTTAAGCCACATTCAAGAACCACGTATAATCCTCCAGGATACCTCCCACAGAGAAAGCTGCCTGGCAGACAGACCCAGGTAGAGAGGAAAGCTGTAGCAGACTGACTCGCTTGTTTGTCCAGAGAAGGGACAAGAACAAGACATGAGACTGCTACAAGTAGAGGGTAGGCACAAAGGAAGATTTAGGGGGGGATCTCCTCTCCCACCTTTGGGTTGGCAGCCACAGTATATTCAAGATCAAGCCCATCTGGGGGTACAGGCAAAGAAAGGCCAAAGGGCAATGGCAAAGGGCAGTGGTATGGGAGCATGAAGAAAGGTAAAAAGTTGAAGAGGGTCTCTTTTGAGGAAGATCCTAGTTTACATGTGTATTTGGTGTCCATACTTTAAAAAAACATGTATTACAAAAACATTTTACTCATTTCACTGAACTTGGACTAGAAATTCTGAGAATTTATCAGGCAGGCTTGCAGTCAGAATCCCAGAATTTCTTGTATCAATCTTAAATTATAAAGTTTGTACAGTTGGAGCCACCACATTTTTTCTTTGTGACTATTTTGTGAAGGTTGTCTCACTTTGTAACTTGATTGTTTGTATTAGGATTGTTGCATTTTGCAATATAAAGCAGACACTCTGTCCACCTCCTGCCTCTAAACCAGAAATACAAGCAGAGGAGCAAGGCAGAAATGGATTTTGTAGGCTCCCTCAGTGCACCAGTACATTGCAGAGTTATCTAATTCACTCTCTGTTTTGTAAAATGTTGAAATTATTTGTGTTAATTTGCTGAGTTAAAGACAAGTTGAGCAGGAAAAGGGAAGATTGAGTTTGCACAGTGAGGAATTATGCAGTATTAATAAAAATTCCAATTTAGCATAAACCGATTTTATCTACCCTGGAAATCAATGTCTAAACCCGTCTTGCATTATGCAGGAAGTAGAGTTTTATTTTGTTGCTGCAGCCAATGAAAATACTGAAAGCTTCATTAAATCAGCTCTCTAATAGTACTAACCCATCAGGAAAACATAGTTTCATAATTAAAAACAAATAATAATTTCCCCTGTTTTATACCTTTTTATATGAATGGCATGATTGATGGAAAATAATCCACAGCAATGTTTTTTAGCTGAGGAGCCACTCCCAGGGAGCCACTGGCAGGGGCCACTCCCAGAGAGCCACTGGGAGACAGCAGGGGCAGCCCGACACCAGTGGTTCGTCTCCCCTCGCCGCTGGCCTCCACGCATTTCAGTTGCCTGCCAGGTGTTGGCCGTGTAATGGGGGCACAGGGTTGGCTCTTTCCAAGTACAAAGTGAAAGGCACGCTCCTTTCATCCAAACAGCGACTGCAGGGGGGAAATCCCTGAGTTCTTCCTGCTCTGACAGTGCATCAGGCCTTCCAGCACAAAATATGGAGGAAAACTTGATGTGCATTCATGTAAATGGGTTGTCACGGGTACACTCTTTCTACCTGTTGTATTAAAATTTCAGGGTGATCAGCATCTGAGTATAATGAACATCTTGAAAGCTCAGTTGCTTAATTGAACTAAATCTCTCCAACACAACTGGACTTATTCCTGGATGCAAGTCAAGAATAATCAAAAAATAAGATCTTCAACAAGTAAACACTCCAAACCCAAATAATGGTTCAGCTCATGAAATTGAGGCTAGATATCTTTTTTCCATATTAAATGTGTTACTTGTCTCTGAACACCTAAGCGTAAGTCACACCAGCTGTAAGCAAACCCAGCCACACTAATTGGACTCCCAAACAAGACCCAGTCTGGCTCCCTTTTTTCTGGAAATTGTATGTTTGTTTCTCCTTGCAGAAATACATATTCCAGCGTTAGTGCAAATACAATGAGATCTCTAAGCACTGATATGACCACATAAATACCTTTCTGCACCTTAGCAAAAAGTTTCAGGCCATCAGAGTCTCAGTTATTGGAGCAGGGACATTCAGACATCCAAAGACCACAGCAGCGTGGGGAACTGCCTGAGGCTGCAGGCACCCAGGACTCAGCATCGGGAGCCTCCTGGATGTCTGACACTGACCCTTCATCCTAGTCTGATATGGCACACTCATGCGCATAGATGTCTAAAGAAACACTTTGAATCCAAACACACACCCTTTTGGCCAATCTGTTTGCCAGATGGACTCATGACAGAAACAGATTCAGTAAGAAGGGCTCTCTGTCCCAAATTAACTGTCATCAAATATGGGTGCGGAAGATTTTAATTAGTAGTTTAATAAGAAATACTTCATTAAAGAGAGAGAGGAAAAGACAAAGAACAAAGCAGGCTTATCTCCTGAATCATGAAGGGAACAAATCCACAAATTCTGAGAAATTTATTCTAATTAGTCTTTAGTAAACAGCTGATGCCTCATTAAAAAAGAAAAAAAAAGAAAACAAAACCCAACTAACAGCCCCCCAAAATATACATTCTGCTTAGTAATAAATCTGTTGTATCTGCCATAGAGTTTCCTGAAGGCAGAAAACTGTTCTCTTCTGATGTTACCAAGGTTATTTATATAGACCTTTATCATCATTTCTTTGAAGTTCATGTGAAAAAGATGCTAAAAGGTCCTAAAAGGATATAATCTATATTTTACCATTAGTGACTACAGAGGGTTACTGACTCATTCTTGATCTCACCCTAATCAATGGCATTACTCATGCACTTTGATAGGTACAAGATGAAACTCTAAAGTTGAAATCCTAATTTCCTGAAATTAACGGAATTTTTCTATCCATTTTACTGGGTTCAGGATTTCAATCTGAAGCTTTGAAGAGAACAGAAGTTATTCACTCCTTTGCAGAGGTCTAACACACTGTATGTGTGCCTTAAACCTTTCTTACATCTGGTCTGAGGGCTTTGCATCTCTCACCTGAATAATGGCAAACTTGTCCCCAGAAAGTAATAAAGCCACATATATTTCTGGCACATTATAAAATGCAAAAATCTACACAGAGAGATACAAGTCTGCCTTTTTTTCAAACAAAACTACATACCCTGTATGTGACCCTAGATAGTAGCCTACACTCATATTTAGCCCTGTGTTGAATGCCAAAATCTGTTTCCTACTTACATTCCAGTATCATTTACTGACATTGCTGTATCAGCTTCATGTATTACACATGTGCTACCCTGGTTCCCTTGTTTAACAACTAGCCCTGGGAGCAAACTTTTTCTTCTGTTCAGAAAAAAAAAAAAAAAAAAAACCAACCAAACAGGAAATTCCTTTTATAAACCTAGTTGTCTAGACAGAATGCATTATAAATAGACCAAAACATTCTCTGCCATATATATTTCTGACTCTCATTTGGTTGAGTAAGTAAGAGAGAAACCCAAAGACTTAGTGTTTTTATATTATATATTCAAATTATATCTCGTACACTTTAGAGTCAGTCTAAATCAACATACAAGAAACGTCAATGAATTCACTGTCCAACAGTTAAAGGCTGCATGTATCTCATTTGCACAACTTCAACCTCCTGGAATGAGCGGGTCCATCCCCCTTTCGGAAGTTTTTCCTGTTTGCTAGGTTAGCATTTTCCCCCAAAACAAAAGGCACCGAAGTGCCACATATGTCTAGAGAGTCTTCGGGGCTGGGGGGAGGTGTGGAGGGAAGAAGGGAAGTATTTGATTTTCAAATGGACTTATTTAGCATTGGACATGCGTATTTTCCTGTTTTTTTTTCTTCTAATAAATTTCAGGTGGTTTTGGATTTGAGAATACAACTGTTAGACAAAATGACAAAAGACAGTGTTCAAGTAAAAATCCAACTTAAAAATCCAGGTTATTAATTTACCGAAGGAAGAGTCAGTAGCATTTTTGCTATAGAAAAAAACCCAGAACTTCAGGATACGGTACTATGGCTTTGTACTATTCTGTTTCATATATTAATTTTTATTTATTCACATTATATAGTTTAAGCTTCTCTATGTTGTGTCATTTTCCAGCTGCAATCATCACCTAAAATCACAAGATGAATTACCAGATTCAGAAACATAAAGAGAAACCCAAAATAACAGTCTGTCGTTGCTGGATAGCTGCTTTGTGTGATAGTGCTCTCCCCCAAGCTCTGCCTGCTCCCAGCCTCAGCGGTAGGTCTCTTTTCATTACTAGCACTCAAAAACTCTTCTGTTTCGCCCCTTCACCAATGGCAGTAGCGCTGACACTCAAGTCACTGATGCACCTAAGTGCTGAGAGTACTTTAGTCAGAGCAGCACGGACGAAGTACCTAGCCTCTTGGCCATGCTCTTCTGCAGGCACCAGATTTCACGTTGTCCCAGCTGCATGGCCAGCAGGACTTCAAGCTACTCTGGATATGTCTCCCATGAGCAGTTACCATTAAAGACAGGAGGTGTCAGGATCTTCAGTCCACAGGCTGTAGCATCCTGTATCCCTACTGTGATTATTCAGCAGACTCAAGAGTATTTTAACTCTTCACCAGTGATATGCAGGGTGACCCAAACAGCTTTTTCACAACAAAGTTTTCTCTAACCACAGCAGTAGGATGGGAACATAACAAAAGAGTGAGGCGTTAAAAATAGCCAGTTCACAGCGAAATTTCTTTTTAATTCAAGACAAAATAAAACAGTATTTTTTTTTCCAGTGGTGGACCAGGGCCAGTATCTTTGTGAACAAGTCTCAGGTATACAGTTTAAGAGCTAAGCCTTCACTGATGTGTGAATATCTTAGGAGCATTGCATGGATCCACGAAAGTCCATGGGCTATAAACTGAAAGCCACAAAATAATTTAAGTGAAAACCACAGAATAATTAAGGTCAGGAGTAGTCTCTGGAGGTCACCCCAAAATAACCACTGCTCTCCCTTCATCCAGTGAGCCAGTCATCTTGTCAGAGGATGCACTGTTTGCTCAGACACTCTTTGCCCTTGGTAAATCCATGCTGGGTTGCTCCATCCCAGCGACTGAGGTGAGTCTGTCCAGCCTATATCCTCCTTCCTGAAGACGGCTGTGACATTTCTTTATTTCCAGTCCTCAGGAACCTCCTCGATCTGCATGACCTTTCAAAGTGTGATGGTTTAGCCCCTGCCGGGGTCTGAGACCACGCGGCCGCTGCCCCTCCCCCACAAAGGGAGTGAAATACAAAGCCCCAAGACTGAAATAAGGAAAGGTTTAATACAACAATGCAATAGCAACACAACAAACCACAACAATAACAATAACAGTAATAGTGATAGCAATGAACAGAGCAAAATAGCTACCAAATACAGCAGTTTGAAGCACGATGTACAAAACCACGAGTGCACCGCGCTCCGCGCCAGGAAAAATGTGACCTGCCAGGATGTGACGTCCACATGGTATCTGAATAACCGGCTAGAGCTCCCCCCCCACTGCTGGGGAAACTTAACCCTATCCTGGTTAAACCAGGACACAAAGACAACAGAGAGAGGCCTTACAATTGGCCAACTCCCTCAGCACCTTCAGATGCATCCTATCTGGTCCCACTGATTCATGTAAATGCTGGTACAATCTGCGTATTTAGTAAAGGAACTGTCTTTAAGACGTTGACATTACAGATTGGACATTTAAGACATGACCTTGTGTATTTACAAAAACCCACTTCTGTTCTTATTTGGTTAAGCACACCCAAAAATGTAAGGAATATATAGAAACCTGCTTTAACAGTAGGTTATATAGATTCTGTTTATCCTAGGCATCCTAGTCCCTGGAGTATGAGGTGTACTCAGTTTCCTATTCATCTCTTCCAACTTTTTTTCTTTGCTCCTCTGGTCTTTACTTCTGTTTTTATCTATCCCAAGGCTTGGGTATTTTTTTTTCCATATCCCTTACCACACCCCAACCACTCCTGCTAATGTTACAAGCCATACCCTTAAGCTCAGGGAGGCTAACGTGAGCTTTCACTACACTGCAGAAATGAAGGTATCTTTGTAATTAACCTTTTGTAATCATATAGAAAACAAGCTAAGAACAGAAAACATAATACGTAACTCCTCCATCCTTCAAAAAAGTAATAAGCAACTTTCCTTATTAAGGAATGTAAACAAACTTTTTGTGGTAATAGATGTCACAATACTAGTGTTGCATTCACCTAGTCCTGGCAAAAGGGACATCCAGACGATGATATAATAATTCTTAATCCATGCACTTTAACTATATAAATGGGAAGTCCTTTTCTGCAAAGAAGCAATTGTGAAGAAGCAATGCAGAATCTCTCAATTAGTTCCATGCCCATAGACACCTGTTCCTCCACAGTGTGGCACCATGGCCTGACTTCAAAGCTGGTACCAAGAAAGGACAGAGCCTGAATGAGTGACACCTGCATTGTTGGGGAAGCCCCAGATGACAGTCCTGATGTAAGCCAGCACAAATGCTAATGAAACAGTTCAGCTGTCTCCCCAGTCCAGGGGTGAATACAGATGCAGGTTCACACAGCTGAAAAGATACTGAACCTGTTGGTCTGGATAGACTATGTGGACATGAAGATAATCTTACGTGAGATGGTGTTAATGGCTGCCATCAATCAAGGCTTTGATCTCTAGACAATATTAGATCTTGTCTCTAAGCAATGACAGTTCTTAAACTTAATGGGTATGCTAACAGCCTTCATTCAGGATACATGAAAGCAGCAGCTGAATACTTCAATGGACTGAGATAACGAGACAATAGAAGCTACTGCCCAAGGCAATTGTGCACATAATAAAACCTAAGTAAGGCGATACTTTTAATATCCCCAACTATCTTATTTGAAAAAAATGTTTAATTCGTTCTCCATTTATCCAGGGAGAATAGAAATCAGCATATCCATTAGCTTCCACTGTATCTGAAATTGCCTAAAAAAAATTCACAGAAGAGCCAGCACAGCTTATTAACTCAAGGGCAATGCTACTTCTGTTGCTTCCAGGATCTGTGGACAACCTGACCACTCCGTGTTACCCAGGGCAAGCATTCTGCAAAACCAAGGCAGCTCACAGTCACACTAGACAACTGACTAACGTGGACATACAAATGGCTCTGTATAGTCAGCTAAATCCAGTGGGATTTTCTTAGCTCTGCTAGGCCTAGCAGAATCACTATTTTGCACCAATTTTCTCAGCATGCGTGGCTTCGTCAGCCTTCTCTCAGATGGGTCTGAGCCAGTTGAGAGCATCTCTGTTCAAGGTAATGAAGTCTTCCAGGAACGGGAGCACTCAAGAGTAAAGTGAAGAGATGCCTAACGGCTCTGTGAGAGCCAGACTGTCCTTGGAATGGATAGCAGTCAGATCCTGCTGCATCCTAAGCAGCTGCATTCAGTGCTACTCTCATGCCTTTGCTCCATTCTTCCCATGCAGGCCTTACCTTATCCACACGCCACAGGTCCCTCTCTTCCCCCTCCCATTAGCCTGTGAGATAAAAGCAGGCTGCTGGAGGCAAGCTCTCAAGAGAGACAGAACAGGCTGCTTGGTTTCTTTGTGGGGTCAAGTTAATTTTTTTCTCCTCGTTCTTTCAGGGCCTGCTGGTTTTGACAATATTATTTCATAAAGAAAATCTTAGACTTACTCAAGTGTGGAGTAGTAAAATACTACTCACCAGTCCTCTGAAAGCTCAAAATCATCCCAGTCTATGAGTGCAAGAGAAGATATATCAATAAACAACAACAAAACCCCCCCACAACAACCCAACAAAAAAACCCTATTGAGAGAAAACAAATTAACTCGTATTTCTTCCTGATTTTCTCTCTTTTCCTTTATCAAAAATTAAAAAAAAATACTTCTAGTTCTACATAGTGAAACTGAGATTCTCAAGCCATATAAATATCACCAGTAATCAATGTTACATTATAAAATACTGCTATTGTATACAGATTTTAAAAGAAAAAAGGCAATGACAAGTAACTTACTATGTTTCTAGAAGCCTAAACCATAGATTTATTTAAAATACACTGTAACATGATTGTTTCCTCAGAATTATTATACAGCTAACATCTCATATAAAATTGAATGATGAACATGGTAAACCAGACTTACTTGGCAAAAGAAAAGCTCTGTCACAACACTGTATTTTAGGCACAACACTGTATTTATAAACTCTCCCCAAAACATACTGGAAGTGCCAAATCTATGCTTGACACACAATTCATACAGCCCTGCTAAGAAATGAGTGAAGCCAAGGACTGCTAGGGATGTAGGCGTGCAAATACCATCTGAAGACATCTTTGTGGGAAAGTGCCATTTTGATTGTGTAACTGGAGGCCCAGAATTCACATCAAGGAACAATTATATTCTCTAGTACAGTGGCAATGATCTGTTTAATTCAATCTAGTTGACAGATGTCGCTAGCAATTTTTATTAGCAAACTGGCCCCACTGTATTTGCAGACATGACATTAATACTATTCGGGGGCTGTGCAGGATTTCTGCCTGACCTACATCTGAGAAAGTCATCCACATAATATGTCAAGAAGGAAGCTTGTCACCATACAAGTTGTTTCCACAGTTCACTACTGCAGTTGCCTGTCCTACATGAACTCCATAGGCTAATAGGAATAATTTCATTTGGAGCACAAAACTAAAAGAAAGTAGAACTAAAGTATCCAGCAAGGAATCGCTCGCAAACAAACCCTGGGATGTTTGTGTGTTAGTTTTAAAGGTTAAAAGTCTTTAAACAGGCTGAGTGACAGGGTTCTGCACACTTTTGCAGCCTGTCAGACTCTTTGTGGTTGCTGCAAAGACATATATAACAAACATGACACAGACTTCTTTTTGTTTTAAATCATCTTTCCATTATTCAGCACTTTTTGCGTGTTTAGAGATCACAGATCCCTCATCACCTCACTTCTCATTTTGTATCATCACATAAATTTCCAGTGTGTGTCTGCAGACCTTGTAGCCATTTAAATATGTAACTGAACCCTGAAGGCCCAACTGTGCGTGCCAAGGGCAGAATAAAGCTACATCAAAATATTGTGGGTGCTGAGAAGATACTGTATCTAAGGAACACTCAAATGCCTCAGTCTTTGGGAGTGACTGCTGCAGGGGTTATGAGGCACAGGACACAGCTGGCTCCCTCTGCTCCCCAAGCACCAAGAGCATGCTCTGTATGAGCCTGAACGGGTCTTGCTCCACATTTGGATGAATGGGACAAAAAAGAAAGGAAGGTCCTCATCAACCTTCTCCCTCATAGAAACAGTCTGAGGCTGGAAACAGCTTGCCCCTGAATCCCTGCTCACATTCATAAACGATGCCTCACTTCTGAATTAATGTACCATATAGTCATAAGTTCATAGATGCTTTCTCTTTAACCATACAGTAACTGAATATTTAGGAAAAAAAAAACCAAAAAGTCATATTGTGTTGATTTTTTTGCCTGTTTTCAAGGTGCTTATATGCTCAAACTTTGGGCCAGCATCAGTTATGCCTGATAGCGCTCCAAGGTATAAGCACAGGTTAGGCAATCTTCAAATTGAGCTGTGGGTTTTGTTTCCATAAGTAAATAAAATCCTTCCCTGTGCCACACACAGCTGGGTTTGCAGTTGTTCTCTATGACTTGCAACTGAATGTAATGGCAGTGATGGGTACATTAGACTGGAGCACTGAAGTTTGGAGACCCTGCTTTATTAGCAGGACAGATGGACCGCACTGCCACAACCTGAGTATATTCTCAGTACCTTCTTACCAATTAGGTTAAACACAGCTCTGGAGAGATCACTTCATGGGTGAGAGCCTAATGGTTACTTTATGATTCTCTACCTTTCAGTCTCTGTGCCATGGCTGCTACAACAGCTCATTAGTATTAATTGGTATAGTCTTTTATGACACTTGACCAGCAGAAACCATTCCCATATCACCAGTTCATTCCAGAGGCACAGATCCCAACCAGAGCCACCAGCCTGAATTAGTTCTGGGCTAGTGACCAGCATGGAAAAGCTTGATATCCTCATGTTGATTCAATGAACTCTTACTAGCATAATTGCAGCATATTAGCTCAAATAAGTGTAATATTACTTTCCTAGCAGTTTAAGTACCTTTTTTTTTTTTTTAGTAACATTCAGTGTTCAGTTGGAAAGCTACTTATATTCTCTAAAGAATCACAGAAAAATATTTGACCTCTCAAGAATAAATAATAAGTACTTACGTAAACTCAAAATACCATAACACTGAGTTATCAGTACACCAAAAAAATGATGTAGGTCCTGCAGTTATATATTTCAGAAGAAAAGAGTTTCGCTAGAAGACATGCATGGTTATAATATACGAGATTGAAGGTGAGTTGCTGTTTGTCTTTTCACAATGGAGAACAGATGTGGAACATTTTCCTTATATAGTACCTTGGCTGCACCAATAAGATCATCTCATGTAAAACATAACACTGTTGTATAAAACAGAAAACACTAACAACAGTTTTTTAAAATACCATTCTGAGAAGTATAAAAACATTAGATAAATAATAAACAAACTCTAAGAAGTCATGAACATCTACAACTTAAAGACATCAAAAATGTCAGTTCAAGCTCTTGTCTCACGGCTCATGGGCCATCTAAAGATCTCAACTCGCTACAAACAAAAAGGAGAAAAAAGGAAAATGAGGTTCAGAGACTCCTGATATATCCACAAGCAACTCCCTCCACACCTCATAAGTCCATATTTTAAGCAGGTAGACTGGCAAAATCTGTTCTGTTTATGTAATTGACATTTTAAAATATCAATAAATCAAAATGAGCAAAATTATATCCTAAAAATTTGCAACCATCTGTTACAAGACATTCCTCTTAGTTCTGAATACTGTATAATACCTTAAAGTTATTGCCTCCTGACTCTCATATGCCCAAAATAGAAGAAATTGGCTTTTGACAATTGGATATGCCAATTAGGCCAGCTTCAATTAACTACTTTTAATTCTCCAGTACTTTTGTTCTTCTAGCACTGCTCCCTGGAGCACGCTTCCAAATCTCCACTAAACTGCTGCTTAAGTCTCTTACTGTACTGTCTACAACAATATTGAGAGCGGTAAGAGAAGCTGTGATTGTTGCCTGACTATCATGTAACACAGCGCTGTGCCCAGATCTCCCAGCTCGTGGTAATCTGATTTGGTAAATGCATATGCAATGGCAGAGCTTTGTGCAGAGAAGCAAATGGTGATGTGGAAGTAGAAGAGACATAGTACTGTGCAGGTGCAATCTGCACCTTAACAGGGATCTCCTTGGCTCAGTTTATCACCTTATATGCAAACCTAGATATGTACAGGCAAGGCAGGTGTCTTCAGACCAGCCTCCTGGGCTGGTTCTTGCTCCCACAGGGCCTGATTCAAAACAGCATGGACACGCTCACCCTTTCCTCTGCGCTGCTTATCCCTGTGCCTTCCTCAGCAGCCTCTCAGACTGGAAATCCTCTGAAGCAGGGACTACGTCTCTTGTCCTGTTTGTAATGCACCAAGCACCAGAGGTTCACTAATGGGGCTCCCAGATGTCACAGTAATTAAGAGTTTGATCATTTAGTATTACTCATAGACTACTAAGTGATATAACTACTGGGAAGACACTCTGTTTATTCAAGATACTGTCACTGCTTAATAAAGCAATCTTATAATTAGTTCGAATCAGTGAAAATTTTTAACTCAAGGAAATGCGCTTTAAAAAAGTCAGGGTGTCCTCACTATCAAATTTCACTAAGTGTCCAACATTTGAGAAACTGCATCATGAGGGAAGTAGTTAATTCATTATGTGCTCATCAGTAAAATATTTAGAGATAACGATGTTCTTAATCAAAATCTTTTAAGGTTTGAGACAGAACATACAGAAGTATTTTTAACTTTTGGAATGAGCCACTCTTCCACATTTGCATCCCTTTTCTAGGTAACAGGAATAGTTTATGTTCGTATTTATCACTGCTATGAAAATCACAGCATTTATTTAGCTGATAGACACAGAGCTCATGTCTCACAAGTTGTACTTTCATACTGGCAATCTAGAGCAGGAGCCGTAACAGAAGACCTACACTTACATCTTGAAAAAGTATTTTTGCTGCCTCATTAATGTTACAGCGGAAGTTAAAAAATTTTTGATCTGATTACACATAGGCACAGGACAGATGTCTACAGATGGTTTTGGGTGGATGACTGTGAAACCGCAACAACTGTGCAGCCACGTGCAAAAAAGACCTGGAGCAAAGAGGTTTATTTCCTTTGCTGCCACTGATTACTTTGCGCAGCAACCAGAACCTAATTTCCACTCCAGTTTGTGCCTTGAAAAGTTTTACTTCAGTGATCAGACCCTGATTCACAAAGGTATTAGAAATTCACACATGGTGCTCCCACTGCACATTTTTATTTGAAAAGAGGTAAGTGGTCTCCAAGAGGGCCACATTTTAGCTCTGCAAACTGCTCCTTCCTAGGCTAGCTTCAATATTGCAAAGTAGTTTAGCTGAAATCTTTCCTGAGTGTTGTTCATGGTTAGGGTTTTTTAAAGGAAAAATTAAACACAACACACAAAGTAAATAATTATTAAAAAGCACCTGTTTATTAAAAATCATCATCGTTTGGAGGGTCCAAAAGCAGATGTGGACACCATTTGAGCACCACAGTGGTAAACAGCTAGAGAAAGCAGAATTAAACATTTCTGATTAAATTAGTGAATTATTCAAGTTTTAAGAGGAATTCCAGTTCTTGGATTGAAGCTGTGAACTCAGTGGGGCTAATTTACTATTCCACTGTCAGTGCAAATCTGTTGGGGCAAGAAGTGGGGGAAGAAGCAAGCAGGTTGCATCCCCTTCTCTCTCGCACACCTCTCTGCTCTAGCAGTGCACTATGCACACACACGTCCTGCCTGGAAGGTCAGAGCTGTCTGGCAGTTCCTGATACCAACATAATTCCATACTCCTATTTGAATCACAGTAGTCCCTAACACAAGCAGCCTCCTGAACAGCACTGTGCAGAAACAATGGGCCAGATTCTGCTTAACATTCTGATGAAGCAAACCCAGAGTAAACTTTATGAACACTGACAGCTTGTGCAGATTTGAACCTTTACCTAGGGATCATGACTGAACGTAGTAGCGTAGATTATATTTGCATTGTACATAAAAAATTATACCTTTTTGTATCTGCCCCCGAGTTTTGTGAAGCTTACTTGTTTTAAAATTATCTGTGTTCAGAAATTCTACATGGAAGGCATTTAACCTAATTTGATGATCAGATTTGTAGGCATTGATATTTTGAAGTGGTTAACTGGGTAACAGCTAATTTCCCCGTGGGATGTGCAATGCACTAACTACCCTCTCCTCCTCTCCAATGCTGGCAGCATATAAGTATCTGCTGCATTCGAAAAACTCTTAAATCACTAGCCATTAAGAAACACTAATAACTTGATTGGTGTCATACATAATTTATTATGATGAGACTACCATAGCCTGTATCAGAGCATGTCTGCAACCTCTGAAACTGTTGGGGTTTCTTCTCAACTTCAGTGACTTCTGCTAGTATTTCAAGCTGGTACAAACTACCAGGCTGCCAGTACTGCCATTTACCAGGAAATTTTACTTCTCTGATTAGGACAGCCTGCCCTTACATATCTGTACAGTTGTTCACAGATGGTAATCAGAAATAGGAGCTGGAATCAGGAACAAGTAATGTTATAAAAGAGCAGAGAAGATAATCTGCCTTGCAAAGAAACTAATTTACCTGCTGGTACTATCAGCATTATGAAAATTAAGGGGATCGGCATTCATACAACAGAGGAAAGCTACCCATTCATTTTAGCTCATGGTCACAGTGATTGAATTTGCATTTCATAGAAGTAGTTCAGTTCACTTGAACAGGAATGTGTGTATATTTCAAGACAAAATTTACAAGTACTGTGGAGCTGGAAGACAGACACCTGGTTTCTAAAGAAATGAAATCTTATTGATTTCAACAGCCTTTTTGGTAGGGTTCTGCTAAGAAAGTTGGTGACAAATTACTTGATCCTGCTTCATCAATGAAACAAAATCTCCTGAAACAAAATTTTAAGCCATACCGAGATGAACAGAAGTGATCTGTATTCAATAGTTTGAGCTGAACCTGTTCGTGCAGTGTTGATGGCAATGGAATTAAAACTGTTTGTTGGATTACAGCCAAAACAGACCAAAACCACTCTCATGAAGATGGATTTGAGTAAGTCACTTAAATACAACAAGATAAAAGTACATTTAAACCCTCTACCCACCAAGAAATATTACAGCAGTTTACAAAGTATGCTTCTACGAAGTTGTGTTTACTAAGAGAAGGAAGAAGTTTTAGAATGTCCTTCTCTTGCATAAAATCCCACTTTTTCAAGTGAAGAAGGTTCTACTCCAAAATCACAGAGAATTACAAAATGGCAGGTAAGGACTCTCACAAACTTTAAGACATGTAGCACAAATTATAGAGTTTATAGAAGCTTACAGAAGGAAAGCGTAATTCTCCATCAGTTGTTTGCTGTGAACTTAAAGCTGATGAAAAAAAAAAAGAAAGAGGGCAAACTTCTTCTTCCCTCCCTGAACAAGAAATGTAACTTCCAAGAGTGGGAAGACTTGTTCTCTGTTTCTTTACATCCTTACACCCTAGGAAACAACAAGCTCTGGCAGAGGAAATGCAAGTATTAAACTGAAAACACATTGGTTCCCCCACCATCCATTAATTCGGCCACTTGTAGCATTTCCCTGAGTGTAATATGCATTGGGGGCAGGTTGCTTCAAGCAATGAAATCTAATTACACTTTAACTGAAGACCCTGGTTTTATTAACAAACATGAATATAGCTAAAGAGGAAATTATGTAAAAACTTTAATCTTTCTGTATTACCTTTATCAGTGCTTCCTGAATATACTGTGTTGTAAGGGATTCTTGTCTATTTAATTTTCTTTTGCTATGATTGTAGACTGCATGACAACAGTTTTCCCATTATGCTAATACGTCTAGAGAGTTAGCAAACAACTTACATCAGTTGGCTAAGAAACTCCTCAGAGTTGCAAGTATCTTCTTTGATTAATATGAATTTCCCCACTAGGATGGGATCACATTCCTAGCAACTTTTCTACATAAATCAATCCAGCAGGATCATCACAGATGTCGCATATAAATTAAATTTGCTTTCAAATAACATTACTTGAGGCTAAATAACCTAGATTCAAACTGCAATCAATAACAATTTATACATTTATCCCATATGCCTTGGGGTTTCACATAAATAACATTAGACTGATATTTGTTAGAATATTGTCCTGATTCTTCTCTCATCTGTGTTATATCAGAAGTAAACAAGCTCAGAGAGATGGATCCTTCTGCCATAACCTGAACATGCCTCCCTGAAACCCACAAAAATTGCAAAGAATCCCAAAAGCAACCCACTATTCCCCACCAAAAAACCCACCAATAAAACCCCCATACATAGACACTGCCTTTATGATGGATCTTACAGCAAACACAGGTTAGTTATGTCTGAAGATCTACATACACTAGCCTAGGGAGGAAAATTATGCTTTACAACAGAGTCAATCTGCAAATAATTGTTGACCCGAATTACCCTAGCAGCAAACCCTACATTTCATGCTATCACCTGGTGGCACTGTTATACAGCCTTCTAAACCTCTGTTTCCAGGGCCTGGCTCCTGGGAAGGCACATTGTGCTGTTGTTACCCTGGGGTTTCACAGGGCCTCCCCAGGAAGGTGTGGGATGGAAGAAGCCAACTGACCTGGACACTGGTTTTTGCTTTGGAGTTAAAAACACAGCTGCCCTCCCCAAACAGGCATGTTGCTAGCTTGACGTTTGGGGAGAACACATATCTAAATTGCATCTCAAGGCTGGTGTTGGTATAAATAATAGCAATTTGCACATACATTTCATATTTCTGAAACTTCTGCCTTAAGCAACAAAGTAGCAAGCTAACAAGACATGGGAGGTTTCAATGGGATAAATACCAGAAGAAAGTTGTAGTATTACTGCAGATGGTTTTTAAAGGAACTCGTTTCATTGAGCAGATGAACATGAAGATCATGGAATATAACTCCCCAGCAAATAAGAATCATTGTAAATATTAATAATCTGTTCTGTTTGTAGAAATACTTTTTCACTGTTTCCTTTAGCAAAGATAAACAACCTAGACAATGTGTTAAAAAAACCAAAACAAAACTCAAAAACCACCATAATGTGCATCTCCTGTCTTCCAGAGCACACATATAGTATACTAATTTACAGGTAGTTTATGAACATTCAAAACTTACCAGTTGTGCTGTTAAGCAACAGATACCTCTTCAGTGTATGAGGTTAGATACCAATATACATAGTTTTGCATTCATACATATTATGTGCATTGGTTAGAAAACCATGATCTCTAGCAACTAAAAATCAAATTATATTTAGGTTTTTTTCTCTCTGTTTTTACATCCTATTCACACATAAGTCATCCTGACAGTAGAAAAGGGGCAAGTATCACAAGTGTGTGGGTACCTAAAAAATGCTAAATGTTTCTGCCTTTTCCTCCTCACAAGAATATAACTGAAGGAAAGCACTTCTTACCAGTATATTTGAAATGAGATTTCTGTATTTTTACTAATAAAGTAAATTAGCTAGAAAGTCTCTCTCTGTTCTTTAAAATTAAAAATGTCTTATTATCAAATGTGATTGACAGGAATGTCATCAGCAGAACAAGTATCAGAAGTACAATGGCCGATATTATTAACAGAACACTGGATTATAGCAAGAGACAGGGCTTTTCTGATACACTGCATTATTATTCAACCTCTTCTCAAGTGAACTTTTTGATAGCTTCTCTCCTCACTCCCTGAGCTCCTTTCTCATTTGCCTGCACTCCTACCCTTTTGCTGCTTTCTTCCTGTATTGGTGCTTCACTGACCCTGCATTCCTCATACCTGCAGTGCTGCCCATTCCTTGTCTCCAACACCTTTACCTCTGCAACTGGATATCTCTTCCTGTACCCAAGCAGAGCTTATTAACTCGTGGTTTATTCAGATGAATTATAGATCCCTCAGACATGATTTAACCATGTGAAATCATCTCTCAGCTTTTCTTTGCTAAGTAATATAGATACAAGTTATAATAAAGAACTTTTGTTCTCTCCCAATGTAAGACAACTTCACTATAAAAATAAAATTAAACATCCTTTTTTCAAGTTGTCCCTACCTGTCATTTAGCACACACACCCCGCCCCCAGAAAAGTATAAAAATTAAAGCATTACAAAAGAACTTTCTCACAGCATGTTGTTCTTGCCAGTGCAGAGAAAAATGTTTATTGCCCTGAAGAAGAAATTGGCAAACTATCGAAAAGAAAATGAAGTTATTCTTTTTCTGTCTCTGGTAAACAAAATAAGAAAATCAATGTGATGGTATTTATGGCAGTAAAATAGTGAAGGGGATGGGGCTTCTAAAAGACCACCAAATGCAGGAACGCTGTTTAATGAATACTGAGACACTGAGCCGAACCCAATCCACTTTTATTAATGGAGCTTATTGGAAAAAGTGTTTTCTGGAAGGTTAGTTACAATCAAGTGTAATAAGGACATGTATTCCTAAGAATATGCTATTCCACCGGATGTACTGTCATTTAAAAAGCCAGTCCTTCAGACAACCTTGTCATAGAAAAACATGTTCTTCCTCTCTTGCAAGAGACTGCTGTAGGGTTTGAGGTGAGCCCTTTACTTCTCAAATTACCTATCTTAACTCTCACACTTTTTACTTGCGATGAGTTACAATCCCATCTGTAACCCTTAAAGAGAAATGTTGTATGTAAAAAAGGCCAAACTACTTGGCTTACTTGGCTTGGTTTGTTTTCCAGCAGACAATGAAACCTTTGCTAATAAGAAATAAGGTTTATCTTTTACAACTGTTATATTATTCTCCTCTGTCTGACAGGTTTGGCATGTATATATTTAATATTGATTAAAAAAACCATGACAAATCAGTACAGGTTTAGGTCAGCATCAGATAATGCGAGAAAGTTGTTCTACCTTAACTAAAAACTATCAAATCCAACTCAGTTGTGGATTATGTAATTGCAACCCCACAGGGATCTTTTTCTACCAGAGCTGAGTTTGGACTACATCACTAGATGCCTTCTTGTTAGCTCAGAGTCGGCAGTAGTGTCATTCAGTATTTTCTCAGGGTTCACACCGGTGATGGTTTCTCTTTGAGATGCCAGCAGTTTTCAATACCCAGATGATCTTAACGTTAGCAGCTACGTTGGGCAGTCTTGACTTGTGAACAGTGTCTCATGTTTTATTAAAACAAGAGTTTCTTGTTGTTAGAACATTTGTCATTTAATTTGTAGAATGAATTTAAGCCAATTTCTCAAAACACTGCTCGATTTTCTTAGTACATTTAAGTTGTATGTTTTCAAAAATGACTATACGGAGGACCTATTTTCTCTCAGACTTATTCAGAGCAAGAATATAAAAAATTTAGCAAACTACCAAAAAATGAATCTCGGCACTTTACATATATTTACATACAAATGAAAAGGGACAACATAATTTAAACCATAGATGGATCACAAAAGCACCTAATTACATAGCCAAGTGGTCACACATGTTCTTAAACAAATGTATGGCTAAAGTACCCAAGAAACTCCAAGTCAACAACTCTTACAACAAATCATGCTTGCCACATTTCCTTGGAAGAGTAAAGAGACTGTCATTCCTTCTTCTGCAAATCAAAAGAATAAAATAATCTCTCAAGAATATTAATTAACAAGATTCGTTGGAAACAGTGGGCTGCTGCCACTATTTAGTTTTCATGAACGTATCTGGCCAATTAGTATCTGAATTTATAAGAAGGCTTCTTTCATAAATGTTGAATATTTTATGCTTCTAAAGTCTCTGCATACTCCTGTGTGCATATTAATGCTTTCTAATTGTGGAACACTCAATAGTACAATAAGTCCATGATAAAATCTAACTGTTCTTCCTGCCCCAAGATAAAAATCAGGGTTTAGCAACAACACTCAGTTCCCATAGGTTTTTTCAGAGGAGAGCATAATAACAAGCCAGTTTGTTAAAATCCAAAAGAACTTAATAGCAAGCTGTCCTGGAGCTGAACCTAACCCAGCAGCTCTGTCTCCTGAAAATTACATCCCATTCTTATTTATCTAGCAATATAAAGACAAAGCTAGAATACAGGAGAGAGTAAAAATTAACTGAAAATTTTTTTTTAAATTGGCAGCAGAAGAGGAAGCTTTTCAAACAGCTTGTTTGGAGACCAGTATTTGCTAGCAGATATTTGGTAGCTACTCATGTTCAGGACCCAGAAATATTAAATGGTAGGTAGGGTCTGTCCCAGTACAGTAAGAATGGCTTGAATTTGATCACTGCCAGACTTACATTGAAGCAATCTGCTTGTAGGGGAGGAGACAGTCCCACTGCATCAGCACAGGCCACCATGCCTCGACACAACCACAGTATTTGAAACACTGTTCATAGCAACAGGTACTGGTGGTGTCTCTCTCACCAAGGACTGGGGAGTGTTGGAGGTTGTCAGGTGTTACCCATTCACAGCATTAGCTGGATTTGGCGATTCTGTTGCTATATTCCAAACCAACTTCTGCTTTAGTGTAGTTATTCTAAAATAAGTAACATCAGACTTTGATCTTAGATTTCGTGCTCACATATACATTGCGCGGAAGGAAACTTGCTGGCTTCACCCATCTCAATGTTAGCTCCAGAGGGAAGGGAAGTCACTGAGATTACCTGCAGTATCTGTGCTTTGGTCATTTCCAAAACGTCTTTTTCCACCTCTGTCCCCCATCTCTACAGGCTTTTTTTATGGATTTAAAGAAAGCTTAAGGGAACAAATAAAAAATATACCAAGACGTTTGACACTATCAATAAACTTGGGTCTCTGATTAAAATCATAGCTTTCATACTTCCATGGAGAAATGATCCCTAAACCAAAAATATCAGACTCCCCTTGCAATAACATGTCTTCCATGATATTTTAAGAACTTTTACACGGGGTTGGTTTTTTTTTTTTTTTTTGGTAAGAGTGGGGAATCAGAAGAACAGGTAATGAATTCAACTACTTTCAACTTTTGTTTTAATTTAAAAAAAATCACAATTTTTTATAATCAGTTTTAGAGAGGGTTTTTAGCTGTACAGAATTATCAAGCTGTCTGGAAACCCCACATTTGATTTAAGAATTCATAAAATCTGAATAATCACAACAGGTGCTTTGGTGTGATAATATTCCCTCTTCTCATAGAGAAGTTTACCAGATAAAATAATTGGAAATCAATGTAGCCTAGCAGTCCATGATGAAGACTGAAAAATTTGGGCTCTTATCAGTGGCTGAGAAGAGTGTTCTCTGCCGATACAAGTAGTAAGCTAGGAAGAGCCCTCTGCCTGTGCAGGAAAACTCACTTCCTCAGTTTTCACGCTTGAATCAGGCTGGGAAGGACCTCAGGAGGTCTGAAGTCTAAACACATGCTCAAAGCAGGGTCACCTATGAAATCAGTCCAGGTTGTTCAGGGCTTTACCCTGTTGGGTCTTGAAAACCTCTCAAGATAGAGACCGCACAACCTCTCTGTACATCCTGATGCACTGCTTGACTCTCCCCATGGGAGAAAGTTTTTCCTCATATCAAGTCTAAATCTCTTATGTATCAGTTTAGGCCAGTTAGGACAATCGGCTCGCCATCATCCTGCCATGCACCACTGCAATGATCAGACTACTAGATATCTTCTTCGTAGCCTCCTTTCAGATAGTGACAGGCTGCTGTAAGGTCCCCCTGAATCTGTCCCTTCTAAAGCTCCCTCAGGCTTTCCTCACAGGGCCCCTGATCATCTTGGTGACTATTGCCTTCTGAGTTCTTCCAGCCATCAAGTAGTCCAACCATTTAGGCCATAATGCCTCAACATGGACACAGGAATGCTCTGGAAGATGATGACCATGACAAAACACAGTATTTGCTAAAGTAATAGTTGATGGTATCTACCAGTCTCCCATCATTCACAGATCTCTTCATTTCATCTCAGAGGGCAATAAAGTTTGAAAAGCATGACTTACCCATGGTAAAGCCATACTGGTTATCTATTCCAAATCACCTTCTCCTTCACTTGTCCAGAAATAGCTTTAAAGAGGATCTGCCCCATGATTTTCCTAGAGACTAAAAGTGAGGCTGAACAGCCTATAGTTCCCTGGATAATCCTTCTTGCCCTTCTTGAAAAGGGGTGCAGCATTTGCCTTTCTTCAGGCACCAGGGACTTCCCATGATCTCTGTGACCTTTCAAAGATGCTAGAGAGCAGCCTCTCAATGACCTCAGCCAGCTCCTTCAGCATGCTTCGTATGTATGCCATTGGGTCCCATGGACTTCTATGGATCGAGACTTTTCTCAGGAGATCCCTGACTTAGCCCTTTCCCACTACCAGTAATTATTGTCCTCCCTGAACCCTGCCTCCAGGCTCAAAAGCGTCAGCCTTATCTGCATCTGCTGTCACTAAATCACCTATCTATATCAGCACTGAATCCACATTTTCCTTGTTTGTTCTTTTACTGTTAGAAGGAAGACTCTGCTATTTCACAATACTCAAAAGACTAGTGCTCAAGGCACATTTGAGGTTAGAAATCATATCCTTTTTCCAGTCATTTTTCCCTTATACAGAAGACCTCCAATGAGAGAGAGACTGAAGGTGATGCACCCTCTATCAGCCTAGAGTTTACAGGTCAAATCAGTTTCTCTTTTTTTCTCCCTTAGAGATTAAAATTTTAGTATCCCAAGAGTACACACTATTAGCTGATCTTGCAAGTTGAGTAGCTTGCCTATAGAACTATAAAAGATTTCAGCTTTGTCCTGATGTAAAAGCAAGGAAATTATAAAATCCTGAAATACTTTTTGCCCAAAATGACTCAGCAGATGATACGATAGCAATCTATACGATTAAAAACAAAACCAGATGCTAAGAAAAGGGACATGCTGAGATGAAAGGACATTAATGAGCATCACTCTTCTGGTGGATGCTGTCTCTATAGCTCAGAACTCATTTGTATTCAAAGGATACACAGAGTATTTGTAAAGGACAAAAGAAGGATACAACATTAAAAACTGGCTTTTAATGGCTCCAAGTTTTAAATTCTAAAAAAAGAGAAAAACAAAGACAGGAACAAATGCTTGCTTGCTCATCCAGAGTAGCTATGTGATCTGAATCACTAATAAAAATCTTCAGGAAAGGTGAATGAGTAAGAGTTTTGCATAGTTACTGTTGCTATGAAAGCCACTTTCCTTATTATCCACACGTTCCTCAAATTATTTCCCTTTCCTTATCACTCACAAACAGGTAATGAGGTGCTAAGAAAATGGCTGCCTCCTCTAAAAGTTTCTGAGATTGTATTTGAAAAGAAGCAGTCAGAATGATATTCCTCAAAAAGAGTGAGTGTTCAATAAGGAAATTTTAAGTGCATTGAATGGGATAGAGTCAGACTCTCCAAATGTGTGTGAACAGCATCTGGATCCTCTGAGAGTTGGCAGCTTCACCTCCCATCTGTCCTTCTCTAAAAGGGAGAGGACACAGCCCAGATTTACAGCATCTACTGCACCAAACTCCACCTCTTATCTAACAACTTCTAATATACCTACCTATGTTTTGTGCTTTGCTAGTATTAGCAACAAACAAGAAAGGTTATGGTGCAAACAGGAGAAAAAGTGGGTATTCAGGAGCTACTACAGAAAGGAACCACATTCAATTCTGTGGAAGAGTAGAAGCAAATGTATTCAACTGCCAGACAAGAACCATTCAAAGACGTGTTTGGAAAGAAGGTGGAGTGTTTTTTGCAGGAAAACCTCTCTACGGTAAATACACCAAGTATTACCAGATCATGTCCCCTAAAAAGAGTAAGATATTTATAGAGCACCCCAAATAAAAGCTGTCAGAGCAGGAAGGGATTTGAGCGCTAAAAAAGAAATAGCCACAATGTCTGCCCTTCACATAAGTTTTATGCTTATTTTGGAGAAGGCAAGAGGCAATTTCCTAACTTTGTTTTTAATCAGTGACTACAATAGCAAGTAGTCCCATGAGACAAACCCCATGAGATTCTTAGCTTGATTCTAAATAAGCATATATTTTTAGGTGCAATGATGTTCTCCTTTTCCAGTTTTGCGTCCAATAGCAGATTCACTGTGATGTCTGACCAATAGTCTATGGCTCTCTCACACTGGCTCTCAAAAATGGCTGAGCTGGTCCATGACTGACAAAGCTCCATCAGAATAAGAGATCTCTGACACATGAAATCACTCCTTGAACTGACGTTAGTCCTGCACAACAATTTTATATTAGCAGATAGTGTGACACCATATAAATTTAGTAATAAATGTGGATTAATCCACACTTAATCTGATAGCTTTGACATACTTTAAAGCAAGTGATAATTTTATGGAAGCAGCCTGGAATGTAGGTAAACAGAAAGAAAGTGAATCTATTGCACATGTAAACAATATGATATTTATTTATGCTTCCAAATCATTGTAAAAGTCATGAATTAACTGGACTCACTCAAAAGCATATAGCATAAGGGTTAGGTACAGTTACATCCACTAAATAGTAGCTGATCAGTTTTCATTTAGTTCTCCCTTTCATAACAGGAGGATCAGACTATGACTTATTAATCACATAACAAAAAGATTTTATTTTAGGTTTCCCCATAAAATCTTCTCTATGATACTCTCTATCACTCTATGAACACTCTATTATACTGTTTTGTGCATTAATAATAATTCTTGTGCCCAGTCATTACTTACATTTATATACCATTAAATTCTTTGGAAGATCCATCTTCTTTTCACACTAATATATTTGGAAGTACTAAATTAGTAGTAGTGACTAAACTAATCCCAACTAAATTTAAAGTGACTATGCTCTGAAACTTTCTCTCTTACAAACAGGATTAGGAGTCCACATGAAAAGTCTGTCTTTTCCTATTTATCACTTTGGCATTAGCTACTAGACACTTGTTTTGGAGAAGTAGTCAATTACTATGTATTTATTCAGAGTTGCTTATTCCAAAAGCTTCATTTCTCTTCGGTGCTGATTTTATATCAGTTAATTCCACTACTCTGAATAGGTAACATATCAATATTCAAGGAATATACAAATGTAGAGTACTAATATGGCCAGGTCAAGCTAGCAGAAAATATTTTCTGTATTAAGATTTCTGCTGACCTCATTTGCAAGAGAGAGAGCAGAAGAAAAGGGTTGGTTTTTTTTTACAAGTGAAATATGAAATAAATTTTTTAAAAATGAACCACTGGAGCAAAGGCAACTTTGGCGATTAGTATTTCCCAAGTGTCCTCCTGCTGTATGTTATGTACACATATACATACTCATGCATTCTGCCTAAACTACTAAGTGTGTGTAGCTGTGGCAGCGATACCTTCCACTGAGGATAGAGACTATACCAACAAAAGACGCCTCCTGAGACAGTTGATAGTTGTCTTCTAAATTTAAATAAGCTCTGCTAGCAGAAGCCTGTACACCAATGTTTGTATTAAGGCTTTTACTGGAAGATACTATAAAAATTGCTGCATTTCTCCTTTTCCCACCAACACTGTACTCTAACAACATTTTCCAGTATGAACTACTATCCTGCTTCATGATTTCTAGAACAAGGAAAATATTTTTATGCAACCATCTTATTTTTAAATAATGTATTTACTCTATACCAGTGCTGCAGTTTTATTTTAATGGCAAACAGAACGAAAGAAGGCCTTTTACATCTACAAAACCAGGGTTACTACGTGGACAGGTACCTCTAAGAGGATATACTCAGTAAACACTATACACTAGGCTTTCATGGCTTAATGAGAACCAGAGTATACACCTCAAGTGCATGTCTTTACAGGGTAACAACATTAGCTACTTCAGCCACCTTAATAAATTGCTAAACATATATCCTGAGGCATCATACCATTAACTGTGGTCCTACAACCCTTCAGTTGGGTCTTACAAGCAACACAGCTGTGATGCGGCACCTCGGCTAACTGCAAGCCCAGTTGTAGGCTGGATGTGGCATTACGCTTATACAGCCTTACTGCTTTGAATTCAGGTTATGCATACAATTCTCCATTGTATAATATTCCAGCCCACTTTTTAGAGTGCTGAAGACCCAGATACCTTCTTTTTCTCTTTCGAGGGAGTTGCTCAACAATAAGCTCCTCAGAAATAAGTGGCCTGAATTTTTAAGTGCCTGAAGCATCTAAAAAGTCTAATTTTAGGTTTTTATTTTTAAGTGTCTTGGGTGCTGTTTCTAGAGTTCTCCAAAAAACTTCATCCAGCCCACCATGCAGACTGTTTTTCCTACACTCGCCTTATTAATCTAGGAGCTCCCACTCAATTTCTTCACACCAGTTCAGCACTGGAGGTGCAGGAGCCTTCCTGCCTGCTGAGCCTGCCATATGGAAGATTTATTTCTCCCCCTCACTGACTCTCCATTTTCTGTTTCACTTCATCTGAGCACACAACTTGTTCCCCATTGCCTATTCCTCTCAGTTCTTGTCTCTCTTACCTACTTTTTCCCAATTTTTTAGACGTGCAAGTAAATTCGTTAAGTTTGGGAAGCATCTGAGATGCAGTCTGTGGGGAAAACGAAATGCAAAAGAAGTATCTTGTGGATAGCTCTCTAAAGTATGAGCGATGCTGATGAAATTTTAAAATCTCTTGGAATTACCAGGATATTCCTTCCTCATTACACATTCAACTTCGAAAGGTCCAAGGTAAATCTGTGTACACGGAAGGTGGCACAAAAAATTAAATAATATTCTGATGCTACAGACTATTTAGGAACACAGTCTGTTACACAATTGCCTGTATCTGCTCACAGTAGCTGCAAGCATACACAAGCTGCTAGAATTTCTTCTGCAAAGCAAGTGTGTGCAAGGTTAATACTCACGTGTCTTTGAGTCTGCAAAGCAGAGTTAGATTTATATAAAGATCTCTGAAGTGCTTTCTGCATAGCCAAATAAAAAAACCCCTGTATTTTTAAAATAATTTTTATTTGACTCTTTCCATGACTTGATAAAGTAAAGCTGGTTACACATTTCTTTATACATAATTTCAAGCTGCATGGCTATTCAGTAAAACGGGCAGCCATTAACAAAACTGCTAGGCCTTAAAAGTTAAGTTTTACTAGGCAATGTGATGCTGACATTTACATTTTAAAATATATAAACTGTTTATATGCACATATCTAAATATAGGTGCCATACTTCTTTTATATATCCACATTTGAACCAGTTCTCATATCTATAAAATACTTTGAAGATCATAATCACTGAATACAAGTTGTTAAGGAAAATGAGAGTAACAGAAAACACAATTGGCATTTGCTCAAGCTCCATTAGTCACTACTATAAACACTGTCTTTTGCCAATTTGGTCTGAGGTTAATGTAACAGAACACTAATTTTAAGACAAAAGCAGCAAAGCCATCTGAAAGCATTAGTTTTTTAACACATTATCTTAATCTATTTATCACAGTAATGATTAGTTCATGTTGCTCAATCCTGGACACAGATTGCTTTTAGTAGAGAACAACAGGCAAACAAGGGCAAAACAAGATAAAAGCCTGTGTAATTGTATTAGGTCAGCAACAGGTCTAACGTGCTTGTTTAAGCTATTAACAGCCAACTGTACACCAAAGATCACTAGAATCTGATATTTTTCTGTTTTAGAGTTCCAGCCCATTGCAGGTGTGTCAGTACATTCATTCTCAGAAAGTAACAAACTATTTGATTAATCTTTGACTATTAGAAATAATTTTTGAGACAAGTCATAGAAAATAACTTTTAAATCAAGGGGTTGATGTAGGCCATAATTTACAAGTATGATGAAGTTGATGGGAGCTCTAAAAAAGATAACTATTATGTCTCTCACGTTATCAAAGCCATAGACTCAACATCAGAACAACTCAGCCAGCACACTAAACATGTTCATCTGGTATCAGTACTGTGCTGTCCAAGATTAAACCTTTCATTTTCACAATATTCAGAAATGTGTGCCATTAAACATTTGTGAAGATACAGAGAAACTCTTGTTTCTTCAATTTGCCTGTCAGTAAAATTCAAACATTATGTAGTATGCAGTAATACTGTCTCTAGCAACTTATTCCTTGTGGTTTAGGCAAGTCACATAGACAAAGCTGTATGTATAAGAACATAAAGCCAATACATTTCCCACAGTGGGTCAGTCCAGCCAGGTCACCTCGCTCCATACTCTGTACAAGGATAACAGAAGATTATATTTAAGAAAAACATGTAAGCTTGGCCCCTTTCGGTGGTCTGTTCCCCTCATACTTCCCCAGGGTCTACAACTGTTGTTCACAAATGTTAGCATCTGTTTATGGGCAAGTTGCCCACGAATGCTGTTGTCTATGGACACGCTGTCCATGTTCCAGCATGATATGAAGAAAGGCTTTGGAGCATTCACCCCTGGAGACTGTCAAGACTCGGCAAGACAAAGCTTCGGCTGTTCAGATCTAGTGTTGGCTGAAGTCCCACTTCACATAAGACACCAGACTATATAACCTTCAGAGATCTTTTCCAGTCTATAAGTCTGTCAAATCAAGTGCTGCACAATATTAAAACAAATTAATCAAATGTATGAACAACATTCTGTTACTCCAGCACTGAGGTTAGATCCTAAGCAGCTAATGCTCAGACCTTGTGATCACTAGAAGCCCTCTACATTACTAACATTGATAGAGTTCACATTACAAGGATTTTGTAACGGTTCCCAAAAGAAAATGCAGGTGAGTCAAATTTAACAAGTAGATAAATGCAAACTTGAGTCTGTGCTTCCATACACAGACTGTATTTTGGGTGATCACAGAAGAACATTCAACTGTGGTCAATTTACCAATAATATTTTTTAATCCTGAATTAGATTAAGAATGCATTTTGATGATGTGGTAGATTTCTCCTTTCATTATTACTCATGCAAAACTCCCCCATTCCATCCCCTGCTTTAGGTATGTAGCAATCTTGGCATATCTTTGATATTCCTTTAAGATTACTTGAAGGAAGGAGCAGAAAAGAAGCCACAGGGCAATATCTCTTAGAGAATACATTTTAGAGTAAAAAAGCTACTCAAGTGCACTGATTTAACTATGCTTTGTCAGAAAACATGTTCTATACTTAAGTATAAAGTATTTATTTTAGGGTGCTATTCTCACAGAGGATATGATAGAAACTTCGTTAAAGGATTATGAAATTTGAGATTTTTAAACTAAAATTTTAGACCTATTGTCCAAGATGCTAATGAACCCATCAATGCCTTCACTTTGCCTCATTTTTATTTATTTTGAGGTAGACAGGATTGAATAATAATTGAAACTTCTATGAGTTTTCAGAAGACAGTTGTGCAACCCAATTTGAATGCAAGGCACCAAAAAATGCAAACACATACAGACATTCATCACTTAAAATACAGCCTTCATTATTAAAATGTGTAGATTGTTAATGCAGTTTCCTTGTTTAAAAACAACATAACTTACAATGACAGTCAACTTCAAGGGTTCAGACGTAATACAATGAAAGATGTTTAAGGCAACACATTTACCTTCTAGACAAGTTAAAGGCACAAATAGTTACCTCGGAACAGAAGAAATTATCACATTATACTGTAATAATTCAACAGAGAACAAACCCACAATTAAAATACATAACTTCTTTTTCTTAAATCTACTGACATTTTGTCTCTTCATAGCACAGCATTAGCATCCATCCCTCTTGTTTGTACCACTCCCATTAGCACATATGCCTCTCACAAGCACTAATGAACCTGACACAAACACTGCAAGGCCACTCTGCACTCAGTTTTAATCAGGTGAGAATCAAAATGTTGCCGAAGGAACCAGTCAGGCCCAGTCCCAAAATGATTTATAGGGAAGAAAGTTATGAAGCATCTTCTAGGGTGCCTAAGATGGTTTTATAAGAAACATGTAGATGCTTAAATCCCAGAATATTCAGAAAACCAAAATATTCAGAGAAGGGTACACAGAAACCCCCATAATTAATCCTTCACACTCAGCAGGCCTCCTCTCTCTCCAAAATGGAAATCCTTTCTAACCAGGACTCTAATGCAATCCATTGTCAAAGGCAGTTATGTTCTTCCTACATCCCTCCTCCCAAAACTGCTTCTATGATTTCTTCAAAACTTGTTCTTGAGAAAAAAAACAGGCAGAAGAAAGAATTCTTGTAAACAGTGCAAGATAAATAAGGCAGGTTAATTCTTCACGCTAGTTTGACATCAGCATTAAGATATGAGATCTTAATACTTGTTGTGGGCATTTGTAATCTTAGTAGCCAACTGCAATTGACCAAAAGAAATAAACCACAAATAAACAGGAAGACCTTGCCTTTTTAACAAGTATATTTGATTTTTTCTGTGAAAGAAAACTCACCAATGGTGTAATATCTCTTCAGCTCACTCCTCCGTGGATTGCGCCTTTGGGTGTTTGCGGTGTTGTTCTGTTCCTCCTCAGAAGTAGCTGTCTTAGTGGCAAGCAAAGATTTACTGGGCTGAGGTGTCTGAGCTTCAGCTGCCACTGGGTTGCATCCTGGTGCACCAATATCCACCGACTGGGACTTTTTCTTTAATCTAAAGGCAATTTAAGGCAGTAAGGTATTACTAATCATCATTCTATACCCCATTATGTATAGAATAAGAGCACTATATTCATTGTACAACAATTCGTGCATGTCGCAGCAGAACACAGAACAGCAGTGATTAGGCCTTGTATTAATTTCCCCTTTCAGCTCCTGCTAAATCAGTTACAGCACTTTCATCTTACATGTAGCTACATATGTTAAACTGCTCTCAGATCAGCCTGCTGAGCTGCTTGAAGGATCAGTCCCTAATCTATTTCAGAGAAGATGAGCTGCCAATAATTAACCTATCATTAAGTTGCCTGTCTTAAGTTTCCACAGACAAGGAGAGTACAAAGAAATTAAATCATTTGCACAAAATTGCTGAAAGCCCCAAGAGAAAAGAACTGAGTTACTATCTTCTGAATTCAGACGTTGCTCTACAACTGCATTTCTCATTCTGCAATTGTTTCAACGTGTTGTTTCTCATGGAAACTCAAGAATCCCACTAACCCCAGGTACCATTTTGTGCACAGCAACAGCAGAGGAACAGAGGAAAATAAATTCTCTGTCCTGCAGCAGAAATCAGTGTTACTCAACTCGTTACTGGCATCCAGGTAGAGTACAACTTATTAACCACTATCTTCTGAGCCCGACCATCTAACCAGGATTTTACCCATGTAGTTGTCCACACATCCAGACATCATAATTTGGGTACAAGTATATTGTGAGAGACAGTGTCAAAAGCTTTGCTAAAATCAAGGCAAATGATATTATCGCTCTCCATTCCTCTCCAAATCTAGTAATTTTATCAGACCTCTGCGGGAGACTTAGAAAAACTCTCAAATCCTACTTCAGAGTGGTGGTGAGTACACTCCCATCACTGAATCACGTAGTTCTGGCATCTCCTCTATTTCTAGCAACATAAAATAGAGGCTATTATGCTACTAGAGTTACTGAATAGAGACAAATGCTCTGTTATGATAAAGCTCACTACATACGCACTGGATTTTGTCAACACTTCTTAAATAAAGTCTCTATAAATGTATATAGTTGACTACATGATTTGATCCTGAAAATAATGAGGTTTATGACAATGCAGTGAGATATTGATTTGAGATGAATGGTTCATAATCATTCTGAAATTTTGAAGCAAGTGAAGTAAAATGATAAAGTTCTGTAATCAAAGGATACTTTTATCAGGGTAACAATTAAATGCTAAGCAGCCTCCCTCTTAACTCTGTGCTTCCTTATTTTTAAAACATTTTCTCCATTAAAAGAAATTAAGCAGCATATGTGCCTGCACTGAGAATGGAATCTATTCATTTAAGAGATTAACTGGTTAAATATTGTAATAATAATTACTGCTATTAGTAGACTAGAAAATCTTCAGGTCATGATCAAGCTCTAGAAGATATATTAAAGTACAAAAGTGTATGTAGAATTTTATGAAAGACACTATGAAGGCAAAATTACTATATTCATATGGAGTATTGCTATTCCAGGGAAAGGACTAGCAATTAAAAAGTTAACAGTTAGAAATTAACTTCTCTATGTGTTTCAATGAGAAAGACTACTTCCACTATAACCTCTTCCCTAGGCTGGCCCAGGATGTCTTGTATTTGAAGCAATGCTCCTCAGCTCCAGTGCCTCCGCACAAACAGTTCAGGGACCTGTATCCCTCCTACATATTAAGAAAGGCTGTACTGGGTCAAAGCAGATGTTCATCTAGACAAATGCTTTGTCTCAAAGAACTCCATTAATGGAAAGAATACCTCCCCCAGGATATCCTTCCAGCCTCCAGCAAACTCTGGCTTACAGGTTTTCTGAGACAGATGATGCACCTTTTTTTAGCTCTTTTTCTTGGTTTGTCCTTAATTACTCCTGAACTCATCTAAACTTCTGACATAGGCAACATCCTGTCTTGACAGGTTGTGGTTTAACTATGCACTGTGTTCATTTTAGCATTCAGTAGCCACAGTAGCTTATTTTAATGACTTGTAAGAATGGCATTATGAGAAACAGTGAACAACTACTACTCCATATATACCAGCTGCTTACATCAGCTCCTGCTGTTCAAAGAGCCCTACAGATATGGGAAGAACAACTAGTCTCTGTCATAAAACTATCTTTACTTTGAAGATCTTGGTTGATGGACCCATATATGGCATCAGTGGGGACACCACCCTGAACAGCTTGGGATGAACTAACTGACTGCTTCTATGAGCACCGATGCATATAAAAATCAAGATAAGACTGGGCAGGGCATCCTCTCTAAGTAAACATTGTACAAGAAGAAAAGAAAGCTGTTGTATGAAATGCTGCTTCAAAAAGCGAGACCTTGTTTTGAGCAGTTCTAGCTTTAAGCCTACACTGGTCAAATGTGTTTACCTAAAATGAAGGCTGGAATATTTCACTGACTCATTAACAATGAAATGGTGTTCTATTACAATGCTAAATTCTGCTATGTTGTTGAATATGCCATATTTCAGGTGACATAAAAAGTCTCTATAATTCCTTACCACTTGAAATCTTTGAAGATTTAAAGGATTACCTTTGGGAAGAAAATCACTAGTTTTCTACCTCAGAGCAAAGCTTCCACTGTGATTACAGTATGTTGCTTCTGTGTTGTGCAGAATAGTTGTGGGCAAAGAATCTACAAAGTGGTTAGTACCTCCATAATATCAAACCAAGGCAAGTGAGGCCTAAAGATCGGTAAGTGTACATATTAGGCATTTCTATGCTCTGCCCCAGAGGAAGACAGACAGCAGATGAGTTGAAATAAATTATACAAGCTGAAAAATACCATTATGATTTATATTCTCAACTATGTTATGAACACATTCTTCACTACCAAGGCTGTCCAGTTAATAAAGCTGTGAATTATGGTGTGGAGGTAGCTAATAAAATACCTTGCTGCACTGTGGGGAATTCCAGATTGTTGTTACAAATATACCATGTCTATTCTTCTAGAATCACATAGCAATAAGGGGATAATACCTGTCATCTGAGCAGTATTGTATGGCCTTTTTCAGGTGACTTATGATTAATAAAAGACTCAGTTGAAATGCCTATAGCAAATGAATGTCCAAAAAGTTATCTACTCTTGCAATCCAGAATAATTTAAATGTCAGACTTCCAGAGTCATAGCTACTCGAGTACTGAAATGAAAGAACAGGAGCATGAAAGACCAGCAAGTGCACATAAAATTGTAGAATTGTTCCTGAGAGACCATGGTGACAGTGCTTTTGCTGCCATGAAAGACAGAAAGATACAAGGTTTGAATTAATCCAGACTCTGAGATAACAGGGTCAGCTGAGTAGAACACAGGTTCAAGTCAGGACACAACTTTAGAGGAATGACTTGACAAAAACACGCAACTTGCTCAAATGCACCTTCCTTCAGCCTACCTGAACTGTATATTGATGCAGTCATGGCTGGCAAGTAGTTTGAAAAAACACTGCAGCCTTTGAACTGCATCTTCACTACACCATCATGTCTTGCAAAGAAAGCCTGAGTTCTGTGTACGTTTTGAAGCCAAGGGAATTAATTCATTGTAAGCCTGACCCTTTTCCAACACCCTGCTTTATTATTAGCTTTGCGTTGCATTTGTTTTTGGTTTTTTATATTAAAGGTGCACAGTTGGGCTGAAACAAGATTTATTCTTTGACAGAAAGGAATGTGAATGTGAAATGCCTCAGGACCTGATTCCTCATTCTTGCTTTGTTTCAGGCTATCTGCTTGTAGAAAAACAAATAAAAGATATAAGAAATACCATGGCAAATCATTTTTATCTTTTACTCTATGTATTCTGTAGCAGCCTTCAACTAACTTTTCAGCAGTGGGCAACACAGGTCTTTCAATATTGCCTGGCGTGACCCAAACTGACACTGCTGCAGACAGCCAGCAGACAGCATGCCAGCGAGGATTTCAAAGTCAGCACTGCACTAGTCAGGCTTGGAAATGCATATCTAATAGCAAGGACGAAGTCCTAACTTGACTGAGATCTGAAGTAGAAAGGGAAAAAATTTCTTTTTCTGCAGCTATCCTTAAATTATAGAAGTTCCACAGGAGGTAAAACTATGCAACAAAAAAAAGGAAAATCTGCAGCCTTTCAGAGGTGTGAAACCCCGAGCTGGTCGCTACTGTTGTCTTCTGGCCACCAGCAGCTTCTGTGAATTATGCTTGTGCTCTTACTTGGGTACAGACAGGCACCTTCACAGCAAAAGCAGTAATTTCAGGGGAGACGCTAACATGGAATGACTATGAAGGCTCAATTGTTGACAATTAATTGAGACAACCCATCCCAGGTCAAAGTTCAAGTAGGGCCAGAGGAGGTGTTACTCAGCTGCTGCTGACTGGATCTGAAAATGCTGTGTTTGCTTGGAATATGGCTGAGCAGCACCTTGGTTTTAGATAACCCTGTTCAAACACACATTTCACACCTATTTGTGTAATCCAATTGCACTATTGCTAATAACCCATTAAAACCCCATTTGCTCCATTTATATCTCGCTGTATTTTCCTAGAACAGATGTCGCTTACCCTGGCAACTCCAGCCATATCTATGCAGTCTAACCTACCAGAAAGAGGCACAAAGCCCAAATCTGCCTCTCAGCATCCTGCCAGTTACCAATCGCAGTGGATTTGCTCGTTTAACTAATCCAGGAGGAACGTGCATCTCCAAGCTGTGTCATATGACATACCTGTAGGAAGATATGCTGACTAGCTTTTGAACTTGCGCTTTATTTCTCTTTCCATCCTCTGCATATAACTGCAAAGTTTTCTACTTCATCTTAGAAACAGCCTAACAGATGGCTCCAGTTTTTACCTCCTCCTGACTAGCTAGTGTCCTGCACTCCCCAGCAGTACCTCCCGGGTCACTTTGAAGAGATTCTTACCATTTCCCTCAAAAAGAAAATGTGGTCAGGTGGTTGGGTGTTTGTGCATTGACTACCAAGTGCTCTGGGCAGTCCATACATATGGGAAGTCCTGAAATCCTGGGGCTAGTGAATTCCCTGGCAAGTCTATAGATTTTAAAAGCATTAGGATTTTGTGCCTGGCATTCACTATCACAAACCTATTCTGTTCCTAATACAATTCATGAACTTTTTCATGTTATAATTGCAAACTGAATTTTTGAAAAGCAGCATGGAAAAAAACAGCATTATTCTCTAAACAGATCTTGACAGCACCAAAACCAAGCATGGCTAGCAGTCCAGTCTGAAAGAAAAGGGAATAAAAAGTATTTAAACCATTTATGGTGAAAACAAACAAGCATACAAAGCATCCCAGGTTCTGGGAATCTGTACAATTCAGTCTTCGTGAATTTCTAAGTAAAAAGCCCTTACTGCAACAAAGATTTGGAGGAAAGCCTAGCTCATTCTTATCTACTGAATACAAAAAATCTCCCTGCATCCCTTGTGACTATTGCAGAGATTTTACTACACAGTTAATAGGAAGTAAAATCATTAATTTGAAGAGTGATGCCTATTCTTCAGAGATGCATTTAGTATTTTTGAATGCCCAGAAGAGCAGGTTATGAATTTGATTTCTTTGTAGCAAGAAATCTTATTTGAACTGATGTCGACAGCCAGGATTTATCTGCTTCTGGAAAAAAGTAAACTGCTTTCAACACAGCACTGCAAAGGTCTGACAAACACAGAATGTCTAACCCCCCGGCATCTACACAGACTAGCCCCAAAACCAGTTACTTTATTCCCCTGTGGACAGACACTGGTGTGTCTGTCCCCCGTGTCCCATTCCCATCCCCCCCCCCCCCCCAGCCTCCACACAAATCTGCATGTGACCAGCCCTTTTTGGATGCTGTGGCAATTCAGAGGGATCAGGTAAAAGGCTTGTGGTCTGTAACCAGACTCCATTTACTGCCTGAGGCTCCTCCTGCATGCGCAATGCCATGGAGGACTGCTGGAAAACCTTTGGTTTAATGCTCTTAATACCACATGCTGCTCTGGCCATCCCTTCCCAAAAAGAATATAGCAGGATTAGACCGATAAAGAAACAAAAAAACACTCATGATGAGAATGAGTCGGTTCTTCATGGGGCAAAATGAAACAGACTGCAGGAAGGAGCCATCGGTGGGGGACCAGCACAAGGACCTCTACAGCCACCAGGCATGGGAAGGGGAGCAGCAAATGAGTTTACACTGTGGGAGATTTAAGAAACACCAAATGAAGGCAAGCAGCAAATTTGAAATAAACACAAAGAAGTACTTCTTTAAATGGTATATAATTGCATGATGGAAATAATTGGGCAGGCTAGGGGTATCTCTCATTACAAAAAAGAATGACATGAGTAACGGTGTGAAGCATGCAGGTATTTCAACAAACAAATTGAGTCAAGGATTGCTGGAAGGTGGAGGAGTTTCACATGGAAAGAGCCACTCAATGCATGCTTCATCTCATATTATCCAGTATCCACTACTATGTAAGTATTACACAAAACCAAATGCAACATACTTGCAATTCAAATCTGAATTGGTCATTAAGAACTGCAAAGGGAAACAAAACTAACCACCACAAAGCAGCCAGAAAATACAACACCATTAAAATCGATGTCTGTCAGTAAACAAACAAAAAAACCCCACAGAAAAGCCCTTCAGACTGCTACTTTACGTGTTGATCGTGCAACAGATTTTTCTGATAATGCAGGATGCTTATGAGATCATCTGATGGCAGAAAACAAGAACAAGACAACCTTCACACTTTATGAAAGCATTAGGAATGAATTCACACCTACACAACCCAAAAAGAAATTCAAAGCGGCAGGTATGTATCAGCAACGCAACATTCAGCCCAGCTTCAGGAAAGAAAACAGCGTAGGCACAAGAGCTATGTGCAAAAAAGCCAGTTTCTTCTTTACCCCCAGCGTATGTATATGACCATGTAGAGCAAGCATACAAAACACTCTTGTTCCTTTACACACACTACCAAAAATTACCATGAAATTAAGGACACAACAGTTGTTAATCATCAGAGTACCAGAAAGCAAACTAAAACCACCCTCTCTCCACTTCCCAGTCATCCTTACAGAGGTGGTCCCAGCACACACAGGAAAACTGACACTATCCCTCATTCTGTAAGAAGAGACAATGCCAAACCAGAAGTTTCCACCAGGCTTCAGGCAAAGAGATGAAGAGAATCTAAATGATTGAAAAATTGGTTTTGTGATGTATGGAACAGGCCACCCACACCCTTTTAACAAGATTTATAGACAACGCTGGCACCTCGTGTTTCAAGGGCACATCACAGAATAAAGACTTACAAAAATGAACACAAACCTTGTGATTATTCCTGGGAGCATGACAGCACTGCTACAGGTAAACCCTTGGAGGACCATTTACAGAAGACATATAGATTGATTGCTGCCAGGTGACATCCATGAACTGCAAGCGGGAGAATCCAGAATCCACTTGTGGTTCAAGTGTGACAAGGCATTCTCACTGCCTGGGAGAGAAGCGTCAGTGAGTCCGCGAGCAGAGGAGTCAAAGCACTCTACACACCACAGATGGGCCTGGAGATGTACATTCGCAGGAAGATGAGGCATGGTGGAAGTGGGGAGGGAGGTGATGATGATGATGGAGAGGAAGATGGCATTGGTCACGTTAAACACATAATGTAACTCAGATAGTCACAGCATATACAATTCATTTTTTTTTTTCCTGCCTAAGCTTTTGTTAAGGATTAAGAGCTCAAGATCATATGGCTCCGCCATGGCTGTGTAATATTTTACAGCTGCTTTACATGGTGGAAGTAATACGCTCTGCAGCTAGGGTGTGTGTTTTGTCAGGGATGAGAATTTCTTCATCTTCTCTTTCAGGATTTTGAGAGGGTGGGTTGCAATGCTGTACTATTTGCTGACAGTTATCTTGATTCTGGACATGTTTTAGAAAAGATGTGTAAAGCAAATTACTATTTTGAATCTTGCTATTTTGTTAATAGCTGCTATACTGTTATTTAAATAACTCCCACTAGTTCCATTTTCACAAAAGCTCTTCCAATGCTTTATGCAAATATACTTTAGTACAATTTGCATGGGTCTTGAAATTTCAGCTCTGTCATATTCAGCACAGAAAAACTTTGCATAATGGTTTTAAAGTGACAATAATTTCTATTTCATTCTTATTTGTCTCATTAATGCTGTAGCATTATATCTAATGCAACTTTATTTATAAGGATGGATTCAAACTGTCTAAACTATTCTAAGGTTGTATCATTAAGGAAAGCCTTTACTTCACCTGATTAGAAGAAGCTATGTCCGAAATCTCTTTATTATAGGCTATGCAACCAGCACCCAGATCCTATTCCCCTGAAAATTACTGTCAGATTTTCACACATCCTGTATTATGCAGGACCACATCCTATGTTACCATCTTCTCTCTCCCAAACTAAATTCAGAGTTTTCAAAGGCAGCTGTAGCCAGTGGTCTGGGAGCTGTGTGGCATACCCTGAGACAGACGGAATACCTCACCTACAGTGAAGCCATATAAGCTCATAGCATTTTTCCATATAATTAACTTTGTCATCATATCAATTATTTTCTTGCTAGCTGCAAGTAATTTATACATCAACAAAGCTGTTTTATCCATAGCTTTTAATTTAGGCAATTGCATTTACATTTCTGATTCCAACCCTAGGCTTGACTGTTTTCTGAGTTGTTTACAAGTCAGCTGCAATATCCCTGGGCACTTAATGTTCCTGAGATTGCTACACTATATGCAGTCATAACACGCATACATTTATGCAGTCAAATTTGGAAGCAAAAGGGCCTTTTAACTTCCCAAAGAGACGGCAGAGGATGTTGGAAGTTACAACGCTCTTACAGGACCACAGATTTGTGTGTTTTAATTGTACCATCTCAACAAATAAACATCAGCACAGCAAGCAACTGCAGCTCAGGTTGGAAGAACACGGTGTCCTAATATGCTTGTCCTAAGGTATGAAAGTGCGAATCTGTACATTCTTCTGCCTTGCCCAGTAGCTCATGCAACTTGAAATGTACACAGTAAAACAACTTAAAGACTTCTTTCAAAATATAAAACCAATTTATACATTATTATTATCTTCATTCCAGAAGACATACATGGGATAAGACATTCTGATCTCATCACTGAAAATTCAGTGAGTTGTAAAGGTATTTTGTGCCAGGGGAAAGGATAATAAACAAACAGTGAGTGAGATCCAGCCAGGAGCATCTCAGCCCAGGCAGATACAATGGCTGCAGTGCCTCCAGGCAAGTGGGGACCTTCCAGTCTGGCCTTCCTCCTGAAGCTGGGCAGCCTGCCCAGTCACACCATGACATGCCACTGCCATGTTACACAGCGCTGCTTGGCAGTTGCAAATGTCAGTCCTGGTACCAGAGGTGCAGCAACCAAGAGAGCCTCCATCTTTAGTCTGAGCATTAGGACATGCTGCAGAGAGTGCAAAGACCACGCTCTGTGACCTGCCACCAGACCATGGGGCTGAGGAGGGGGGTCAGTCCAAGGCAGTAGAAGACATAAATCTCATAGACAATCATCCAAACTCTCCTCGTGCTCCTTCCCAAATGGAGTTTCCCCACCTCTTCCTAGAGACACAAGACTCATCCTCACATTGAGGTTCAAAGTGCCCTTTGAGCAAAGCTATGCACTTCCCACTAGGCGTGGGGACTATGGCGCTGCACTGTGAAAGCCATTTATTGCTGTTTCACTTTTCTAAGAAGCGGGCACAGCACATTACACACATGTTAGAACTGAAAAAATAGCTAATACCTAGAAGTCTTTGAAAGTACCTACCTATCTTTATTGAATACAGGTCAATGACAAGCCTGGACAAAGGCTAGCAACTTAAACTAGCAACTTAAACTTAAACTCAAACAGTAACTATCTTAGCCAACTAAGTTATCCGATTTGTACAAATACCATGTCTTCATACTTTTGCAATATAGGTTACTCTTGAAATAATGATTACATAGATTTGCAACGTGTGCATAATATATTCTGCTGTAAGTCCTCACAGGACAAAAAGCAACTGTTATAAAATGAAGCAATTAGCACCAACTCACAAAGGGCAGACTCTCGTTACAGTGAAGAGAGACAGAAGCTGTTCCTTAAGGAGACTAAAACGGCTAGCATTTCTCCTTGCTAGGAACATAAATTGGTTCTCAGAGTGCTCTGCAGGATATTACTACATCAGACAAATCTCTGTGGAAGCACCTAACTTAGAACCATAGAATTGTAGAATTGTTTAGGTTGGAAAAGACCTTTAAGATCATCAAACCAATTAAGAGTCGAACCATTAACCTAACGCTGCCAAGTCCACCACTAAACCATGTCCCCAGGTGCCACACATACACATCTTTTAAATACCTCCAGGGATGGTGACTCAACCACTTCCCTGGGCAGCCTGTCCCAATGCTTGACAACCCTTTCAGTGAAGAAATTTTTCCTAATATCCAGTCTAAACCTCCCCTGACGCAACTTGAGGCCATTTCCTCTTGTCCTATCACTTGTTACTTGGGAAAAGAGACCGACCCCCACCTCGCTACAGCCTCCTTTCAGGTAGTTGTAAAGAGTGATAAGGTCTCCCCTGAGACTACTTTCCTCCAGACTAAAGAAGCTCAGTTCCCTTACCCGCTCCTCGTAAGACTTATTCTGTAGACCCTTCACCAGCTTAACTGCCCTTCCTTGGACACACTCCAGCACCTCTATGTCCTCCTTGTAGTGAGGGGCCCAAAACTGAACACAGTATTCGAGGTGCAGCCTCACCAGTGCCGAGTACAGGGACCAAGTCAAAGGAAAGTTAGAAACTACGCAAAATGAGAAATCTTTCATCATTATAGCCAAAGGAGAATTGTGGTTTTGCCTTTCAACTCATGCCTAACTCAAATATTTTGACTAGTAAGTATAATTCTAGCATTTTAATTAAATGTGCAGAAAATGTCTAGATTGTATACAATGAGCTTTATATTGGTTAACTTTTTTGATTACTATTTGATATATACACCACACCCTCCACTGAAAACATGTTCATCCAAGCTACTTTCTCCTGAGGGAGTTTCACTGGGCGCTAGCCATACAGGTTTGAAAAAGTGCTTGTCTTCTTCTTTTTCTATTTCTGATTCATAAATTCGGTTAACCAAGGTTATACCAGATGAGAAAGCAGCATCTTCAAAGATCCACAAATATTTTGTACTTAAACAAGACAAAATTATCCTCCTACCCTTCTGGCAGGAGACCCTCCTGCTCTAAGTATTCAGTTCTGACTAACCCAGAGCAGCTTTCTCTTTTCACCCGGAGTCAGTAACATGGCAAAGCAGTTACCAGCATTTCCTCCTGAGCTCCAAGAACAGCCCAGAGGGCTCACTGGGGATGCCAGCCCATACTCTATTCACTTGGACGCTGCAGCCACACAGCACATAGAGATCCAGAGCCTTGTTAAGGTCCCATCAGACGCAATTAGAAAATGGGAAGTCTGTTAATTGCACTTATTGAAAAAATGGTATCTCAGGCATATATGCTTTCATGTCTTGTCATCCCTAAAAGCAAAGCCACTTGATAAGCTGATTAATAACAGGTTGTACTAAGAGAATCTATATATAAAGAAGAAACATGCATCTGAACAGATAGGTTGTGAAATAGTGCCTACTTATTCAACAAATGGAAAACCCACACAACTATTTTGTTTCTCAGTTCTGTGGTAGTAGGAGGAACATTTTTAACAACTTTATACTTTGTGCCCACAAGAGTGTAAAGGTTGTAAAGACATTTCTTTACGTCTTCACTCTCCAAGCACAGCCCACAACTGCTGATGATACACTTGGTTGCAGAAGGGACCATGCACCAGGGGAAGCTCTTTTAGACAGAGCAGCAGGAGCCACAGGAGATACAAGAGCTGCAGGAGCCACAGGAGTGACAACCAGGGCATGAGCATCCCCAAGAGAGAATGAAGTGGTTCAGGCAAGCACAGAGATTATGTTCAACCTGAACCCAAGCAAACGTATTCTGGGAACAATGAACTGTAGTAAAAAAAAGGAAAAAGAAAACCCTTCAAGAACATGAAAGATTTTTATATTATGAGAATGTTTGAGATTTCAACAGTAGTTTCAACATCCCCTAACTGTGGGGACAGAAAATAAATGTGACATGATCACAGTGAAAATTCCCACTCTCAATAAGTTCTAGGTCTGCAGAGCTGTAAGCAGGAGGCACCGCTGGTATCTATCCCACACTAAGCATGTATTTTTTATTTGGATATTGGCTTGCAATGGACAATGCCTACGAACTTCATCAGGGCTGTGAAAGCTCTCTTCATTCCCATCCATACAGTTTTCTCCTCGTCTTAACTTTTGTTTTAAACTAAGAATTACGATAGCCAATTTCTCTTTTCAAGTTTCCTTACAAATGAAATTCCCTCTTGCCTCTTAAGATGACTTAGTCCTGGGTCCTTTCAGGTCCTCCTCTGTAATCCTGTTTTCTGCTCCCATTATCAAGCCCTTTGTTTTGATGACCCAATGACCAAAGCATATCGCTGGCTGCTGGAAGCCACTGGAGATTTAGATAGCAGATTTCCACCATTTTAAAATACCTGTCTTTAATAAAAGTGTCACGATTCATTTTGATTTCTCCCATTTACGGAATGTAATGGCACTTCTAGACTACACAAAATATTGCCACCACCAGATCTCCTGCTGGACAGGGCAGCAAGTGCCTGAACACTGTATCTGTGCACAGTGCCAGGGCTGCGGGCTGCTGGGGGTGGCACAGGTGTCCCTGTGGCCTGAGCTTCAAGCAGATGGGGTGGGCATTCCACTTACAACTGTGACAGACAAAATAAATACAGAGTCCAGTACTTACATAGTTCAGATTTATATAAAGATGTAGTACTCTAAAAAAGTATATGCTTAAAAAGGTTCACACATTTTTTGATATTTGAATAACAAAAAATAGTTTTTGGTCTTTCTTAACATAAAAATATATATCCTGTTTCTACAGCACATAGCAAATGTTAACGTTAGGAAAGGAAATTGCGTAAAGAAGGAAGGGACTTTCTTATTTTATATCCATAGCAATGGTATCAATATTGAAAAAAAATTTAAAGTACAGCAAAGTTCATTTTGTTAGGTACAGACTGAGGGCTTCATTTTTAATTTGTGTGTTTAATAAACCCACCTTGACATCAAGTACTGCAGTTATCAAGTTTGTCAGTATTTTCTCAGAAGCTGAACTTTCTTCTGACAAGTGTTGCCAGTCAATTAAATTAAAATAGAGCACAGCACGATGAAGTGTGTTACTGCTCAGTCTTTAATAAGCCAGCTGTGTATTTCTGAGTCTCTACCAGCTTCCCAACAGGGGCCCTGATTCAGCGGTGTCCTTAGGTCCCTGCTTGACGCTGAGACCACCAGCAAGGTAGCTCAACTGTCTCCATCCTGGGAAGGAGGTGAACATTAATGCACAGCATGGCTTATCAGCGGATATCATCCAACTTTTTTTTTTTACAATATGACTGTCAATAGCAAACAGAAAGATCAGATTTGCAGGAGTTAAGGTACCTGGACTCTTTTCAGCATCCTAGTATGACAGAACCATATTTCTTGAACCAGCCGTGGAGGCAGGTCACAGCTTGCTAAGGACCAGTTGTCTCAGTAGGCACATGTGCATGCTGAGATTCAAGAGGAGACAGCTAGCATCCTTCTGTAGAGTTATCTACCAAGCCACTACACCACAGAACCACTTAAATATCAAAACTCTTTATTCATGTTGAAGAGCGTCTAGAAGCCTTGTACAAAATTGCATTAATAAACATGAAGCAGTTGATGCCTGAGAGTGCCCAGGATGGTACAAGCCTGTTCAGATCCTTGCCTTAAGGCTTAGCTTCTGGTAAGCAAAACATTCCTGCACAACACCGAAGCAAAACGATGGCTGTCAGCTTTTTCCTCACTTCCTTTCAGGATGCATCTTGCATCTGTGTTCCTGTGCTTGAATGAACTCTTGGGTCAGTGGTGTTTGAGCTGTTGTGTCTTCAGTAAGGGCACTCTCTGTCATGGGCATGAGGAGGATTTTTGGTACCATGGCTCCTGGCTCTGCACACTGCAGTAAGCATAGGTGGTTTATTCCTTCCTTCTCAGAGGTTTACAGATGAGCTGCTTGACTCTTAGGAACAGTTACCACTACAACCTTGGTGAATCGAGCAGGGAGGAATGTGCTCCCAGCAAGACACTAAGAGAACATAGCAAGAAGGGCAGTCCTCACAAATGCTGCAGTGACACTGCAACAGTATGAAAGAGATAATATAAATTTAATCCACAGATAGGGTATCTTCTTAACCTTTCAGCTGCAGATGTGGGGAGAACTGAGGGAGAGAAGGGAAGAACAGGAAGGCAGGGGAAGACTAGCAGCACTCCTAGGCAGCCACCTACTCTTCTGCAGTGGCAGAAATGGCTGTCAGCGTCCACTGCTCGGGCTGCACCTCCCGCTCAGACCACCGCTTATGTCTCTTCCCTTCTGCAGGTGGGACTTACAGGCAGCACGTACTGAGATTCAAGAAGACAACCTAAAACCATAATTCAATTTCATGTTGAAGTAAAGACATGTCCTCACCAGCAAAACAGGATTACCCTTCCTTTGAACCACTGTTAAGATTTATGCCTGTGACAAGCAATAATCTTGTAACTTTTTTTTTCACTCACAATGACATAAAATAGTTGGACAAACAGAAACAGGATTGTAGAACACAGCTGCCCTGCAGGGGTTTTTATTACTATTTTTAAATCAATAAGCCCAGAGAACAGATTTGGTGTAAGCACTGCAGCTATATCCACTTCCAGACAGTAGCGATCTATAGGCATCATAGTAAATGACATTATTTAAAGAAGAATCCAATCAAAAAGCACTATACTGTGGCTTTCCAAAGCACAGTGAGTCTTTTTTCCCCTTTAGTCCAGAATAAAGAGCACCTCAAGGCTGGTCTGGCATTGCCAGGTTAAGATCCCCACGATCAGACATAAGCCTTGACAAGCAGCTAAACAGAGAAGGCACATGAGTCAAGGAGCTAGAGCCTGACAGTATGAAAAAGAGAAGCCAAGAAGAGATTTAAACACAGTTGGAAGTGATCAAAACCAGAGCCCAGAAGACAAATGAAGCCACAGCATGTTAAATGAGGCAAGTGAGTTTGGAAACATTTATGTATTTAGCTCAGCTCCAAGGCAGAACTGTTAAACAACCACCTGATCAGAATTTGTAAGAAAACGACATACAAGCTAAAACATGGAAGCTGCATTTAGATGCATGCAATAAAACTCTCAAGATTTTAGGAGTCCTACCATATAAATCAGAGGCATTTCGTCTAAATGAAAAATAAGAATCAGTAAATCGCATTTTCTTTTCAGGAAGTATTGGCAGGATTTCAAGATGTATTTATCTAATCTCACAGTATGTGTTTTTTTCCTTGGCTAATCTTCTTTGAAAAGTAACTATTAGGAAATCAAAATATTATGGCTAAGCCTTGCTAACTGTTCTTATGAACAGAAAGGTAAAACCTCTCACTCCCACATGAAAGACATGAGGAAGATGAAGAATTTTGGAACATAAATCAGCAGAAAAAAATTAAAAGACTGGATCCTATTCCCTCCATGCACTTCAGCAGCCCTCTGCATTTATCTATACTTAGTTCAGACCCCAGTACATTTGGGGCTGCTTCTTACCATATTAGTTGCCTGCAAAAAACACTTATTAAAACCCATCTAAGTCTTTACAGCAAACTCAAAAGAACAGAAAAGGGAAAGAGCCATAAAATTCCTCACTCTCCTGCCCATCCACACTGGACACAGGCACTGCTTTGCACCTGCCTTCACTGGGCACAGACAGGAAAGGGCCAACAGGCACCCCATGCTCCTGCCTGTGCCAGAGGTGTACGAATGGCTCTGCTCCAGCGCCATGTGCCAGACAGAGTCCTCTCCTTGAAACCCTGGCAGCATAAATACCCGTGACTAGCTACTTTAGCAGAGTTTGAAAGCTCCAGTGTTTCATGCAGTCAGTATTTTCACTTTCAGAATAGTTTAGGCTCAAAACATACTTTCCACTGAAGTCTGTTGACTGGGACTGGGAAATTCTTATGCTTTTAAAATTTTGTCTGAAATATTATTTTCCTCTAGAAAAATCCATAGTTTTGGTAAATGAAATCCAGATTGAACTGACTTAGTTTGGCTGTAAGATTGATGTTGGGTATTTTTATAGAAATATTTTAGAACAACACAAAGATTCCTTTGCAGATACCTAAGATCAGACAGAAAGCTTGTTCCTATTCTGCAACAGGAGTATGAATTACATACACCAGCCCAGTGTCAGATCATCACAGTCACCTCCTGCAGATCCAGTCTCACAGCTTTTCCAAGATAATTGGGTGCCCAAATGACAAATATTTAGAACATTGTAGTACTCATAATTTATGTGAACAAAATACAGAGTTCCTTGACCTTCCATTCCATTTATTTTGCAGTATATACTGCAGGAAAAAAATGGTTTGGGATTCAGTAATTCATAAAAGTACACATATTCTGAGAATATAAAGCTTTTAATGTTAATATGGTGAAAATTAGTCATCGCTCCTGTAAAAAAAAAAACAGGTCATGTAACAAACAGGTGGAGAAAGGGTAGACACAGTATTTTATGTATGAGAACTGACCTCTTCATCTGTGCTGCAGCTACTGCATTTCATCTTTACAGAGTGCTGAGAAACCAAGAAGTTATATAACTTAATAAAAAGCTAGTAGGGCCAGTGACATCTTAAATCTCACTGTGTGAAAATCAATTACAAGATGTGAAAAGAAAAAAAAAACTCTTCAGGAAACAAAATCTCCATCCCATAATATATCCCCATATATATGTATATTTTTCAGTAACAATGAGCAACCAAACTTTAAAGAGAGTGTGGGAGGTAAGTGAAAGGACAGGCAGAGCAGAGAAGGAACAGCATAATCACAGATCGTTTCAGGATGCTGTTATGATGAAGTAAAAAGACAAATGATTTTGATGACATAATTTTGATTCTGTTTATGATAAATAGCAAATAGGTAAAATAATAATGACTTGCAACATGGAGTTTACTTGGAATAAGAAATCCAAACAATTCTTGCATACCTTTGTAGGAAAGTATATGCTTTTTTAACCTGGAAACACAACACAGTCCTACTTGCATCAGTCTGCACTTTTCTAAGGGAGAACAGTCCCATCAAAAAAATTTAAAGCTATCTTTGATTGAAGGCAGGTTAGGCCAAGTCAAGAGATCTATTTTATTCTCCAATTGTCTCAGCAAGGAAAACCAAAAGAGACAATGATACTGGCTCAGAAGCCATACTACAATCCACAAAAATTGATCTTTTTTTAATCCCTCCATTGACCATTCTGACCTTTTGTCCACTCAAACATAGGCTAGCTGGAAAAAAAGATCTGGCAATTCTCATTTGATTAATTTACAAGTGGAGTGAACTTTTACAAAAGGAAAGCAAAAGACATTTTCTGTAAAATGGGTATAATGGAAGAAAAAGGAGAAAATGCAAAATATGGCCAAAACACATGAAAAGAGAATTCACTGAACCAAAGCCAAATTAAACTGACAGTGTTGCATAAACAGGAATTCAGAGTGGTTGACACATTCTACCTGAAGAAAGTAACAGAATAAAATCACAGAATCATAGAATGGTTTGGGTTAGAAGGGGCTTTTAAAGATCACCTAGTCCAACCCTCCTGCCACTGGCAGGGAAATCTCTAACTAGATCAGGTTGCTCAAAGCCCTGTCCAAACTGGCCTTGAACACGTCCAGGGATGGGTCATCCACAACTTCTCTGGGCAACCTGTTCCAGTGTCTCACCACCCTCATCGTAATATATTTCTTCCTTATGCCCAACCTAAACCCACCCTCTTCCACTTTAAAACCATTGCCCCTTGTCCTGTCACTACGGGCCTTTGTAAAAAGACTCCCCATCTTTCTTATAAGCCCCCTTTATATACAGAAAGGCTCCAATAAGGTCTCAGCAGAGCCTTCTCTTCTCCAGGCAGAACAAACCCAACTCTCTCAGACTTTCTTCATAGGAGAGCTGTTCTAGTCCTCTGTTTTCATGGCCCTCCTCTGGTTCTGCTCTAACAGGTACATGTCTTGAACTGGGGACCCAAGTCGCATCAGTTGCACTTCTTCTATGGTCTGTAAGCTTAAATTCCTCCCAGCACAAATACTTTCAACAGGGCAGGGAAGTACCAAACAGAGAAATACCTAAAATCGAGAGAGAGCTTGTGAAGCTGTAAGTTAGAGTTGAATCTGTTCAGATCAGCCACCTGTATTAAAAGGACTTTCAAGGAGGCTCTTTGGGACTTGGGTATCAAAAATCTGTCTATGTGCCCTTTTTGGGGGGAGAAGAAGGGTATGCCTCTGTGTAACACGACCAAGGTTAAATGCACTGTTCACATCAAAAATTGATCTTTAGCTCCAGTGACACCAAACTGCTCTATAAATGGGGAAACTATATCTCTCCCAGCACCTTTTAAAAGAAAGTACCACTGTTTTTGTGAGGTGTTGCTGCCCATCCATTAAGCAGCTACTGAAGATGCCCACCAGAACAAGGTCTTCATATGCTTAAGGACAGAACTCCATGTGGATCTAGTCCTGTGCACAAAGGTCAGAGCTGCACAACCGCATGGAGACAAAAGGCACCACTGTCCACACCCAGAGAAGGAAAACTTGCCATTGAGGATAATGTCAAAAATTATAACTCTTGCTTGATAATCAGCATCAGTAAACTACAAGTATTTTGGTCAACTGGTCTGTTATAAAATCAAGCCTGAGGCTCCTGAACACAGCAAGATGGTGAAACATGTACTTGCCCTAACTGCACAACACTGTCCTACAGGAAATAAAGAGCAGTCTCATTTATCAACGATCTTTGTGTGATCAGGTCAGCTGCCAGCTTAACCTGGAATCTGCTGAACTTACTTTCACAAGAGTATTTTTTACTCCTGCATTATATTTAATAGATTTTAGAAGCATAAAGAAATGTTTACTGCATTTTTTTCAGCCCTTTCAGGATTTCCCACCACTCAAACAGCAGCAGAATTTTAATGACTGGAAAACTGCAGCAGTGCCGTAAAATAAAACTGTAATGCAGCAAATCACTACTTCTGGGGGTTTCCTTCACTGTAACTCTAATCTTCTAAATCTGCTACAGTGTCAGTACAGATTTCTTTTGAAATACAGCTTCTAGCAGAGATTAATTAAAAAAAAAAAAAAAAAAAAAAAAAAAAAAAAGGCTTGAGAACTTATTTAAGTTCTATAGTTACAAAACCTGGGAAAGATGTAACCAAAAGCATAATTCCCAAATAGCTCCCACTGCCATCTGAAGGTATGATTTCTTTACTTCCCTTTTTTTAAACTAAAATGCCTTTGCATTTTAAAATAGCCACATGTCCACTGTACCCTCCTGACAAAGATACCTTCTGGGTAGCAATTAAATGTATAATTGAGATCTTCAAGACATTAGAAGGCAAATTCAGTGTCTTTTTGAATGGCTGAAGGAAATAAGATAAATCAACTTTATGCCAAGACACACTTTTGTACAAAAGCATTCAATATGCATCACACAACCCCTCGTAAGCCTGAGGGGCTGCTTCTTCCACAAATAATGCATCCCAGAGAAGGGATTTTCAAAGCTGTAAGATGAAGTTTGCAGCTGTACTAGGTAAGATCATCAGCCAAACATTAAGATTTTAAACTTTTTACTGATGGTAGATATTTGAGGCTAGATTTGTAGACATCTGTGTTGGTCCAAAGAAGACTTGACTTTCTCCTCTCATTTTGTTCACTAGTCATTAGTGGAGCTGGATTGATCCTCCTTGGAGACTCATTCCCCCATTTACAACTTAAGGTTTCTTGCAGGCGACTGGCAGGAAGCACTTTATCGATATTGCTACCTTCTTACAGTTGATATTCTCATTTATTCATCAGCGCTTTAGTTCACCAGTCACACAGAGGAACAGATTATTTAGTCACTGTTATAAATGCAGAGGCAGAACCAGAATATAGTTTTATAAATTTACTGGAAAAAGAACAAGCAAAAAGAAGGCTTGGTACGCCGGGGAGGGCGGCGGGGGGCTTCCCGCTCCGCACCGACGCACACTAGGTGGAGCTGTGCCACACCCCTCCCCCCCTTATAGTCTACCCTCATGCATATTCACAAAATGGGCGTAATTCGCCCCCAAAAAGTTTCCACCTCCCGGCTGTGCAAGCAATAGTTTCTCGAACCTTCCCCAGTCCGCACATGCGCAGTAGAGCCTCTCGAACTTTCCCGGGCCTTTCTGGTGTTGCTGGGGGCTTCTGACAGGGGGGCCCTCCAGTACTTTTCCACTTGTGCAACAACAGTCCATAGGAGTCTGTGTTTACAGAAGAAGAACTCCAAACCATTTTAACAACAAAACCATGGTATACATTGCAAAGTACCCGCAGCATACCCGCTCCTCACATTAAAGTCACTATATTTTATAACACGAATCACCACCATATTCTTCACACTCACCACTGCTCAGAGAACAGTCATTGATAAAACTGTGTCTCACTGGGGGGTGACGAAGCTAAAACTTCAAGGTGCTGCTTCCAGCTTTTGTCAGAGCACTGCAGAATTGCAAAAACCAACAGTCCTTTCTTTTATCACTTCTTCCTATCACTAAGTGCCTGAAAAGTTTCCAAACAAAGACAATATTAACTCACTACGGCTCTTTTCATCTCCCTACCTTCACGTTCATACAAATGACCCACGATTCAGGATTTAAAATTAAGCTCAGCAGACAGTAAGTGCTGTCTTTCATCTGGCTGACCCAGTAAAACCACAGCAAGTCTCCTGCTGCCCATACTTAGATGCTTTCTGATTCCTCCTCCTCCCATCAAGCAGACAGCACTACTCTGAAGATCCCCCCCATCTTAATCTCCTTGTTCCTCTCTAATACTTCTCCATTCATATTGCTCCGCTTCCTCCATGATTACAGGACTAAAGGAACACATAAGAAAAGCTCAGATAAGAAAATTCAGGAAACTGAGCTAAGCCACTTCAATACTATTATTACATGGACTCTTCTCTGTGGGAGGGATTTTTTTTTTTTTCAAAGAATAAAAGATGGATGGAGAAATAATAAAAGCAATTAGATTTTGGAAAGCTTCCAAGATCAGAAATGTCAGGAGAACTACTGCAGATGTAGTAGTCTGTGCATTTCAATCAGGAATACAAATAATGGCTACAAAATCTATTTAAATTGGCTGCACACAACACTCCAAAAAGAAATCACTTCTTTTTTGTTTCTTAGGCCTTTATCATGGCAACAGTTTGAAATTATCACCCTCCGACAGAGGCCTTCGCTCAGGAGGGCAGGCTGTATGACAAAAGATGTGCCCAATAGAGCTGAGATGTCCCTGCCTTGTCATTTCAACTTCTCTCCCTCTTGCTCTATCAAACTCCTTTCCCACCCCAAAGGTCCATTCTGGGAGTCCCATGACTTCTGCATCCTCAGTTCCTCCCTTCTCTTTCTTTCCCTCCTCCCTTTTTTATTCCTTCTCTTGGGAGGCAATGAACTGCAGGACGTGGATACCCATTTAGTCCCTCTTGAGATTTAGGGCTCCTTTTTCCTCTAGGAGGGTTTTTTCTGGTTGCACTCCTGATAGTCCATATTAAAGTACCCCCACTTGCATCTGCTCTGTTCTGCTGGAGCAAAGAAAGGAAAAGGGAGACAGGGTGCCATCAGCATGGAGGGCAAAGCAGGACCCAATGAACAGATTAAATATTCCTGGAGACTGAGGTGTTATACACACACACAAAAAAGTAAGAGATTATTGATGTCTGCACGCTTTAGTTTCTGATGTATGACCACCTTATTCAGGCTACCTGAAAAATTAGGACTGAGAAAAACAAGTCTATATGGGACAGACTTTCCATTGCCATTTTGAAAGATTTACAATTATACAGGGAAATCTCAAAAGTGAACCATCGTTGTACAGCAACAGAATACAAGAGGCACAATTAATAAGGCAATGCCCTCTCATTCCTCCCACTTTCCTCCCAAGATTTCCTAAGGGTGAAGCCAAATAAACATCTGTATGATTTCAGCCTGGAAGATGCTGTGCTTCATGCTGGACCAATGCCCACGGAAATATCTGTCCTGCAAGCCCCTCACTGCAGGCATACCCCTGGGCTCTCCAGAGCTCCAGAGGTCAACACAGACACCTGGCTGCATGTAGCATCTTACATGATCATTGTCCGTTTGGGTTTTTTTTGCTGGTGATTTTTTCCCCACAAATGTATTTAAATCAAAAGGTATCCCCTCTGTAAGCCAACTGGAATTCTTTTACTAACTAGCCGCTTATGAGAAAAGTAGAGAGCTTTAATACAAAAGCATAAAGTTAGAAGCACCTTTATCAGTCAGGATGCTGTAACCAGTCTTAAAGCAAAAGGCCCACTCCATTCAGAAACTGTGAGTGCTTTCAGATGTCATGTACCAAAAGGAAAAGCTGTTTTTCACATATTCCTGTACTCAGCAAAACAGGGCCTGCATTAAGAAATGACAGCATCTTTCAAAAATCATTTTTTCATGGAGTCTACTCTAATACCAGGAACCCTCAGCAAAACAGTCTATTTTCGAAGTGACTTTCTCAGCAGCCACTTGCCATGACAGTGATGTCAGCCATCTCTCAGGTCAGTTCCTGTCTCTCGTAATGAGAGATTATCTCTTATCACTCCAGAATTATTGGTGTCTTCATAACTGCCAAATCAAGAAAGTGTTTAATTGGTGCTATGATCTAAAATGCCTGCTTGCTATAGAACTGTATGTTTTAGGAATGGGTATCAATTCAGCTCTGAAATTAATAAAAGAGAAGGCTGAACATTTCATCCTCCAGGTGCAAATCTCTTGACCTTCCTCTACCCTGTGAACCAAGACTGTTGAAGAGGCCACGTTGCCACTGCCATAGCCCTTCATCAAAGCTGTTAAGCTCATCAAGGAACTACATCAAGGGTTTGGTTTTGTTTTCTTTTACCCCTAGATACTCTGTGGAGGAGGAACGCCTTAACTAATTGCTTTTCCCTACCTCTCATCCCATCTTCTGACCCTCCTACCAAATGGGCAACACGGGATAGGCTGGAATGACAACTCTTGGAGCCAGTTACCTTCACTCACCACAAGCCATCTCAGTTCTACTTCAGTGACTCCATCCAGGGCAATCACATAAATAGGAATTCTCCAGCTTTTCTGCAAGTCACATTTTATTTTTCATGCACTTCATTTTCACCATCAGTTGTTGAGCATGCTAGCTCTTAGAGCCAGCTTGACACATGAGATGTGAGAAGACAGCGAACCACAAAACTCATCAGGGATAACAGGCTTGCGAAACTGCAGTTTGAAAGAAACCTTGCAAAGGAATCACTGCCTTATAGACCCCATGAATCACAGTTTGCAGTTTTAGAGAACAATAGGGGTTTAATCCTGTTGGAAATTGGGAAACTGCAATATGTCTCTTTTTCTGGTCAGAGGTAAGTTAGAAGCACTGAAGGTCAATTCTGAAAGAGGCAGACATCCCTAATTTCCCAGAAGAAAACCAGTTTGAGAAATAAACATTTCTTGCATTGACATTAACTATAAATAGCACAGGGAAGCCAAGCAATACCAGGGCTGTTAGTGAGCATCTCTGAAGTTCAGAAAGCAGGTGGCTAAAAGTGACATTTGGAAACAGAGAGGCAATTTATTCCCATTTAGCTGTCATTTACAGGAAGAGGGAATATAAACTAATTTGGTTATTTACCCCATAAAATGATGTATGATTGACAACACGTAAACTTGTTATGTTTAATATCATGTAAGAGTGATCCATCCTTGTGACAACTGTCTTTTAAAACAAAGCTCTAAAAAAAAAAAAAAAAAAGGAGGGCATTTATGTTCCTATTTGATTCCCAGCTCCTGTAATAAAATTAATGTTCCAAAGGATGTAACAGTAAAATTCAGTGATTATTTTAATTGTTTTGGCCTCCTACCTGCATCTTGAAATAAAGGTTTCAGCTGGGAACAGGCTGACCCCTAGTCTAAATTTTTCTTCTAGAAATGGCATCTAAGGGACATATACTGTATTTCAACAGAGTTTTAAAAGGTGGAATGTAAATTTAGGAACTGATATCACCAATGACCTTAGGTTTCATCATTTCTGTTACTAAAACAGCACTGATCATTAAGTTCACCTTCAAAACAAACCAAAACACATTATGCAGCCCATGGTGTTAACATCTATGCTATTATAAAAGATTATTAATGCAGTTTCATTCTTCTCTAATGGTTTCTTTCTTCCTGTCCTTTCAAGGAGAATACATGGACAGTCTTATAACTAATACAGGCCTTGTCCATTGCTCTTCTTCACTTCCAGCTCAAAATCTGTCAGATCAAATTTCTCCATCTTGCAATTTATGAAACAGAAGGGCATCATTAGAAAGACTCATTTCCTAAAGTAAGTGGGTTACTAACATCCTTCTTTGTATTACACAAAGGACTTCACAAAAAAAAGTACCCAAATAAGAAATAGCTATCAAAAAAAAAAAAAACTAGGCCACTCATGCTATATTTTCACCTTGGTGTTTTCTAAGAAGACATATGTAGAGCACCACCTTCAAACCCAACACTAAATTGCTTGGTGTCCTCTCTAGAAAAAGGTCTCATTGCAATTTCTCTCGTTCCCTCATAATGTAAAAGGTACAGGAGGGTATAGACATTAAAGAATATGATCATAACTGAAAGAATACACTCAGGCAGAATTTCATGTCTAGAAATACGGAGCAGAAGAATTCTCTGTAAAATTTACTGACAAATGCAGACACATCAGCAAACTGATATGGCAACCACTCCTCTCCAGTAATTTAGGCAGTGCTTAAACTCAGCTTCCTATTAGGGTACATTTTGCATCACTGGTCAGAATCTTCCCAGCTGAAAAGCTACAGGTTCACTTCCCCATGCTTGCCACTAATCCTTCCCATCTCCCTGCTCCCTTACACCCAGCAAGTGGGTGGAACACCTTTCTTTGAAACATGCAACGAGCTCACTGTGCTCAGCTCAAGATGTTCCAGCTAAAGGAACTTGTGTGCTAGGAAATTAAATAGCATTTTAAAAGTTAAGAAGCACAAATAAGCAAATAAGAGAAAAAGTGATGTGCTGTGATATTCACGGCATGGGCACTCCATTTTGTCTTAATTTTAGCATCAACCTGTCAGGAAAATGAGTGTACATACTGTATCCACACTGCTTTGGAAAGCAAAGCTTTATCAAGTATACCAGCTCGGTAGGTATTTTCCAACTTCAGTAGATAAAAAGTGGTTACACAATGAAGTTCAATATTTCTCTCATTATTTACATCAAGTTTCCTGTGCATTCAGGAGGAACGTTTAGAATCAGACCACTGAAAAAGTACAAGTTGTCTCCCTTTTCTGTTCTCTGTAGCACAAATGTTTCTCTTCAGCAGATTTCTCTGATCTGAAAGGCAATGCAATCAAATGGAATTATTATTTCAGGCCATGAATTGCACTGTGATAGTGAAACAACCATATTCCTTTTTAGAGGAACATCCTGATGTTCAAAAGCACTGAACAGCCAGAAACATCTATTGAAATTGGAGCTAGTTAGTGCTCAGAACCAAAGCTAAGTAATATTTAATTTTAAATTTTTGCATTGAATTAGGAGTCTAATTTCAGCATCCAATATGTTTAATCCAGTGTTAACCTCCAAACTCTAGGATTTGAGTTTGGCTTGTTCATAAACAGAGTGAATGACTTCACCCCAATCTTTACCAGGCAGTTGCTCACACCTGACTCTGTGGCGCAGCATGCTGGGCAGGCTTCGGGGCTAATGTAGCAGGGTTCCAGAAAATCAGAAACAAACCAGGCAGAGCACAGGAGGGTTCCTGTGCAAAACCTCCCTGCACCGCACACCTATGGCATCTGCCAGTGCCACTCATCTTCCACAGTCATAATCACCATCAAATACAAAGGGAGAAAACTAAGGACAAACAGAAGCCACCAGCCATGCAAGGTGAAGGCAGCTAACCGGGACGCTGGGCAGTTCTGGACAGTGACACCCACAGCAATTACAAAAACCACTGTCTCTCTCTGACTGAAGCCTAATGGCTGATACGACAAATTAATTTTCATTGCCGTAAATCTATGACATTAATTAAGGACCCCTAGCGATGGAATGTGTGGTCTATCTAATTAACACAAATTGAGCTGGGAGTCCACGACGCAGAGATGGAGGCTGCCAGGTGATACATGGGCATACAGTTCCTGAGCTTCCTTTGGAAGACCAGGTCCCTCCTCACTCCCCGTCAATCCACATTTGTAGCAAAGCTACTGTCAAGTCTATTTATTAGTAAATTGCTGCTACTGAGAAGCTGCCACCATCTCTGCACAGCTATTTTCACAAAGCTTGTATTTCCTGCCACTGTTCTTTAACTTTCTCTCTTCCTGCGTTCACAGACTCATACTTGATCCACAGCTTCCCAAAACCGCACCAGCTGAAAGATATCTTTGTATACCCAAGCCTCGAGCCTGGCCACTCCATGGATCCATAAAGAAGACCCTACAGTGTGACCCAAGATGATCTCTTCTTCCTCGGGGCTGTATTTCATTCCCAGTGCTCATTAATTCACCTCAACTCACTTCTTTGTTAACTAGAAGTGGTATTTGCATATATCAGAGGAACTGTTACCTGTATCCCCACCTCCAGCTCCCCAGAACACCCACCTCAAAAAGGACAAGTAATAATCAGCGAAAAGGGGAACATGCATGGCAGCATGGAGGAGGGTTCAGGTACTATGAAATCTCTGGAGCTTCCACAACTGCTCCTGAGGAAAGGCAGAAGTGATACCCTGCTAACACTGCATCCTCAAAAACAGTCATCTCCCATCTTAAATAAGCTGTTTAAGAAACCATGACTTGCAGCAATAAAGAAAGGTGCTAGGAAAATCCAGAAATTAAGGTCCTGATGGGGCAAAAAAAGCAGAAGTATGCTTGCAAACTCATTAGGGGTTCCTTTGGTGCAAGTAAGGGATGATGACATGAAGACCACTTTCACTCAGTTCAGGACACAATCTATTTTGACCCAACATACATTAAGGCCAAATTCTTGTGCCAGTGTTAAAAAGAAGCAGAACCATTTACCTGATCCAGCACTATACTCATGAGGCTGGAACCAAGGCTTGCATTTCTGTAGGGACACGAAAAACCAGCAGGTGCTAGCAGAGATTGTGGCACACTTCCCCTGCCACCATGACCTGCTCTGACCAAGGCTGGACTCTACAGGCACACAGAAACATCCATTGCAACCTCACTACTCCACTCTGCTAGGAATACAAGACACACATAACTGGAGGCAAATTAATAGACTTCAAGATTTTAAGCCCTATCAGAGCCCTATCACAACTGATTTCACATCCCTTTATCTATTCACTGTATTGCCTACTGAGGAGAATGAGAATCAGGCCCATTGCTTCCAGACAGTGGGTTCCTGGTACCTGTTAGAGGTATGCCACAGGTAGGAATGTTAATGTTTAACTTTGTAAAACTAAAATAAACATCTTTTCAGCCTCTTGCTGAATCTTGCTTAAAGAGCCGTCTATAACTCCATATATATACTGCTCATAAATCTTCCATAGTGGATAAGCAAAGTAGGGCAAGTAGTAAAATACCTGCCTTTGGAAACTAAAGGATAAATGAAATATTAGCTGAGGAAAGCTGTGAACAACTAGGGGTTATTTATTTATTCACCACTTTGTAATATGTGGAGGGTGATGTGGCCGTTCATTCTATAGCACCACCAGGTATATAGTGTCCCTCACTAGCTAGTCACGCTGTTTGGAAGAACTCTAGAGATTTCACAATTCTAAATTTAAATCTAACATTTGCATAGTAAGGACACATCTGTCGGCAATGGGCAACTTTGGATTTCCTTTAGGCTAATTGGTCCACTCTGCCCTCCTGCATGCTCTCCCAGGTCAATCGGTTGACAGAAAATACACTTTTGGTGAAGAATATTATCTGACATGCACTGTAAATTCTCAAAACAGTTAATACTTGGAACATAAGACTTCCATAAAATTGGAACATAAGACCTCTGTACTCCACTGCAAGCATGAGCAGAAGCTATATACACTTGAATGTAAGGTTATGTGGAATTAATCCTTTCGATCTCATTTTCAAACCCATTTTCCATGGGTTTTTCCACTCAATTTTTTCCTTGCCTCTTTATTTTAAAGTTGCTCTTGAATTTTTGCACAAGTTTCAAGTGATCACAAGTATTGTACTGGTTCTCAATAGAATAATTTGGCTCCTGTGCATTATCACTTTCTTTAGTCTCTGTCCTTCTTCCTACAAAACCTACATCTTACTTCTTCATAACTTTTGTTTTTGTTCTTCCAATTCTTGTGTCTCATTTATTTTCATAGAATCATAGAATACCAGGTTGGAAGGGGCCTCAAGGATCATGTGGTCCAACCTTTCTTGGCAAAAGCACTGTCTAGACAAGATGGCCCACCACCCTGTCCATCCAAATCTTAAAAGTGTCCGATGTTGGGGAATCCACCACTTCCATGGGGAGATTATTTCAATGGCTGATTGTTCTCATTGTGAAAAATTTTCCTCTTATGTCCAATCAGAATCTCCCCAGGAGTAACTTGTACCCATTACCCCTCATCTTTTCCATGTGATTCCTCGTAAAAAGATACTCTCCATCTTCCTTGTAGGCACCCTTTAAATACTGGAACATGGTGATAAGGTCTTCCCTAAGACTTCTCAAGGCTGAACAAACCCAATTCTCTCAGCCTTTCCTCATATGGCAGGCTTCCCAGTCCCTTTTTCATCTTTGTGGCCCTCCTATGGACGCTCTCCAGCCTGTCCACATCTTTTTTTGACTAGCAAGGACCAAAACTGAACACAGTATTCCAGGTGTGGCCTGACAAGCACTGAGTAGAGTGGGACAATGACTTCTTTATCTCTGCTGGTGTGGCCCGTGTTGATGCACCCCAGCATCCTCTTGGCTTTCTTTGACACAGCAGCACACTGTTCACTCATACTGAGCTTGTTGTCCACCAGGACCCCCAGGTCCCTTTCCACAGAGCTGCTCCCCAGTCAGGTAGATCCCAGCCTGTGCTGCACTCCTGGATTATGTTTTCCCAGGTGCAAGACCTTATACTTGGCCTTGTTGAACTTCAGAAGGTTCTTGTTAGCCCACTCTTCCAGCCTATTCAGGTCTTCCCACAGGGTGGATCTCCCTTCTGAAGTGTCCACTTCCTTACTCAGTTTGGTATCATCAACAAACTTCATCAGGGTACACTTGATCCCATCATCCAGATCACTTATGAAGATATTAAACAGCATTGGGCTCAATATTGATCTCTGGGGGATCCCACTTGTGACAGGTTGCCAGTTTGAAAAACAGCTACTTCCCACCATCCTCTGGGTGCGGCCTGTCAGCGAGTTTGCCACTCACCACACAGACCACTTGTCTAGACCGTAACACATCAGTTTTTCTTGGAGGCAGCTGTGGGGAAACGTATCGAAAGCCTTGAAGAAATCCAGGTACACCATGTCCACAGCTTGCCCCACATCAACTGCGCAGGTTACTTTGTTGTAGAAGGTGATCAGGTTTGTCAAGCATGATTTGCCCTTGGTGAATCCGTGCTGGCTTTTCCCAACCACATGCTTCATTTGACTTGTGATAGCCCCCAGGAGGATTCGTTCCATAACTTTCCCAGGGATCAAAGACTGATGGGCTTACAAATTCCTGGATCCTCCTTTAAGCCCTTCTTGTAGATGGGGGTGACATTAGCCTTCTTCCAGTCTTCTGGGACATCCCCCAATCTACCCAGCTTCTCAAAGATTATGGAGAGCGGCCTCACAATAACGCCAGCCAGCTCTCTTAACACCCTCAGGTGGATAATGTCAAGGCCCATTGATTTGTAGAGGTCAAGCTTCTGCAATAGTTCACATACCAACTCCTCCTTCACTGATGTTGGGTCTGCGTTTGCACCCAGCTGGATTTTTGTTCCCAAGGCCTGGGGCTCAACAGTGCTGGTAAAGACAGAGGTCAAGAAAGTATTGTGAACCTCTGCCTTTTCAGCATTGTTGGTAACTAATTAACCTCTCCTGTTTAACAACAGGCCAGTATTTTCCTTCTGTTTCTGCTTGTTGTTCATGTACCTGAAGAACCCTTTCCTGTAGTTTTTGACATCTCTGGACAACTTCAATTCGAGTTAAGCTTTTGCTCTTCTAAGTGCATCTCTACACATTCTGGCAATGCCCTTGTAGTTCTCAACGGGTACTTGTCTGCTCTTCCATCTCTAGTATGCTCTTGTTTTGGTTTTGAGCAGACTCAGAAACTCCCAGTTAAGCCAAAGGGGTCTCTTGCTCCGCCTACTTCCCTTACCTTTAAGGGGGATGAACTGGTTTTGTGCTTCCAGGAGAGCATTCTTGAAAAACTCCCAGCACTTGCTAGCTCCTTTGTCCTCCACGAAAGCTTCCCATGGAATCCCTCCCAACTGAGCTCTGAGAGAGATGAAGTTCGCTCTTCAAAAATCTAAAACCCTTGTCTTAGTACTAACTTTCAGCATGCTCAGCAGGATCCCAAGCTCCACAATATTGTGATCGCTGCAACAAGGCTATGACTAACCAAGATATTGCAAAGCAGATTTCCTTGGTTTGTGAGCAGCAAATGCAGCAGTGCCTCATTCCTGGTTGGCACATCTAACATTTGTATGAAGAAGCAGTCCTCTACGCATTCCAGGAACTTGATGGATGACGTGTGAGCTGCTGTATTGTTCTTCCAACAAATGTCTGGGTAGTTGAAGTCACTCATAAGACCAAGGTTCTGTTGACAAGAAGCTTGCTTAAGTGACCCAAATATTACTTCAATGGCCTTATCATCTTGGTTTGGAGGTGGGTAGCAGATGCCTACTCTAAGATCCCCCTTGAGACAACCCCTCTGATATTGACCCAGAGGCATTCGATAGGGCTTCCACAATCACTGTAGTTGACTTCAATACATTCAAGGTTCTCCTTAACATAGAGCACAACTCCTCCACCTCTTCTTCCCTGCCTGTCTTTATAAAATAGCCTATAGCCATCCATCGTGAACCTCAGTCATGTGAGTTGCCCCACCATGTTTCAGTTATTCCTATGATATCACGAATTTCTGACCGGGCATGGAGCTCCAGTTCTTTCTGTTTGTTCCCTAGGCCACATGCATTGGTATGCATACACTTGAGGTGCTTGGTCTGATTCACATCTTGGGAGGCAGCTAGGAAACATCTGTTGATGCTCTGGTTGGCCTGGCTTATTCCCCAGTTGGTTGGAATGACATGAGCATCACCACTTTGGACCCTGCCCCCTGAGTCCCTCAGTTTAAAGCCTGTCTCACCAAGTTGGTCAGCCTGCTGCCAAAGACTCCCTTGCCTCTTGTAGACAGGTGGATCCCATCCCTCCCTAGAAGGTTATAGTCCTCAAAGAATGTCCCGTTGTCATAAAAGCCAAAGCCCTCATGATGGCACCAGTCAAGAAGCCAGAAGTTGATTTGCATTATACAACTATTTCTGGCTGCACCCTTTCCTCTAACTGGCAAAATGGAACAAAAGACAACTTGGGCACCAATACTTTTCCCTTGCACCACCCAGGGCTTTGTAGTCTTCCTTGATTCTGCCCAGGTTCTGGCTTGCAGTGTCATTTGTGGCCACATGAAAGAGCAGCGATGGATAGCAGTCTGTGCTCTTGAGAAGTTCTGGCACCCTCTCAGCAACATCTTGGACTTTAGCTCCCAGAAGGCAGCACACCTGTCATGATTCCTTGTCAGGCTGGCAGATGGGCACCTCAGTGCCCCTCAACAGAGTCACCCACTACAAGCACTCGTCGCTTCCTTTTGAGGTATTCACTGTGTGCTGCTGGTACCGTTTCTCCTTGCAGACCTTGGCTCATGGGTATCTACAGCTGTTAAAGCTTCATGTCTGTTTTCAGTTGTAATGCTGGAAGGTGTGGACTGAAGCAGAGTCCTGCTTTTGTGGGTCACCAGGGTCCAAGGTGCCTCATTCTCTGTGGTGTCGACCATAGGAGCATGGTTCTGAAACCACTTATCTATCTCCCTCTCAGCCCCTCTAATGCACAGCCTTTTAACAGTTTCCTGTAACTCAGCCACCTGACACAACAGATCATCAACCTGTGCACATCTTTTGCAGGTACTTACCTTTTCTCCAGGAGAAGGGTCTGGGCACTCATTGCAACCTACTGTCTTTACTGAAGTCTCCTTTCCTTATCAGTTCTATCTGGGTGGAAGTGTCAGACATCTCAGGGGCTTTCTCTGTAGAAACACTAGTTTTAACTCTGAGGTGAGTGCCCACCATTATGGCAGAGACCTCTTGAGCTGGTAGGGCAATTACGCCTCTTCCTGCGCAAACTGCTGCACCATGCCCTGGCTGCCTCACCACAGCTTGGTCGCAGGGCTCCTGGTCACTTGTGCTCCCTAGGCTGCTTTTTATAGGCGTGGGGGTGGCCACAGTTGCTCTGGCAATGCCCAGGCCTGGTCAGCATCTCCCACGAGAGCTGCCAGCTCCTGGCAGGTCCCTCTGTTGCCTGAGCATTCCCCTGCCTCAGGAAAACCCATTGAGCACCAAGGTCTGCTGCTCCGCTGTGGGTCAGGCCAGCTCCGGAGCATTTTATCACAGTATTTCTATTTTCATTTTTTAGCAGACTGTGAAACAAAGTTTGCAATAACTTTAGTTTTACAACGTACTAATGCTATTTTAGGGATGCTTTAGAAAAAACTCTGAACTGATGAAATTTTTTGTGAACCTCTGTTCTCTCTGCGGGAACATTTTTATGTCCTGTCATCATAATGTTGCATAATCAGCAGTCAGAGAACATCACGTGGACATGGACGAATTCTGCCTGTAGCGGTGGGCTGCACAGAGGGCTCAGACTGGTGTTACAGCACTCGTCACGTGTCTTTTCTATCTGACAATCTGGAAGAATCTTGCAGGAATTCACTTCCCACAGAAACAGGATATCGTTAATGTCAGAACAGGAACATTTCTTAAAGAAACATTTGGAAAAGGCTCAGAAAAAAGAAAAGGCAACAATTTATAATATATCTAAAGATGTTTTTCTTCTCATTCTGTTGCATTACTATGGCATAGCCTTCCTCTCCATTGCATGTATTGACAGCTTGCCTCCCAATTTACTCCATTCCAAACAAACCAGTAACACAAACCTGTACTGGACCTGGCAGCCTATTAGTACGGCGCCCAAGAAGAAGCTTAAAATGTCAACTATATTCAGCAGTGGAGGGAACAGTGGCTTTTCACAGAAACATCTCTGTTGGAAAAGATTAAAGGAAGCCTAAGAGAAGAGCAAGGAAGATCTCTGGGACAGTCTGTTGGGCTTAATTACACTACTGTAGGGCTGCTTGATGCTGCTGACCTGCAGGTGATCAAACATAAGAATATGCTACTGCCCATCATGGTCTCCAATGCATCAGACCATAACATAGGTTGGGAAAGAGATGGTACAATACATGCTCATTTTCCTGCTGCTCAAACAGTAGCAGCCAGGGCTGTCTCCACTAACAGCGTGCACCCTCCATGAACTCACAAGAATTTCTTCTGAAACCCAAAAGAAATGTACCTTATAAGCTCAAATTACTTAAGAGAGAAATCTATTACACGAAAAGGTCAGGATTCATCCTGCCTAACTGAAACTGGAAATGTCATCCTACAGACCTCATATTTATGGAGAAAAGAGACATCACCAGACTGCAATTCAGGTCCTAGGAGAGCTGAATCACTCCTTGGAGATGATTCTATCTCTCTCTGCGGACTATAAAAGGAGCCTACAGCAACTTAACACAGAGTTACACAGATGAACTTCAGCGTGACTGTTTACAGCAATTATGAGTGACCATATTTAACTCTATCAAGTCTTATGAACTCCCTTCTTGAGAAATCCTTAATAATGAAAATAGAGCCAGGTAGTCTTAAATACAGTTTCTTCATTGCTAATGAATAAAAAGTAAAGTTTTAAAATAATTGCTTAATGTTTTTTCTCTTCCTTTTGTAGTTAAAACCATAGAGCAATATATTACTGTGACAAACACAACAACACAGAACAAAACTCAGAAAATGTTTGAATGTAGGAAAAAGCAAAAGCCATTACAGAAAATAACCAAACATTTATAATGAATTCACACAACATGGCCTTAAAAATGGATACTGTTTCAACTAATATATGATGTTCTTAGAAAAAATGCAAAGTGATAATTCCATCACATTGTCCAAGCTACAGCTGGTTGGAATATTTCTTAATAGAAGTGGAAGACCTCTGCTCATATTCTTCCTAAAGTCTCCATAATCCCTGGCAGACTCTCCAAAACCTACCCGTGGTCCAGTATTTAGAAGGTGCAATGTGAAATTCCCTCTCAGAAAAGGCTTGCCTCCTCTTCATAAACAACTGAGCTAAAAAGTGCATTTACAGGCATTTGAGAATAATCTCTTTACTAAATGTGTGACCTGATTCAAAGTCGGTCTATCTGTTTCTCTTCATTTCAGTGGATCAGGACTGTGTGGTATATCTTCCCTTCAGGATGTGGGAAAAGTATATAGGCATACCAATAAAATGACAATCCTAACGGCACTGAACACAACTTTTTCAGTTTTTCATTTTGTATAGCATGATTACACATGGTAGAGTAAAAGTTCAAGAAATTGTGTTCCTCCCTTTCTAACCACTACAGTATTTTCTTCTCTTTACCCATCCTCCCCTAAAGATGATTTCTCTGGATTTTGCCTTTTTAAAGTTAGGGAAGACAAATACATTATTTTCAAGCTTTCTTCCACAAGTCCAAAAGCTGGTGGTTCTCGCATATAACAGATGAGTCAATGAAAAAGATTGTATTCACCTGACAGTTTGTCACTGGAGTAGAAACTAGCAAGTATTACAGCTAACAGAAACTAGGCATCGAGAGTCCAGTGACAGAAATTATTGGAAAAGCCCGAATTTCTTATTTTTAGAAGTTAATAACAAATACTTCCTGTTTTCTTTAACAATTACCACAGTGTGAAATTTGCATTTGCTATATATTATACATATAGGGTACTTCTTTCAGACAGCTTATTTTACTGGCTTCTTGCGGAGTTCAAAGCCCATGAGCTACCACTGCACACAGCATTTGCACACACCACTTGGTGGTGTTTTGGAGAAGATCAAAGGATAGCAAACTGCACTGATTTTGAAACTCTTCTTGATATTTATTGCAAGTAAAACAAAGAAAAATTGTGGGAAACTTTTCCCACAATGACCTCATCATCCAGTAAATCTGATACAGTCAAACTATGTTCCGTTTGACAGTATTTGACATGGGTTATCAAAGGCATGAAAGCAAATGTGAAAACACACCACAATATTGTTTGAAAATGGCAACAGGAGAGTTCAGGTATTGAACTCGAGCTACTTTATCTAGCAATAAAGCAAAATGCAGAGGAATTCAGTGGTCAGGTGATTTACAGTCCTATGAACTTGCAAATAGTTTCTTCCATAAAAACAAAGTCTTAATAACATATCTGCTGTTTATCTTTCCCACACATGCCTAAATCTCAATTCATCTCAATTCATCTAAATTCATCTCAAACCTCAATTAGATGCCAATAACACACTAATGCACAAATCTTTAACATGTTCTGGATATCAGTCAGCATGCTCTTAGACACAGTAAATACCTACACCCAAGCGTGCTTCAACAGCGCACTATATTCTACACAGTTTCCCAAAGGCCAGAGTGCCTCAGGGAAGCTGCAAGAGAGGAGACAGAGCTAGAGCCAGATCCACCATCACGTGGCATTGCATGTCCAACCAGATAACTCAGGCAAGGCCTTTCAAGGGCTTGCAAGCTAACAGGTTCAAGTTCTTAGCAGAGACATACTGGGGATATGGTGGAAGGCTAAAACATACGTTACAGCATGTTCTTAGTTCTTTGTTTCTCAGCATCAGTGGCTCATCCTCTGCCTGGCTTGACTAGTAACAAGGTACCAAACATACTTAAAAAACCTTGCAGCACAGCTGGACTGAGTAGTATGTTTAAGAACAATGATCTGATCCCAGTTTCTCACTGTGTTCAGTGGTAGGCTCTTAAGAGTTTGTTTCATCACCTATTGTCAGTGACTTCAAAACTGGAAAACAGCTGATATGAATATATGCCTTACATGCAGAGTTAGAACTTCAAGAACAGGTGGCATCAGTGCTTGTTCCAGATAGAAAAATGACACCATGAAAGTACCACAGTGCTGACCAACCTCAACCACAGCGATACATACAAGGCTATAGAACATGCGCAGTGACAAACACGTTTCCAGAGAGCTCAGCGATACGTTATGCAAGCCAAGACCACACAGATCTGCAAAATTCCAGCTTTTCACCAGTGACAGGAGGGCTTAGGGACTTATCTCCAAGACAAGATAACTGCTCTTCCTTATCTTTCCTCTGCCAGGAGGTCAGCTCTACCACAAGTCCCAGATGGGAGCACAGCAAAGTCATCAGCTCCTTCCTAAGGGCAGCAACAAATAATGAGCTCAGCCCAGCCCTACTTATTCAAGGTATGCACATCTTTGACAACCAGTTCATACATACATGTACTTCAAACACCAGAGAATGTAAAATTCATCTAAAGCACACATATACGCAAGCTTGGCTTTGCTGAGGTAGAGGATGACAGCATACATCTAAAAACATTTTCAACTTCTCTTTGAAAACAAATTTCCTTTCTTGGCTAGCACTATTTATTCAGTGCAGAAGAGTCACTGAGTTTAAAAGCACGATGACTCATACTTGTTTAGAGGTTTATAAATTACCTGCAGTTAAGGAAGATGTTAGGAAAAAATGTCAGGAAGGTTTAAATACTGTTCTTTGAAGGTGTGGTGAAGTGATAGCTAATGTATTAATTTCTGAGAGCAGGTAGTTGAGCATTAAAATCAAAGTGACTTGGCTTTTTCCTTCATCATTTTATCTGTGTACACCACTTGCTAACAAAGACCTTTTAAATATAAAGGACAGTTTTATAAAGAAACTTGCACTCTTTAAACAAATAGAAAACCTGATATGGATTGTCTTAATACTACACCCTCACAAATGGCACCTCAGCACTGTCATTTTACAGCAAAGACACACAGCTATGGCTGACAGGACTAGGGGACCGAAGTAATTATGCTCAAATTACCCAGAGGAAGGTTGTTAGTGCTGTTAATCAGAGGAGCACAATTTATCTACCACATGCAGTGATACTTTATTAACGTCTTTGGTTCCTCTACTTAACTTGCTTGGGTATCAAGGGCAGAAGAAGAAAGTTGTATCATACCATCCACTGTCAGCTACTCTTGGTCTCTGCTGGTCTGTCCTCAGCATGGTCCCAACAACTCGCAGAAGATAAGACAGACAGATAAATAATTTTTTATGCCATGTGGAAGTGGTCATTCTTTTTACTCACTGGATGGTCTTGCTGAGGCTTACTCCAAACCTTCTTTTCCTGTCCCCCAGAAAAGGAGGCAAAGCAAAGCAATTAAATCTTTTCTCCCCCACCCTTCATAAAAGCTGAGTAAAGAAAAACTAATCAGCGAGTAATTAGTTACAATTTGCACAGTTTTGTCACTATAAATAAAAGAACTTTTCCTCAAGATTAAAGGGTCTGGAAAGCACTATGTAAAACCTTTCTTGACTTTTTCTTCTCAGGGGAATTTTTGCAAAGCTTTCCTACAGTATTTCATGCAAGGATCTGATTATGTATTTTAATTTATTTTCTCTGTAATTAGTCTAAAAAGCTGGGTTATATGAATATTTAAGCTACTTAATTTGAGCAAATCTTCTACAGAGATACACAATATATGAGTTGGAATTTGGAGCACTGAACTCAGTATGCCCACTGCTTTAAACAGGATTAAACAACCTTGGAGGATGGACAACTGCAAGTCAGTTCTGTTCCTCTCCATCCTGAAGCAACCAAGAAGGCATGCATTTGCTTAAATTTATAAAAGGTGTAAAGAGCACGTTCTCAGCATTGCAATCTATGTCATGCATAAGGATATCGTCAAATGTTTACCTGTCAAGCAGCAGCAATGATTTAAAGGAGTTGCTCCTCTGGTGCTGAGATGTCATAATTCACCACAGAACACTCATAATATGTGTTAAACTCATTTGTCTTCCTTTCCACTGAAAGGACCACGAACAGTCATACCTTTCAGTAGAGAGGACAGCAATAGCTTGAACTACTTTGTCTCATAAGGAAACAATTTTCTAAGGAGGAGACTTCCTGGCTGTATACCAACCTAGCTGGCAGTTGATACCTGGTCATTACATAGTGCCCACCATACAATGAGCTGGCCATCTCCCTTAGCTTCCACTTCAATTGTCTGCCCCATGACCAAAATAAAAATTTGCAAGACTGATTAGCCTTTCTAAACACCATGCCAGCAGCAGAGATGGCAGAGGCACACACTCCCGCAACACTGATTTTATTTAGGATCAAGAGACAGGGTTAAGAATTTTCTCTGATTCACCGTCATGGAGAATTACACACAGAAATCATTTTGCTTTGCTCTGAATTCCAGACAGGATGCTGAAAAGCTGCATAACTGATATACCTACCTCTTAAAATAGAAATGTCTGTGATAGGAGTGTTTGCTTGTTACACAACATACGCAGAAGTAGTCAGGATCGCCTCAGGGGTTTTAGATTTTCTTTTTTTTTCCTTCTCAACTTCAGAATATTTCATTACTACAGCAAGAGGAGTGGTGTTAATATCCTAGAAGTTTACAATATTCTCTTACTGTGTTTGGAGCAAAAGATGATTATATTACTGGCAAGTTCAATGAATCTTTTTCTTTAGGAAGATTGACCTGAAATATTGGCCATCTATTTTTCCTTGATCATCTTACCATGTCATCACTGTGGGCTAGTATATTATGCTAACTGTTTTATTTTCCTACACTTCCTGTTCTGCTTTAATAGAATACACTAGTCTAACACTGTATTAATGTACCACTTGATTTGGTATTTTAAAATTTTAACCTTTAAAAGATTATCAAAACCACATATTCAAAATGTTGTGAACCTAGAATCTGACAGCAAGTCTTACTACCCCAAAATTTCTCAACCTAACATCTTTTTAAATGGAACTGTTTATTCCACAAATCTACTGACATGTGAAACCAAGGGATTTCAAATCAAGTGTCCATTTTAATAAATGGACACCAATTTCTCAGTACTATTGGCAACTGTCAAAAATAAAGGATTTGTATATGCTAAAATGAGCTTAAGTCAGGTGATGGCTGACTGAAAAAGCAATGCTAGAAAGATAAAAACAGAAGAAAATTGGAGAAAGCTTTTTGCACCTGTGACAGAAGAGGAACAAATAACTGCAACCTGTTACTACTAGCAGAAATGCAGATGAATCTGGAGAACTGACAAAATCTAATCCAAAATGAAATCTAATCTAAAAATGAAAATACAAACTAGGGCTAGCAATATTTTAAATTTAAATAATAACCCAGCCTTTGCATTTCTATTGATACCTACTTGTACCTTATCTGTAGCAGAAGCATGAACATAATACTGATACTGTTATTAAATTCTTTGCTTATATCTGAATTGCCAGAACTGTGCTTTAAGTAATATCATAGGGAATTATTTCTCCTTAACACCCAGCCATAAACTGAGGCTCTTTTAGCTTGGACAGACTAGTTAATCTGCTGGAGCATGGCTCATTATAGTCAGCTCTTCTCTAATTAGGTCAACTGTCAGGTCCTCCATCCACGCTTACTTTAAGTTTCTTATAAATTATGACAGGTATTTTTCTTTCCACACAAGAAGTCCAGTGACATGTCTTTTTTCCTCTGTTACACATGGAGGGGGTTCATGCCCTATCAGATGTGGTGCAACTAACACACATATCTGTTCCTTAATATATTTTTAATACAATATGCATCAGATTTTATAAAAATCACCTCTAGTCTGCCTTTTAGAGAGCCTTATCATGAGTAAAAGTTTTTATCATCTTTGCCGTAAGGCAAGGAAGAAATATTCCCACCTTAAACTTTAAAGCTGATATCCAAGACAAATTTAGGCCTAAAATGCAATAAGGGCAAAGCCTTTGCTTGAGCCCATTCCTGTCTGACATCCGAACTACACAGATCCAACCAAGCTTGTGCACGGCTGTGGGCTCTGTGCAAGTTTCAGAAGAGAAGCAGGAGCTCAGCAGGAGGCTAACACACAGTTGCAGTTCAGAGAATCACTGAATCATAGAGCTGTTAGGTTAAGATCATGGAGCACAACCATTAACCTAGCACTGCCAAGTTCAGCACTACACCATGTCTCTAAGCACCACATCTACACGTCTTTTAAATATCTCCAGGGATGGTGACTCGACCACTTCCCTGGGCAGCCTGTTCCAGGGCTTGGCAATCCTTTTGGTGAAGAAATTTTTCCTAATATTCAATCTAAACTTTCTCTGGCACAACATGAGGCCGTTTCTTCTCGTCCTATCTCTTGTTACTTGGGAGAAGAGACCAACACCTTGCTACAGCCTCCTTTCAGGTAGCCGTAGAGAACGATAAGGTCTCCCTTTCTCCAGGCTAAACAACCCCAGCTCCCTCAGCCACTCCTCTTAAGACTTGTGAATAAGCAGAGCCTGGCCAGAACCACCTTTGCTCAGCCAGGTTTTTAACATATAGGCAATACTCTCCTCTGGTGGCATCATATGGGAGACACTATAAACAGGATGACAAGACTTTTTCCAACATCACAGGCATGAATGCTATGTGGGATATGCTCTTGAAGACTGCATTTTCACAGAGTACAGGACAGGGAACTGATTTGCAGGCCATCTCCTGAGCTGTATCACTGCCGACGGCACAGATAAGTGGCACAGACAACCTAAATGAAGAGAGATCATGGAAAAAAATCTATGGGTAAGACAGGAGATGAAGGCAGGTCAAGCACTCCTCCCATTTTGCCTGAATTCAACCTTCATATCTGGCTGGATCACAAGATGTTTCCTTCCTCCCCCCTCCTTCTGGACATTCAGGCAACTCTTACTCACAGCTCCTGTAGAAAAGAAGTTTCCCACAGCCTTTCTTGCACAGAGCTGCAAGTTCGTAATTTGTTTTGTTTGCTGAGACACTTCTTCAGTCTATGCAAAGCACAGGCTTCTAGATCAGTTTGCATATTTCTCTGTCTAAAATCAGCACACTGTCTCACACCAACATGCTACTCACCATCACAAGTCTATGGCTGGCTATAAAAAGCTTTGCAAAGCACTGACGGCAGGCAGGCAGCAGTCCTGCAGCACATTCTGGCAACCATGAAGCAGATGTGGCTTCAGAAAAGGTGCTGCCTGCATTAGGTCCTGAGCTTTGGGGAGCGTCATATCTCAGGAAGCACACAGAATCAGAATGAATTAATTTCTCATTAGAAGTTTTAAATGATAAAATACATTGTGTTCACTCTCCTAATGCAGCTGGGAATTTATCCTCATCTCCAAGCTGTAGTTTTCCTTCTTGTTAGTCTTCTGTGCTAATTTCACAGCCATGTATTTGGTAAAGTCAGCTTTGTTTAGAAGGATGAATCCAGATCAATAAAATAGGTGTCCAGTTCCTAAATGCTATTTAACCTGCTCTGTTTCACCTTCTGCTCAGCTACCAGTTGAGTTCACATACCCCATTTCTCAATTATTAAGTGGGGCTTGGGCTTTCTAATGTTTTCCAAGAATTGTAATGTATTGTTTAAGCACTTTATAACAATGGTGGAAAGAAAACACAGAAGTAACTGGACATACAGTGAGAAGCTATGTCCTTCATGTGTGACACTGATATTGGAAGACAGAGTCAGGCCAGGAGGATGGAGGACACAGGAATAGGAACCATTATATACTATTTGGGTGTCCACATTTGGCACAATGCTCACTCTACCTCACAGCTCAGAGTCTTCAAGTTCACTGATTTTCTGTGCTACTTCTGCTCAGACTTTCTACAAAGAATACACCCCTGATCAAAACCTCAGTGATCATTCCATGTCTAAACCCCACTGTGACCCCTTTGAAACAAATGACTGAATGCACTTATATTTCTTCATGTTGGATGCAAGTTTGGGATTAGTATAAAAACCTGCCTCAGTTATTACAAAGGCACTTGAAATTGTCTTTATATACAAACAAGGCATGCAGACTAAATACAGCAGAATTTTCCAATATCTTCTTTGGGCACTAATATATGGACTCACACTTGCAATAATCAGTCTCTTACTATAAATTAGTCAGAGTAAGGAAAAACTGCACTACTTAGTATCTGATTCTAGCCTCCCTTATTTCCTTCTTGTAGTTAAATTCACTAATTACATTCACTAATTAAAATAAAGAAAAGCATGGAAGATAGTCATGGAAATTTTCATAGCCCGACTTTGCAAAACAGCTACAAATGTCAAGGATCACAGCACTAGTAAGAACTGAAAATTAAAGGAAAAAATTGTGCTGAAACCTCATTTTACTCTTGTAATCTGTGTATGAACAAAAGTAATACAAAAGTTATTCGGATACTGAACTAAGTGAAATTTTACAAAAACATCATTATATAAATTGTAATTCATGTACCATCTTTAAAGCAGTAGAGAAAAAAAAAACCCTTAACAACTAAGTACTTCTGAGCTTTTATCTCCCCCAGGGGTCTGATCCAAAACCTGCTGACGTTCAGCTCTCTTGACCACAACTGACTTAAATGGTCTGACCAAGAGAGCTGCCTGGGTTAGATCCTCTCTAAAACACCAAGGAAAACATCCCACTGGAAATCAAAAAGGTAGGAGTAATCTCACTTTTCTTGTGGCCCTCTTCTGCAGTTGTGCAAACAAAGTCTTGGGCAGTTCTGTTTTAGAAATAATGCTATTTTTAAAGTATTTCCTCAGCCCTAGTGTTTTCTGTAATTTTGAAAAAGCTTTAGTTAAAAAACAAACCCAAAAACATCTTAAAGCAGAGGAGATACCAGTTTAGAATACCAGTATTTTCAGTGCCTCAACAGAAGAGCAAAAATATGGTATAGAAACAATCCTTCAGAAGCATAAGATGCTTTTTACATCTTAATACACTTTTCAGTACGAGCAATTTTCCTTCTCTCCACATGAAATCAGAGGCTGACTGGCATTAGTAAGTTTAGAAACAGCAATTCCTTCAACTCTCACAATACTTGGCACACAGTGAACACTAGTAATTTCAAACATTTCCAAGAGCACATTACACCTGTTTTACTGCTTGCTACTCTCTCTTCAGGATATAATTTTTGAAGAAAACACACTAACATGTTTAGGAAACAAGATGCAGAACAAAAGTAACTTCTAGCATTATGAAACCACATGAATAGATACCAATACTGACGTAAAAGATATTACAGACAGCTACTATAAATCTCCTTAAAATGATCTCAAATCATTCTAGAAGATCTATGCCTTACTTGATTGCAATCTAAACACAAAACAACTACACATAAAAACTCTTGGATATTCTACACATGCCCACAGTTTCCTGAATACCAAAAATCCTGATTTTCATGCAAGTTTCATAACAGCAGTTATATACCTTGCTGCCATGAATTATGCACACAAATTGCTGTGAGAGAAGAGCACGTGCAATTTAGACTGTCCACTTGCAAAATGTTTAAATACGTTGACATCTTTAACAGAATTGGTATTTCCGAACATTAATATTGAATAGCACTGTAATTGGCAGTTTGTTCTTCTACACATCCAACAGCATGCAAATAGGTATTTATTACTACATTTATATTTTTGATCAAGTGTATGCAGCTGAGCAGTCAAAACTCCAACAGCATTTATAATGGCTACAAAAATGCCAGTCTTATCCTCCAGGAAGTCACTGTAAATCATGGTGTCAAAGAGAGCCAGCAGCAATCCTGTGCTCCTCATCATAATCAATGCACAGGCTCATCTGTATTACATGGACCTTTCTGATTTCATGCAGAGCCTTAGAAAGAGGCAGGCAGGCACAGCCTGGCTAAGCAGATATGCCTGTAATAGCAGAACAGTGGGCTTTTCTTTCCTTTTTCTTTCCTTTTTTTTTTTTTTTTAATTAAATATTGTTTCACCTGCAGTTGTACCCAGTGTAACTGTGACAGTACGGGAACTGCCACATCGGCCAGAAGAACTCTTTTTCTTCCTCAATCCTATTCCCCAGAGTAGCCAAAAACTGGAACTTACAGAGAAGGCTTAAGAAAAACAGCAAACATATTATCCCTCTGTATTTATCCTTCTGAAAATTTGTAGCTTAGGAATTTGCTGAATAGATCAAAGAGAGTCTATCTGGACCACTGTGTTTGATCCCTTTTTCAACCTTGTTACGCTTTTGGCCTTCATGGGAACCTGTGGCAATTTACTTTGGTTTGGGTGAAAAATAACTTCCCCTGCTCCTGACCCCGGCAATACGGTTAGTATAAGCAACACCATTTTCTAAGACAAACAGCTGTAATATGTCAGCATGGTGATCATGCATCACCCCCTTCTCTCTTCCCTTTGTCAGCACTGTGGTTGTCACCAGGATGTGATGACCCCTGTCACAGAACAGACAGCCTCCCTGTCAGCATTGTGACAAGACCATTTGCCCACCAAGCACTGTCACCAGGATGTGGTGACACCTGTTAGGGACCAGGGAAGTGTACCAGCACAAGAGATATTGCCTTTAAAATCAAGCAGCTGCAAGTCCCAAGTAGAACACAGACCAGAACTGCTGCTGGATGGCAAAACCCATGATCCCCTGGGGGTCTGGGATGCCCCCACCGTTGCCTGCTGCCTCCGAGACTGAGCGACTCATGTTGTTTTAGCTGAAGTCTGAGTGTCTGAGTCTAGATTACGGTTATTGTATCGCATGCTCATTAATTAGAATCTGACCCAATCTGCAGAGGGTCCAGGTAACTAAAAACTCTAGATAGTACAAGAAAGCTACACTAATTACTAGAAATTCTGTTTAACTGAAAGTTATGATAATTGCTAAGAATACTCTGCAACACTAAGCATACTTTAATTGCTAGAAATTTTAGATAGCAATAACCTATGCTGTTTACTAAATTTTTATGTAATAATAAAGCTCTAATTATAACTACAACCCTGTGGTTAGTCCTCGTTCTGCCAAGGATCCCTAAAAGAACCTGCATGTTCCTGTACTGTCAGGTGATAATTTCAAATCTACTGACAGATAAATTTAATGGATGCTCTACAGACATCATGTATGTGTGTGTATATATATATATATCTATTCTCAAACCGAAGAGTCCTTGCTTACTCTCTCTTTGTATGGAGACCACACCATACCTCTGAGCAGCTTTCCCTCTCTTCTCTGCCTGTTTCTGGTAAACACTGATTAAACAAACAAAACTCTACTAATGCCAAAATTTTGCTGCGTACAGCAACCATCCATTCCCATTGGTAACCACTTGCCGAACCAAACATGAAAAACTGCTTGGAAGTTTTCCACAACAGTACAGGCAGATGAAGCTGGCAGTGCACCAACTTCTCAGGTTTGTATCTTTGCTGAATCGTTGATGTAGTTGAAATAGCTAAGAAAACATGTCGAAGTAATTTCACTTTACCTGTTATAATACTTCCATACGTGGGGGAAACACAGCTTTAGAATACTGCTTATTCAAAGTAAGCATGCTGAATTACAGAAATTTAAATGAATTAAGTACTTTGAACATAAATCTGCCTTTGGAAAGCATCATTTGAAATAAAAATGTTGAGTTACACAGTAAAAATCTATTAAGACTTTGAGTTCCAATATTGGTAACAATTATGCATTCTTCAAAGTCTTCTGCAGTGATCAAGCAGAAACCTAGGGTGGATCTGTCTGCTGGTTAACAAACTACTACAGCTGAACTTACACAGTGTAAGAGTGCCCAAAGGCTTGTATTTTCTGCTTGAAAGAGCCATTTCTGTCACTATGGAACCTATGATTTGCCCTTTCCAGGATACAGTATAGTGCTTTCCCTTCAGCTGCTAAATAGTTGTCCAAATTGTTCATTTTCCAAGTATAGATAGATTGACAGACAACCACCTTATTTATTGTTACTTTTTCCCAGCATTTCTGGGCATAACAGAGGGAAATAACAACCCCCAGAAAGATATCATAACAAGCCATCAACACACTACAAACTAGAGAAAATCTACCTTTTCCTTCTGTGACCACTAACAAACATGCATCAGTCTTGTTTTGAAGTCTAACTTAACACACAGCCTGTCACTACATCTAGGCAGGTGGGCCAAGGAGAACTTTGAAGCTCCATGGTGCTCTCTAGTTGGAAACTGAGTCATAGAGCAATGATCTCACCCAGACCTTGGTTATTTGAGAAGACAAAACCATGTGGGTGAGAATGAGTAGTCGTATGTCTTGGGACCTCATTTGGGACAATGAGGAGCTCAGAAAGGGAACACGGGCACCATTCAATCTAGAAGCAGCTGTCATGGTGTCAGGTTTGACAATAAAGGCTAAAATCTGTAATGCGGGGCTCAGAGAACTCTGTAGGTTCACTCCCAGACTTTCCCACTACTCTACCCAAAAGGAATACATGACCCAGACATGAGTTTAAAAAATTACTTTTCAAAGTGAGTACTTCTGGACAAGAGTCAGTTAAATAGCTTCATACACATGTAGGAAGAACATGCTACCCCGTATTTCAACACAACATGAAACAGGAGCTTGAACCCTAGGACAGGCTTCATTTTGCTGCATGGACAGTGCTCCCATCCAGGCATCTCCGGGGTCAGCCTATGCTCTTGGCCATTTGAGAAGTGCCAGTTCCTCAAATCTTGAAAAGAGATGCAACATGATATGAATTAACAGAATCAGCCTTTAAAAGATCATCCACAGGTTTCAGAGAAAAGCAAGATACATGGAACATGTCTTGCATGCAAAGAAGGTCCTCTCTTCCTTCAAAATTATCTGTCTTCATGGAAAGGAACCTCAGACTTTGGCCACTAGACAAAAGTATATTAGACCATTTAGACCAAGTTCCTGTTTCTTTCATCAAAATTTTCCACTTTTAGGCTTTATATTACTTAATTGGAATATTCATGTTCAAGACTCTAAAAGGAAAAGTGAAAAGGTAAATAGATGACAGGGATGAGCAAGACACTACCAGTGCCTGAGGCACCTCTGCTATCAGCGAACTAATTAGGTTAAAAATGCCCAGATGAACCCAGCAAGGGAACCACTATGTCCCCAGGTAAAAGATCTGAAAGACATAAGATATTAAGAGGTCAGAACTGTCATTTTAACAGCACAAATGCAAATAAATAAAACTTGAATCAACACCTCAGTAACAGAAAATCTTTCTGCAAATACTCCTCTGAAAATTTAGTCTCAGCCTAAAATTGCAGTCGCACTGTGAATTTAATTCTGTTAATATTAAGGGACTTAGGAACTTCATATTCATTCCCCTTTTGATGGCGGGGGGGGCGGGGGGCAGGAGGGAACATGAAATACAGAGCTACATTGTGGTTCCATCCTCATCCTTTTAAAACAAGTATGCAAAATGTACAACCAAAGAAACCCAGAATAAAAGAGGAATAACTGAGAAATATACTGAGACCACTGTAAATTGAAATAACAACCCATTCATTTCTAAAGGGCAGGAGTCCTGAGGAGTGCACAGGATCTATCAGGGACTTGTTGGAGATGAGTTTTGATGAATCACATTTAGTTGCTAAGGAAACTACAACAGTACAAAGCTCCAACATATGTCAGGAAGACCTTGGAAGCAGAGAGCCCATCAGTTTCGCATCACTGTCAACCTGTTGCTGTGTCTCCCCAAGTATCACTGAGACGTAATTTTTTCATCATCCAATGTCTAATTTTTGTAGTGGTCTCCGGGGCCTGATCAGAACAGCCCGCGGAAAATGAATAAAGGGTGTTTCAGGCTGCTGCCACCAAGAAGCTGCACAAACCATAGTATCTCTGTATAATTCACTTCGAGTCTGTCAAAGCGTATCCAGTTTAGCTTTCATGATCACACTGTGCTCCCTGGTGCTCTGACACTGCATACCATAACAGAAGTCATTGACACTAGCAGGACACACTGCTCTTTCTTACATACATAACACAGTATCATGCCAGACCTGTGCTCTTCTGCCTATTGATAGCATCCCTAAGAGAAGAGGGTATCACCAGCAGTCCTTGGCAGAGATCTGCAGGGATAACACCAGCACCAGCCACTTCTGACCAAGTGGGATCCCTCTGACCAAAGCAGCCACCAAGGATGGTGTGACCACGAAGGGGTTCAAGAGAAACAACTTCACACTCCCTGAAGAAGGGTGAGGATGGCAAGCCCTGTTAGACAGCGGCTCACCTCTGCGGGGGTCAGGGTTGCCTAGTGCTGCTGACAGTATGAGGGCATGCCTTCCCCCACTGCTGCTAACACTGCCTCTCACCGTTCCCAACCCAGAGCACAAGTTACAGATTACCAGGGGCAATCACAGGAGAGTGGCTGCAGAAAGGCATGAATGCTCAGAGGCTCCTGCACAGGACAGCATGGCCTGGGGGACGCACAGCTCCTCAAAATCTGGGTCAGGGCATACAGAAGGGCCCCAGTGGGCACCTTCTAGGCTGGGTATCCTTTCAAGGATGCTGCTGCAGCACGGATTCTTCTGATTAATTTCAAGGTAGCATTAAAGGGCCTGCTGTAAAAAAACACAATACCGTATAACACACAACAGATACATATTCCCTGCCTCACATTTTCGTATCATTTGCATGCTCTTATGTGATGATATGTGAACAAAGTTATTTTGCACTGATCTCACTAAGAATTGTGCCACTGGATCAGTGGCAATAAGATCAAAGTAATAAGCCTTAAATAGAATTTTAGCAACATTTTAAACTTGTTGACTAAGGTTGTTAGGGGATTAGAAACGAGTTTAAGTCACTTAGGCAAAATGATCTTAACTTCTGTTTAGAAATAGGTTCAGATAAATAACTTCTTTTGCTTCAGGAATCTCGGAAAAATTTGGGTCAGGCTGTTATTAATCTTCTTTTCTTCTTCACCTCAACATCTTAAAAGGGTACAAGTTAATGTATTTCTGCAACAAACATATGTTGGAGAGCCTCTCCTTCCGTGTAGACAGCATATTGTTTTCCACTGTGCAAGCACCAAGTCTCTACTTTAGGAATTCACATCTTTCTTGAGATAACTAGTTTTAATTATCAAGGCACATATGTATATTTTTATATCCTAAAGAGCACATCAGTATACAGCTCAGCCTCTGTGAATTTGTTCAAATGTTGGGAAATGGAATCATAGAATCATTTAGGTTGGAAAAGACCTTTAAGATCATCTAGTCCAACTGTAAACCTAGCACTGACAAGTCCACCACTACACCATGTCCCTAAGTGCCACATGTACACATGAAGAGATAGTCACAGCACCTGCCTACTGATTGATTTGACTTTACCTGCTTGAGGGTGATTTAATCTCCCTACTGATGAGGGAGGAGTCAAGGGAAATTTAACAGCAGAGCGAGGTCCCAAAAATGTGTGGTGTGAATGAATACAACTCTGTGTGCCAAACAGTGTGCAATTCTCTGGATTCAGACACAGAGCTCATATGAGCAGACGCTGTGCATTGGGGATTAGGTTGGTTTTGTTAGAAATGTTCATAAAACAGAACTTTTCTCAAATGGCAACAAAATTAAAATTAGGAGCTCTGAGATGATCAAACATCTGTATCTGAACAAATATGATATTGTTTGCATTCTTCATGATTTTCAGTGTAATATATTCCATGGATTTTCTTTATCCAGAATGAAACACTGAATCAAAACTTAGCTTTCTGGGCGAGGGAAGGAGAGTAGAGGAAGGCAGATAGAAAAACAGCCATAATGAAAGAAAGCAAGAACTCCTTTAATAAAATTAGCAGTATAGAGCTAATGTGCATATATATGCCCTGTGCATCTATATGCTGATGTGCATATATACCTGTTTTCCTAATGTCTCCACTGATTGTATATAGATCACATGCAGGAAAAAAAAAAAAAAAAAACACCTCAAAAAATACCACGTGGAGGAAAACAGATGCTCTTTTTTTTCAGTTTGATGCCTGGAATGTAATAGGATTTTGTGGAAATAAATCCTGACTTTGATGTTACACGCAATTTTCTAAACAGTCTATTTTCTTCTAAGTGTTCAGTTAAGTAAACAGAGCAGATACTTATTTTACTCATTCCAGCCACTAAATCATTATTTAGGTTCCTGCAACGGGTGTATGGGAAACTATTTCTGAACACTAAAGCCAGAGAAAACAAAGCAACAACACAATATTAGTAACTGAGAAATTTTTCACAGTTTTTCTTCGTATAAAGCTGAAGGTATAAGATACATTACAGTTTCCGTCTCATTAAGGAAATATTTTACATCAAGTCAAACCAACTGCAAGGGAATTTTGTTTGTCCAAAGTGACTGTGTGTTCTCATTGCTTGATATGAAGATCAGCTCTGATGCACTGGCCTGACAAGTTGTATTTGCATTGGCCATGGTGCCAGGTTTTAGTGATGTATTTATCAGTTCCTGAGGCAAGTTAAGCAATGGACCATGAAACACAGCAGCCTACTTACAACCAATGAGCCAAAGTCACAAAAAAGTTTCTAAAGCTGGCCCTAAATGGACTATCAAAATAAACAGAACAAGCACCATGAAGAACACAGTGGTTTTGTTTCTTTTTTTTTCTTCATTCTGAAAATTAAACTTGCTTAATGTTTTCTATAGAAACAAGGGTTAAAGTCTTAGTGTTGAGTCTAGATCCAAAAAGTGATGCTAGGCATGGGGTTTTGTTTTATTTTTTAAATCTCAGAAATCCCTTCTGAAAACTTTGTTTTAAAATCTGGTCTTCTTAATGGCACATGCAGTAAAGCAATGTTTGTGTGTGGTGGGTTGACCTTGGCTGGCTGCAAGGTGCCCACCCAGATGCTCTCACTCTCCCTCCTCAGCAGGATCGGGGGAGAAAATAAGGTGGAAAAGCTCATGAGTCAAGATAAGGACAGGACCAATTACCGTCATGGGTAAAACAGACTCGACTTGGGGAAATTAATTTAATTTTATTGCCAATTAATAACAAAGTAGGATAGTGAGAAATAAAACGAAAAACACCTTCCCCAACTCCCCCTCCTTCCCCGGCTCAACTTCACTCCCGACTCTTCCACCTCCTCCAGCGTTTTTTGCCCTTTCTTGAATATGTTTATCACAGAGGCACCACCACCTCAGCTGACAGGCTCAGCTGTGTCCTGCGGTGGATCCGCTGGAGCCGGCTGGAAGGGGCCGTGTCTGGCACGGGGCAGCCCTGGCCTCTCCTCACAGAGGCCCCCCCTGCAGCCCCCACTGCCAGCACCCGGGCACCCACACCCAATACACAGTGGTTGGTTTAAGACACATGAAAACCTATTTTTTTGAATCTTATTTACAACTTTAAGACAGAATTGCAAAATCATGTTAATTTACATCTCCTCTAAGTTACTTGAAGACATTAGATGTGTCCAAAGACCTTCAGAGAAGCCTGTAAAACAGAAAACTGTCGGGAGTTAAAAACACAGGCCTGGCACACTCACAGCACCTAGATTGTATAGACATTTTACTGAAAAGAGGCCCTTATAGCTTCTCTCAGTGCAAAAACCTCCATTTTTCAGAGAAGAGAAAAGCCCTCCACGATGTCTCTGACACAAAGTGGGCATCTGGATGGAGGAATGGGAAAAACACCAGGAGAAGGGCAAACATTTTTGCATTACTAACGTTCTACTTTCTGTCCAGGCTAGGAGGAACAAACACATCTTGGATAGTTGTTATTAAAACCAGGAGCTCTTCAGAGAGCACAGCTTTGCAGGGCTATAACATTTCACAGTGTGGGTTTGGATGGTTGAAATACAAGTCCTGTCACTTTGTGAGGTTCTTTAAAAATACTGCGGTTTCACAGAAGGAGTTGCCCTCTGCAAGTCACTCCCAAGTCAAAGCATCTGATGATCATTCCAGGATATTAATCTTTCATTAAGCTCTCAAAGTCTACTGCAGGTACGGATACTTTTCCACATGCATACAAGCTAGGAGTATGGTAATAGAATCACAGAATCATAGGACAGTTTGGGTTGGAAGGGACCTTTAAAGGTCATCGAGTCCAACCTCCTGCAATGAGCAGAGACAGCTTCAACTGGATCAGGTTGCTCAGCGCCCCGTTCAACCTGGGTTTGAATATTTCCTGCGTTGGGGCACCTACCACCTCTTTGGGCGTACATAAGTCTGCTTCAACTTTCACAGTTTCAATAAATGAATATATGTGCACTTGATTGAAAGGAAAATATGCAAAGTTCTCACACAATTACAAATACGCTCAATTAATTGCAACCTACGGAAATACCATTTCTTATCTAGAGGCCTATGATAATTAAGCATTCCTTTGTGATATCCATGCTACATATCCAAAATACAGACATTTTTTCCCAATTCCAAGGCAAACTTTTTTGCCCCATGTCTTCCTAGCATTTATGCAAAACCGTAGACAGTCCAGCCACCTCCAAGGAGGTAAAAAGACAAGAAGCAGAACAAGCCCAGGCCAGCCTCGTGTCTGTGCTATCGTTACGCCCTCCGTGGCACAACAGGAGCCGCTCGGAGCAGTGTGGAGTCTGTTACTCGCCAAAGCCCGGAATGTGGTAGCCGGGGACAGCAGCGAGCGCTGGGCTTGGCTCAGCCTGTAGTGCAGGGCAGCATCCAGGGAGTGAATCACTGCTCCTACCCAGAAGAACTATTTATTTTACGTGCTGCTTCGCTGCCAACGGTCCCACAATCCTGTGAAGTGGTTCTGTCTCTGCCTGCACACGGGCGCCCTTCTCTCGCTGTTAGCCGGGAGAGGCGAGGTGCACGCCTGCCCGCGCTCCCACCACCCCGGCCTGCGGCCCGGCACAGTCAGCAGCGGCCCCGCACCGCCCAGGGCACGGCCCTGCTGGTTTCTACTGCTGGGGGTGGGGGGGGGGGGTTAAGCACAGCTACGTGCAGCTTTTAAAGCATTTTGTACAGCCGGAAGAAAAGGGAAGGGGGACGCAAAGCCAGTCGGTAACTGCGGCGGGGGCACAACCATCCTCCCAGCTTGCCGCACCCTTGGGGCGGGAGGCCGAGGCGCGGCTGGGCCGCGGGCGGGCGGCCCGCCGGGAGGCGCCGCGCAGCGCAGCGGGGCTGCCCCCTGCCGGCCGGCCCCGGCCCCGCCGCCACCGCCCCCCCGGCTCCCCCGGCCCCGCCGCCACCGGCCGCCCGGCCCCGGCCCCGCCGCCCCCCCCCGCTCCACCTGCGGCGCCGCCACCGGCCGCCCGGCCCCGTTTCACCGGGCACGGCCGGGCCCCGCTGCCGGCGGTCACGGAGGCGTTCGACAACCGGTCACGCAACACTGACTCTGAGCGCAGGACCAGCCGAAGGGAACTGGAGACCCCGCGTGCGGGTTCCTCTGTGCCACCCCGCCTGGGTCAGATTTTCTTTTACAGTAAACTGAACTTCACTCTGAGTTGGGTTTGTTCATGAAAGCCAAAATACATTTTAGTTTCGCACATAGGGCTTCCAGGTTTTGTTAACACTAAGTCACTCTGCAGGAGTTTGCCCGTAACTTGTAATGACTTCTTTGTTTAAGATAAGGTGATCAGTGCTGAAAATAGTATTTTTAATGCATTTATCACCTGGTACTTACAAACCAGCAGTGTGAAATAATGCACTACAACATGTAAGTAAGGCAAGATCATGGAGCAGATCCTCCTGGAAACTATGCTAGGGCACGTGGCAAATAAGGAGGTGACTGGTGACAGCCAACACGGCTTCACTCAGGGCAAATCATGCCTGACGAATTTAGCAGCCTTCTGCGATGGGGTTACAGCATTGGTGGATAAAGGTAGAGCAACTGATGTCATCTACCTGGACTTGGGCAAAACATTTGACACTGTCCCACACAACATCCTTGTCTCTAAATTGGAGAGACATGGATTTGATGGATGGACCACTCAGTGGGTAAGGAATTGGCTGGATGGTCACACTCTTGTTGTGGTCAACAAGTCGATGTCCAAGTGGAGATCAGTGACAAGTGGCGTTCCTCAGGGGTTGGTATAGGGACTGGCACTGTTTAACATCTTTGCTGGCGACATGGACAGTGGGATCGAGTGCACCCTCAGCAAGTTTGCCAACAACACCAAGGTGTGTGGTGCGGTCAACACGCTAGAGGGAAGGGATGTGCCATCCAGAGTGACCTGGACAGGCTTGAGAGGTGGGTCCCTGTGAACATCAGGAAGTTCAACAAGGCCAAGTGCGAGGTCCTACACATGGGTCAGGACAATCCCAAGCACAAATACAGGCTGGGCAATGAGTGGATTGAGAGTAGCCCTATGGAGAAGGACTTGGGGGTATTGGTGGATGAAAAACTGAACATGAGCAGGCAATGTGCGCTTGCAGCCCAGAAAGCCAACCGTATCCTGGGCTGCATCAAGAGAAATGTGGCCAGCAGATTGAGGGAGGCAATTCTGCCCCTCTACTCTGCCCTGATGAGACCCCACCTGGAGTACTGTGTCCAGCTCTCGGGTCCTCAGCACAGGAAAGACATGGACCTGTTGGAGTGGGTCCAGAGGAGGGCCACAAAAATGATGAGAGGTCCTGAGAGCGTTGGGGTTGTTCAGCCTGGAGAAGAGAAGGCTCTGGGGAGACCTTATAGTGGCCTTTCAGTACTTAAAGGGGGCCTACAGGAAAGATGGGGAGGGACTCTTTATCAGGCAGTGTAATGATAGGACAAGGGGAAACAGTTTTAAACTGAAAGAGGGTAGATTTAGATAGATATTAGGAAGAAATTCTTTACTATGAGGGTGGGGAGACATTGAAACAGGTTGCCCAGGGAAGCTGTGGCTGCTCCCTCCCTGGCAGTTTTCAAGGCCAGGTTGGACGGGGCTTTGAGCAACCTGGTCTAGTGGAAGGTGTCCCTGCCCATGGCAGGGGGGGTGGAACTAGATGATCTTTAAGGTCTATGATTCTATGACTGTATGATTCTATTAAAGCAGCAGTTCATTTTTTAGCTGACAAGCCCTAACCAGTTGGACCCATGTGCACCACTCAGTGCTCCTCTGAGTATGCAAGGAAAGTCTGCAGTGACAGAATTTTGACTGTAACATGTACAACAGACTGCACATGCCAATGCATCTGATTCCTAATACCATCACCAAGCACTCGGTGTCTCCTCGTGTGCACATTCCTGAAAGGAAGTCAAATCCCCAAGAGGGATCAAGAAACATCCACTCACATGTATTTCTTGTAGGAGAAAGACTAACAGAAAAATCTGTAAGTGAATAAAGAAAATACAATTACATCTACATGCTAACACAGGCTTCAGTTTATGTGTCCTATGTCTGCTTCTTCAGACTACGTTAAGACCTATGGCTAGAAACTAAGAGTAGCTCTGTTCAAGCAGATCTAAAGAGAAGGGCTGTGCAGATGCTTCAGTCACTTCAGACTGTCACAAATTTCTCTACCTGCAGGTGGAGGGCTAATAACATTTCACATGGCAGGGGTTTGGAACTAGATGATCTTTAAGGTCCCTTCCAACCCAAACCATTCTATGATTCATTCTACGATTATTTGCATCTATCCCTCAGAATCCACCTCTGCTAGCAAGGTCTCTCCTCCAGCATCACACTTGATACTGCTTCCGTCCCAGTGAAGGTCTTACGCAGTTTTAGGAGGGTCCCATGAAGTGAGAAACCTTAACAGCATATAGTGAAGACACAGTCTGTTGCTGTAATTTCCAAAGATGACTCTCACTTGATGATAATTATTTTTCAAAAGCTAAAATCTTTCCATCATAAATAAACGGTGGCATTTTAAAATGGAAACAGGCCAGATTTCCCAGGTACCTGCAAATTAATGTTCCCAGGCATCCCCTCAAGCCCTCACGCTAATCGCAGTAGATTTTAGTCAGCAGGGATGAGAAAAGTAATTGGCCTATGGGACCCGCTGGTATGAGTGGGGAAGAGCTTGGATGTAACAGCCTAACAGCTGTGAGGGAAAGAACAATGTGCCTTCACCCCCAAGCCATCCTCACTTCATGCACAGGTAGTGCCCAGGGGTAGGACGGGGACATGCTTCCTTCTTCAGTAATTGTAATTCTCAAGTGATGTTTCTCAGTCTCAAGGACTATTTCACCTAATTGTTGCTGCTGCCCACACTTGCTGAAGAGTTAAATGCAAGAGTTAAATGCTCAGGAACAAAGGCAGAGGACAGCTGTCATCCCAGGAATCTCACAGGCATGTGTGATAGAAGTAGGCTCTTTGGCCTTTCATTAAATCAAGTACCTGAAATCTTATGTCAGGTAACATTATTCCTATTGATTTTTAAAGTCCTAAAAACATCTTCCACTTGGTCAATACTAAATACAGGCTTTATTTACTGCAGATCACAACAACAGATTACGATGACATTCAAAACTTGATGCAAATCTCATAAGCATATAAGAGAAAAATCCTCTGCAGCGGGAGGGACTAGCAGCATCTCAGGTGATTACTTTTCCAGTGTGTTCTTGGCTTTGAAAGTGAGCCTGCTTGCAACTCTTCCTGTGCCAAACAGCTGGGCTGGAGGCTGATCAGCACTAGCACCTGTACCTAAGAGTTACGTTTCTCGCATGCATTCGAACTAAAGCACAGTTTTGTCAATTTGTTGTTTCATATATAGGTCTGTAGTCTGAGGAACATGAGGAAACAGACTTTGCTAGCATCCACTGCCAAATTAGAGAAAGACAAATGATAAGGGCACCTAGGGAGACCTTTAGCTTTTCTAGCTATCACTTGTAAGTCTGACTGACATTTTTGTTCGTGTTAGTTTTCAGTGAGACATTTGGTTCCAGGCCTGTCATTTTTTGTATCACCTAGCAGGCAGTACTAGATGCATGCTTGTGTCAGAAGGCTGGAAGCCGTGGTATATTTCTTAAAATATATCTTTACAGCAAAATAGTCCTATTAAGAAAAAAAAAAAAAAAAGAGAAGCAAACAGCTTGAATTAATCCATTTACTCTGAGACTTCTCTGAGAAGAGACTAGATCTTGTCAAAACTTGACAAAATGTTTTGGGTGTTGGTTTTTTTTTTTTTTCCACAGAATTATACTGTTTCATCAAGGCTGAAATGTTTCACAGAGATGTATCGATTTCAATGGAAAGGTTTCTGTAGTTCATGGTATATTTTTGTCACTTCCAAAGGGAGATGCCAAATAAAAAAATTAATCTTTCCAATTTGAAAACGGATACTTTCACACAATTTCATTTTGTGATGCTGCTTTGAAGGTTTTGGATCTATTCCAGCACAGAGCAGAAACACATTGCAAAATGAAATTGTCATTGTTCAGAAAGCTCAACTTGGAAATCAAGATCTGTGTCGGCATGGCATTTGTGTGGCTAGAAGCATACAGACATTGACATAAGCACCTCTTTATTTGCATGCACCATAGCAGATTCTTGGTCTTCTTTTAAACCACATTAATTTAGAAACAAACATATGTAGACCTTCCTTCAGAGGCGGTTAGTTAAAAGGCTGTAGCTGTTCTGACAATTTCCATGTGGCCCAGGCAACAGTTAGGAATGATACTCTAGAAATGCAGGCTGGATTTTCACATTGCACCATCGAGAAGTGGATGTGGACTCTCTTCCATCTTGGGATCTATATCGGACTCTTTTCCATCTTGGGATCTATATCCCAACCATATGTCTGTGCTACATAAATCTGTCAGATTTGAGGTATATGAAACTAACCTCTTTGCTGCTCTCCCCTCTCATTTCTCTGGCACTGGTGATTCGTGCATTTTATTGCACTAATGCAACAAGCATCTCTCCTCCTACAAAACCACATTTCAGATGCAAATCACTGGCCTGTCCAACCATCATGTCCCTAGAGAACAGAGGAGGCTGTGATGCTGTGCAGGGCTGGTTAGCATGGGTCTCCTACAAGCATTTCGTGTTCGAAGGGTCTCCCCAAGGGAAAAAACCACCACATTCTTTCTGGTTACAGCCTTCTGTCACAGACTACAACGTGACTCAGTGCATAAAAAGTTTAATTACAAAGGGATAAAAAGCTGTTAGACTTAACCCAAATCTGAGAATTCATGTATAAAAGCTGACAAAGTGTCCTGGGCCAATATAAAGAACCAGTGACAAGAAGGGGAAAAAAAAAAGAAACCCAAGCCCAGCAGCGGAGGTTCAGCAGGTGGCTTCTAGAGCAAAGTATTGCTCAGGCACCCTGCTTTGCATGTCACAGAAATCTGGCTAGTACAAAGAAGTAGGAGATCTAGTTGCAAACGTCCTTTGAATAGATTTTCATCACACTGCTCATTTCAAGTTTGCATATATTCTTTTCTTGTATTGGACGCTTGAGAAAAAGGAAGCGTCTTCTGATGAGAAATAGCCACAGCAGTAGCAGTTTCAGAAATATCTAGCCTCAGTGCAGCAATATTTTGGTAATAGTTTTGCCAGGAATCATAGGAGCTATAATTTGAGCTTTCCACATTCCTCCCATCTAGTTGCAGGTTTGAGAAGCACAACAGACAGAAGGAACATGAAATAACTGTTTCTTAGTGAATTTCCAGTGCACCTGAGATGTATAAGGAGGTTTATTTCTCAGCACAACAGAGAATTGCTCACAGCAGCAATGTAAATTGGAAGGATTTACTAAGGTGATAACTGTTGTCATCCCAAACAGGCATGACCCTATTAGGGCTAATAACTAAAAGATCCAAACAAATACAGAATCAGTGCATGGAAGTTAAGTTTCTCTAGGTTAGCTCATTCTTACTAAAACCCTCTCCAGCTCTGCTCCTAATGGACATTTTCTTTCTACACGCATTCCTACTGCCCATGCAGATACAAGAAGCCTGCAGCTAGAAAGCTTACAATCAGAATAATGAACAAATGGGAAACTGCTGTAACATAGCTAAAAATAAACAAATTTCCCATTCATGCAATTGTTGCTGCAGTGTCACACTATTCACATGCAGAATGGACTGGGAACCAGTTTGTCTCTAACTCCCTTCCTCTCCAAACAGACCTTCCTTTGTTTTCCCTGGCAACCATTTAAACACCACAAAGACAGAAGATACATGAGGCTCCTGAATACAAGGGTTTCACACTCATGCTGTTGTTGCTAGACCCCAGCCATCATGGACAGAAGAAACCATGACAGCTGGACCAACATTTTGCGTGTGAAAGACAGGATCACCCAGTCTGACATCACCCATTACCAGAGTAATGGCTGCTTCTGTTTAAAAGCATATCCTGCTAGTTTGTGAACTGTCAAGTGGCATTTATTTTTTTGCTCAGAAATTAGTGCCTTAGTAATAACAGTTCAGAGGTTTTTAGTACACCACAGGAAAAAAAACCCCACACCAAAATAAACTCAAAACTCAGAAACACAGCTAATGTAATCTGCAACATATTTTACCCCTAAGTGTACTGTGAAAACAAAAGAAAATATAAATATTCAGTTTGATTACTGTTTAATCTCTTCTAGGGATCATACACTATTTTAGGCAAAAGTAGACATCTGCCTATTGGAGAAGCAGACCTCTGAGATTCCTTGGTATGAATTATGGCAGTGCTGCATCTGCTCCAAATTATAAGTATCTTAACAAGGATGCAAGAGTTATTCTTACATCATCCACCTCCAGACAGCTCAGAAAGACAGAAATAAGATAAATAAATACTAAAACATCAGTAGATTTTGTACACGCAGCCTGAAAGTTATGCAACCTTAAGAGCTGACGAGGAGGAGGAGAAAGAAGAGAGGAAGAGCAGCTGGGGAAAGGACCTCTGCTTTGCTTGTGGCAGTGTCCAGCAGGGAAGGAAGACACTAAATGCTTAAAACAAAGCTTGGGTGCTGCTGCCACTGGAGTACTGGACTTCTCAGTGCACCAAAGGGAGATTTGTGGGGTGGGAATCTTTTGCCTGCAGTGAGAGAAAAAAGGAGAGAAGTGATGATCCCCAACTCTCTGAAAGTGTTCTTTAGGAGGGTATCACAATAGTGGAAGTTTCCAGATATTTTCCAGGTTCTTTTGCACTTGCAAGATGATCTTGCCCAAAATAATCACTTTTGTTGCTTTTGAATCACCAATGAAGTGACACTGGCCTGAGTACCCAGTCTATCAGATTGCATCGGGAGCCGCCCTCACAGGAGGAACAAATATTTGTCTGAACAGACAGAAATTGCTGTCTGAATTCTAAATAAGTTTGAATATTTTAATAAAGAACCATTTCTCGCCTTCCTTAGTATTCACTGCCAAGGAAGAGAAAGCATTTTGTTTTATATGCCCAAAATGAGTTTACAGCTTTTAAGCAAATCTTTCCGAAATAGGTAATAGCATAAATAATTACAGAAAATTAGTCTGAAGGGGAAAAAAAAAAAAATCAGTCTTAAAATTCAAACAAGACAACACATTAATATTTACAGAAGGAATATGGAAAGATGGGAAGGGACAAGGATTACACAAGGGAGAGACTGAATCCCAATATAATGATTAGCTCTGTCCTTCTGCAGAGCAGCAGCAGATGTCCCAGCCCCTGCAGGTCTGCCTCTGGGAGAAGGCAGGAGAATCAGAAACTAATAAGATGTTGCAATAATTTTCTTTGCACACATTCATACCCCTCTGAGGATGAAAGTGCTCAAAGAAGACTTAAAGAGAATTCCTTTTCTTAGTATTTTCACATCAGACTTGTAAATGTATGATACGCAGAACGCTTTTTCTTCCAGAACAAACTAGTTAAAAGACTGATGCAGCAAGCAACTTCTTTGCTATTCGTTACACTTGTCACAAAAGACCAAAGGAAAATCCCACGCTAAACTACTGTTTCACACAGAGACATGTACTCTAAGGCTAATAACTCACTCTGCCGCTACTTCTCTTCCGTAATATTGTTGTACAGCAAATACTGAACTCTTTCCAATGCATAATTTAATGGAAGACTCTAGCAGAAATAATGCATTTTAGTAAAAATATGTTTAGTTCTGAAAGTTTTATGGTGGGATGATCATTGTATATGGATGCTGAACATCACCTGACATAATAAAAATCTGGCTTAAGAAAAGAAATATATAAAGTTATAAATCATTCAGGAAGGTGTTTGGCTTTAACTTTTGCCACTACTTGCTTGGGTCTTATTTAGCTATCAGTGCTAACAAAATAGCTCCACAGAACAGTTCCCTAAACCATCAACAGCAAATTTACATTACCTAAGAATGAAAAAAATGTTTTTCAAAAAAAAAAATTTCACAGATTTAAATATTTTTTTAGAATGTCCCTAAAAACTCACCAATTTTTTTTTTTTTCCATGAAAAACCTAAACATTTTTCTTTAGGAGTTTCTAAACTTTTCATCAAAATTTACTTTAACTACAGACAGATTTTTCTTTTCTTCTGCTTTTCAAGTGGAAATGCTACCAAACTAATATTCAAACATGACTGCTACTTGCTTAATCTCTCATTTAAAAGAAGAAAACAATTAAAAAGTTCATAAAATATTCTTTATGCTATCTCTATTAAAAACTATTTTACTATTCAAATTGACTACAGACAATTCAAGGCAAGGCTTCTCTTGTTTTCAAAATATGCAAAGGTTTCAGATGTCCATTGGCCATTAATTTTTATGTGGCTTTATTAGACTAAAACCACTCTTAACATTTTTGCCAATTTTTTTAGCACAATATGACATCTGCAGTATTTGCTGAATGAGGCTTTTAGTCTCTACTTCGTACCTGCAAATGCAGTGAGTATTCTTCCTCCATTTCAAGGATTAATTTTGCAAATGACACTTCAAGCACTCCAAGCACAATGGAAGCATTCAAAAAATAAATCCTACAAGTGCAAGAGGCCAGTGGAGATGTGCATGAGTCTCAAATGCATTTCATTCCCCATGCTGACAGTCTTAAGTGTCCAATAAAAAAAGGCCATTGAGACCACCACAAAGATAGTATTAAGCTTCATCCTCTTCTCCAGCTGGAAGGGCATTCAGGTTTACGTAATGCAGCTATTCTATTTTCATTACAATTCACTTGCATGGCCGGGAGATCTGGGCAGAAGGCAGAAATGGTTGGTCACTCACACGCTGAAGCAGATCAGCCCTTCAGCAAGGATATTGAGGGTTTCAAAAAAACTCTCAAGAAACTGCAAACCTGTGAGTTGCAAATTCTCTCAATTTCCAGCTTAAAAGTTTATCCCACATTGTTTCTTTTGCCAGTGCTTCAGCTATTCCCCCCAGCCTTCAACCTCTCAGACTACAGAAACTAGGCTCTGATATAAAAATATCAGATGCCTGAGCTAGCAGAGTCTCTCACCGCTCCTTGGGACACAAAGTAAGCAGGACGACTGCTCCAGCTCAGTGCCACACACAGAGTAAGCGTGTGTAGGGAGTAAGTGCTGCTGAGACAAAGGAGTTTGTGCATGTGCATGAGCATGAGCAGGCAGGGTTCCCCATGATCTAATAGCTCCATAGGATTTCATAGCTAGTGCAGACCTACGCCACACAACAAGGAGCAAGACATGCCACCACAGCAAAGGAAGCAACACCACCCGAGTCTGAAGGAGTCGCTGGGACATGTGCTCACGCTTTTTAAGAAATGTCTGGTTCAATTCTTTGATTTGTTTTCGAATCCTTACTCACTGGGTAAAAAAGGTTGATTCACCATTTCTATAATTTTCTAACTAGTTTTATAATACTCAGAAGAAATGTGTTACAAAGTTTCTAATGGGTAGGGCTCTTTTGGGCTCAGTGCAGGAGCTGGAGTGAGGAAAAGGGGCTGAAGACAGGGCTCAGTACTATCGAAGATTGTCTAATAGCCACAGGCAAAAACACCCCGAAGGTCAGTGACTTCCCCTCTCTATTTCCTGAAAGCAGATGGTGGAAGAGTTTGGAATTAATGGCCCTGCGGTGCCCAGCTTGGCACCAGCTCCCTGAAGAGACAATCAGCCTTTTCTGTTGACAGCCCGCAAGACAGCTCTCAATCCACGTGGCAGTACGTGTGCCCAAGAACCACCCTGAAAATAAAATTTGGAAAGATATATCATTGAATGGCATCCAGTGCAATAAGAAAACCTGATTCCTTGGTTATAGCAGATTCTATTGTGTAATTCTGTTAAAGTCACCAATTCATCTTTTTTTGTACGGTAATTCTAATAAAGGAATGAGCATATTGAATCAGGCCCAATCCAGTATTTTCCTCCAACGATCAATCTAGCAACACAGAACATTTCTTTAGAGAGACACAGGGTAAAAGGCCTCCCTCTCCTCTCCCATACACACTTTAAAACTAACTGTAAATCTTTATATTTAGATTCAATAGCTAGTTCAATATCTTTTCTCCTCATTAAAATGTGATAGTATTTACTGTTACCTAAAAACATCCTTACCACCCACAGGAAAATTAAAGGCCTATAAGGTTTTTCCTCACTGTTGTCATCATAGTGACTTACCAATAATTAGATGTAAGAAAACTAATTCATGCCAGTCAACAAGTTTTTTTTAAAAAAAAGATTTTGTCACTTCAAGGTTCTTTTTTTGTTCTCCAAGATAACATGTTTCCAAGTAAGGATGAAAGATCTTGACTTGGAAAGAAGCAGCTCAGACAGACTTGGTTATCTAAAGCCATGCCTGCCTTCTCATAAAGGTCTGGGTCCAACGCTGTGGTATAAAAAGCTAAATCTTTCTCTTTTCATATATGATTAAATTAAAACACTACCAGATTACAATGACACTTCTGATTGTAAAGTTTATTATTTCCACTTACTTCCTGAAAACTTTGAAGGAGAACAAAAGTAACCCTGCAGCTGAAAAATAAGCCTTGCAATGCTAAATTAAAGTTCAATCTACTCAGCTCATAAGGGAAGGATGAAAGGTGAATTGCACTGAATTTATGTGATTATATATGGAAAACGCTTAGAGGAAAATTACTTCCCAGTGTTGCAAACAACGGCATAAGATTCAATAGCTGTAAACAGAGCTTAGATGAACAAAAACTTAAAAGGATGAAATTTCCTGACAGTAAGAGAAATTAAACTTTGGAATAATTTATCATAGACAAATCCAGTATGGGTGAGCAATGTTGCAATGACACTGCTACCACGCCTGTGCCTGCCTTTGCACCCACTGATCCGGACTCCAACCCGCGACCCAGCCTCTCAGCCTGCCCTCAGACCTGCCCCAGCGCCATCAGCTTGTGGGGTGACCGCTGGACTCCCAGCTGATGTTGGCTACCATCCCCAGCCCTGCCCACCCCGCTCACATGGCGATGGCTGCCATGCTGGCCTCCTCATGAACAGCCCATCCTTTCTCCCCTCCAACAAAGTGCCTCCCTGGTGCTGCTGGATTTGTGCTCAACTGTTGCCACCGGATCACAAGCACCAACATTTTGCAAGATCAAGTGTTGCCATGCGTTATTGCTGTACTAGAGACAGGGAAAAGAAATTAGAAAGGTGTCACCGAGCCTGGTGACTCTCGTTATCCACAGCGTCGATACAAACTGCCCTTTATGTAAAATGATGGCAAAAGAGCATCTGAATAAAGGGCACTTATACTGAGGAAACTCTTTGCTTCATAGACAATGTATGCATGTTGCTGTCACACTGCCCCCAGGAGAGTCCCCCTCTATGCTGCCCTCCTCTTATCTCCCATGTTCTTTGAGAGCAACCAATCTCTGGTAACAGTCTGCATGTGTTATCTGAGTAGCTTCCCATATTTTGCCCAGCACATTCACCTGACACTTAATTCTGCCACACAGAAGAGCCTGGTTTGTTCACCAAGTGGTACCTGCTCTGCTTTCATCAACAGAAAAAGGCACTGAACACAGCAGGAGTTAGGAAAGTCCAAAATAAGGTGCCTGCACTCTCTGTTCCAGAAAATATTTTTAGTTAGAGGACAGCAAAGAGCAATGTGCAGAAATTCAGGACCTACCTGTGATCTAGCTCAAAGCCTCCCAGGTCTTCTGTACACAAACAGAGTTCAACATTCTTGGATTTATCACCATCCAGCCACTGCTGCTTCTGCACTCTGCCTCTCTGCAGCCCACAGAACACCTTATTTCACATTGCTAGGGGTACTTTGTACCCCACACCTGCCTTCCAATGCTGGCACTTCTTGGAAATAAAAGCCATGAGATGCAGCAGACACTGAAAACAGGATAATATGCGAACTGCAGTGTCCAGCAGAGATGTAGTATAAGAATTTCTTATGACAAAGACTACTGGAGAAAAATCAATATCGTGCTCAATTTCAGGATATTTTAGTTCTCTAAACACTCCCACCCAAAAAAATGCACTTACAAAGCCCCAGTAATAGCAAAAACTACTCCTGAAATCATCGTTAAAAATTGAGTATCCTCAGGGATACCAATACAAATTGGTTGCTTGAAAAACAAAACCACTGTAAAAAAACCCAAAACATGTACTTTTCAAAACAGTCCAGGCATCTACTCTGCATGTCACTTGCAATCCACTACCAATACATCACAGCAGTCCTTCTGTCTCCAGCATACCCGGTATACACTCTGCAGGCCTCCCTGCAGCACTAATCACAAGGGCTCTGGCCCTCTAAAACTCCAATACTAGAAAAAGAGCAAAGTCAGTCCTTAGAAACTCTGAGAACTGCTCATGAGGAATCCTTGCATGCCCAACAGAACTATTTCACAACACTTCATAGAACAGTAGTTCTGATTATGAATATTAGAGAAACCAAAAATAGCTTTTAGTCCTACAGACATAATGTTTCACAAAGTTATGATTTCTGCTGTCACAAATTATTTTTTTATCCCAGATTATTTGTATCATTATTAGTCTGCAGAAATACTCCATATGTGACATTTAAATATGCAAACAGTTTATCACAGTGCAGTCTTAGTAAGTAAAATAAACTAGAAAAATAAAAAAAACCTATCCCTTTAAGTCCACTTCGTGTAAGTTATCTGAAGAACTCTTGAGCATCTCTGCAGATTTTCACAAAGTCTATTACATAGTCTATTACAAACTCCGTAAAGTACTTCTCTCTCATTTCCCAACCTGCTGTTATAAAAACAGAAGAGATGGAGAGAAACACCACAATCTTCAAACACAACAAGATAACACCAACTGAGAATTTGCAGGTTAAGGTTGGTAAGTCATATGGAAAGTTGTATAAACACAGCTCCAACATATGTCCAGAACCCCTTCCCCTAAACTTCCAGGAAAAAATCAAATGTCTCACTGGACAGAACAGCAGGTGGTTTTGTTTCTGGAAATTTTATTTAATTGAAAACTGGGTTTATCAGAATAAAGCAGGCATCAGCCTTAACAGTGGGATGGCTACTGCAGCTCCGTCGTACTCCCTTTCCCTGGGAGTCAGCTATCAAAGCTATCTGTGAGATGCTGTCAAAAACTCAGTGCCAATCCTACTGGGAGTACAACTAAAAATACCAGTCCAAATTAGCAATGTGCAAAGGCAGTCATTAAATACTTTAACACATTCTTGCCAGAACACATGCAGAGCTTCTACTCAAATTATATTACCATGTATCTTTATGAAGCCCCCCACAATAGTTCAAACTATTTTTAGGTTACTGCTGGGAAAAAAACAACAAAAAAAAACCCCACAAAAAAAAACCCCAACCTGACAGCAAAAATGTTGAAAAGAGCCCATTCCAAGGAAAGATCCTCTGTCCTTCCATATATCCACGGAATAGCTACAAGTAACATATTTAAGTGTATCCACTTTAACAGAATGTCCAATATCCTTTACAAAAGGTGAGGTCTGGAGACACTAAGTTCTGCTGCACTGTCTTCAACTCCACAAACTCTTTTTTCCTTCCTATTACAAAGAGACAGTATTAAAAACAAAAACCACATATTGTATTCATGAAATTACTTGTATTTCCTGCCACAGTACAGCTGCTCCTGTATCACTGCTTGTTTTTATCTTCCGAAATCCAAATCTGCATATACGACAGTAACAACATTTTCAATAACAGGAGCTGGTGCAGGTATCTCACTCACAATTGCTGAGGACAGCTGATGTCCTACAATTTCTGTTATTAGTGACACTGTTTCACCTTACTAGGTAGTTGGTTTTGGTTTTTTCCCCCAAGCCCATTTCTGGCAAAGCGATGCTCAGACAGGAATGAAGCAGCTCAGGCTTTTGCTAATTTGGAGAAAGCTGGTGTTTGGCCAGGGGAGAAGGGAACAGCTATCCGCTGTGCCTTGAACTATTGGGAAACAGCAGCAACAAAGCCAGCACTGTAATTGCAAACCTGCCACACAGTTTATATCACTTTGGTTGCTTGTACTGCTCACTACCTGGACTGCTGTAACTGCCCTTGTTTCTGAGTCTATCAGGGTCAGCTCTGCCTCCACCCTTACCTCTTCCCCTTCCATCAAATGGACACGCAACTCAAGAGCTCTAACAGTGATCACTAGTAATATTAGTAATACTACCCTCACCCATAAATATTCCTTTACTTCCTTTCATTGTTTTAATGTCATTGTACATCTCCTTGTCTTCAGGTAATGCCAATGTCATTTTGATGCCATTTTCAGCACCACTCTTAATGTCAGAGCTGAGCTATGCAGGCGGCAGAGCATTCCCACCCTCCCTTTTGCATTACAAACAGTAGCTTCATGGATTCGCAGCAGAGAAGCAAGCAGCAGCAAATGCACTGTATGCTAAACTGCCCTCTCCTCTAGCCATGTGCTGCTGCTCCTCTGCTGCTTGTCAGTGGCAAGTACTCACATAAAGACCACTGATTAATTTTAAAAACTCAAATAGTATCAAAACCTTCAGTTCCCCTTCAAAAATAAATGAATTCAACTCTTCATTGAATCATCTCAGAGGATTGTCTGGTTCTACATATTTTAGGATAGAAGATGGCAACTGCTGTGCTATTTTGTGACGTTTTCTCCTTTCCTTTTTTTTTTTCAGATCATCTAGCTGGCAGCTACCTCACATGCATGAGAGACGGAAAGAGGAAGGGAGGAACCATCATACTTGTTCCCTGCTCTTTATTCCTGAGTTTTGTGGAACACCATCTCTTACAACATTCCTCAGGTGAAGCTCTGCAAGGCTCTGACAAACTGTTTTGCTGGCAGAGCCACAGGCTGGTGGTGCTAGTGATGCCTCCAACCCCCAGCAGCAGCTCTTCTCCTCTCCTTGCAGCGGCTACCTCACCAAGGCAGGGTAAAAAGACCTTTTTCTTCCTGCAGAGACCGGAGCTGCAACTGTCTCAGCTGCCGCCGAGCCCCCACAGTGGGGGACGCGTGCCCCATTTGACATGATGCTCCCAGCCCTCTCCCACCCCAGCTCCTGGACAAAGCAAGCAAGCGTGGCACTAAAGCTGCATGACAGAAATTTCCATGTGTGAAACATCATACGTAAACATTTGGGCTATCAATCTTGTCCTGATTTAGTTATGAATTTTCATGTGTAAGTGATTCTAAATCCAGGCGCTCTCAGTGCAGAAACCAGTGCTAAAGGTTTTGCTTTAACTGCGGTTGAAATGCTCATCAAGATGTTCCGATATAGCTTGAGACTGTGGCATTAAAACAAAAAAGATGGAATGGTTACTTTCCTTAGCACTCATCAATAAGCTGCAATCTAATTTAAAGAGACATTTTTACAGTTCTTGCAGAAACAGGAAAATTAGAGGGTCAACTTGCTTAATAAAATATGACAGGGGTTTTTACTATTACATTTTTCTTTTTTATATTATTATTAGAAATAATTAGAAATTTAATTAACAACTGATGATCAGACTCAATGTCTCTGATGAAGCCATTACTATCCATGAATAAAACAGGCTTTCCCATCAGTGCTCTAAAAGTAAACTTAAATTAAGGCAAAAATCGTATAGACAAGATTCTCAGTGAGCTTAAATTGTGCGCTTGTTTGTAACACGGGGGTATTGACTTACATGAGCACTTCTGACCTTATAACTCCTGGGTACAATGTTCTGAGTTTAGGTCTCTTGCAGTCTAACCTTCCTTGTGAGCATCTTCTACTTTCTGGTTAAAAAGGGACCTCTAATGTTAAAAATACTTCAAAGGATCTGACTTCATTCTGAAGTTCTGTCTTTACCTAGGAGTGAAAGCTGACTGTCATTTACTACATGTAAATCAAGATCTAGCTAAATAAACCTTCTTATTTTAGAAAATCAGCATGACAGCAGCAGAACAATAGTTGTACTATATAACAGTATGTCATGAAAATAATTACAATGACAACAATGACTCAAGCGACAATTTAACAAAATACTATTCATTTTCGACCCAGTTACCAGTTTGCAGTAGTCCAGGATGGCTGCTCAGGCCAAATGAAGTCTTCCTAGCCAGAACAATAAAGTCAACACAAACTGATAGCAAATATCTTTTTCCAGATTATCACTGCCCCCAGGCTTTCATATCTGTATTTCCTTCTAAAAGGAATATCAATCAAACAGCAAATCTAATTTGAGAAGAAAAAAGAAAGGGGACTATTTCTCTGATACTCGGAATGAGAGAGAAGCTTTAACAGACAGAGGAACAATTCATTGATGCTTGTTATTTTGTGCTTATTTTGAAAAAACAAAGCTCATGCTTTGATCACAAGAATTACACCACTCATAAAAACTGGCCTGCAGTTAGGAACTTGAATGTAATTTTTAATCACTGAAGTACACAGAAGTGAGCTTGAGACTCTCAAGGCAAAGGGAGAATGAATCAGTAAGGATATCACAGTCACCACTCCTGGCCCTTCATTCCTGGTACTGCCGATCCGCCCAAGCTGGATTACTGAGATGTTTTCTCCTGCACTGCCTTGTTTGCACAAGGAAGAGTGCAGCAAGGTTGGCTCAGCCCCGGTTTGGCTGAGGGTAGGGGGTTTCACATGGATGGCCACAATCACATGTGCAATGTGATGAGGCCCCACCCAGTTCAATTTCCTCACCCACCCAAAATCTGTCCCAGGCACCACAAACAGGTGATGCTAATGGAGAGGAGAGAGAGCTCTCCTTCCACTACAGGAGTATGTCTGATGCCTGCCTGGCATGGACCATTTTAGCTTTCCGTCCTTTTAAACTTCTACAGAGATGGGGAAAAGCAATAGTTTCTCATTCAGTAAATAAGCCAGCAACTTGTAATGTGGAACAACTGAAGTTCTGGAGTTCTGCACATCTGCCCTGTTCATTTCCCCAAGTCAGTGATCCCACCCTCCTGAGTGCAGAAACAGCAACACTGGAAAAGGCATCAGGTTCCAATTTCATCAGAAAACAAGAACATTTAAAGTTCAGGCCTAGCATTAGTCCAGATGCTACATTGCAACAAGCTGCACAAAGCCATGGCATCACATTTGTGTGACAGAGATGTCTACAGACATTTCAGAAGTCACGACACTACTGATAAACGTTATTACTAAGTTATTCATAGTTTAGCAACTAGAGATCTCAAACACGCAGCCTTACTCCAAGGAAAAATTTTCCTGAATAATATATTAGGATCAGTTACCTACTTTTTTTTTAAATAGCTTTAGGACTGTAAAACCTCTGGCTTACCACAGGCAAGGTAGATGACCATGACCATCTTCTTTCCATGTGTATTTTAACCTAGCAGGGACACTCAACAGGCAACGACACTATAAAACTACTTCTGCATAACACAACTGTTTTCATGCTAATCTCCTTTGGAAAGAAACATGTACTATGTTCCTATGAAGATAACCATGAATGATAGCTGCTTATAGAGCAATTTCAAATATCAACTATCAATCTGGCTACAAAACCAAACTAGCAACACTTGTTTCATTTCAGACTATGGACACTGCTGCCTGGAACTTTGAATGTTTGATCTACCCAGTACAAGTTCACTCTGCATTTTGTGACTTGGCTCAGACATCTCAGTCTGCACTGTACCATGCCTGACACCTTCTAAGGAAAAATAGTGTACTAGTATCATTCATCTCCCCTTCTCCAGTGATTAAAAAAACTGGTTTGTCCCTTCACAGTCTGAATGATGATGGTAGGTCATCACCAGACCATTTCTTGCAATGCCACCACTATATGAAGACATCATTCCCAACTGTAAATACAAACTGTATCATTTTGTGAAGTGGTGACAGAGCCCAGAACACTAACCATATTGATTTTTGTTGTGTTTATCTATCTCTTCATATCTCTGCAAATCCCTAGTGATTCTGATATCACTTTCTAACAGAGCATTTTTCCTGTTTTCCACTGAATTAAATGTCAGCAGATGACAACTTACGCGTTGTTGTTGCCATTCAGTAATTTAACTGCACTAAATGGGGAACAGCATCTGATTGCATAATCTTTTTGCACTAGCTCCGTGTTATTTTAACATCTTTTTCTGCCATCTTACTAGGTTGAAGATCAAAAGCGTAAATGGTAAGTCTGTTATCAGCCTGTATTTCAGTGTTAACCACTTAATCTGTGATTCTGCAACTTTGCAAAGCTGACAGGTAAAACTTACTTAAGAAATCACAAATTTGGCACACATGGTTAACTGCTCAGATTTAAGGTTTTTTGATAATCTTATCTTGGAACATATAAATAAACAGTCCAGCACATTATATACTATTCCCACCAATATAAACAAATCTCTGCCCAATTTCTTGTACAATACCAAATTTCTTATCCTATGTCACCACTTCTCCTGCTTTATTTGGTCCATACATTTGATGCATAGAAACAGCCATACAGTTGGTTCAGCATCCCTGTTCACTTCAAGCTTAAATAACACAGCTTTGCTCTTTCCTATTCTTTTCAGTCCCTAAATCCATTTATATTATATTTCCAGAGACTCTTTAGGAGTATTTTCATAAAGAGTAGGAGAGACATTGCATCTTAAAAGAGGAGTTACATTGCCTCAAGTGTTCTTTTAACCATTTCTTCACGTTGTTCATGGGGGATGCAGACTGTTTCTGGAGGACCCTCATGGGGCTCCAGGCCAGTGGATGTGCTGGTGGCCGAGATTAGCCCTAAGGGTAGGAAACAGACCACAGCTGTGGGAAGTCTGTGACTCAGGAGGTGACTGTGTGATTTAAACTGGCCTTGAGTTGTGCTGGACTCAAAATCCCAGAATACTTTCTCCCACACTGGAAAACACAAAGTATTTTAAGGCTGGGAGTTTCAATGTACTCAAATTTTAATCTGGGCAAAACAAGAAATGGAAGGATTTGATAATCCTATCTCATACCTCAGTAGAGAGTTGCATGGTAAGTTTATGATAATTCAGTATCACTACCAATTTCTATCCACAATTTTAAACAGATTATATTACATTAATGCTAGAGGAGAGCTTGTTTTAACGTGTGCTAATACTGTATCTGACTCCAGCAACTGATTATAATGTTTCCTTGCAGAGGCACCAAAGTCTCCAAATGAAAGAACAAATTGAGGGTTATTTATTAAAAATAACTGGTTTTAAAAAGTAGATAGGAAAAATTAAAGGACTAGCAAAATAAAAAATCAAGACAGAGTAATTTGCTCTTTGTTTTCAATGTAAGGGAATGAATGGGCCTGCAACAGGGTTTGCCATGATCAGTTCAAGACTACTTTCTTGTCATCAAGTGACTGAAGACATTCCACACCCATGCAAGCTCCTATATCAATTCACCTTTGGAAGAATTCAATAAAAATAAGCATAACTTAGCAGAAAAAAACATATGTATTTCAGCATTGTTGACTATCCTAACAGTTTATAGGGGTTGTTCTAGACCTTGAATAGCTCTGAGAAATTAGACCCAAAAAGTAAGCAAAGGAAATTTTTAATACTTATACGAAGCACAAGCCCCAAATGTTAATGTCTGCAAGTAAACCAGAAGTTTCAATGGCTAAAAATGTAAATGGCTGCTACTAAGCCACATGCCTTAAGACCATATCAAGGCACTGTCAAATCAGAGAAAATCACATATGCACAAAGTTGTCACCCGTCACCTTGGATATTCATTTGTATTTATTGGAGCTTGTGCAGTGAGTGACTCAGGCTGCTCCAGGATCTAGCATCTTTCACAGTAATGGGTTCACTAAAGCTGTAGCACTGCTCTCGGCTTCTGCTCAGCAGTGGGCCTGAGGTTACAAACTGTACTGTTTATTGAGCCTCATTAAGACTGTTGTCATGTGGAATCAGCTTAGCTTGGCTTTAAGAAAATATTACAGAATTGTCTAAATGTGCAATTCTTTTTGAAGTCAGAATGCTTAGTTTGTAACATATTCCAGTGATTCTAATAATGATTCTAATTGTATTCTATGAGTAATAAATGGTCAATGTGTTTGTTGGTTTAAAACCTGCCTCCAACAAAGGTAGTAATTATACCAAAATAATTTGAAATCAACTTGCAATTAATGTAGCAAGACGATTATTTGTCTAAGGAACAAAACCCAAATTCTGATCATGCAGGAGTTGCAAATGCACAGTATGTGTCCAATACCTTTGGCAAGAAACCAAAGAAGTATTTTTAATTTCATATTCAACGTTCAATTCATCTAGGCTGGCCTAGAATATTTATTGAACTGTTATCTTACATACTATAAAGCAGTGACAAAGTGGGTTCTGCATGAATGCCATTAAATCTCCTCATGGTGCCGTTACAACTGGTAGCCTTATTGCAGAACAAGACCTTAGCAGCTTGTGATATATTGTACAGTAATTAATATAACAAGTCTGTGATATATTATCACAGTGTCCCTGCTCCAGAAGTGGGGCTGGCTTCTGGGAGATATGGAGGAGAAAAAAGCTTCCCTTAATATATTTGTACATTCCCTTACAACTATTTTATATGTCCATACAGAAAGAAAGTCTTAGAAAATAAGGATGACAGAAAGGGGTATTAAAGCAATCATTATAAAGATGGAATATGGGTAACAGTTTTAAGTGACAGAGGGACAGATTTAATAATCCATCCCAAGACTTTTTGTTATCATAAATTGTGATAAAGAACACAAGAGAAAGAATGAAGTCAAGCTAAAATAAGGAGATAATTCTTAACACTAACATCAATTAATAAAGAAATCATCCAGGCATTGAACCTGCTTCTGCTAACATCAGCAGCAAAATTCTCAGCAATTCTGTAAGATGACACCCAATGCAGAAAAATTAAAAGCTCCTTTATCAAACTAGATGCCCCAGTAATTTCCTCTGGGAATTAGGCTTTTTCTTCTCAAGTCATTCCTATTTTAAACAATATTCAAATGAACATTCACCTACAAAGAGAATGGAGTTCCCTCTCCTGTATTACATAAAAACGTTCAGAGCTGGGATTTAGCATTAAGATCATGTAACTTATAAATGAGAGTCTAATCTTAGGAACAGAAAGCCCACTGTTAACTCACTGGGTAAGGCCTGTGAAGGGAGGGTGGGGATGAGAAACAGGAATAAAGTTATATTCGGTATCCTCAGATTATAACCACTGAGAAGCATTACTATATTCTCATGGACCAAAATCACCTCCATAACTTGTCAATCCACCTTGTTCACATTCCTCTTCTGAATTCTCTTCAGTTTACCAGTTTTCACATTCTTTCCTGTACCTTCCAGGGAATTACTCTGCACTCTAGACTACTGTAGTATAGGTCTATAGAAATAGGAATGTCCCTCAGAAAAAATCAAACATATGAATTCCATCTTGTATACGGAATATTTAATGACTGCTACATTTTGTATGTGAATATTTTAAGTCCAGGTATAAAATGTGAGGAAGGCTGTAGAACTTCCCTGCTAGCTGCCTCACAGGAGAAAATGTAGTGGTTTCTTTCTCCTTTTATTCTCAGTTACATTCTTTCTGCTACACAGTGAATTTAAGTCTCAATAATACATCAGGAATTAAACTCTTCCGATGTGACATTATCTTTAAATTTAACCCAGGAATTTTCTGGCTGCTTAAATTTAGTGCCATTATGATTCTCAGCTCTAAATCATACCCTCAAGTAATCATTGTTTGAAACCATCAAATAATCAGATCAATTCAAGCATCCTTTCTCCAGATGAAGATTTTTATGCTTAAAAGTTCAATATGAGAAAAGAAAACTGGAACTTAGAGGAAGAAGTGAGTCCAGCATGACTTATCATCTTCCGCTAACCCAGCAGGCCAAAGAGAACTGTAAGAAAATAAATGCAAGACCCTTCAGCATTTGATATAATGATATCAATCTTGTTTTTCTTCTTTTCCTGTTTGAAAAGTTACACAAATTCTCTTTTCAACTCTGTCACTATGATCATTGCAAGTGAACAGTAATCTGATTGTTTTATAGTCTCTTTGGAATATTCCTAAAAGTCTAGGGTCTCTTTGTTACATCAAAAGCGGCTACTTTTGATATAACAAAAGAGAATAAAAGAGAGTTTAAAAGTCAGTAATTTTTATGAAAGAAATAGAAAAGACTCAGACAATCCCACTCAGCCTCATGGTATCACTGATCCATTTAGACATATAAAATCAACACATTAAAAAGAATTGGCAAGTTTAAGAACAAACAGATGATGGAGATGGCTATGCAGTAGGCAGTAATAAAGCAGCCCTTCAGCACTGAAAACCTGAACTCATGCCTTTCATTAGCACAACAGAGCAAACATTTAACTATTGTATAAAGGCAAAACAAAATAATCAGGGAAAAAAACCAAAAACCATTCTATTAGATGAAGTAGTTCTATGCTGAAATAAAAAGGCACACCCTCTTTATGATCCAAGGAAAACTGGAACAAAACCAAAGAGTCAATAATAGCAATACATGTCTCAATTTTGTGAGATTTTTGTTCACTTGTACATAAACACCACACACTAAAATATGAATTATTATGTTTTGATTGTGGTCCCTTATTATGGCAGATGAAATGCCAGCTGATGTGACTCATTAGACCTTCATCTAATAAGCTTTTCCTTCACTGCAGAAATGGAAAGTGGATGGCGTAGTGGGCTCTAGCTGTGGTGACTGCACTCTCCTCTTCACTTGGCCATGACCTTAGAAGTAAACTTGGCAGAAGACAATGCTTTTAAAATGGCATTTCACTTTATGCCTACTTTTTCCTAGCATGAGTTGTGTGTCCAGATTTAGCTTCATCACATAAAGGGAATTAAAACACCACAAAAACCAGTGTAGAAATCCAGGGTGAGAACGGGGGTCCTAGTATTGACAAACAGCCAGCACCAATGAGGAGAACCCAAGGAAAGCTTCCTCCAGACTGCCAGTTTTGCCTTACAATACAAAAAGCAGTATGAGCATTAAATTATCTTTTCCAATGCCATCCATTGTTTTGTGTACCTTATTCTTTTGCTGCTCTTCCACTTACTAGTGTTTCAAACAAACATATTGTCTATATTTCCCACTGACCTCTTCTACACTGTGAACATCAAGAACCAGCACAACTTTACCCCCCTGAACAGACACAGGTCAGCTATTTCAAACTGGCATTGAAAATCAGGCCCTGGCAACAAAATACTCATTAACCAGGTGCACATTGTTATATACTCACATAGCTGATAGCTCACATAGGTCTGATCAGGAAGATTAGACAAATAGGCTGTTTTGAAAGCCCAAACACTATGTAAGGAACTTCCAAATTAAAGAATTATTGTGAAGGTAATACTACGCACAGAGACAGCATATATGCAAATAGGCACATGTTCCCATATCACATGACAGACAATATCACTGATATTACACTACCTAATTACATTTCAGTATAGGAAATTAAATCTTCACTAGTAACTGACCTACATTATAATTTTATCTTCTGTTCTTAACACTACTGACTGAAATTATACAACCTGTAGGAACAGGGAAAACATACTTCTAATGAAATAACTGGGGGTTTTTTTGGCATATTATCAACTCAGCATATTCACAATAGATTTTTGTTCCATTCCACCCAAAATACCACTTACTTTGAACCATAAACCAGTATAAAGTTGACATTAATGCAAAGATGGCTACAGATAGGAGACAAACGTAAGAACAGGAGAAACCTAACAGGAAGGTTAATCTCATGCTCATAGAAAAAAACAGATAGAGTTTTGAGAATACACATACAAAGCTTCACTTTAGGAAAGAACATTCTCACTGAATCAAGGACAAGTATTATCTAGCTACCATGTTAGAAGATTATTCAAAATGTCAGTGGAAATGGATTCGGAAGCTGGGGACGGGAAGAGACAATTTTAGAGAGCCTTATCCTGTCAGATGCTAAACACCTTTGGATGCTACTTAACTCCTGCTTTTACCAGATAATACTATACAAAGAAACATCTAGCAGGATGATTTCTTAAGCATCATCCCAGATAGGGGCTTTACAGTTCTAACCCTTGGAGCCACTGCATCCACTTATTATTGCCTATAACAAAAGAGAGTACAAAAGTCAATTAAGAAACTGCCTTGTAAGGATAATTACAAAAACATTTTCTTCACAGTCAGCAGTATTGCCCTGAGCTGGGCTACCTTCATACTCAAAAAAGTCAATGCTCAGGTGCATTTATTGGCAGAAAACAACAAACATGATACACAAAGAAACGGAAAGATGTTTTCTTTCAATTATGCTATCATCAGAATCACAGTGTTATAAATTGTGCTGGTTTTGTCTGGGATAGAGTTAATTTCCTTCACAGTAGCTAGTATGGGGCTATGTTTTGGATCTGTGCTGACAACAGTGTTGATAACACAGGGATGTTTTAGTTACTGCTGAGCAGTGCTTACACAGCATCAAGGCCTTTTCTGCTTCTCACCCCACCCCACCAGCGAGTAGGCTGGGGGTGCACAAGAAGTTGGGAGGGGACACAGCTGGGACAGCTGACCCCAACTGACCAAAGGGATATTCCATACCATATGACATCATGATCAGCATATAAAGCTGGGGGAAGAAGAAGGAAGGGGGGACATTCAGAGTGATGGCGTTTGTCTTCCCAAGTAACCGTTACACATGATGGAGCCCTGCTTTCCTGGAGATGGCTGAGCACATGCCTGCCGATGGGAAGTGGTGAATGAATTCCTCGTTCTGCTTTGCTTGCATGTGCGGCTTTTGCTTTACCTATTAAACTGTCTTTATCTCACCCACGTGTTTTCTCACTTTTACTCTTTCGATTCAATCCCCCATCCCACCAGGGAGGAGTAAGCAAATAGCTGTGCAGTGCTTAGTTGCCATCTGTGGTTAAATAACATAAATGTAGCAATGTTAGATGTAAAATTGAAAAATAGAAAATGTATTAGAAAAAATAAAGCACAAGAGAATCACAGACAAGGAGTGTTATTCTGGCTCCACAACAACAGTCATGCTATGCTGCAGGAGCTCTGTTACAGATTTTGTGTTCCTCTATCAATGGCTTTTGTATTGCAGTGATATCACGTGACACCAAGTTAACGATGATATTTCTAGTACAACCTTTACTGAAGAGATACTAAGGGTGGGTTTAGAATTGTCTAAATGGAGAAGTTCCTTTCAAGTAAGAGATCAATCAAATATCAATAGAACTTGTAAAGCTTTATAAATTAATGAGCTAATCAACAGAGAAGACCTTTTGATGCTCAACAGGTCAGAGCCCCTGCGCTACAAGGAATATAGACTCATAGAATCATAGAAGGTTTGGGTTGGAAGGGACCTTTAAAGATCATCTAGTTCCAACCCCCTGCCATGGGCTGGGACACCTTCCACTAGACCAGGTTGCTCAAAGCCCCGTCCAACCTGGCCTTGAACACTTCCAGGGAGGGGGCAGCCACAGCTTCTCTGGGCAACCTCTTCCAGTGTCTCACCACCCTCACTGTCAAAAACTTCCTCCTTATATCCTGTCTAAACTCTTTCAGTTTAAAACTGTTGTTCCTTGTTCTGTCACTACAGTCCCTGTTAAAAAACATCTCTCCATCTCTCTTATAAGCCCCCTTTATATATTGAAAGGCCTCAGTAAGGTCTCCCCAGAGCCTTCTCCTCTCCAGGCTGAAGAACCCCAATTCTCTCAGCGTGTCCTCATAGGAGAGGTGTTCCAGCCTTATGACCATTTTTGTGGCCTCCTCTGGACGTGCTCCAACAGGTCCATGTCTTGTACTGGGGACCCCAGAGCTGAATATGGTACCTTGTGCCTGAAAAAAATGGAGAACTAGCTACTGAAACTTTCAAGGTCCAGCTAGTCCATACTTCCCTATGGTATGTTACCTGCTGCCTCCTTTCCTAAAGACTTTTTTTAATCTTCCTTGTCCCTCTTTGGAAAAAAAAAAAAGCATAGTTTCTGTGAAGGGAAAGAGGAATGAGGACAGAAAGCTGCAATGCATACAAAATAAATTTTTTAACTGCCATATTTTGAATCATACCTCAAAAAGATTGAAAAACACAAAATTATTTAAGAAAGCATTTGTGTTCTTAAAAACAAAAGCAAAAACAATATTAGGAGGGGCAGTCTGAAAATGTATTGACCTGGAGCATAAAATGCACTAGAGCAAAATGAAGTTAGGCAGTCTTTCCCCTCTGCTCTTCTTCCTTCTCTGATCATCTTCTCCCTCATTCTGAATCCACTATTCAGTTTTTCTTTTTCTATTTTTGCTTCAATTTGATTTTCTACACTTAAATACTTCTTAATAAACTAAAACTTATTACTATGATGTAAGACACCTGGAATATTTTCCCCATATTCAAAACATTTTAATTTCTGTTGTACTACCTCTTTCCTTAATTTATAATCCCGAATCTGTTCATTTTCCTAGGCCCACCAAAATGTTTATACATATATAACTTCATTTTTTCTCAGCTCTGTCCCTTGTTTTCATTCACACACTGATACTCCCTCCACTCCTTTCACCTCTCTTTTGTTTGTCTCCTTTATTCATTCAGTCTTTTTCTTGGCTCTCATTTATTTGCCATAATTTGCACAGAGAGGAAAAAAAAAGAAAGAGTATTTATAACCAACTAGATGTTTCCAAAAAGGAGTTATAATAGAAAATTTTATGGACATTTCATGAAACAGGTTGGAAAGTAATCAGCATCTGCAGGCCTGTGTAATGCTGAGGTGTAAGATGCAGCTCTGGCTGAACGATGCCCTGTCTTCCCAAAGAACCCCTGGGACTGACTGGCTAACAGCAGTCGCATTTTAAGTCCAGGAGCCCCATGCCAGCAAGCCATGCCATCTACGTTACAGAGAACAACTGTCATTATTTTCTTCTCATAGATCATGGTCTCTAGAAGCAACAGACTCTGCACAAGAACAGTGAGAGACAGAAATCTAAGCCGGAGTGCTAGACTGTAGTGCATTTACCAAATAGGAGATTTAAAGCTGGCTATTAAATGGTTCTTTTTCCTCTATCTGCCAAACATTTAAAAAATTTTATTGGGTAAAACTATCTGGCCTGAAGAGCACTTTAGCTGCCAACATGTCATAAATCCAGATTTTTAGCACTGCAGAATGCAGCCCTACCTACATTTAATGAAAAAATAGAAGGACATTATTTTACTCTTGAATGCACCAACACAGTTTCTGTTGAAGCTAATGGACTACTCACAGTGGTAACTGCTGCTCTTCATAATTACTAGCTGTGGTCAATAGGGACTTTAGACAAGACTATACATTTGTGCAACACCCCATATATCTCATAGTAAGTGCCATACTTAGGGGCACTTTCAGGGATTGTACATGGCCTGGACAGGACTACAGGGCTTTTGGCAGATCATTTACCTCCCCTGTACTTTGACACCTAACTGCTAAACAGAGCAGGTTACTCTGGGGGAAGCTGAGAATAAAGTGCATTAAAAGCTTTGAGAAATTACTATTCAGTGGTAACTGAACCTGTACGTATACCTATTGTACCTATGATTCTCAATTCCTGAATCCTACAGCTCATCTTTCTGAAGCTGAATGTCATCTTTACTTCTTTACATCTCAAACGTATTCACAGTGGGCACCTCCCACTTCTTTGCTTTCCTATTTACTGAAGCAACTATTTCACAACCAGTATGTGTCGAATGAAGGGGCAGGGTATTGCCTTTTTTTAAATGTCATACAAATACAACTCTACATTTCAGCAGGAAAAAAAACCCACAAACACGGCACTGCACAAATACTAGAATACACATTATTTGACAGAGAAGATCCCAAATATCTGACAGTAAGAATAAGACTTTCGTTAAGGAAACATCTAGGCAATGCAACTTTTTATTTTTCATATATCCTCATATCACTGCTTTCACTCACATGCAATGTTTTAAAACTAAAAAGGGCTAAGCTCCTCCTCTCCTTCAGAAGCATATGCAGAGATCCCACTGGGGAGGGAACAGCAGTGCCTGAAACCAAGTGATAGCAGACGTGGTTCTGATCTTGCTTCTGCTGATGTGAACCACCAGTTTCAATGGGTTACACCTCACGTTTAATGACATGACGCTACAGATACACACCTGAAATTGCTGGAGATACATGAGGTTGTAATCTTGCTGTAAGTCAAGGGCCATCTGCCTTTACATACATAAAGCTGACAGATTTTCCTGAAGAAGGTATAGGACATAATTAAACTCTTTTGCAGACATTACAAGGAAAGCCAGCTGATCTCGTCACTACACTGATGCCTCAAAACATGGCTTCACTTGGCGATTCCAGGCTGACCACCTCCAGCTAATGTCACAGGCAGCAACGACCGTCTGAGAAATCCTTAATCAAAACACCCATTGAAATTATGTTACATCCACTGGTCAAGGCCAATATTTTCCTTATAAAACACACACAAGACAGTCAAAAGGACAATTTACTTAAACCAGTAAGTAGTAGTATCTGCAATGATTTACTGCAATAGTAGAACAACACACAACACATTTGAGAGAAGAGTATCTTCTCATCTAGGTTACAATGCTCTTTAAAATAGAGCCGGAACAGCATTCAGTTACCTTTGGTTGCAGTGAATAGTTTGAAGGTTGAAATTACATTCTCTGTCGATCACTTGAAGACAGGCATAGGGACAGACTATTGAAAAATTTCACAGTGTCCTTTTGGCTGCCTTCCAGTCCCATCTCCAAGTAGCTGCTATTCTATTTAATGTAACTGGAGTCTACCCTTAGGATGAATATCTTTCTTCCTGACAGTTTTTGTTCTTTTTTGAGGCAGGGAAACAGCCGCAGACCAACAAAGACTGCTTTTCCCCAAGCCTCTGTCAAAGAGCTCGGAAATGGAACAAACAACATGGCCAAAATGCTGCTGCACGACCATCTTGCAAACGAGTTTACAATTTCACTGAAAACACAGAGGATGTAACAGCTGAGATTAGGATAATCCCAGAAACAGAATCTCTTTCAATTGAAAAGATTTTAAACCAGCAATGTGTTTTGAGGAAAATTTGTTCCATAGCTGCAATACATGGTAACCAGTCAGAAAAAGATACTGTATTGCTAAAAGATTGTAAGCTATAGCTGATTCTTCTAGATAATAATGTGGGTATTTTATATACAGACCACAGGCTAAACTGGCTGTCTGGTTGCATGTAAGAGCTTCATACATTTAATTAGGGATTCCAGAACAAAGCCCAACCTGCTTAAAGAGTCTTCAAAACCTTCACACAAGTGGATAGTCCTGGTAATTACTAACATAATTATGCACTATTTGTACTGAGCAGATATTAAAGATATGGCAGTGCATAGGTTCAAAAGCATGTCTTAAAAAAGCAAACTCACAAGAACATCAATCTGTGTCTAACCTACAGTGCCCTTGGGGCACACACTATACATATAAGGGCAAGTTCTGTTATGTGATTGTTTTTCATGGCTACTGGCTTCAAAATTAGCCAAGCCTCTCTCTAAGTGACAGATTTCTGTTGGTTGAGTTACAAGCTCTCCTGGCCATCACGCTTAGCCAATTACCAATGCTCCTCATGGACTTGCTTCCCGCTCTGCACTGCAGATGTTTGTGCAGCACAGAGGCTCCAATGCACACAATAAATTGGCACTTTATGCCTGTTAGATCTGCAAGAAGCAAAACACTAAGGAGTTCAGCAGACATTTATGCTCCCCAAAATAGCCAGGACTGATTCACATTTACGCCAACTCACATAAGTTATTACAATCACATTACTTTCAGCAAAAACATCAGTTAAGAGGAATTTGTGTCAGGGCCACAAGCAAAGAACTATTCCGTTACAGCATGCCTGTGCTGGGAAGTTGTTAACATCTTCAGCAATTCCCTTAGGAAATGTCAACAGCAACACCACAAAAAGCAAACATATTAGTTTGTCTAAATATTAAGAGGAGTCTGAAACAGTTTCTAAAATGACAACAAGAAAACCACACTCAAAACCAGCATGATTTCTTTTTGTTGCAAACATAAATAGTCCTTATATTAGTTTAGAGAGCAAACAATGGGGAATCAGCATGGATATCAGTGAAGCAGAGATTCCCTCTTCACACTATGCAAGGAACATATTAATCATGCAGACAGAAAGTCTTGAGGGAAAGAAGAGAAGATACTATCTCTCTTCGGGATAAGTAAATGTATAAAGATCTTGCTTTTAGAAAAAGAAGGAAGTCTAAGGGGATAGCTAATATTTGCCAGTTACTGGGTTACTGTTTTCTGTTTATGGTGAAGGACTAAGTATCTTGCACTTAACATGTTGCTTATTTATTGTACATACTGCATAATACAGTCACAAGACTCTAGTACTGACAACTGCACTAACAAACCCCGCTTTCCAAACATACAACACTCTTCAGAAACCATCCACAATTTATAACATGCTAATAATTATTAGATATTTTAGTATTTTTATTAATATATCGTATCATTATTATTAATCGTTATCACCATTGTGTGATAATTAGCAGTGCTGCACTTGTTGCACTCTTTTTTATTGCAAATAAGTCCATATAAAATCAGCTAGAAACTCATTACCTCTGTCCTCTGCACCTAAGAAGTAACATTCATCTCTGTATCAGAGAGCAAATGGCTGGAGACAGCATCCTTTCCAAGTGGAGAGGAGAGAAAGGCTGGAATGTGCAAAAGGAGCTACCAAGTACAGCTAACATCCAGTACCAACAGGCCTCGGGTTTACCCTTTTCATAGAATTTTACTAAGTAGGAAGTGGCCTTACTGTATGGAAATAGAAACCAAGCCCCAGTCAGCTTACAGTTCTTTCTCCGAAGCTTGTTTATTACCCTGCAAAAATCTGGAAGAGCCAACCACCTGCAATACTCTAGATAATCCCATACAGTTCTCCCTCCTTCAGCTACCAGGAGGCAAACCCTTCTTGAGCTCCCCCTTCACCAAGTCTCTTTCTGTTAAACCCAGCTCTCCACAGCTAGGTCTAACAGCCAAACCCTGTTTAGCCCTGTTTAAGCAGGTTAGGCGATAAACTGCTTTTATCCCTGGTTTTTCCACTTGAGAGTCTGGGAAACAGAACATCATCTGATTCTTTTAACATCAATTAATTACCACAAGGCTGCAACACTTAGCTCCTTCACGTTCAATAGTTTGCTATTGCCTTTATAAATAAGGGCAGAACATAATAAAGTATAAATGTGCAATTGTGCATGAAATATTTTAAGAATTTTTCATCTAAAAATTAAAACAAATTCAGTTAACAATATAGTTATTCTGTCATTACAAGTTTCCATGCTTACCATATCTCCAATGATTTACAGATTCTTTTTGTTTGTTTGTTTTCCAAACAAGCACAAGGATATTTTTCATTGCTAGAACACTTGAGCTGGAAGCTGAAGGTCAGGTTAGATACTTACTCATCAATTAGTAACTAGGATTTTGCAGGTCAGGTTCTGCCCCAGTGTCAGCTGTCAAGTTACCTTTTGCTGCAACCATGTTAACCCACATCCACACCCTGTATTTATAGTCATAAATGTAACTACTTTCATCCATGGGAGTTGAAAGGTTACTGGACAGGAAGAGGACAGGTTGGGAATAGGACTAAGCTCAGCTCATCATCTGAATTTGTTCTAATGAAAGTGTATAAGCAATTCACTCACTATCCTCACAGCTGTTAACACCTTACCCTGAACAAGAATAAAAGCCCATACTCGTGACTCCTGTGACAGCAGACATGATCATTAAAATGAAGGCAGTTCTATCTTGATGTTTTGAAGAACTCCCCAATTTACACTTTGGAAGTAAAAGTATTAAGAAAAAAAAGTTATCCCAGCTCAACAGGTGGCAATCACAGAGCAAAGAGCTCTCCAGTTGCTGCTCAAGTTCATGATGAAATAGTGATTTGGGAGGAATAAAAAGCTGATACTCGGCATCATTTTCAGGAGACAGAAGGAACTCTCCCTCCCCTGCCACACCCATGGATGCTGTACCTCTTCTGGATCCTGCTGACAACGTATGCTCCCAAGGCACCTTCTGTTATCATCACAGACAGTGTGGACAAGCTATGCCAGCCTTCTCTAGTATTCCTCATTTCCTATAAACACCACAGGGTTCCACATGTTTAATCTGCTTTGTATCTTCAAATGTAGTTTAATAATTCTGGGAATTTAAGGGAATGTACTTAATTCAAAGGAGGTTTATAAGCATTCTTACTTATAAGGTGTTTTGGGGATGAGTTATTTCACAGAGAAGACCCATGTGAATAGAGTAAGACAGAGATTTTTTTTTCTCAGTTGCCACCCTCAAATCTCTAATTCCCACTAGAATTGATGGAATATACCCAGGACAAAGTATTTATTGCTATTCAAACCCATTCCTACCTTTGACCATGACAAGACTTGAAGTTCTGCTGCAAAGACAGCTGGCAGCTGAGACAACACGGTCTCAACACACAGCAGTCTTGTTTCTCGCTCACAATCTGTTTCTGCTACTGATGTAAATATATTTTTAATATAAAGGAGCGAGTCTGGTCCCTAAAGATTACAGGGGGGAGGAAGAGAGCTCCTCAGGTTCCTGACAATATTTTGAGTCTATGTATCGTTTTATATTACTATTTGTGCAACAAAAAAGGTCTGATGACAGAATTAGTGATACCTGTAAAGTTAAGCACATTTGCATTTGCAGAACTAGGGGCAAATTGTGAAGTTATAAAGATACTGAAGAGGCATCATATTTTTAAAGCAAGTTTCCATTTAACCACGTTTAACCTCATTATCATCCATATAACATACTCTGCTTTCTCTTTGGAAGGAGATGCATTGGTCCCACAGGATTCAGCCATTCTTTTTCACAGAATCACAGAATCATCTAGGTTGGAAAGGACCTTGAAGATCATCTGGTCCAACCATTAACCTAACACTGACCATTCCCAACTACACCATATCCTTAAGCACTATGTCAACCCGACTCTTAAACACCTCCAGGGATGGGGACTCCACCACCTCCCTGGGCAGCCCATTCCAACGCCTAACAACCCGTTCTGTAAAGAAATGCTTCCTAATATCCAGTCTAAACCTTCCCTGGCTCAACTTGAGGCCATTACCTCTTGTCCTATCGCTTATTACTTGGTTAAAGAGACTCATCCCCAGCTCTCTGCAACCTCCTTTCAGGTAGTTGTAGAGGGCGATGAGGTCTCCCCTCAGCCTCCTCTTCTCCACACTAAACACCCCCAGTTCCCTCAGCCGCTCCTCGTACGACATGTGCTCCAGACCCTTCACCAGCTTCGTTGCCCTTCTCTGGACACGCTCGAGTAATTCAATGTCCTTTTTGTAGTGAGGGGCCCAAAACTGAAACACAGTAACCGAGTACTTTTGAATTAGTATTTCTTTCAGGGCCCATTCAGAGAAAGAACAGCACAAAAGCACAAAAGATACTCTCACTTTGTGAGTGGCTTTGCTTAAAGCAGGACAGAAACCCAGAATGGCCAAGGAATGGCTATCGAGTGACAGAGGAGGGATAGAAAAGGTGGTAAAGAGGCCTTTGATACTAAGGCATGTTGTGATACCTTTTATCTCCAGTGCTGGAGATGCTGGACTCAGCATTAAATAGATTGACTGCTACTGATGTCAGTGTAAATCACTACAGCACAGTAAGCTTTACCGTGACATCTACGAGAACAATTTCAACTTCAGTATTAAAACTGCATAGCACCACTAACCTCAGACCCCTGCAGCTTCACTGGTTTTTGACAGGGTTGTACAGATATAAGCTTAGGTGAAGACTATCTATTACTTTCTCATCCCAGCTGGGCTGGGTGAGAAGGTTACAGCCCCAAGACCTGCCAGCTTAGTTGACCATTCTGCACATCATTTCAGCTGTAAATGGTCTTGGGTTAAATCTCGTTTCCCAGAAAGTGTTCAGGGAGTGACACCCAGAAGCTGGAAAACAATCAGGAAAAATTGTGTACCCACATCCATGTGTGGAGTCTGGCCACCCTTCTGAATTTGGAAACCCTCTTGTTGCTAGCTGTTATTTCTGAATTTTCCCCAAAAGGAAACTAGAATTTACAAACATTGTTCCCCTTTTTAATTGTAAAGAGTTTTATGAAGCATCATGTAACATCCACAAAATCATGAACTTCATCAACTGACATTATAAGCACGTACAATAGCTGTAAACTCACAAGGGAAAAAATACAAATAAAAGAAAAATCTTAGTATCTTGAGTTCTTTTTGAGGAAAGAAGTTTTTGCTCCCAGATGTTTCCTGTTACTTTGATTAAATCCATTAATTCACTGTAATGTGAACAGCACTTGAAGCTCCATTGATCAGAGTGATCATTGCCGATATTTTCACATTAGCTTAAATGGGTTTAGCATTATTCTTAACTTGATTCTTCAAATATGCTTTCAGAGGACAAGTCATTACTAAGGATTTTATTATGCACAGCCACATTAAAATTATTTTTCAGTATTTTCCATTATCTCATTGAACCTTCTAGAACAATGTCAGCTGTCATCAGGTATTCTGAAAACTAAACTCAGACTTTGCATTGCTTTTTGTTACATGCACAAATACTGAAAATGAAATCAGGTTTTCTCCAATTTGCTATGAATAGGAGTCTAATATCGAAGTTTTAGGTTGGGTACCAGCATAAAGACATATGAGGGAATATCGGCAAGGATACCCAACAGGACTGAGTTTCCTCTTCTTCATCTGCTATCATCAGAACATGTACTCAGGAACCAGTAGAGCTAACCCTTCTGATGGATAATACCAACGCACTCAGGTTTCTCACTCTCTTTTCAGTGGCTGAGGAACATTTACTGGAGTCCATCAACATCCTGCAACAAAACAACCTCCAGCCTCATGTCCAATGAGTCTGGCTGTGCAATGGACAGGCAGTTAGTTAAGTCTGTGTCAGAGCAGTTGAGGAATACCTACATCTTTATAAATATGTAATATTTATTGAGGTTTCCAGTTTGCTTACTAGAGTTCAATTCAGTCAGTATGGCAACTGCTATATGAAATCGAGTCATGGGTCAGCAATCGGGGCTGAATCCACCCTTTGCATACTAAGTACCACTACGTTTTGACCAAAATGTTAGCCAGATCAGCAGATTTTTGGGCAACAGCCTGAGAGCTAACTACTGAAGTTCTGAGCCAAAAAACTCCCACTGGTAAAGGAGACACTAGTGCTGTCCTGGAGTAGGTTTGGGCTGATTCTTCACTGAGGTCACTGTATGTTTGGTACGCACTTAGTTCTGCAAGAAGAGCCTTCCTTGTGTGATCCACAAGTCTTGAAGCTAATAGGTAATATTATCTTTATTACTTAGATTTTATTTAGATTAAGACCTATTTAGTTAATTTTCCCAGCTCTTCAAGATATATTTAATCAGCTTTACATCATTACTGTGTTCTGAAGTAGTGAACATAAGGTTTTGGACCTGTTGGCTGAAGACCCAAAGTGCTATGTGCTGACAGGACAAAGAGTGTAGGTTGCAATCCCAGCTCATTCTGGAGTTGCTACTCTATGAGTAGCCTTTGATGGTCATACCTCTGCCATCAACTGAGTGTTGTTACCTAAAATTGTTCAAAAAAATTGTATATCAACTGAGTGTTGTTACATAAAATTGTTCAAAATTATGGAACATAACTGTACAATCACAGAACAATTTAGGTTTGAGGGGACCTTTGGCACTTACCTGCTCTAACACCTTGCTCAAAAGAGGACCAACTTTGAAGACAGATCTAATTCTGAAATCAGGACAAGACAGGGCCTTGTCCAGTCAACTCTTGTGTATCTCCAAGGAAGGACATGGACAGCGGGTCAAGACAAGTCACTATTTCCCCCTACTCAGCACCAGTGAGACTGCATCAGAGTACTGGGTCTAGCACTTTGGGGTCCCGAGTGAAAGAAAGACATTAAGAAACTGAAGCCTGAAGAACGGGTTTCTTCAAACAGTAGCAACTGTTTTCCTTCAAAAACACAACCAAATAAAATCAGTATCGAACTCTGACCAATCTACTAGAGTCTGTAGCCTTTTTTGCCATTGGAAAATCTTGTTCCTTAAGGTTCTGGGGAATAATCACTTTTTGGGGCCAGAGGTATAGTTGTCATTTCTGATAGTCAGTTTCTGGCTGTCCCATTCTAAAGTTTGATTTTTCTATTAAATTTACATTCCAAACAGAGCCACTGGATTTTAAAGCTGATGCTCCCAAACAAGTATACCTCTTGCCTTCCATATTGACTTTTACTCCCAAATCCCAACCAAATTGGTATGTTTAGAGCTTCCTGGATGCAGCTTTCAAGTACATGAATTCCTTTTATAAAGATGCAGCACGGGGACATACAATTTGTTTAAGTGTCACAGTCCCCTTTCAAATGTCACAGAGAACTCTCACCATGAATAACCTGTACCTGTCTCAAGGGGATTTTCATAGACATTACAGGAAACAAATCAGCCTTAAGTAATGCCCTTGTGCAACATACTGTATTTTTATTCATTTCTGTAGACCTTCAGACTTCTGCTACAGGGCATACGTAATTTATGTGCAACACTCCCTGCTTCTTTCTCAATGTACTAACACTCAGGTACTCACAGAATGAAACAGCTGCATGTACCAAATTAACATCAGTTATTATAGTTACATTAGATTCAACACAATATACATTTTGTTTGGAATATTTTTAAACATTCTCTGTATGAGAAAAATAGTACAACATAGCACCACTAAAAATATCTGCAAATATCCCAATTATACAGCAGCAGGTGCAGCACCCTGTGGGTCAGGATGGCCGAGCGGTCTAAGGCGCTGCGTTCAGGTCGCAGTCTCCTCTGGAGGCGTGGGTTCGAATCCCACTTCTGACAGTTCCCTTTTGGGGCTACATCCTGCTGGCGACTGGCCACCTGTGCTGTCCCTCAGGGTTCAATTCTAGGGCCAGTTCTGTTCAATATATTTATCAACGACCGACAGACAGCAGCTCAATACAAGTCAGCAGCCGTGCCCTGGCAGCCAAGAGAGGGCAAACTGCATCCTGAGGTGCATCAAACACAGCATAACCAGCAGTCAAAAGAGGTGATTATCCCACTGTATTCAGCTTTGTGTGGCCTCACCTTGAGTATATTGTGTAGTTGTGGGCCCCACAGTTTAAGAAGGATGTGAAGGTATTTGAAGGCCTCCAGAAGAGAGCAACACAGCTGGTGACAGGGCTGGAAGGAATGTCCTATGAAAAGCAGCTGAGGAATTTGGGTTTGTCTCCTTTGGAGAAAAGGAGGCTGAGGGGTGACCTCATTGCTCTCTACAGCTTCCTGAGGAGGGGAAATGGAGAGGGAGGTGGCGAGCTCTTCTCCCTGGTATCCAGTGACAGGATGTATTGGAATGGCTCAAAGCTGTGCCAGGGGAAGTTCAGACTGGACATTAGGAAGGATTTCTTTACCAAGAGGGTGGTCAAACACTGGAACAGGCTTCCTAGAGAGGTGATCGATGCCCCAAGCCTGTCAGTGTTTAAGAGACATTTGGTCAATGCCCTTAACAACATGCTTTAACTTTTGGCCAGCCCTGAGTTGGTCAGGCAGTTGGACTAGATGATCACTCTATGTCCCTTCCAACTAAAATTATTCTATTCTATTCTATTCTATTCTATTCTATTCTATTCTATTCTATTCTATTCTATTTCTATTCTATTTCTATTCTATTCTATTTCTATTCTCTTCCATTCTTAAAAAAAATGGGGTCTTAAATTAAAATGGGAGATCTAATTGTCTCAGCCTAAAGAAAGGTGCAGTTCAGAATCCAACCCCCAGAATCTGGTGGGGTTTCTTCTTCCTCCCCGCCACCATGCCTGCAGTAGCCTTGCATCTTCCCTGCACTAGCTCTGATGTTGGATGTCAGGCTATATGCCCCACTGATGTAGCAAGAAACACTACTCCCCTGATCTGGTCTTCTGCTACTTTAGGGAGTGAGACCCACCTGCCAGGCAATCACCTGGAAAGCTCTGTCACTTGCCGAAGTGGCAAGAGCAGGGGAGTTAGTGGAGCAGAGCATGAGAGGGAGAACCCAGAACCTCCCTCTCTCCCCCTTTTGCCAGAGGTGAGCTATTTTGGCTCCAGATTTTTCCTAAAACTACAGCTTACATCTCAAAACTAGCTTTTTTTCTTTTTTTCCTTTTACCTTGCTCTCCCAAATACTTTGGATATTGTATTATGATCTTGTTTTGTTAAAACTTAAAAACCTCTCAAAAGCACATATGAATCAGTAAATGAATTAGATTTTCATGTAACATACTTAGAGTTAAGTACACATTAAGTGACAGTCTGGAATACAAATATTTTTGAAAAACAGGGTCACAAACATCAGTCACAAAAACACTCTTCCCATGAATGAAGTGAAAAACTACGATTTTTAGTGCCATAAGCTGTAAATGTTAAATATCCAGTACTGCAAATGCTCAGCAGGCATGCAATAACGACCTCTGAACACACATTGCATAGATCATTATAAATTTGTAGCTAAAAAAGATGAAGTAATGAATTATTCCAGAGGAAGAAACAGGCTGAGGGAGTGTTTTAATTATGGGATATTAACACACACTCCAACAAAGGTAACTAATGCTTTCCATCTGCAAATGCTACCAAACATTCCTTGAGTAGAGTTGTATACCTACCCAAAATACTTATCTACCAAACCTTGTGTACAGAAGATATATATCTGTTTTTCTCCAGAACCTTAACCCATGGGGTGGTTGGTGTTAACCCATCCATTCTTGGTAGGCAAGCAGCACTACAGTCTGTCAACATATACAGGGATGTTTTGCAGAACACCCCTGCAGAAAGCAATGTTAATATCACCATCACTGTTAATATCATTGTTAATGCTAACTCAGTATTTAATTCCATGTTCCAGACAGCAATTCTACCAATATTGGAATTCTGAAAGCAGCACATTTGACTGCTATGAATGCACAGCAAGTCCAGCGTGTTTAGGTCTGCCAGACATAAAACAAAATCAGTGGGTAGCTGCCTAAAGCAGTAATCCACAACTTAAGTTGCAGAGTGCAGGGCTGGCTGGTCTTCCTGTGGGACCCATTTTGGATGCAACCTAAAACCAGCATCCTGGTTGTTTATAGTCTTTCAAGTCCCACCAATACAATTTACAATAGTGGCATATTGTCTACCTTATGCAGGCATCAATCCAAGTATTATTAGATGTTATTTGATCTAAACTAATAGTTTAGACTCTTCCTAATGTTTGAGGAAAAAATATAACTGTGTGAGAGAGAAACCCCATGAAATAATTGTATGTCACAAGCAAAACAGCAACTCTGAAGTCTAGAACCTCCTTAGCTTCATTTCAATTATAATGTGAATATTGAGATCCTATAAATCAGAACAGATGTACCTCAGTATTTAAGATGGTTTAAGCATCCTAGAAAACTACAAGTGAGAAGGCATTCACTAAATAGATTATGCATTCAAACACCTATTCAGAACTGTAGCTTTTTTCTACAGTCCCTTCCTGACCCTACTTAATCCCCGCTGAGAGGCCTGCATGGGGGAGAGAGAGAGAACTGCATGGGGCACCGGCCACCATTCAGGACAAGAAGAACCCTAACTCCAGTGGGAGTTCACGAGTTACATTGGTCCTAGGATCTCATCCCCTGATTCAAATCTCCATTTTGGACAAGGCTGCACAGGAGTTGCTGTACCTATGAAACAGCAGCAAGGTAATAGAATGCAGAGCCACTGGTTAAAAAGTCTGCAGTCATGACCTCTGCAGAGCATTTTCCTTCTAGTAACACATTGTAATGGGGGAATTAGGTATGCAGATGAGATTTCATTTGGATTTTCAATATAATTACACAATAAATGACAATATTCTGCCAAGTCAACTCTTCCATATTCACAGACTATAGTAATGGGCAAAGTACAAGGGGGAGAGGGAGAATTAAAACCAAGGCCATCATAAACAACAAAGACCACAGGATTTCATCAAGAAATCCCTGTAGAAAGTTCAATTCCTTGTTCTCTAGCAGATCATTTATCCTGAATTAAAAGCCTGCACAGAACAAAAAATCTGCCAAATCCTTTGTTAATGTTACGTAGGTTAGTCACTATTAAAAATACGCACCAAATTGTGCCAAAGCACACGTTAACTGATGGTAATGATTTCTGTGAAGACAGCTTCTTCCTATAAATTACCTTTTGGAAACTTTCACAAGATGAACTGGACAGAATCTGGAGAGGCATTTGAGGGAAAGAGGAACAACTATTTTCAAAAAAAATCCGATTATCAGTATGTACGGTAGCTATTCCATAATCACATGCCAATATCTGCAGTCTTTTATAACATTGTTTAGTGAGGCTAAATTCAAACTGTTCACATGAATATGTTCAGCTCTCCAGTCAATTTAAAACCAAAATAATCGTATGAGCTAGACAAGATGTCCAGATTTAAATAACTTCCACTATTAAAGGAAGAAGATGATTGACTTTTTCTGAGGCTAAAATTTCATACATCTTAGCCATTGCTAGTCACAAGGACTGAGATCAAACTCTCAACATTCACATGTGCTGCAAATATTTCCTGTGGGTGAGAAGTATATAACCACAAGCAACTCAGAAATCTTTTATCTCTTTAAAGCTGAACAGAAGAGAGTGCTTCTGGTAAATAAGATCCAGAGAATGACAAATCTCTTTTTTTTTAAAGAAAGGGACTACACACTTTTTCAAACAAACATATTTCAGAATGCCATTGAAAACAGGAGGTAAAAGCCACAGAACAATATTGTGCTTTACCAAAGGAGCAGTTTTCTTTCAGCAAGCCTCTATCAAATACAACCTCTCAGTTAATAAGGAATAAGGATTCCCTTATTTCTCTGCGGCAGCTGCAGCCAGAGCTGTACCTGTAAGCAGAGCCCTTACTGACCAAAAGGGGAAAGAAAAGAGGCAGACCTCACACCCTGTGTGAAATCCCCCTGAAGGGGTTTCAGGGAAATAGATAATTTTATGGGCAAACCAGGCTTCTACCATTACCACCACTGCACAGTCATAAATGAGACGATATTGCCACAGAGTATTTTTTCCTTCATATGAATTTTTCTCCAGCAAACGAATGGCTGTCACCAAACTCTTCTCATCCTGGTTTTATGAATGTTGCCCATGGACTAGAGGAGAATACAGCAGACAGAGACTATCTCATTATATGCTCATCACAAAGCATAATAGATACCCATATCTGATCAGTGCTTATCACTCAGCATGAGTGACTGAACGACTGAAATGGATGGAAACTGCTTCCAGTATTTCTCTCCTGATACGAAATCCACATGTCACTTTGAAAAGAATTAGATGAAGTTCAGCCAAGTATACGCTAAGTAGGTGGACACTGAGGGAATTTTGAGATATTTCATTTACTTCTACTGCTCATTAGTGGATAGGACAGTATATATCCAACACTTTGTGATCTTCAAAGATTTTTTTTTTTAAAACAAGTAAAAGGAATAATCAGGATACCATGGCTCACCTGCTCCCTCTGCCACTGAAACAAGCCTACACTGGCAGTTCAAAGCATGTCTGAATTTGCGTTTATCTTACTGAGAAACAATCCATCACCAGGAGTTAATGATCTTTTTTGCCCTAATGAATCTACACTGAAACGAATCTACCTGGGTCTCCATGCTGTTCACAATTATTAAAACATGAAAGCTGGTGAGGAAATTGATGATTAACTCTGATGCCAATTAAATGTCAGCTTTCTGAACTGGAATCAATTCAGACAATGCAAGTCTATCTTTGTATTAAAGATGATGCACACAGAAGCTTTTCTCTCAGTGCAGGGGTCCTGGATCTGTACTGGCATAAGCCACACTGCAGAGGGGCAGGCCCAAAGGGCAGCTTTGCCATGAGGAAACAGGGGTGCCCGGAAAGTGAAAATAACACATAGCTGTATCTGATAACATAGAGACACTTGCGATAGCACAGATAGAAAGCTACCTGCTGTGAGCCAAGCTCGCATGTGGATCTCCTATGGACAGACATAATCACAATATGGGGCAGCTTGTTATTCTTTCTGCTGCTAGTGCTTTTCATAACACATAAATGGATGAAAAAACCAGTATTTATTTGTAGGTATGCCTGTCCTGAAGCCAAAGTCTTGCTCCACTTGCAAAAGTCACATTCCCCTTTGAAAGTTAATGCTGCCTTTTTACTGTGAGCCAATCCACTGGCTGTTTCCTGCTAGAAATATTCACCCTTACCTCAGAGTGGTAATTTCACATCCATTTTTAAGTGGAATGAATTTATTTTCCTGTTCCTTCAGTGCTAGTCCTAGGTTCTGATAGCTCCCACTCTCCCCAACACAGCACAGCATTAGTGGATGGTCTCCAGCGCTGCTTCGTGGCTACAGAGACTCCCCACCAAAGCACCTAGGTACTTTAATGCCTCCTCAAAGAAGAGGGCCCGCAAGCCTTACATCATACAACCTCTAAGAAAACAGAACTACATGCTTTTCCACCCTTCTTCCTCACTAACTAAAATGAGGAGCAGAGGTATATTGCAGCCTTGTGGCAATCAGCACTGGGCAAAGCAGAAGATACCCAAGCAACAGCAGTGTCGAGATCCATTGCTCAGTACCTGGGGTGGTGTTTACTGAATAACAATAATAAAATATACCTCTGTGTTGCCATGTAAAATTTTACTTACCTCCATTTTTATTTGAAAAACAATTTTCAGGAGAGAATATTATAAACACCAACTGGAATATAATAAATAAACTACAAATGTCTATAAACCTGCCTCTTTATCTGACTGGTGTCAGTTAAGGTAAAATAAAAATTACAATCTCTACATAAAGAAAGTTATATAAGTAGGTGAGTGGGTTTAAAAACAAAGCAGAAATCTCAGAAAGTTATATTCACCTGTCAAAGCAAGTAAACTACCAGATGAAAAGGAGGCTAGGTCTGAATATGATTAAAGCCTTATTTTTTTCCCCAAAGAGCACAGATTTAGACTTGCTGAAGTCTGCATATTTAAAATACACAATAATAAAGATGAGCTATTGAGTCATCACCAATTATTTTAAAAGAGAAAATTGTTTATTTATAAAGAAACTGATGTTTAGAAAGAAAGACTTGCAGTTGAAGAAGCAGTCTTTGGGGTTTGGAGGTTTTGTTTTGTTTTTCTAACTTAATTTACTTGCTTCATCTCCATTTCTAACTTCAGAAGTATCACATTTCAAATCTTTCCTTTTTAGCTTCTCCTATTGTGGCCTTTAGAGTTTGTGGCAAACCTTTCACACACCTTAACAAGATGTCAATCGTTAACGTGATAGTCCTATCTATTAAACAGGTGAAACTAAGTAAGTGTTATAACACAAAATGTTATAACACTAAATAAGTGTTATAACACAAATCGAAGCCTCCCAGCAGCTCAACGGTCAAATGTCACAAACATCAATTTGTTTAGCTTTTTGGATAATGTCAGGTCCCAACAACTGGACTAAACACAGTTAAGAGGAAGCTGTACTGAGTTTTCACAGAGAAGAGGTGAGCACAGGGTACTAGTCTGCCTCGTGCTTCAGCTGCTGAGCCCCACCAGCAGCCCAGGTGGATCAGGCTGGGGACAGTGGTGTTGGCCATTTTTCCAGCATCTCCACCCTGAGTTACGATGTCCATAGGAAAAACATAGCTCAATCTCAGGACTCTCCCTGGACTGCCCTGCATGGATCGCAGGCATAGCTGCATTGCTTTGCTCTCTTCCCCTAAATAACCTCTCTTCCATCATTAGAGTTACTCCTTATCTGCAGTCTAGCCCAGTATCCTCTTAACACACACAAGAACATCCATGCTGGATCAGACCTAGTCAGCCTAGATCAGCATCCTCTGGGACCGTGGCCAAGACCAGTCCTAAGGGCAAAATCAATACAGGCAGTGGGAAACAGTAGGACAAACAGTAGGACAAAGCTTCCCTGCTCCCGGGAATTTGGGATTCAGAGGCTTCATAATGTAGAGGTATTCCTTGGTGTTTCACAGCCTGCAACAGACTACAGAGTCACTGAGGCTGGTGGGGACCTCTGGAGATCCTCCAGTCCATCCTCCTGCTCAGAGCCGGCACAGTTGCAGCACATTGCTCAAGGCCATAACCAGCCAGGTTTTTATTATCTCCCAAGACAGAGACCATACAGCCTCATGGCAACCCGCTCCAGTGTTTGGCCACCTACACATTCAAGGAAGTTTTTTGTTACATTTCCTGAACTTTTTAACATTCATATGCTGCTGCAACAAATTCCAGAGCCTGCCTATGCACTGCCTGAGGAGCTGTGCGCAAGCCTGGTGTATGGGGTGGGGATTATAATAAGGGTAGCATTTCTCATGTCTCCCCACACTCTGCATGGGACCACTGCTCTAAGATAATCTAAAGTGGCGATCTTACAAAGGTTTCAAGACCACAGCAGGGGTCTTCAGACCACAGCATTCATTACTTTTACTGGAATACTCTGAGATGCTTCATTTTTCTGGGTTCTGGACTTGCTCCATGTTGTCCATAAGGATTCCTTTCTTTGTCTGTCTTTGACATGAGCAGTGGAGGCATCTAGCATTGCTCCATAATATCCAGAGAAACAAGATACTTCTGTTTACAACAGGTTTCTGATAATAAATGTCAAACTATTTCTCATCTCTCAAATTAGAAAAAGTCAAGCAAAACACAATGATTTGCCAAAAGGTAAATAACCTTTAGATGGCATCTTCCCTTCTTGGAATTATTCTCACAAATAGCTTTTTTGTTCTTATGATGCATCTGTTGCATTTATTTCTCCCCTTCCAGTAAGAGTCCCCATCTGCTTTATACATCTGAAATGGCATCTGAGAATTCATGCTAAGAAAGCAGCCTTATCTATTCCAGCCTTCAGATTCACTTTTTCATAAACATCTTCAGGAATACAGAAAGATATTAGGAGATCAGACCTAGAATTCTGTGTTCAGAAAATAACCTTGTCCATGTTAAAAAACAAACAAAAAAAATGGGGCTTTGGGGATGAGGGATGGTTTCATCTGACAGTACAGTTCACAGGACAATATGCATTTAAAATAAGATGAATAGAAGGAGCTAACCAATCACTTGTCATAGAGAGGAACAAAAGAGTTCACCATGCTAAGGCTTAAGCCACTGGTGTTGTTTCTTCACTGTGGTTATTTAATGCAAAGAGTATCTTAGCATTACAGTAAAGATGGAAGATTAAATAGGGACAAAAGCCAAGACTTCATGGTCATCCTCAGCCCCTCATGGAGTTTGTTGCACAGTTTTGGACTGGCTGTTGAGAAAGCTCCATTTCTTCTGGAAGAAAAGTTCAGTGAATAATAAAGCAAGTGTTCTACCTTAGTTGAAAGGCGGATAAAAGGGTAGAAGTCACACTGTATTGAGCACATAAAAAGATTACAGGGATTAAGAATACAGTATGACACAACAAGCCCTGTACAAACCTGGGTTGGCCCTTTTGGCTTTGCTATAATGCAGATAGAACAATGAATCATACACCAAACATTATCCAAAATAAATCATGCAGCATATCTACTGGTAAACAAATCATCCCTGCTCCTCAGAACTGCTCTTTTCATGAAAAGCCATCCCTCTAATCTGAAGAGAACCGAGTGAATTTTTTCCTGTAACTATGAGAAACAGGAAACAGGGCTAAAATTCCCATGTAATAAGTTCAATTTCAACAGACAGAATTTTAATATGGCTACCTAGTTATAAAAGATTTGCTATAAAACCTGCATTAACAATTAATTTTTGGATGTTTGTAAGTTTAGAAACTGTTACAGAAATGACAAATCAAAAATACTCGCTGTAGGCAAACCAGCTTCCAGTGTTCTGATAATTACAATTAGGGAGCTTAATGAAATCCAGCATATCAGATTAGTTTCACAATCCCTACACCTCTGATTTGTACTACCACGACATCTTCTAACAAGTATGGAGCAAATGGATTAGATCTACAGACTAATTTTATAGCCTTCCCTTCCAACTGATTTTCTTGTACTTTCCAGCAATATTTAAGAAAATATTTTCCAATTAATTGAAAGTCATTTAGTGCTCTCACCAAATTACTCCTCAGCGAGTCTGGAGCAGATACACTTTCATTTTCCCAAGTGCCTTTGATTTCTTCTCTGCATGTACAGACATGCACTTAATTAAAACTTTCCATCGAAGTGGCATTAGCTAGACACACAAGGCATACCAAGCTGCTCTTAGGCTTCCTGCCAGAAAGCCAGCAGTGCTGATGCTTTCCTTCATTTACTTTAAAGTGTCAGCAAAACAGGCAATTTATGACCACATAAATATGGAGCCAACAACCTATGACCACTATCTGCGGCAATACAGCACAAATGCACCTGCTTAGTTGTTCCCATTCCCTCGGACTGGTTCATGTTGCCAAACGAGGAATCAGAACACACTTTACTGAGTGCCTTCTGTTAACACCGTAATAAAATAAATCACCAGTATGAGTGTTTAAAAAGGTGTCAGGGAGCAGCATGAACAAATCCCACTAGCAGACAATGGGATTTGTGCAGATATCTACTGTTCACCATGTTGAAAATTTAACCCCAGGGCTTTATACATACAAGCAGGATGCAGACATATCACATTATGAAATGAGGTTTGGTTTTTATCAGGATATTGGGACTTTTGTTAGGAAATAAAGATACAGGGAGAAAAGCCTTTTGCTCTGATACAGTGTTATGATTGTGGGCAGGGATTTAAAAAAGCATTTGAAGAAATGGAGACATCTGAGAAATCATGTAATTGCCAGAAGCATTTGAAAAAGTCTGTAGGACACGACAACAGCTCTCATTATGTGGTACCAGTTCTGCTTCAGAAGGTTTCAGAGATGTATTTGGCAAGCAACCCCCAAGAGAAAATGTATTTCTGACCACCAATGTAGCTATTCTTACATATGAAAGATGCAGTAGAGTCTAGGTGATGCCACTTAGCTCTGTTAGGTGCTGATTGTCATACGTGTGCCTCTGACATTTAAGTTGAAAATAAACTAGAGTGGTTTTAAATTGAGACTAGGTTTCATGTGTGCCAGCACCGATAATTCTCTGATCTATAGACTTCATCTCCTAAAAATGAGAGAGATCTTACAGTTATTTTTACAGTCAGAATCTAACAGGAGCAGTTCTGCTAAGAGTAGAAACATACCAACAACTGGAGATATCTGCAGGGCACTGAGGCTCAAGCTCAGCACGAAATCTGAGCATGAGGAAAAGTTCATCCTTGCCTGGGAAATATCTTCATGCTTTCCTGTGCAAGAAGAAATGACTGAACTGGGGCGTAAGGACCCTCAACTGACTTCATCATACAGTAAGATTGTCCTTCAGTTTATAGCTTCGCATATTTATCTTCCAAATGCATTTCTTGAAAGGCAAAACCAAAAAACATTTTCCTCATCCTGCAAACGCTTGTTAAAGAGTATTGTTAGAAAATTCAGGTGAAATCCTGACTTCTAGAATAAGAGAAAAAGAATTTCACTGACTTCAGAAATGCCAGGGTATTGCCCTTCAGCAGGAGCTTGAACAGGGTGTAACTGGGAACACATCCCTGTATACTGAAGAGCCCAGCCACATACATAACATATCTTAAGGGTCTTGCTCAGACACTCTGTGCCTCCTGAATCTTCTAAAGCATAAGGGAACTGGAAACATGAAAAGACAGGCATCTGCAGTTTTGCTCACACTTTAATCGCTTGAGATCAACTAGAGAAGTAAACAAACATGCTAGTATTACAATGCAAACAAAAAAAAATCCAGTCATTGAGATGTTAGATCCTCTTTATAATTTCAAGTGCCAGCCACTTTTGAAGAAGGAACTTACGGTAACTTATGGACTTATGGTTATAACTGAAGTGCAAGTGTAATCCTACCTGCAGGCACTAATCAGACACTCTTACAAAACCTCCAAGATATAGCAAAGAAACACAACAGGAGAATTAAATGATTCTAAGTATTAGAGCTACAGCATGAAGTTGGGTGTAGAAATGGAGATGACTTTCTCTAACAAAAAGATACATGCCAAGTTGGCTTGTTAGCTCATGCAATCCCTGTGAAATGCTTTACACAAGGTGGAGTAGATCCTAATTGTAAAACAGACTTCTGTAAAAATATAATTGAGAAAACATTAATCACTTAAGATACATTTAAATAGACTTAAACTTCTTTTATATTTTTGTTTGTAAAAACATAGATTATATCCAAATATTAATTAATATTTTATAATTAAGGATGCAGTTGCTTGAAGCAAATTTCTTAAAGCTGTTCACTACAGCTTAAATTTTTTGTTATTTTATGTGTATGTATAGGATGCCAAATTTTCATTAGATGAACTGGTAAGCTAAAAATATGTGTTTTCTATATTTTGTTACATATGCAATCATTTTATTGGAGCTTAAGCTCCAGTATATGATTGGGCTTTTTACATTGTACTGGGTCTGGCTAGGATGGAGTTAATTTTATTCATAACAGCCCGTATGTTGCTGTATTTTGGATCTGTGATTAAAACAGTGTTGATAACACATCAGTGTTTTGGCTATTGTTTACACAGTGTCAAGTCCTTCTTGATTTCTCACTCTGTCCCCCTGTCCTGTTCCCCCCCACGTAGGCTGTGGGGGTGGGTAAGAAGCTGGGACACACACAGCCAGGACAGCTGACCAGAAGTGACTAAAGGAATATTCTACACCCATACGATGTTGTGCTCAGCAATAAAAGCTGAAGGAGGAGGAAGGGAGGACATTCTGGTTATGGCATTTGCCTTCTAAAGTAACCATTACCTGTGTTGAGGCCCTGCTTTCCAGAAAGTGGTTAAACATGTGCCTGCCAATGGGAAGCATAAATGAATTCCTTATTTTCCTTTGTTTGTGCACTTTTGCTTTACCTATTACTGACTTTATCTTGATCCACAAATCTTCTTACCATCCTTCTCTTTTCTCCCCATCCCATGGGACAGTAGAGTGAGTGGCTGTGCAGATGTTCGGTTGTTGGCTGAGGTGAATCCACCATGTAATCTCTAAATTCTTCAGGACTTTTTTTGCAGATCCATGGCAAATCAATTTTTTGTTATCTTACTACTTCATTAGTTAAACATTGCTACTTTGGGGTTTAGTTTCATTATTACCAGAGGAAGTAAAAAAGATCAAAAACCTATCCCCTCCAGTAGAAGGAGTATTATTCAGAGAAGTGACTCTCAAGGAAGCTAACAGAGGATAAGGTTTCAAGAAGTGTATGTTTAAGGCAGCTACCACATTGCAGAGGCCTAAGTGCAGAGTCCTTGACGGATCTGGTCACAAGGTGATCATTAAGAATTTTGGTGAATTGAATCCAGGTGGGTGAACTGAGTGCAACAGGCAGAAGATGCACAGCAGATATTCAGACAAGGTAGAGACAGAAAACAGGAAACTGGGGGCAAAGGGATCAGAGAAGGTAATGTGTGGCAAATACCAAATCCCATGAAAAGAGGAAAACTAAGCAGATGGAAGACTTGACAGAGGAAGCACCTGACAAAGATAAATTGCCAATCTACAGGGAAGCTCGAGTTCTGCTGTACAGTTAAGTTCTGGAGCTACAAACACTTAAAGCTGTCAAGAAATACAGAGAACTTGGCCCCTTACATCCTGGATCAATTGGCACTGGAGTAGTGTGAACATTAAGGTGAAGAAGAAAAATCTTCCCTGCTGCTATCTGGTGTGAGTAAGCAATCATAACTGGATCAACATGCTCAGGTTCACTTCCTCTCCTTGCCTACCCACACCTAGAACAAATGCTGCTGAGAGAAGCTGTAGGTTATCAGAAGAGAGCCACACTCTCTGTTGGAAGGATGAATTCTGCAACAGAGACCATGTAGTCACTGAAGGCTTGAGTTACCCCACCTGAAGAGTTACGTGATCTGTTATTAAATCTGAGCTCTCATTAAGCATAGCACAAGCTAGAAAAAATGGCTAGGTGTGTAAAAGGGAAAAAAACCTTGAAAACCCAGAAACAGTCAGTATAGGATGTTACACATTCTATACTGACAAATACTAGATTGTGTCTGTTCTGGTTGAATTAGAAACCAAGCCCCACAGCTACCTTATAATTTTGCACTATTCAGCCTCCAGGCCCCAAAGCAATAAAACAGTGCGAGACATTGGAAGTTCATATTTAGGAAACGGTAGTAAACTTTAAAAAAAGTCCATGTCAATAGATATTATTTTGCAGTTCACTACCATAACAAAGTTCAACATAAGAAAGTTAATTCCACAACAGAGCAGAAGAGACAAAGCATGTTACAGCTTCATTCAAGTAGTGTCACTTCCAATTAAAAAGCAGAAGAAAGGGAATAGTGAACACCATATGAATTTAGGTCAAAGCAGATAATTATTTTTGTTCACTTACAAATCCCAAAGAAAAGAACTTTGACACACGCTCTTAGTGTTCAGTAATGGACAGAGTTTCCTAGCCATTCACTGGCCACCCTTTAGAACCTGGCAGAGGTATCAGAACAAACAGTGGAATAGTACAGGATTAATGCCAATAAAAAACAGGAAATTTGGAAACAAAGTGTAAACATAGCCTTTCTGCAGCTAAGAGGAAAGAAGAAACTAGGCTTCTATTATCTTGGAAACCCTACAGTTTGTTCATATCACGAGCCTATAAATGAACACTATTTTCTTAACTTTCTAATCAAAACCAGATACAAGAATAGGAAGTCAGTAACTGTCAGTAACTAAAAAAGCTGATGTGTCTTTTCAAATCTCTTCATCCTCCTTCTATACCAGTCACATTACTTGCCCAGCTCAGCTATCACCTAAGATTATAAACATGCCAACATAAGTAGATGCTGGAAGAAAGGTTTCATTTTTCTACTTATCACAGGCCTCAAATTGCTGCTGACAGACCTGGACTAAGAAAATTTACTACAACTTTCCAGGATGGCTGTCTGGAATATGATTTGGAAAGAAAACTATTTGCCTCCAGAAACAACTGCTTTGTTGTGAAACTCTTGGACGACTGGCCAAGGCTGTCAGTACTGCCATTCATGCAATCTGGCCATCCATCACGAAGCACCAAACCAGCCATTAGCACATAACATAAGCTACCACAAGCTCTTCACAAAGACAACCACAATAAAAATAAACCCTGAGTTCACATCAGGGTGATCAGGGTGCCTGGAGATCAGAGTCCTTTCTCTTTTTGTTCACCTTTTCTTTCTTTTCTCCAAAATAGTTGTAATTAAAAAATATTACCAGAGGTAATAGTGGTAGTCTGTGCACTTCACAGGATCAAGGTGGTATCCTCCACAAGGCCAATTCAAACATATGCCACATGCAAGGCTCTTCAAAAAAGGGACAAATGGATACAGCTCCAGAAATGGAGCCGTATTGCATATACGATTAAGCAAATGTCCTCATATTTCTCACCTCCTGCTTCTCACAGTTGCTTCCTTCAGTCTGCTAAACTCATTTAGGGACCTGGGATCCAAATGGCTGGGCACTGGGGCCTAGAGTTGTCACTTAGGACATCTTCTGAAGCACTTCAATCTAGGCTACAGAAGGGAAAGAGAACTGAGCATGCCATCCAGGAGAAATACTCTCCAGCTGTGTGGATGCAGTTTAAATGAGTTATACAACATAGGGTTTCCACAGGTTAGAGTACCCCTGAACATCATGATGCCAGTGGCAGGTAGACAGTCAGACAGAGTTTACTGCACATCCTGAGGATGAGCTATTTTGGGGCCTATCTGCGGAGCAACTTCCACGCGTAAAGTTTGTTCCCACAAAATAAAAATCCCTTCTCTAAAGCCATTTACATACTTTTCCCTTCCACGGGAGGACAATGGTATCAGCAATTGCTCTTGCAAGACTGATGTAAGTATACAACATGAATAATACAACGCATCAGAAACTCATTGGTATACATACTGACCTCTGCTATTTCAATGTTGCTGTCTATTGTAGATTTAATTAATTGTAGAAAAAGTAACACAATAGAGAAGAAGATGAGAGCATCATAGAAGACAACACAGAGGAAACCACGATAGTTCTGTATTTAAAAGCATGGGATCAGCTCTCAAATTAAATTGAAATCAAGAGAAATTCACCTTTGTTAGCGATGTCAGTTCACATTAACAACACAGCTTCTTATAAAGCAGCTGAGAAGTATCTTCCACACATACAAATTTTGTCAAAGCTGTTCTGATAGGACAGTCACTTTTATTGACTTCATTATTCAGTCCATTCAACAGGGATTATCCACTAAAAATAAACTTTGTATGCAAAATTAAGAGAAAGTTATAAATAAAAAAGGAGCTGAGATACTATATACCTGATAACTTCCAAAGATCTGGTGACAGGAGATAATTCATAATTCAGTCTTTGAGTCAGAGTTTTGTAATTTTGTTAAATGTTTTGTGGAGATTATAATTAGCATAGTATTATTAGAACTAATTTAAAACTAATTTTACAGGAAAATCAACCTTAAAGCATAGAAAAATAGCTTTGTTCTTCATGATACTTCCAAGTAAATACAGTATTTCTTTTTAGGTAAAGAATTAACGTATCAACCCAAGATTTTCAAAAACTCTCAATAGTTTTAGGCAGTCTATTTGTAGGAGTTTATAACCTTTAAAAAAGATCAGTAAAAATCAAGATTTTCTTGTTCACAATTAAGAGTCCTCTATGAAAATTAAATTCAAAATGCACTGCAGTTGGGAGAACAAAATACCTGACAAGTACTCAGTCACTGCCTAACTGAAATATGGTACCAATCCCAAGAATACTTGATGTAATTTTCCAGTTTACACATAGGAATTATGGAAGTCCACCCTGTCTCTTTCCCTCTGGAAGCAGGAAATCCTTTATCTATTTTAAGAGTTTCAAAACAGTCTGCATAAAGGGAGAAATAGCAGAACACAGGACAGTGGAGAGGCAAAGAACTTCTGTTCCACACATGTGTCTTTTTTCATAAAATCTCTTGTTTGCAGGCATGAAAGAGAATTTCATATTGTCTGTAATATTCCTTATGAGGAATTTTCATTTGCATAGTAATCAAGATTCAATCTGGGAAAAAAAAAAAGATAAAGAATGAAATTTAAAGGCTACCAATCAAACATAATTCTCTATTTTGCCATTGCTTTATAATTCTAAGAAAAGATAAAGAGAATATCCTGAGAGTAAAAAAATGTTTAGATCAGCCCAGAAGGAGCTCATATGGACTAATATTAAACAGTGGCAAAAATAACTAACCCACCTGAATATAATGTAATGTAATAATTTATTTCACTTATCAGAATGTCTTTGGTTAACTTGAGTCTTAATATTCTGCCATCAATTAAAAGCAGAAATCCTCAAATGTTTGGAAGTTTGCAATTCCATTACTGTACCCTCAGCAACAGTTATCTTAAACTCATCATACTGACAAAACAATGGATTCTGTACTTACCTAAAAGAAAGACCAAAGTTTCCTTTTCCTGAAAAGTTACCCTAAAAATGTACTGCATTTACATCTCGAATACAAGGTAACACAGTCTGGAGTTACATGTCAAGACCACTTCAGACAGGCATAAAACATCCCGTTGAATTTCTTGCTGTGTGAGGCAGCAGGGCCCAAGCTTGCAGGTGCACAAGGGACCGGGGAGCCCCTGGTAGCGCCCTGACTCGGACAATCTGCTTTTTCTTATTATTTGCCACCCCTGCTTCCTGCAGCTATGCAAGATGCTGCTTCATATGTGCTGCTTCTTAAGGGCAAGCTAGCCTCCCCTCTTCCCAACAGTTCAGAAGAGGTGAGCTACTTCTCCAGGTACCAGATTAAAGGTGCTCTGACACTGCACAGGGCAAACATTTCACTAGGCTGCCATGCAACTGGGGCACAAGTGTTAAGTCCTTGACTAGTTTGTACTAAAAACCTAAAACCCTACCAACAAGCAAAAAAACCCAGGGAGTTCACACACGGGAGGAATGGTCTGTAGTATCTTTGTTCCACAGAGGAATCACACTCTCCTGCAGAAGACCCAGAGGTGCAGAAGCTGGTACCTGGCAAGGTGCCTCAGGTGCTGCAATGGCTTGTGTGGCTCCAGGAACTGTGGGGAAAGCAAGGCCATGATGTCTGCTGATGGATACAGGTGCAGAATGCCACCACCTGATACTTAAGAGCAGAGGCACTTAAAGAGTGCAGGAAGTAGAGAGCATCGATTCAAAAATGTTGATTTTTGAGACATTTGGGGTATGACATTGAATCATGCAGAAAAAGAGTTGGAGGTTACCTTACACTCAGTAGGGACTCCCTAAAATCGCAGAAAAGAACCTATCTTACACTGATGCTTTGTCATCCTGGTGTTTTTTTCTGTAACCAGAAAGCAGGAGGGATGCCCTGCAGCACTAGTACAGTGTCTTCCTTGGCAGTCTTGCTGTGACCCATAATGCCTTGGGGATACTATTTGCCTTTGTGCTACAAGGCCTGTATGCCACATACCTGTCAATTACAATAGACCAGAGCTGTACAGCAAAGGAAAAACAATTTATATAATAGAACAATATATCTAGCTGATGTATTTTGTATAACAATACATTTTAAAATGTAAAATTTTCAGATTAGAGTCACAACAGCCATACTATTTTTTGGAGATGAAAAGCATAACAATAAAGGTGAAAACTAACCTCTTAGTGCCAAACATGATGGTGCGAACTTGTTCCACATTTATGAATGCACTGCTCTGCACAGGCTGTTTCTGTTGACCTGGATAAGAAGAAAGAAAGATTTTAGACCAAGCAACTCAGGACCTTGGTTTTAATATCCTGAACAATAAATACATTAGTAAACATCTTCCAGTGCAACTTCAGAGAATACCTGGCAATTTTATACAAATACAAAGGTTAGCAAAACAATACAAAGGTTAACAAACAACAGATAAAAGTTAAAAAACCTAAGACCAAATCCTACTCGTAGGGCTTAAACTTGAGGTTGTTAGAGCAGTCACTCAACAAAAGAGTTAGATATAATGCTATGTGGTAGTGCAACACCTAAAAGCCCTTGCCTCTGAAAGTGGAGTTCATGTGCCTCAAAGCAACTAACCAAGATCTTTCTGAATTGACAGTCTGAACACAGCTATATAAATTTACATCTTAATTGCATTTTGGTGCTCCATTTGTTGAATGACTACCTTACTAAATTAGTCATTTTTCCAGAAAGAAACCATTAATACAAATAAGAAGTTTCCTGGAGTAGGCCTACTAAGTATGGACTCAGGATATGTTATTATTTGAACAAAAATAAACCCCAACCTTTATATAAAAAAATAAAAATATGAAAATATAATAGAATAATAGAATAATTAGGTCAGGAAGAACTGCCTAGTCCAACCCTCAGCTCAAAGCAGGTGTAATCAGGTCAGGTTGCTCAGGGATATGTCCAGTTGAGTCTTTAACACCTCCACAACCTCTCTGGGGAACCAGTTCCAGTACTTCACCACCATCACGGTAAAAACATTTTTCCTAATACCTAACCAGAATTTTCCATGTTACAAGTTGTGTTCACTGCCTCTTGTCATATCACTATATACCTTTAAGAAAAGTCTAGCTCCATCTCCTCTATATCCTCCACCACTGACAGCACTAAGGTCTTCCTCTTGGCCAGCTCTTCTTATGGCTGAGCTGATCCAGCTCTCTCGGTCTCACGTCATAGGCCATTTGCTACAGCCCACTCACCACCTCATTTTGTCTCCATAAGTCAACATCCCTCTTGTTCTGGGCAGCCCAAAACTGGACATGGTACTCCACAGTCAGTCTCACAAATGCCAAATAGAGGGGAAGGATCTTTCCCTACCTGCCAGCTACACTCTTGCCCATGCAGCTGAGGGAAGATGGTGACTTTCTTTGCAGCAAGAGTGCACTGCTGGCTCACACTCAAACTGCTGTTCACTAGGCCTCTTGGATCCCTTTCTGCACTGCTTCCCAGACAGCTGGTCCCCAGCCCATCCCTTTACACAGAGGTTTTCTATCCCATGGGCAAGACCTTGCATTTGCTTTTGCTGAACTTCGTGAGGTTCCTGTCAGCTCATTTCTTCAGCCTGCCCAGGTTCCCCTGAATAGCAGGGGAACGATGTCATCCACAAATTTGATGAGATTACACTCTATCCCATCACTGATGTCATTAATGAAGATACTAAACACTGTTGCTCCCAGTATGGAACCCAGAAGGATCTCACTAGTTACTAGCTGGGTGTGACATCTGCTGTTTTCCAGTCATCAAGAACCTCTCCCAGTTGCTATGACTTTTCAAAGATGAGAGAGAAGCCTTGCAATGACATCAGCCATCTCCTTCAACACCCTTGAGCACATCCCATCTGGTCCCGTGGATTTGTGTATATCCAAAGTGGGCTAAGTGATCCCTAATGCTGTCTTCCTCTACTGCAGGTACTGTTTAGCTCTGCTAGGAAGCTCAGACACCTGGGAAGCCTGAGGACAAGTCTCTCCAGCAAATCCAAGTCATGGATTTTGCCAAAAAAGGCATTGAGGACATCAGCCTTTTTTCCACATGGCCACACTGAGCAATGGGCCCATGCTACCTATGCCTTGCCTTTTGCTGTCAATGTACTTACAGAAACCTTTTTTGTTGCCCTTCACCTTCTTGGCTAGTTTTGATTCCAGCTGGGCTTTGGGTTTCCTGACTGTATTCCTACATGTTCCTACATGTGCCACATTCACCTCCAAGTAGCCTGTCCCCACTTCCACTGTCTGTGTCCTTCCTTTCTTTGAGCCCAGTCAGCATTCAGGCCACTCTTTTACACAGAACCTCTCGCCCTGGCTTGCCCACCTGATCTTATCACTAGTCTCTGAAAAGCCTGTATCCATCCACTACAGCACTGCAGTCAGGAGGGCCATCCCACCATTTACCTGTAATTCCAATATGGTCACAGTGCTGCAACTGTGTGTGAACTCCTAATTCATCCCACTTGTTGCCATGCTATGTGCATTTGGTAAGGTTGAGCAGGAACTTTCTTCTCTTGCCCAAAGTCATTAGCTTTCCCTCTCCTCCGTCTTGAGAGCCACCCTCCACTACTTGTTTGCCCATGGTCTGCATTTGTCCCTCCTTCCTCATTTTGTGTGGCTCAGGCTCTTATCTTACCAGAGTTTCTGCGAAGACCCCAGGTATCTCCTCCTCCCTTCTCTGATGGTGTATGGTCTGTTCATCTCTTCTGCAGCTCCTTCCCCATGTAAGCACCTTGCTCAATGTGCCTGTCCTGAGGAGAGGCCCCCATCACCCCAACCCCAAGAGAGGCTTCAGGTACCCTGCAGCCCCACACCAGACCAGCAGCAGCCTCCCTCAGTGTGACATCTGGATTGAGGCCTCCAATGTGCCAATGACAAGTCAGTGCCAGGAAACATCCCTGTGGGGTGCTTAGACCATCACTGTACACCCTCCAAGCCACCCGAGGCAAGTTTAAGCAGACATGCTCTGTGTCCCTGATGTGCTAATGGCTACAAGGGTGTTGCTGCTGCTCCCCATGAGCTTAGCCCTCCCAAAGCAGGAGTCAGCCATTCCCAGCCACAGCCTGGATGCGAAGGTGCCAGAAGCAGCTCCCAGCAGAACTGGAAGCAGAGGCTCAAACTGCTGCACAAACTGGGAAGAGTAAGCACGAAGAGCAGCGTAGGCTGTGCTCTGGGTGCCCTGCATGCTCCCAGCCCTACAAACCGAGTCCCTTTTGCAGCCCCTGTTCACAGTGTCCTGGTCCCTCACTGCCTAAGGAGCAGCTAAACAGCAACCAGAAAACAGAGGCAGGCACCAGCCCCGCCAGCTTGAGACTTGCTCCACCAAGTCCCTTCCCATGAGACTGCAACAGCTCGCAACCTTGGTTCACTTCCCTTGTGAATGCCATCACACGCACCCACTGCCCTCACAACACGTGATTTTGATGCTAATGAAACCTTTCTGCCCTACTCCCAAATGTTCGATTTAAAACAGAAAGACATAGATTACAAAATAAAAAATTCTATCCTAGTTTAGTTGATTTTTTACATGTAAATGGGGAATCTAAATACAAATGTTTTGTTCATCAGGAAGAAGCTGTGATTACATGATCTCGACTGACAGGAGGATTTTTGTCTCCAAACTCCCTCCTAAATTCATAAGATGCTCAAGGGGACTTCACATCTCCATGTAACACCAGATAAAATGACACCAGGTAAAATGTCTTGTTACCTCCAGGCAAGGAAGTGCTATTTTCACAGCACCATATTTCATTATGGGGCTGGGCAGTGACATTTTTGTCTCAATTTACCAGTTGCTCTTAAAGCATTTCTTTTTCAGTTTTGTGTGTAGTTTTTTTGACTTGGTGCGGCTCTTTCACTTGTACAGCTGCAGAGTCGAAGGGAACCTCCCTCTTCCTTTCCATGCCCTCTTGTTCCAGAATCACAGCCTTGCAGCTGGGCAAGCAGCACAAATATCATCAGCCTGAAGTACATTTTCCTTCCCATGCAATTATTCTCCCTGCCTCTCACTAACATCAGTTGCTCTACACTGAGAGCATAATAAATGCATGCTTCAAGTTAGCTGTCTTGATTGGGAATTTCTAAAGCCTCCAAGTAAGCCAAGTGTCCATCCAATTGAAAATCCATGGATTTGGGGCATGCACATGCCCTGCATGTCTTGGGAAGTAACACTCCAGTTCCCTATTTATGATTGTCATGCTAACTGGGAGCCTAAAATATGCCTACATTGTCAGAGAAAGAATGTGCATGAGATTAAAAACTGCAACTCAGCCTCTGGCCCAGTGTACACATTAAGAATTTCAAGCCATTTAGACAGCTGATTATACAATGTGGACGCTGTATATGCACTGTAAATGCACTACAAAGATCTGAGTGAGGCATTCCTTTTCTCTTAGTAGCAAGGTTGAAGCTCATTAATTCAATTTTCAGAAGTATTTAGGTTGTGACCTGGAAGTCCAGGTCCCATATTTGAAAATGACACAGTCATTTATGATCCCAGGAGCATCAGTGGAACTTTGACACTGAAAATTTTAACCCCAGTTTATTCAATCATTTGATACTCGTCTTTGTTTCCACTAAAGAGCACCATTCACAAGCATTTATTGTATTTTAAGCATCTTACATTACTAGGCAAGACTGCCTTTATGTTCATAAGAACTTTAACGGAGGGCTCAGATGTGTTCTGTCTCTTCTTGGATATAAATAGTAACATTAGTGATGACATAAGGTACTGCAGTTTCTCAGAAAGCAGGACAAGCTATTTGAGGAAAACCAACAGGTATATAAAATTGCTGAGTAGTTGAAGCATCCTCCCTTGAAGGTGACTGGTGCAAAAGTCAGAAAAAGAAGGTGTTGGATATGTTGCCACCTATCTCAGCAGAAACTTTGCTGGCAGCATCACTTTCCTTTTCCTTGAGGCACAAGTATATCCTTTTTGGAAAAAGATACTGATACAGTCACCAAATTAAATCCCTCTCTAGTGGAAGGTACCATCCTCAGAGCAAAGTGGCAGAACAGCCCAGGACAACCATCCTCGCTCTCTTCTAGACACCCACATTAAGCTGCTAAGGAAGGCTTTTAAACAGACTCACTTTGCATGGGAGCAGATGAGAAATACCATTTATCTGCTTGGAGACAAATTCTGAAGGCTACGACTTCCAAAATGAGAAACTTCTTAGTAGCAATAGTGATTTCTAAAATGATGTCTTAAAGATGACATTTTATACAGTAAAACTGGCACAAAAACTAGTAAACCTTTACATTTACACCATATATGTTTAAGCATAATTTACTCAGATTTACACTGACTGCTCAAACCCATGCAAATCTGAGCACAAGTATTAAGAACAAAAATATTTTCTGTTAAGATAGAATTTATTATAGTGATAAATATGGCATAAAATGTTCACAGAGTATAACAAAAGAAAATCTTTTCTCAATGATCTGGAGGAGGCAACGGACTGCACTGTCATCAAGTTCGCAGATGGGACCAAATTAGGGGACACCAGTTGATATGCTTGAGGGCAGGGCTGTCATCCAGGGAGGCTTGGACAGGCTGGAGGGATGAGCTGACAGGGACCTTATGAAATTCAGCAAGGACAAATACAAAGTCCTCTACTTGGGAAGGAAGAAACCCTTGCAATGGCATAGGCTGGGCACTGCCTGGCTGGAGGGGCTCTGGGGCAGCAAGCGGAGTGCGAGTCAGCAGCGCGCTCTGGCACAGAGATGGTGAACAGCATCCCGGGCTTTATTAGCAGGAGCATGGCCAGCAGATAGAGGGAAGGAATCGCCCTCCTTTATTCAAAAATCATCAGACCACTCCTGAAATACTGCATCCAGTTCTGCAACCTGCCCTCAATGCAAGAATAACACTGATAAACTGGAGCAAGTTCAGCACAGGGCCCCCAGGCTGGTCAGGCTGGAGCACTTGCTGTGTAAGGAGAGACTGGGGGAGCTGGGCTGCTCCAGCCTGGAGAAGGGGCGGTTTCAAGGGACCTAATGGCTCCTTCCAGTACCAACAGGGAGGTTATCGAGAAGATGGAGCCAGCCTCTTCACTGTGATGCATGGTAGGAGGATGAGAGACAGTAGGCATGAACTGAAACAAGAGGCTCTGACTGGGTATAAAAGAGGTGCTTTTTACCATGATCACAGTCGAGCAGTGGACCGTATTGCACAGAGAGGTTGTACAGCCTCCCTCCTTCGAGTTTCTCAGAACCTGGCTGAATAAAGTTCAGAGCAATCTGGACTGATCTAACAGGTGACCATGCTTTGAGCAGGAGGATGGACTACAGCCCTTCTGAGGTCCCCTGTGACTTGAGTTATCCTGTGATCCTACGAGTCTATGTATAAAGAAGGAAAAACATGGCAGGGGATGTGAAATGATGGTTGAAGCTGGGATAATTAAAACATAATGCTGGTAAAAGTATGATGACAGGATGACTACAGTTCATTTTTTGTTTTAAGGAAATAGCAACAAGAGAACGCTTTAAAATTTCTGTTCTGAAAGGTTAGAAAAACAATTAAATTCCTCTCAGAAGAGGTAGATTCAGTATATTTATATAGAGGACTAAAAGCAGCAAACAAGAACAAAATGTACCAAAATATAAACCTGACTTAGTTGAGTTGAAAGATATTGAAAGCTAGGAGGGAGCAATAAGCAGATGAGGCAAGACCTGAGAAATTAAACACTACTTACTATGCACAGTAAGCCTTGAAAAGTAAGAGCATAACAAAATATCTTCCATAGGCAATGGGAAATACTGAGTCACAAAACAGCAACCAAATCCAAAGATTTTGAGAATTGTTACCTTTGAAATAAAAAGAACTATACAAAGAATTTTACTGGTTCAAAAGAAATAACGTGAAGAATGGAAAGGGAATGATGCCAGTACCCATAACATTGGGGACACCTGGAATATATAAGTTTATTACTATTCTGCAGCATCACTATTCTACAGTTTTTTGCAGAAGCAAACAAGTGAAGAAGAAAAGGATAAGATTGCCTACAGATGCTCAGCAAAACATTTTTGGTAGGTCGGTGCTTTTCTCCTGCCTTGAAAACTTTGGCTTTCTCCTGTAGATGTCTGCCCTCTTCCATACTTGAGGAACTGTATAGACTATTTTAATCTAACAGTCTGAACTGCTCAGAGTTAAAGGAGATGAATGATACGCAGATACATCCAAAACATATAAGCAAGAAAATGCCACCTGAATTTTCAAGTACTTTACACGGCAGTTGAAAAAAACTAAGGCACAAAGATAGGTGAGAAACAGTTTCACAGCAAGTAGTCTTTTGCAGTATAATAGGATACTTAGGCAGGACCACAACATCTTCCCAAAAGCTATACTTCAAAAAACACAAGCTATGTCTAGTCAAAGACACTAGAATCATACTGGGTTAACCAGAAGAAATGTAATGGCCTGTGGATACAAACAGAGCGATTGATTAATTCTGGCCTTAAGCTATGTGAACTCTGCCTCAGATCACTTATTTCAGCCTTTTTAGTATATTGCTCAACCATTTCAAAATGAAAAGAAATAATTTCTTCAAACCTTTACGAAGCATGCAACACATTTATTCTCTATATAGTCTAGGTTGATTTTTTTCTGTTTTGTTTAATTACCTTAACACTTGAAGGAAGTGCACCTTAAAATTCAAATAAACAATTAAAGCTTTAGTTTGGCAGCTCTTGGAGCTAACTCATTAGTGGCTTCTTAAGCAACTAAATGATAAATAAAAATAAATGAACCAATGAATGAGTCCTATTCAAATAGAGAAAAACGAAATGTAGTTACTAATGAAGAGACTGATTTATCTGTAATGTAAATGAAATCTTTAACAGCAATTCTTATGCAGTGAAATAAACCCGACTGCCATCTGTTGTTGATCAAAGGTCAGTTCAGTATCAAGAGTTTAATAAATAAATCATTTTGCCTACTGTAAATCATGAGGGCAGCCAACATTATCACCATGTTCCAGTATTTAAAGGGTGGCTACAAAGAAGACAGAGAGTCCCCTTTCACAAGGAGTCACATGGAAAAGACAAGGGGTTATTGGTACCAGTTACTCCTGGAGAGACTCCGACTGGACACAAGAGTAAAATGAGAACAATCAGGAATAATCTCCTCAGGGAAGCAGTGCATTCCCCAACACTGGACACTTTTAAGATTCAGATGGACAGAGTGCTGGACCATCTTGTCTAGATCATGCTTTTGGCAAGAGAGGTTGGACCAAATGATCCTTGAGGTCCCTTCCAACCTGGTATTCTATGAGTATGGCCATTCAGAAGCATTAATTTCATTACTATATTTTTTCTCATATCTGAAGGAAAACTATTTTAGAAAGACAGAAATTAACTTCATATATTTGACTATGGTGGTTATTTCATGTGTCAGCAGCCCTTTGCACCAACCACATAGTTACCAAAGATCTAATACTATTATCTGTTATGATTACATTTGTAATCCTGTTAATTTAATCTTCTTACACTTCCATTTTTTTCTTTACAAATTAATTACATTATGACTGCTGTATGCTTTTCATACAGTTTCCATGACAGATGTTTTCTTCTTCCAAAATGAAGTTAAATATTTCTGGTTTTAAGACAACAACAACAATAAAAAAGAATTACCAGTTTGCTGCCTCATCCCAATGACAGTTCGGGTGACCCCACCTGCTAATTCTTCTTTCATCCTTTGTCTTTAAGCCCTCATCTTTCATTCTTTAAGATAATACAATCACCAAAGCCTCACGTTATCCTTCATTTCCATTTGCTTTCATTTCTCTTCCTTTCCTACATTGTACAATACCATATATATATCTTTCTCATGTCATAGCTAAGTGTAGCTTCTGCCACAAAATCCGCACAGTATATACAATGCAGAGATGGAACTGTGCTCTATCACTCATCCCCTGTTAGATCATCCACCTCTGCCTGTAGTAGGATTCAGATTTGCTTCAAGGCAAATCCTAACTACTGTAGTAGGAGAGAAAAAAATTTCTTATCATGCACTCTGTGAGCAGGCTAAAGAAATGTACTGATTTTTAAATAAGACAGATAAAAACAACCATTTGTCCTGAGTATTTTGCCCTCCTTCACCTTCATGGCAGCACACATGGCTTCCGTTCCTAGGATTTCAGCAGAAAGGGACATTCCTCTACACCCTTTATATCATCTTAAAATCCTCAGAAATCTAAGGCAGGAAAAAAAAAAAAAAAAAAAGACTGCTTCTCCTCTCTAGACAAAATTGCTACAGTATCAATTATTTATTATTAATTAAGTAGTGGATGTGTCTATGAACAGAAAACAGCACGCATACAGAGAAGACTCACAGGGAATAACCAGGACTGATCAGGATTTAATTATTTTTCTTTATTTACAAAGAGTTATAAAGCCTGCTGAAGTTGGGGGGGGAGCTGATAATAATAGTAGGCTAAAAGGCCCTTTTCCAAAAGGTCACCTGAAGTCAATGAACATTAATAATACAACTAAATCTGCTGAAACATAAATGGTAGATGCAATGGTTCATTTATGGCTGCTATGAGATGTGAAGTTGGTGCTATTTATCCACACATCTCCTTTCCACGAAAATCAAGAATATCCCAAGTAGACACAAAAGGATCATGAATTTAATGCTCCTCAAAGCTGAAGAAACCAACATCACTTACAGCAGGAGGGCTGCTGCTTTCAGACATAGCTCAATGACAAATTTCCTCCAGTAGCAAGTGAGGTCTTATTGTCTTCAGGCTCATCCTGGTTTTTAACTCCTATTCCTCAGTTTGCCATCCCTTTAGCTGTACAAATATAATGTCATACAGGACTACGCTAAAACCAGATAGATGAAATGATGATTAATATCCTCCTCAAAAAAGAAAGTATCTTTAAAAATCAGTCTTCACATCAGTAAAAAAATTAATAAATCATTTAAATGATGTAGTTTACAGCACAGGTTGAATTGGCACAAGGAGAGCATCTGTGAACTCTGGAATAGTGGTTTCATAAGCAGACTTTAAAGTCAAAGACAACATCCAGGTCATAACTTCTCAAATGATCATTAAAGTTTAAAATCTTTAAGAAATGTCTGTACCCTCTGGAAAATTACTTCCAAAGTGCATTCTAAAGATAGGTCTTAATCTCCACCAAAAAGCTGTAATCTCTCAGACTGTGTATCTCACATATATAGTAAACATAAAATCAAAACTGTGTTGACCTTGGCTAGCTGCCACGTGCCCACCAGTTGCTCTCTTACTCCTCCTCCTCAACAGGATAAGGGGAGCAAATAAGATGGAAAAGCTCATGGATCAAGACAAGCACAGGGAGATCACTCACCAACTACCAGCACAGGCAAAACAGACTCATAGAATCATAGAATGGTTTTGGTTGGAAGGGACCTTAAGGATCATCTAGTTCCATCCCCGCTGCCACGGGCAGGGACACCTTCCACTAGACCAGGTTGCTCAAAGCCCCGTCCAACCCGGCCTTGAACACTTCCAGGGAGGGGGCAGCCACAGCTTCTCTGGGCAACCTGTTCCAGTGCCTTACCCCCTCACAGGAAAGAATTTCTTCCTAATATTTAATCTACCCTCTTTCAGTTTAAAACCATTACCCCTCATCCTATCACTACACTCCCTGATAAAGAGTCCCTCCCCATCTTTCCTGAAGGCCCCCTTTAAGTACTGGAAGGCTGCTATAAGGTGTCCCCGGAGCCTTCTCTTCTCCAGGCTGAACAACCCCAACTCTCTCAGCCTGTCCTCACAGAAGAGGTACTCCAGCCCCTGATCATCTTTGTGGCCCTCCTCTGGACTCACTCCAACAGATCCACGTCCTTCTTATGTTGAGGGCCGCAGATCTGGACACAGTACTCCAGGTGGGGTGTCACAAGAGCAGAGTAGAGGGGCACAATCACCTCCCTCGACCTGATGGCCTCACTTCTTTTGATGCAGCCCAGGATACAGCTGGCACACGTCATGGGCTCATACCCCCAAGTCCTTCTCCACAGAGCTGCTCACAATCCACTCATTGTCCAGCCTGTATTTGTGCTTGGGATTGCCTTGATCCATGTGCAGGACCTTCCACTTGGCCTTGTTGAACTTCCTGATGTTCACAGGGACCCACCTCTCAAGCCTGTCAAGGTCCCTCTGGATGGCACATCCCTTCCCTCCAGCGTGTCGACCGCACCACACACCTTGGTGTCGTTGGCAAACTTGCTGAGGGTGCACTCGATCCCACTGTCCATGTCGCCAACAAAGATATTAAACAGTGCTGGTCCCAACACCAACCCCTGAGGAACGCCACTCATCACTGCTCTCCACTTGGACATCGAGCCATTGACCGCAACTCTTTGAATGTGACCATTGAACCAATTCCTTATCAACCGAGTGGTCCATCCGTCAAATTCATTTCTCTCAATTTAGAGACAAGGATGTCATGCAGGACAGTGTCAAGGTAGACAGTGTAAGTAGTACAAGTCCAGGTAGGTGATGCCAGTTGCTCTTCCCTTATCCACCGGTGCTGTAACCCCGTCATAGAATGCTACCAAATCTGTGAGGTACAATTTGCCCTTAGTGAAGACATGTTGGCTGTCACCAATCACCTCCTTATTTTCCATGTGCCTTAGCAACTCAACTTGGGAAATTAATTTAATTTTATTGCCAATTAATTGTAACAGAGTAGGATAGTGAAAAATAAAAGCACATCTAAAACTACTTTCTCCCACCCCTCCCTTCTTCCCAGGCTCAATTTCACTCCTGACTTCTACCTCCCCTCTCAGGCAGCACAGGGGATGGGGAATGGGGGTTGCGGTCAGCCCATAATGCTTTGTCTCCTCTGTTCCTTCCTACTCATGCTGTTCCCTTGCTGCAGCATGGGGTCCCTCCCACGGAAACAGTCCTTCACGAATTGCTCCAGCATGGGTCCTTTCCACAAGGTATAGTCCTTCAGGAATGGGCTGCTGCAGCGTGGATCCTCCACAGGGTCACAGGTCCTGCCAGAAGACCTGCTCCAGTGTGGGCTCCTCACCATGGGCCACAGCAATTGTCAGGAGCCTTATCCTGCATGGGCTCTCTATGGGCTGCAGATTCCTTCAGAGCACTTGTGGCATATTGAAAGACGGCGTATTGCTTCTTTCCCACAAGCACATCCACCTGCTGTGGCATGGGGTCCTCCACAGGCTGCGGGGCAGATATCTGCTCCACTGGGGCCTCCGTGGGCTGCAGGGAAATAACTTGATACCCTATGGTCTTCTGCACAGACTACAAGGAATCTCTGCTCCAGCACCTGGAGCACCGCCTCCCCCTCCTTCTTCACTGATCTCGGTGTCTGCAAAGTTGTACTTCTCTTTTTGTTCCCTCACTCCTCTCTCACAGTTGTCACACAGCTTTTTTTACCCTTTCTTAAATATGTTATCACAGAGGCGCCACCGGCATCACTGGTGGGCTCAGCTTTGGCCAGCAATGGGTGCAACTTGGAATGTCTGGAACTAGCTCTGTCAGACACAGGGTGGGGCAACTCCTGATGTCTTCTCAGAGAAGCCACACTTGCAGCGCCCCCTGCTATCAAAACCTTGCCACACGAACCCAATACAGCAGTCTTACTTCTGTCTGATTACCAGCCATTTGAGAAACTGCGTATCAGATTTCTATATATCATTTGTTAGTGCCGCAGACAAAATATAACACAGTTATATAATTTACAGCAGCAGAGGGAGGACTGCAGGAATCATAAGTAATTCCACAGAAATAGAGACGAGATAAAACAATTCCTGGGACCAAAGCAGTTGAACTGCTATCTTTCCTGTACTCTTTTGCACTATTATGAAATGTAGTGGTACTGTAAGCTCAATTCAGTATTTCCCAAGCATTGTATTTTTTAACAGATAAAATCCCTCTCTCCTCAGAATAAAATAATGTCAGCTAAATGTGATCAATGGCAGGGAACAGAATTATACAGACCTGAGTCTCTAGTCAGCCAAAACAAGGACAGACACCTTTGGAGAAAGAAGAAATGGAGATCAGCTTTGGCTGCAGTTATCTGGACTAATTCAAAAGGGAGTAGAATGAGTATGACTCGGATAGACAAAACAGAATATGTCAAGCACACAAGTTTATTAGCTATCATCATAAAAAGAGGCATTACAATATTTTTTTTTACCTGATTGCAGATGCTAGAGACAAGAACAGTAGCAGATTAAAGTATATGGATTCTGTTTTTTCACATTTCAACTTTTAAACTAATGCTACAATACTGATTTTCATCTACACTACAGTTCCAGTGATAATTACTTATATCTAAAATTAAAGAAAAGATGTCACTTAACTGCACAGGATATAAAATAGTAATTTCAATATATCAATTTCTTATTAAATTGGCACTCAAGCACTTTCACTCAATCTAGTCTGTGATATTCAAAAGGAGGAAAATAAAAACAGAATGACATTTACTCGATACAATGTGAAGGGTATTTATGCTTAGTCATTAGCTGGTTGAAGAATATATCCCAAGATATGATAATGCAGACTTACCTGACTGTATTACAAATGCTCCTTCTCAGACAGTTCACTTACTAAGTCTCCCCTAATCATCTGGCATGTCTACCTGTTTATTCCTATATTATCAACACCAAAAAAATCCCTTTCATTCATAATCACTGTGGTTGTTCCACTGCCATTCATTTAATGGGTTTTATCCTATGTTTTGAAAGCCATAAATACAGAAATGACAATATAAAATATTTACAATACCTTATTTTCCTTTCACAATTTATATATATCCAGTTTTGCTGTTTTCCACTTCTGCTCCTTTTCAAGAAGAAAGGTGACTATACAGTGAAGTTCACAGCTGGAATCAGATCTAAGAGTGCTGCAGACTATAGACCGTGCAACTCTCAAACCTTTTGGGCCAGATCAGTAAGAACTGCTGAACAGATTTTTTAGATCAAAGGTTACACTTCCAGTTTTGTAAATAACTAAAATATTCCACTTTGTGGCACTACGTAGCTTTCATCCCACCAAGCACAGCTGAAGCTAAGGTGGATTTATCATAACAGAAAAGGCTCATACATGAGTGTGGCCTCTAGAGGTGATTCTTCATTAATTTCTCTCCCTTGGTCTTATTCTGAAGAACACTGGCTGCAGTCACATTGTGACTTTCCACTTCTAAAGACCAACAGACCAAGTCCTACTGTTTTCCTTTCCAAGCAGACTGAATTCATGGTAAGTTGGGAAGTTACAAAGTTAACTCTCACAAAAGAAACAATTCTTAGAAGACACATTAAATTATTTTACCAAGTCACACAGAGATGTGCTCAACTATACTAAGGCTGTGTTTGGCAGACAGGTGGAACAAACAATCAGTGGATCACAGGGGTGTCAGAAATTTAGTGAACACAGAAGACGGTTAAAAGGATCAGATTACTTAATTTATACACTTTGTCCAAAGCAAAACAAGATGTATTTAAGAATTTCTAATATATATTGGATAACTATAATCTGTTCTTAAAAACCTCAAAGGATGGAGGTTGTACAATCTAAAACATGGCTTTGCTATTGTAACATCAGAAATTTGTTCCTGAAAATAATATTCTTTGCCACAATTCAAGCTCATTATTCATTACTTTCCCAGCAGACACAGAGAACAATTCTTCATCCTCTTTCTCACAAAAAGCATTTCACATATTTGAGCACTGTTCTCATGTCTCCCCAGTGTGTCTCTTTTTTAGGTCAAACATCCCCTTAGAATGCAATTTTTCCTAAAGGTCATGTTTTCTAGACTTCTGATCGTCTTTCTTCATGTTTTAAAACGTGGATGTCCAAAACTGGAGGCAGTATTCCATGCAGAACTGAGTAAACTAGGAATTATTTATTATCTTACATATGGGAACCCTGGTTCTATATTCCAGTTTGATACTTCATTTTTTCTTCCTCAGCAGTCTACATCAGTAGCTAACATTCAGTTTGCTCTTCTTCTCTCAGGTTTTTTCCCTAGCATTCCTACACAGCTAATTATTCCCTGCCTTGTGTTTTGTAAATTCCGGAAACTCAACAATGTACATCACACTTCTCAAAAAGAATTTATTAATGTGTTCTGTGATTGCTTCAGCCAGCTTCCTATACATTTTAGTGTGAAAATCATTAGGTTCATATCATTTAAGGTTTGACTAATAAATAAAAATAATAAAATACTTAGTCCATCAATCATCTGTGGGGTCAACGGGTCTCTGACATTAAAGCTAGAACAGGTAGTCTGAATGCAGCATGTTTTACCATCATCGCCATGCTCACTGTCATGTAGAAGTACAGGAAATACTGCAATGCCGTTATATCTTTGCTTACCTCAGCTGGTAAGAATAAACCAAGTTAGAGAATAAGAAATTGAGATGATTTTCCCATCTCTTAACCTTTAGGTAAACTCTGAAAACCACCTAGAATGCAAGATGTTCCTGCTCATTTTCTTGACGTGTCTCCTTTGCTTTTGTCTCTTAATTCTACTAGCCTTCACTTTACTTCCTCCACCCCCCCCCCCCCCAAAAAAAATGTCAGACCTAGACTGCCAGAACCCCATACTCTGCAACAGCAATGTAGCTTTTGACCAGAAAGGCAGCTAAAAGAAGGGTCTTACACAGTCCTGAGCTGATAAAGGTTTGCCAAGTCTCTCAACAAGTACCCATGTCATACTTATCTTTCTCTAGCAGCTTTATAAGCGCCAGTACAAGGAACAGATGATGCATTTCATTTCTCACGGTTTTCCTCCTTCCCTATTTTTGTGCATTCATCTTATATTTTTCCTTCACAGACAGGATCTGACTCACACAGTAGCAAGAACAGTAACCACTTCAGCCTGCCCCAATGAACTTTCTCCCATTTCCCTGAAAGGACAATTAACAAAGAAGGTTACAAAAAAAACCTGTCTGTAGCTTAAAAAGGTGGGAGAACAGAACTGCTAATGTGAAAGTTTGTGTTAATAACAAGTTAGAACAAATTTTAGTAGAACAGAATAGTTCAGTTGGAAGGGATGTACAGTGATCATCTAGTCCAACTGCCTGACCAATTCAGGGTTGACCAAAAGTTAAAGCATGTATTAAGGGCATTGACTAAATGTCTCTTAAACACTGACAGGCTTGGGGCATCGACCACCTCTCTAGGAAGTCTGTTCCAGGGTTTGACCACCCTCTTGGTAAAGAAATGCTTCCTAATGTCCAGTCTGAACTTCACCTGGCGCAGCTTTGAGCCATTCCAACGCATCCTGTCACTGGATACCAGGGAGAAGAGCTCGGCACCTCTCTACTTCCCCTCCTCATGAAGCTGTAGAGAGCAATGAGGTCGCCCCTCAGCCTCCTTTTCTCTACAAGACAAGCCCAAATTCCTCAGCTGCTCCTCACAGGACATGCCTTCCAGCCCTGTCACCAGCTGTGCTGCCCCCAGGATACAGTCTGCCCTCTTGGCTGCCAGGGCACACTGCTGACTATTATTGAGCTGCTCTCGGCCAGCAACCCCAGATCCCTTTCTGCAGGGCTGCTCGCCAGCCACTCCTCTCCCCTCCCAGTTTATACTTGTGTCCAGCATTACTCTGTCCCAGGTGCAGAATCCAGCACATTCTTGTTACATTTGTGATTAGTGAGATAGAAGATTAGACACCATGAGTTAAATCTGAGTATTAATATGATCCCCTTAAGTATATAAAAACACCTCTCCAACCATATACGCTCTTGGAATGAACAGCCCATAAGGCTACTCATATCAAATAGTTTATTAATAAAAAATAAGAAAATTATTTTGGTATTTGAAACTATATTCCAAGAAAATTATGCATGGTATCTAACTCCTCCCAGCAGAAAGCTAAACATGGGAATTACAGATCTTAATATAAACACTTGAGCCTGTCTACTGCTTAAATGATGGTTCTTTGACGCACCAAAGATGCTATACCTATTGGTGGAAGAGGTTTATAGCACCACAGCAAAGAGATTACAAAAGGTCTAATCAATGCAAAGATGTTGAAGGAAGTTTTAGTTTAAGACATAATTTGTTGAAATCACTTCAGAAATGTCACGTTTCTTTTCAGAATTTTTCACATCAAAAAAGAGCAGGGAAGGAGTTTTGCATGTGGTTACTTTACTATCCAAAATCTGTCCAGAAAACTGATCCTCTTCTGAGGCACAATACAAGAGTTGGAGAGATATCTTTTGGCAGCTCTTGGTATGATGCCTCACCAGATCTCTGCAGGAAAAAAATCTTTTTGCCAAAGGTACAAGATTTATGGTCTGAATGAAAGGGGAAAGAAACCCAACCAAACAAACAAAAAACTCACCAAAAAAAACACACCTCATTTTATCTGCTTGGAAGGTTTTGGTATTATCTCTTGGGGGGGGGAATGAAGGGTCAATCATGGGATCCATAGGTTACTACTACAAACATGCACAGTACTATCTGCAGTACATGCTGTTATTTGGATGTCCAGTAGAAATAACCAAGGGATATCCAGAATCAAAGATTTTCCTCTGAGATGCAAATGACCATATCTAAAGTTCATACCAACATGTTGCCTGTAGGTACAGAGAAATATAACATGCATTGGTACTGCATTGTGTAAAATGTCAGAGTGCAGTGATCTGCTGGAGACTCAGAAACTTTATTTTGTAAAGGAATAATAAAATCTCCAAGAAAGTACTAGGCAAATCAGGCTTACTGAGATGCCTTATTACTTGTTAAATCAAACACATGGGTAAGCAGAATACTCATAGTCCTGAGTTATAATAATATCTGTGAGTACTGCCTTTGCCCTGTGTCATAAGAATGAACAACTGTCGCCCGCCCCCTCTTTTTCCTTTTTTTTTCCTTTTCCCTATTGTCATTCTATTGGAGTTTGGGTTTTTGGAGCTCACTAGTGTGCTTCTGTGTAAGAGGAAACAAAATAGCAAAACTAGATTACTATGTGCTTATCTTCAGTTTAGCTCTCAAAATCTTAACTGTGACAGAAGGGTACATTATCAACAATGAAATACAAATTTTCAGGAGAAGAAATCATAAGCTTTAAACTTCATCTTATTTATTTAATGTTTCTCTTTGGTAAGCTCTTCCTTGCCTCAAATCCATGTAAAAAATCATTCCTCTCAAAATATTTTAGAATGGATACACTGAGAGGCACCTATTTAAATCTCTCAAGTTACACCTTCTTTGCATGAGTCATTAGTCATAGGCTTGCGTTTTCTCAAGTACTGGTAACCATGAATCCCAATCACAGCACACCAGCTTGGAAGACATTCCTCTGGCTTCCAGGTATGCCAAATACAGATTATTATTCTGCAGGATTTTGGAGAGGGCTGCCCAGATGCTAGCTAGCCCTACTGAAGACCAGGTCACTGGCTGCCAAACTAGCTTCAAATACATGATCTGCAACTTCGTTTTTCTAGGATGTTTTTCAGGGGGAGGGTATCACAAGAGGTCAGACCCTCATATCTATTGGCTCTGGCACATCCTTGGGACTCATTATGACAGCTACCAGAACCACTGAAAAATAATTCTTGTCAAGGATAATGCAGGTATTTCAGGTTTTGCAACCAAAATAAGCCTTTATTTTGGGTAATATGGGAAACTGACAAGAGATGGTTATGAATATAGATAAAGCTAGTGAATTCGGGGTACAATCTCCTGGAGTGGGTCACATGCATCTGGGGAGACAGCTTCAAAGGACTCAGTTGAGAGTATCTCTTAAAAAAGTGAAAAAAAAAACAGACTGGGAGTGAAGTGCTAAGGCTTGGACAATAAGCCCAAGCCAGAGTTGACCTATAGATGAATCCTGTACATTTTATAACTGATAACCATTGTGCTAATAGGTATTATACTAAGTTATAGCAAACCAACTGTTCTGATGTAAAAGGTGGGAATACTGAAGCCTGAGCAACAGGCCCTGAACTGAAACTGCTAACCCAGTGTGCAGTCATTAGTGAAATATGCATAGAAGATGTAGCTTAAACATCATAAAACATGTCTATCCTGAATGTATCCTTATATTTCTTTATGTGTGAGCAAGATAACAAGGCCACAGAAACAGTTGTCTGGCCTTGTGACCTTGCTCATAAATTAACTAGATAAGCAGGGAAACTCCCTTAGCTTCTCCCTTAAGCCCTGGCCAGGCTCTGGGGGGAACCTAACGTGAGATGAAAACCAGACATTTCCGCTTAAAACAAAGGTGTCAGCTATTCTGGCTTACTGATTTTTAGGTATATAAGGCTGGGCCCGCTCACAGCGACTTTGGAAGCCTCACCTACGGATGGACGCACCGCGTAGGATTTCCCACTTGCAGGGAAAGGCTCTCCAAATCCTCGCTGTGACCGGGGCTCCCCAGCGACTGCGGATCTGGATGATGGTAACGTATGCAAGTGGTGATGTATCTTTCTTAATCACTATTCTCCCTCTCTGGCAGTAATGATTTGATGCATTACCCTGTATTTTCCTATTTGTTTAAGTGCACTGTTCTGTCTTTTCTTACTGTATGTTTTCTGTATTATTCTGTTATATTATTTAGTTATTTCTAGTAAAATACGCCTGCTCTTTTCACTCTGGTGTCTGAGTTTAATTGATATCCCTGATCAGCAAAACAGGGAGCTAGGCCCAGTAAATTCCATTTGTAGAGATTCGGTAGTCTTCAGCAAGCAAGAATACCTGGCAACAATGCAGGCAACCTGCAAATCCTGGCAAATCTAATTAGAAAGTTTAGACAATTACTCAGTGTGCACAGGTGAAACTGTTCATGAATCTCTTTCTTGACCTTACCGCACACTATTCTAAATCAAAGTTTATTACAACTATTTAAGAATCTTTGGAAGACATCACTTTTTCCAGGTTCTAGATACAGGAATGTTCTCTTTTGACAACGGCATGCAGCCACTATCCTGTAAGAGCCTGCAACTTCAATAAAGTTAGTCTTAACTATGTGTTTTGTGAGAAGGACACAAGCCATCAACACGCCATCCTGCTTGCTTTAAACACCCTCAGGAATTAAGTATGTCTGTTGCACAGTAGAATCTGAAAGATTCAGAAACAACCCAGAAGATGGGAGCAGGCAAAACTGTAGCATAGCTTTGTTGTAACAAAAACCTAGCACATCAGTGCCAAAGATCAGGAAAATATTGCTGTAGGATAATTAAATTGACCCTAAGATTTCTCCACCCTCGATTTCCATTCTGATGAGAGAGACAATGTTGCAGCAGTATTCTTCTTGTAAGAAAAAAAAAAATTAAAAAAACAGAATTTGAATACTAGAGAAAGCAACAACAGCAAAAGAACTTTGCAAAATCTTTATAATCAGAATGCTACAGTTTGTGTCACAGTTTTCAAGGCACCAGGAAAAACAGCAAACCAAAAACTAAATGTAAAATAAATAAAAATCAAGCATCAGACAACTAAAATAGAAACAAATTTACTTTTAGAAATACTTTGAAATTCCAAATTCATCAAGAACTGATAAAACTACTACTGCAATTACCTAAATACATGAAAAGAACATTCCTACAAGAAGCTAAATACAGCATTCTTGGGTTTATTTTGCCTGACAGAAGAAATCAAAGTCTGATCAATAAGAAGTCTAGATCAGCTTCAATCTATGAGCAGCTTGGAGCAACCATACACAAGTCAGATGCTAAAATACATTTTTTGAAGCCATGGGAAATAAAAAAATAAATCACCAAGCTGTGTACAGAAGAATAAATAAACATTTTTTCCTCTACTCATCCTAACTTGCAGTTTCTTCTTCCCTGTTAGCAAAATGAATTGTGTTAGTTGGTTACTTTGTACAGAACAGTAAAGTGTAACACTTATAATTTTTTAAATATTTTTTTATTTATTTCACCAGCTAAGAATAAGTAACAAAACTGAAGATCAATTTATTATTAAGATCTTTTATGTAGGTCTCCTGGGAGGCACAGTCAGCAGCTAAGAAGTGAAGTCAGGAAGGATGTCATTACCCTTGGGTAGCCAACGTTCATCACAGTGTGCAGCCTTTATTGTCCACCATGCCATAATAGTTTCTCAGTAGGGAAGGCAGCATGTAGTTTCAGTGGTGCAATTCTTACCCCTCCCCGCCCCTCCTTGTTGGGCTGCTTGTTGCTAGCTGTGATTCCACCCACATCCCCCCGAGCTATACACCAATCTGTGGAGATAAGGACCGATAACAGTAAGGGGAGCCTGGCTCCTGCCCCTCCCAATTGCTCTGAAACAGTTAAAACGCCCCATCATCTCCTAATGGCCTGGCACACCTGTGCCTGGGATATGGTCAAATGGGAACAATAACAGAGTTGCACAGTCATGAAGTTCTTGTGCAACTGCTGGAAGGCACCAGATGGTATCTGACAAAAGTCAATTATCTTGGACCCTATAAACTGCGACCACCAGGGACACCCTTTGAGCTCTCCTGGATCGCAGCGGGCCTGTGACCAGCACCTCCCCTGAGCTGGGACGCCTCTCAGGTACCAAACCCTTAAGGTGTCGTCTGCTGCCAGAGCTGACGGAAGGCCAGGGCGAAGTCCACCCGCTCGAGTCTCAATTATTGCCCGTTGAGGAATGCCAAGGCATTGGGAGTATTTGCTCTAAACTCGAGAGGGAAATTTTCCTTTGAGCTAGCTTCTCTTTCACCTGTTCTTTCTCGGTTTATTGGTGTGTGGGTACGTACTTATTCTACTGGATCCAAATCCTTTTGTTTCTGTGTGTGTGTTTGTACATTTTGTGTATGTGCACGTTATATATGTATAAATTAAGGTACCATTAAGTAAGTTAGTGTGAATCTTGTCATTTTAGAATCTGTAAATAAGTCGCTTTTCTTTCTTTCAACATTTCTGAATTATTTTGTAATGATAAATAGCTGTTAGTTATTAACAAATCTAGACTTCCTGCTAAATCATTACCGTGTCAATACTTTCATCTGCGACAGTAGTACCATGATGATGTGCAAGATAATGCCTAAAACCACAAAACTCTGTTTTAGAGAGAGCTTGTTAGAAGCGTTTACCGTGGCAGCAAAAGGAAAGAAAGGTAGAATGACTTAGTTCTCCTTTTAGTCCTGAACACTGGTAAACATTTTTCATTCTGTATCATGTTCAGGGAACCAAAAGAAGTTTCTTTCCATTATGTGTTTTTCATTTGGTCATTACTTGCTTACTGCTCTTCTACAGTTCTCTCCTGAACTCTGCCATTTATGACATCTTATTTCCCCAAAACAGAAACTGGATATACCCAGGAAACACCTACATCTTTAACATATTGCAAACTGCTTCCCAGTTCCTTATATGATAGGCAGATCAATCATCACTGTCACTGAATTTCTATTTTAAATAAGTAAAACGGCTGGATAATCTGAACTAGAGTCAAGCATAGTCATTAGCGTTAATTGAGAAAAAAAGACAAGGAAAAGGTTTACAGCCAACAATTGCATACAGAAAAATGGGTCATTCAGATCCAAAGCTTTTCTATGAATAGTGGGCAGCAGTAGAGTATGTTAAGTCAAATTGGAACTGACTGCAATTTTCCATCAGAGACGCTAAGGTACTCTGTGTGTGTGTATGTGTGTACACACATGTGTGTGCAACAAAGGTAGCGGTTTGCAAGATGGTTGTTTTCCTACTTCTCATTAAATCTCTTTCGCAATACCTTAAATCAGATTTTGAAACTCAAGTTTACAGATTTGCTCCTGATTTTTTAAGTAGTTCCACTCACTTCAATGGACTCAGTTGTTATTCAGCATGAATTAAAATATCAGCAGTTGGCATTCTACCACACTGAGTAAGGACAGATTCAGTGAAGGACTATAACACCTGAAGGCAAGATCCAAAATACTTCTTCGATGGTTTCACGTCTAGAAGTCCCAGTCAGCTCTTCTAGTGAAGCAAGGCTACACTGCTGTCAGGAATGCGAGAGGCATGAAGCCAAGACAGCAAGTAGGTGGGAGACAGATGCTTCAGTTTCCTATAGAGCTACTCAATTATGCTTTACAGAGCATCTGTCCACTAATTGCAAGAAGCAATATGCCAGGACATGATGTGCTGCATGCCACCTCTGCAGTCAGGAAATGCTCCCCAACATCAGGGCCTAGTCTTTTTTCTTTAACAAGACACAGGAGTCTATAAAGTGTAAAGAAATACAGCAGCTCCTGAAAGACTTTGGGAGATGCCACAAATCAATGAATATAAAATCAATTAAAATCTGTTCAGATAAAGAGGTTACCTAGTCATCTGCCATTTGTTCAGCTTCAGGTATACTTTTGGTTTAAAAAAAGCAAGTGTAAATGGATTACTCCTTTATTAGTGGTGGGAATTGACTGCAGCCAGTGCTTCTGAATAATGCACACTGACTACCTACTTGTTTCTGGATTTGACATTTTCAAATCATGAGGTGAAAAGGTCCTGTAAAAGGAAAATGAGTTGCTACAGAGCAGTAGTTACATCCATGGTCACCATTACACTCTCGCTCTGCAGCTACCATACACAGATCAAGTGCCAATACCCTGAATGGGCATGAAATATGAAAAGCCCTCCAGGTACCCAACTTCCTGCGCAAAATGCAACAGGAATACCATCACTGCACTGACAGACTGAAGCACTGCTGACGCAAGTACAGACAGGATTGACAGGGCATAAAATTAGGTCCAGGAAAATGCAAAAAGATGTAGTCTGTGAAATCTGGCCCTATTTTCTTGAAAAAATGGGAACTGTATTATACCAAACCTGTCACTTTTTTGGTCGGCTTAATCTCAGAAAAATGCATGCAAGCAAACTTCTGAGGATGAGAAGTCTCAGATATTCCCACTAAGCAACTTCTGTTTGGTGCTTTCTGTGTGAGAAATGGAAGATGCAAGCCATCAGACTGAAAAATATTCCTGTGGCATGTAGAAAAGAATTAAAATTATTAATATTTAAGTACTTTATTAGACAACAAACTTACCTGATGTTGCTTCAGTCTTGCAGATGTTTTGCTTTAAAGCAATTATACTGTAGTCATATTGCCTCACAAGACAGTTTCTAATGAGAAACCCAATTAACATTCAGCACTTTAAAGAGGTAGAATCTAAGAGTTTGGTGTTCATATTTTCTTAGCCAGCTAAATGATGCACACAAATTGTTTTGCATGATATAAACAAAAATAGAAATTAATAGAAAGAGACAACAGGTCCAGCAGGGGAACCTTTAAATACAGCTTGTTAATAATCAATTTATTTCACACAGTGATTTCTAAGCAGCACAAGTGCATGTGTACTGTTTACCCCTAAAAATAATAGGAGTGAAAAACTGGATGCTCCAATTCTTAAAGGATGTTGATCACCGAGGATTAAAAGCATTGCATAAGAACAAAAAAACAGCACTAGGTCTTCAGCTATGAGATAATGCAGTTATTTGAGAAATATATGGCAGAAAGATCTGGCTAACATTTTTATTTGTGCAATTTAGGTAATGGAGAAAATGTACTATGCTCTTCTAAAGCTATACTGATGAAGCACATCCCCAATGAACAAGGTCAACAGCTGTATGTTTACAAACAGTCAGATTATGAATCTGCTAACTTGCGATCCTGAAAGCTCCTTACTAAATCAGATTAACATGGAGTTTCTGTTTGTCATCCTGACACAGCTAAAGAACGTCATGTCCAAAGAATACAAACAGCTCCCTGTTTTCAACACTGTAAATTTCAGTAAGAGCTCTCTATTTCCTGAATTTACAGTAAAATGTGTACAATATTGTCAAACAAACTATATAGAAATCACAACTCATCTAACCACGTATATGAACTGCAATCTCATGTGTTGGCAAAATCGATTTCAAAAGGTTGAAAAGACAGTTAATGTATTTTATCAATAACCTGCAGCACATGTATGTATGCAAACCAGAATTAAAACCCCTTCGTCCAGCAATGAATGAACTGAACTGAACTCCCATGTTTAAATGCTTAAATTTAGTGGGGCACATACCCCACTTAAGGGGTTTTATGGTGATTTTCATTTTAAGTGCCTCAGAACTAAATATATGTAGCAAATTGTAGTGGGACAAGCAGATTGCCTGGATTGCCCTGTCTGTCACCCTACCGTATGGTATTGCAGTGGGCTTGCCCTTTTGGGAAGCAGTAACTACTATTTAGAAGCATATCTGCTTCCATCAAGAACCCTGTTTTGCAGTTAATGCTGTCTTTCACAGCTTCGAATATGGTTTATAGAACTGTCATCCTTCCTCTCACTAAGATTAAAATTAAGGGGGATGATGATGATAGAAATGGAACACAATATCTATACATAAACCGAACTTGAGAAAAAAGTTAGTTTACACATTTTGGATTTTAATAAAGTAAATGTTAATTACTGATTTCTAAGCCCTTAGTCTACCCCTGGGTTACAGAATGCAAACCAGCATTGTTCAAGTCATGCTGGTTTATGAACACACACATTCCCTACCTTGTCCCAAAGGGGCAAGGGGGAAAAAAAAAAAAAAATATATAGGAAAAAAACCCCACATATGGTCCTTGGCTTTAGATACATTTAGAAATATGAGCTACAGGAGAGCAAAATGGCCCAGATGGCAAGCAACGGTACCTGCATGCAATCTGCAGCCATGGTGGCAGAAGCATGCTCTGGGTCCACATCTTCTCCCCAAGGCCCCTGCTAGCAGGCATCCCTGCCAGAAATTACAATCTCCCAAAGGCGGGGTGGACAAACTCCAGAAAACAAAAAATGCACAGCAGGAGCACACTGGATCATCTCCCGTAAGACTGGGAGTAAAGAGGACAAGTCAGTCAACTGAGTATCAGATTTTGTCTCTCATTAGGTTTATCTTTATAACTACTATATTTTTACGCACTTCTATATGCCTATGACCTCACTATTGTATTTTGCAGCAGCCAAATGCAGAGAAAGGCTAGAGATAAGAGGTCATTCTTTCTGCAAAAATAATCTTACCCTATTCTTTTTTCTAAACAGTTTACAACAAAAATAAGATCTAAAATGAAAAACTGCAAATTATGAAACTGTCCCTAAGATGCTGCTGAGGAGCTTCTCTTTTTGCCTTATCTCAGCCACGCATTTTTCCCTAGTTTTGTCCCCCACATGAAATTATGCTGTTGGGCTTTTTTTGTTAATTAGAGACAAGGTCTCAAGACTAATCTAGCAATAGCAGAAGAAACTATTCCCTCCAAGAATACTTCACACTGATCCTCCGCTATATGACAGGATTTTAAATATTGGAAAAAATTGCTCACAGAAGGCTGACTCTAACTTACCTACTTTCAAACTCTGCATATGGAAGTATGACAATACTTCACCTGACAAGTTAAACTGCAATTTAAAAAAATAAAACTGATTCTTTCCCATTCATATTAAACTATAATTTGCAAATAGTATGTGCAATAGCATCTGAAGAATTTGCAAGAAATCTAGGTCAAAGCAATTTTTTTTATTAGACCTTATGAAAGAAAAAAATGTTAAGAAAACAGATGAATCCACCGAAGATAAACATGTTTGAGAAAGTACCAAAGTCACAGACATTCTCAAGACACAGCATATATCAAATAGCACATGAAACACTCTGAAAGTATATGGTCATATCTAAATATACTAAAAAAGATTTCCAAAGTCACTCTTTATTTAACACACCACTGGTCAAATCAGTCCCACTTCAAAACAAGTAACTTCAAAACAAGCTGCACCAGAATAACATTTTGGATTAATACCTTCTCCAGATGGAGTTTTCAACTTAATGAATAACAAGTAGCACAAAATCTTGCAGCCAAAATTATACCCACTCAAATCTGAACAGAGGAAGAAGCAGAGATGAACAGAACACTTAAGGCTGCACTAACCACCTTAAATACTTGCTCCTCCTAAAACATTCTTCATCCTGAGCACTTGGAAGGCGGTGGTATGGCAAATGACTCAAGATAGTAACATCAGCCCATTCACTGAAAAACAGACTACAGAACTCCTAAGAAAATGTGGTATCACAAGGCCATAGCTGGATCAAGACAACACCTACCAAACTTCCTAACAAAAGGCTATAAAAATCAGTACAGCACTTATCCTGTACATAGAAATTTGTTTCACTCAAAGAGAAAAAGCAGACCGATTTCACAGAAGGTAACCTCTTGACTCATAAAACTGATGTCATAAAGTCCCTCTCAAGAAGAAATTAAACTGTAAAGCCAATTAAAATTCACCAGTTCAGTAATGAAACAGCATGCAGGTTTACTTTGTCAAATGAGAGATATTGTAGAGAAAATATGAACCACACTGACAAGGAAGCAATTGAGTAAGAACTACAGCACTTTCAAAAGGGAGGCATGAGATTCACATTATGGAACTCAGGAAATTTACAAACACAACTGGAAAAATTCAAAAGCAGGCCGCATCGATTCAAAAAGGATCAATATAAAATGCCTCATTGGAGAAATGCTCAGCTTGTTAGCATACTTTTATCATCTACCAATTTTGTAGCCAAACCCCTAAGAATGATTCCTTGCTTTTCATTTTCCTATAACATGTACATAAACAAAAAATAAGTTACAGTGATAGAACTGAGTTACCTGTACTGCCACTTACAAAACATGTAAACAGAAGTTGCCATTTTCAAACTTAGACTGAAAAATTAAGACACTGAAAGTATTTGCAAAGGCTGATTTTAAGAAAATAAGGTAGTATGTCAAGTAGCTACTTCTTATCCATGGATAGAAAGACAAATAGACAGAAACCTTCATAAGGCAATTCAAGACCAGAGGTTTAATTTAGCTACTAGGTAGCTAATACAGCAATCAAATGATGGAGCCTTGAGGGATTAGGCCTTGTGTATATTGTGCAACTTTCTGTCTGATTTGCACAGTCCTAAACACAACACAGCTCTTACTGGCTTCAGTAAAGGTCAAAGTATTTTTGAACTTCCAAAAATCAGTAGGAATTTAGCACTGTAGAAAACCAAGCGTAACAATGACTGAATTCAATTCCACTTAGGAACAGCTTCATCCCCAAGATCTGTAACTGCAAAAAAGTATCAGCACAGACACTCTATACTGCTTTGGCCTTAGCAATTGGCTACAAAAAATATGAATCTTCTATTGTGATATTTCTTTTGTTTTCTTTGTTTTCTGGCCAATTATATATTTAGGCACAAGACAGGAGCTAGAAGCACCACACACACCCTTAAGCCATTACGCTTTGCTTTTATCACTATGGATGCTACCAATACTAGAGTTTTCTTATTTTGAAGATAATTTGTCATGATACTTAAATTTTCTTAAAGCCCTAGTTTCTATCCAGTGAAGCTTTAATTCCGCTAAAAATTCAAAAGAAAAATGGTCTATTCTTTTGATATTTCAGAAAAATTTGAAATTATGGACTCTTGCTATTGCTTTCTGAACCTCACTATACTGATCATGTTTTTTGAGAAATCCTTAAAAACTACTGGGGACTAAAACCAGCATGGAAACAAAGAAGGGACTGAAATAAACTCTGATGGATTTGGAGGCATTTGCATTATAAAATTAAAGTGCAAGAAGTGCTGAATGACAGCAAATGGTAATTGAAAAGACACATCTCAGAGAGAGAAACCTCATGGGAAAACATCATGAAAATGGCAAATACTTCAATTTTAAGATGGATCTGGGATTGTCTATTTGTGAGTGTTGATAATACCCTAAAATCAACAAGACAGAAGTGAAACATATGGTGCCTGTAGTCAAGTCTCCATTTGCAGAGTTTTAAGGTTTATAAATCCTCACATGGGACGTTTCAACTACAATACAGAACAAAATTGGACCTAATTATGCCTTGGATAATAAAGTCAATTATACAGTTAATCTTTTTCTAATTAAAACTTAGAATTGGTTTAGCATTTTTCCTAACTTTTTTCCTTAGAAACATGTATTTAGTTGCTTCTTAATTTTCTAACTATTTTTTCTGCAAGTCAGTATTAGTATAGAAATTAAAATAACTGTACTTCTATATGAAAAACATCAAAAAGATTAAGTAATTCCTTATTTTTTCTTATTAAAGTCTATATATAATGATATCAATAATAACAGTGCTGCTTGCTCAAGTGCTACTAAAATAACACTGGACGTTCAGTCCACTGTTTAGAAGTCTGATTTTTAGAATTACAAGAGTAGAATTAAAATCAGGATTGAACGAAGACATCACTTATTTCCTACTTGTCCATTTCCACTTAAATAGCAGCTTAAAAATCCTTAATTATTCATTCCAAACTAGAAGAGATCATCTCTTTCTTTCACTTTGGTAAAAAACTTTTTGACAGATCACTGAATGAATGTCAGAAACCTGCCTCCTTTATGGGTCTATTCTCAGCAGGTTAAAATAGGAGGTGACCAGTATGGGAACCCCCTAGATAGCTCTCATTAGCCGAGGAGGAAAGGAGTTTTTATGTACTCTTGCAGTTCCAGGTGGAAGTCCAAAGGAGAACCTACACATGCTTTGTCCTCAAGCTGTTCTTTTTTTAGCCAGAAGGGGCTTATCTTATTACCCTTCTTAGCTGTGATCTCCACACAGAACCGGAGAACATCATCATCCCAAAAGGTAGAGGCAGCACACAAGAAACAGGCAATTCTGACACACTTGTGCTTCTCAAATACTCAGAGTCTGGCTTTGTGCATCCCGTTCATGTAAAATCATACCGCTTGCTTTCTCTTAATTCAGGTAAAATTGACGCAGTGTAATAATTAACCCCACGCCTATGTTTTTTAAAAACCTATACTGTCTTGTTGAACTACAGCTACAGTCACTTGGTTTTCTGCCTGGCAGGATGCACACACTATTTTTTCACCATCATCTGATGAACAATTCAGGCTTCCTATATTTGTGCATAAACAGTTCCCTCTATTCTGTTTCAGGTGTTACACCATGACCTTTACAAGCAGTTTCCACATAATCTCAGACTGTCTGCATTAGGCATCTTTTCCAGCAATAGTCAACTGTGGCACCTGCAATGCAATTCAGGGCATAAGAGGAGTGACAGAGTATGTTCTTACCAAAATGACAACTTCACCACTATCCAAATAGAATATATGAGGGCACAAATTACCTTTAGCACACTGTGAATGCAGGCACGTTTGGGGACGCTTGAGAACAACAGAGGCCTCTGACAGAAACAGAACACTATCACATAATTGAAATAAAATTTCAACACTTGTCAGAGGTTATTTATATAATGTTGGTGCAGGCTTACAAATTCTCCATTCATATAGAAAACTCACTACCACTAGCACAGCCTCATAAGCAAGAGACGCAGTTGCTTGCACCAGTATAATTACAACAGCTTCTGAGTCACAGAGGAAAATCTGGCCCATGCTGATACATTATGCAGAGCATCTATAAAAATTACTGTGCTGACAGCATTAAGAACTATGACCATGGAATGGGAAATGTTACTGTCTCCACAATACTGAATTTATCCTTCATATAACAAATATAGGGAAGTGAAAAAATGAATACCTTAGAAAGATAATGAACAATTCAACAACTAAAGATTCTACTGTCTACTCATTATTTTTATTTGGATCACTCAGTACATGAGTCAATATCAACCAAAAGATTTGAACTGTGAACTGCAATGTTTCAAGGTTATTCCTTTCCAAACACAAACAGGATTTTAGCAGGAATTAAATTAATTGGAAGAGAATGAAGGGCTTTTTTGCTCTGTTCCTGTAATCTGTTTATCTTACCGGCAAGCACAGGAGAGCTACTTGAAATTTGCAAAACAAAGTAGCAACACAAAATACTACTGTATAAAAACTTAATTTATGCAAGTTATTTTTCTCCCCACATCTGGCTTGACACCCTGCAAAGAACAATCACAAGGCATTTGTTCCTATCTATCCTGCAATTAAAGTACTCAAGGATTTGAATCAGAAAGCCAGTTCTCTCTTACAGTGTCCTCTGACTGCTCCACCCACAGCAATACCTTTGCACTTACTCCCTCCATTGCGGTGAACAGCGTTTAGGTACCAGGCACATGTAAAAAATATGACAAAAATCAGTGGTGCTGCACCAGAAAAAGTCTTATGTGCTTTTAAAACCGATTAAGAAAAAAATACAAATTCATACTCTCAGTAGCATGCATGTCCAGTCCGTGGCAGCTTAGCTTCACATTACCAATTAGCCAGAAGGTAGAGGACAAAAAACACATATGGACTTAATTTTATTAAATATAAACATGTAATGTTTGCTTCCCTATTGATGAACAGAAGGTAGGAATATTTTCCACACATGGCTCAAAGCTGTTAGCAATACACTATCTGACCCTTCACTAACACATGGGAAGAACCTATCTTTCACCACCTGTTGATTTGTAGAGCTGATTAAGGGAAAATTATCCAGCATCTTCCATATGCAAAAATAAAATCAGTCAGTCAAAGTCTGTCTCACACAGCTTTGTTGTAGACTCTAGACCTTGCTGTAGTAGCTCTTTACGGGAAGGATTAAATTTCTTTGGTTCAACAAGGAAGTACTGTTCTGTGCAGTTTTATCGGGTTTAGGTCATAAATTCATAGTAAAGACTTCCAACGTTAGCATCTGTTAGTAGGAAAGGATTAGAACTAGAACTTTCAAATACAGGTAACTTGTGCAAGGAGGAAAAAACCACAAGCTTAGGCATGGACTTCAAGGTAGTAGTACTCTAACAGACTAAGGCACAGTCTCTGTAATCTCCTGTCCCAAACCCTATTAGTTAATACCTTAATTTAAGCTTGAAATTAAATGTTGTTCTTGTAGCTCACCTTTAACCAACCATGTCATGCTTTATGTGACTGGGCTCACAGATTACTACAATTTTTAAAGCATTCTCCTAGTGGTCTCACATACATTTTTGCGCCACTTATTTTTTACAAAAAAAGTGTAAGAATTAGCGTGACCTATTAGCAATGTTAAAACTACCCATAATGACTAAATATTCAAGAAAATCAAAGTATGTAGAGGCAGGCTAGGTGATTTAGTTGGGGCTGGGGGGAGAAATTGAGCCAAATGATCACCTCAGATCCTTTGTTGTGATTCATAATTAGGAGCCATGCCCTCTTACAATTAAACGAACTCATTATTGTATTGTATAAATTCAAATGCTCATTTGCACAGAGTCAAACTTTTTGTCCATGCAAAGTAATGTATACATCTTATGGCTCTATAAGAGTATCTTCTCTTCCAACATCAGGAGCCTAGTTAAGACAGTATCAAAACACAGTAACACAAAAGATTACAGTTAAAAAAAAAAAGAACAGGAACTTTATCTAAATGTCACATGCTAAGGAATTATAATACAATAGTAGTCTATGATGAACTACCAGCCAAATGAAGACTTTCTTGTGTTCCTCCTAAGTGCTCTTGCACAGCTCAATAGCTGTGTGTTTGGAGAAAGCATCTTAGAGGTTTACAGTTTGAAGTCCTTCAGGAATAATGTTTCATTTCTCACCCAAGATTGAGAAGTGGATGATTAGTTTGGTTTCTCTGGAAAAAATACTATCATTTTATCTTTCTTTACCAGCTAGAAAGGTATGGTTATCAATGCACCAAGAAGAGACTGGACAATGTAATAAGACTGTCCTTCAAGTTAATTGGTCACATGTATCTTAAGCATAAACAAATTTGCAGACTTCAGATGTGCTGCAGTTCAGAGATGGTCATAATCATTAATTTATCACAATTCAATTTTTATTAAATTGAATAGGAATGTTTCTAAACAAGGACACATGACAAAACACTAGTGGTTTAAATTGCAACTGTCCAGAACTCCAAACAAACAAACTTGAGTAATTTAATCCTAGCATGGAAACTGAATGCTTGATGCACTGAAATTTGCGTGGTGCCACTGTGTAAGCACTGTGGTATAAAATGTCAGGTACAAGCATCTGGAAAACTACAAGCTGCTTATACCAGCTTCACACCATCTCAGTCTGTATTTTTGTAGATTGGCACAATTTATATTAATTTACCCATCAAAAAGCCACTATCTTTACTTTTTTTCCAGACTATTCTTTAAAATTCTTCTAATAATCATGCACTTACATGAAGTGACTTAACTCATATGCATTAAAGCACATTGGTGATTGCTTTTGCCCTCACACAGATATAAATCTGGCTCATTTTGGCAAACATGAATTAATTCACCTTGAAAATATTTACAGACCTTTGTAGAAGAGAGCTACTGTGCTTGTCATAGGAAGTTATTTAAAGCCAATTCCTCCTATTATCTAAAGATCTACTGGTTTACATAAAAGCATGCACTTGGAAAACTAAAAACAGAAAACTGGCCTACAACATGATTGGGTATTACAATGAAGTGGAATAAATAAATGAATTGTTTTTAAAAAAATCTTTTTTTAAATTATAATTCTTCTTGAATTCACTCAGACAGCAAGAGACAGGTATTTTTGCCATAGTGAGTTGTAATTAAAATAACTGGGAAGGAGAATTAGAAAGAAAAAAGCAATTAGCAGTTATTATAAGAAGAGAAGACAGAGATCCTTTGCATGTTTCATGGAGATGGAACAATTTCTTCCCTGTCAATGCCAACTTTCAGATTTCCTCAAGATTTCATTTATTTCAGCTGAAGAAAGCCCCATGGGTTCCAACGCATGGTCTCTTATGTTCCCCAAAGGAGGTCACACGGGATGACATGTGGTTCTTCCTTTGGGGAATTCATTTCTACTGCCCATTGTCACATCATCTTACAAAATCTCTGCCTTTGGGTACACCTGAAAAACAAAAGTGTTTAGAAGTGACTGAGGGCATAAAAAGGCATTGGAAAGAGCAGTAATAAGTTTGCATTCTGCCTGTGCTACAGTTTTAGGACATGTCTCTTACATAGGATCCTGAAAACTGGGGAAAACAGAAGGTAGAGGAATTTGGGGAAAATACATATGGGGAAGTAAGAGTATCTTTTCTCGGTATTTCTCAACACGACTGTGTATTTGCAGTATCTCCCCTTCACAGCTTCAGTGAGGTCAAGCCTTATCTCTAGGTATGACCTAAGCCTCGCTCAAAACTTACTGCAACACTGGCTAAGAGCAACATTAGGAGATGGTGGCAGAACTGCAGTGAGACAGTTTGGTGTTCACTGTGCCAAACTAGATATGCAGATAGTCTCTGATTGCATTTCATCACCGCATCACTCTCCTTCCAAACACTGCAAGCTCCATCCAGCCATGCAGCTACTCCACCTGAGTAACTCTATCTGCTGCCACCATCACTAGGTTCACCCATTTTACAGACCATTGCTAATGCTGTTAGATACAATCTACATATGTATTAGTCTTCCAGCAAACAAGTAACATAATTTTGATGCATAAAGTCACTTTTCCTTACACTCCCTAAAGGAAATATATCACATTCACCAAAATCAAGACCACTTCCACCTTAATTCTGTGTCACTTGCTCCTGTCTGTATTTACCTACTCTCCACTATTTATACGTAGCCATGATTATGAGGACTGTTACACAGATCTCTTCTGCCATGGTCACATTACCACTACAAGGAGCTTTTCTCCCCTTCAAAGACATCCTAATTTAGAAGGCTGGTTGCAGTTTGATGAGGACTTCAGTAGGTACCAACCCCTCATATACTGTGGCTGCTACTTTCACAAAGTTAAGAACCACAAGTCACCAACTGTCTGAACAATATTCTCAAAGAAGATGCGTAAACAGCTTTGTACAGCTATGTATTCACATAGTGTTTCTTTCCACCAAGATTGCTTCAACACTTGGAGAAGAGGAAGGACACCATTTACTGAGTAAGCAGTTAAGGTATCCAGCATCTAGTCTGACCAGACTTCTTCAGTCCATAGCCTTATGGTACTCTACTTAGCTCTGCTAGGATGCCAGAAGTATTAATTTCCTCATGAGCCTCTCCAAGGTGATCATCACTACAGTATTAGAGTATTTCACCAACATGAACAAACTTATCTTCTCATATCACACTATGTTTAACGGTTGGACTAGATGATCTTCAAGGTCCTTTCCAACCTAGATGATTCTGTGATTCTATGTTGTGCAGCTAGTATTATCTTCATTTTACAGATACAGACTTGAAGTATAGAGACTGAAATTAAACAGAAAAGTCTTCATTTACTTTTGATATCCAGGCAGCTTCAGCTCTAATATTTTAAGTTCCACAAGGGTCAGAAATACAAGTTTACAATAATAAATAAAAGGAAGATCTAAGGGGTTGTGAGGAAGTAGAATAATGAGGTGAAATACCCTTAACAATGGGCTTGCCTGAATTACAACAGGACAGAAAGAACTCGAAACTCTGGATTCCTTTGGAGTCTGTAAAGCCGTCACAAGACAAGGACTCCACTACTTGCATGTCTTCCCAGCTGTCCAGTGCCATTCTCATCTTCCCTCAGCCCCATCACACCCCCACCACCACCCTCTGACAACCTCATCCAACCAACACTAAGATTTCGTCCAGGCAGCTCATCCAAGTCCTAATCTGATCCAAAGCCAAGACCTTCTCTCTCATGGTACACAGCTCCAAGGACAGCTCTTTTTGCTTTAGCATTTTAGTCAGGATGCTTGCTCATAAGGTTACCCAGTGCCTCAAAGCTTTAATGACATTAAGAACACAAACAACATATCCAAAATATTACTTTTTTCAATCACCACTGCCATAGACAAGAACTGCAGAAAAGAGCAAATGCTGGGTAACTCCTGCTTGAAACTGGCATCTTAGATGTGAGTACACACACCCAGCTGAAAGCAAGTTGTGCCCTCTGGGACTCCTGAACACAGGGATGCTTTGAATGAAAAGCCATGCCTGGAGGTAGATTCTCAGATGCAATGCAGGGAAGAAACACTGCTACTGCTTTAGACCCAAAACTTCAGGTACAGTCTGAGGATAAAGTTAAGTGCAAGGTTACAGTGGGAAGTACATAAAGCAGCTATTATGGCAGGGACACCCAAGAAAAATCTTATATTCAGAGCCTCAAATTTGATTATCTGTATTAACAGTTTAATCTGAGGATAAACATAAAACACACACTTTAATTCTGTAAAAACAGTTGATTGTGTGTAGGCCTCTAAAACAAGTGAATACACACATGCTCCACTGTGGGGATACACAACATACCAGACACTGGGAAATAGCCAACAGAAAAATCGAGCAAGCGAGGCTTTAAGAAATGTTAGTTCCACTTCAAAACTTGCCTTATAATTTCTTACACATAGCTATTCCACTGTTTCCATTCTAGAGGTGTCTAAGTCATTCACTGTTTCAGGTAAAACTACTCAGTGGAGCATAAACTCAGCTTATAAGCTTTCAGGTGAGGTAGACCTTAGTGAAATTTTTTTTTTGACAGTTTGCATATGAAAAGGAGTTTGTTTATTTTTGCCATAGCGATATCCTAATGGCAATGGAAGGTATGACTGGGACTTCCATGAGTGGTTTAAGTCCACACTTAAAATTAGTGTAATTCTTTGAAAAATACTCAAGCAGAAAGTACAAGAGGCTTGAGGTTTCATCCAGAAGTGAGACTGACTACTAATGAATTATCATTAGTCCTGTGGCCATAACATTTCACTGCAGTTAGTGTTGATACTGACTCTAGGAAAAAGAAAAAAGAAAAGAAAGAAAGATGTAGTCACAATCCCAGAGAAAATTACTGAAAACCCACAGAGACTAACAATAAGATTCCAAAAGAGAATTAAAGCCAGAAGAAATACATGTATTTTGTTTCCCATTGCATCCATTTTCCTTGCTATTGCTGTTTGTAGTGCTGGATAAGAGCTGTTTCCTTCTCTAAAGGGGATTTAAAAGCTGTTACAGCTTCTTTTCAGAAGCTACAGAAGCTGTGATAATCATTGATTAATCATCTTGGAATGTGCTTGTATCAACAACATGGATGTCCTGGCCTTTCAGTGCAACAAAATGCACAAGACAACTTGGAATTCAACTGCCAGAGATTCAGATGACTGGATAGATTAGGTTTACATCAACAGTATATAAATATCAATTTCTGAAATATAACATATTAATAATTTAAAATCACAAAGGAATTATAAAGGAGACTCACAAGTGAATCCAATTTCACTGCAGTGACTATAAATACTAACATTTTAGTATGTTCTATTATTTATGAAATATGAAGATGATTTATTACTAAGCTTTTGTACAGCTATGGTTAGATTAAGGAATAACTAATAATGTGTTTGCTGTTATTTTAGAAGGTATCTCCATGGAATCTGGTTGTGTTATGCCTTAGGGAAGAAAGAAGTTCTGACTATAGTATCAAAGTCTTATCTTTATGTGCATGTCATATTATATAAAGGTTTCCAGATACTTATTACCTATAGGAGTACTTACATGAACTATGTTTTACCTTTGAATTTGTTTCACATCTATGCATCCCAAAAGAGTTTTATACAAAGGAGCACAGGAGACAGATGACTTCTCCTCTGTTGCCACAACTCAAGTTCATAGTGAAATGAATGGGCATTGTATACATAAAGTGTCTAAAAAGAAAAACTATATCAATCAAGCAGCCATGCCATGTGTTCACATAGCATTTTTTTTTCCCCTCCAAATTTGGTGTTTTAATGGGTGAGATCACCCACTGAAGACAGACAAGATGGCTTCTAGTAATCTGTCCCAGTGGCTGAGAACACCTTCCAAAAAAGTGTGTACAAATAGTATCATTGAACAACCAAGGTACCTACACTACCAAGAGGCAATACTTTGTCTTCCAGAGATATCCAGAGTTTGAAACAAAACTGCTACAGCTTTGCTTTATGTGCTCAGTAAGAAATACTGTATGTCCGTGATTGCACAGATGTCTACTGTACCTTCACAGGGATACAAGAGGAATGTCCCAGGCTGACTCAAAAGTGTTACTTTTTGGTTATTGATTACTGAAGAATGTGTAAACTATAACAGTGGATCTTAGATGACTACAGCTCTTATTCACTGACCAACGAAGTTCCCATCTTCCACAGAAAATGGTTTAGCTTTTGCTAACATCAGCATAAGCTCTGCTTAAGAGTGTTCAAAATCTCCTCTTTCATTTGTCTTTCACTGTTGATCACTGACAGGTTTCCTAGCAAAGTATTAAACAACTTGTACCTACTTCACCCTTAAAGAAATGTTTATGTTCTCTCCCTCCTACTAGGGCACTGACTTTTTTTTGCCCTAATAATTTTATTTGCGTGTGAAGTTAATGCACATTCAGGAAAAGCATTTGCTTTTCACAGTAGGTATAACTTCCAAGAGACAGAAAACAGAGTAACCAACTAGTCTCAAAAATTAAACAGGACTGAAAATACATAAACAGCAAAAGATTTGATGAGCTCAGTCTTATCAAGAGGTCTTCATTGATCTATATGTACTTTCATAGAAAAAAAATGTCGGACAATATGTAGCTTTTGAATAGGCAGATAGTCAGATCTGATAGCTGGAAGTTGAATAAGAACAACAGCGAGCTAAAAATAAGTTATTAATAGCAAACAGACTAATTAATAACTGCAAAGATCGCAATGGATTTGGATGCATTCACAAGTGTTAAGAGGGGGTTACTCTTCATTTACATTGGAGTAAATTTTTTTCTAAGTGGTAAGTCTCATTCAACCAAGAATTTAATCAACAGAGTCCGACGGTTTCTATTATATGGGAAGTCACTGCACACGACCCTTTGGTTTTATAATGTCCATGGCTGTGCTGGGGGAATCTCCTTGCTCCTTCACAAGTTTTAAGTTTAAACTCTCCTTTCCAAATCAGTTGGTCAGGCTTCCAGTATTGATTAACTATTACTCAGTAAGTACTTTGTTACGCCACCCCTAATCTTGGGGGGGTAGGGGGTGAGGACAGGACCTCCATCATACAGAACAAAAGGGTCATAAAAGCTTACCAGAAATATATAAATGTGCTTAGACTTGTCAGTCCAAGCCCGAAGAGAACTGGGTCCATCAAAAGGAAAATAAAGACGAGACTGGCCTCAAGCTATTGAAGGAGGGACTCACACAAATACACTTGTCATATTACACCACAGCACACTTTATCCTGCTGCTCAGAATCCCATCTTTTCCCCCCATGTCACCATCCCTGGGCTATGTGGACAACATGTTACATTGGCCCCAGAGAAGGTACAATCCTTTGGTTTGTGACAAACGACATGTTTGTAAACTGTGTTCAGGACTCTGCTGGGAACCGCATTATGACACACAACCAGCTTGTGGGTAGCTGTCCTCTCCTCCTTTCCTCCCATGTCTAACCCCCCCCTCCGTCTGTATGATTTCTCAGTAATCGAATGATAAAGCTACCTGAGTGTATTCCTGAGGAGTAACACCAAGTGAAGCCAAACGGTCTTTTCCCCTTGTGTCATTTAAAAGTTAAGGAGTCAAAACTCCAATTAGTTCTCAGTACGATAGCTGTGGAAGATTAACACAGGTTTATGTATTTTCCTCCCTACTTATCTCTTCTCTCCGATTTTTCCTTCCTCCCCAAACCCTATTACAGGCAGTAGAATAACAAAAAATAGCAAATACTCCTAGCTCTGTTTTGCTAGAGCAATATAAGAAAGCAGGAGGTCATCACTTGCTTCAGTGTGTAATCAAGGGATATAGGCGGTAACCTTAAGTACAGGAGAAACTTGCTAATTGTACTGCTGCAGCCACAGATAAGCTCTCTCTGTGACAGAGGCCTCTGCACAATCTGAAAGATTTTTCCAGCAACTTTCTGTCTTAGAAACTGTACGACACATCCATAACGTATCATGAGATATTCAGGCGATACCTTCTCCATATCTATGTCTAATCTTCAGCAAAACTGGTAGGAGCAGAAGCTAGAATAAAAAGGGTAATTTACAGCTCACTGCTGCAGTACACCACGTGAGCATCTGCTCCTGGCACAAAACACCACCGATGAAATGAAGATAGCAGTGTCTTTTTCGAACACTCGAAGGTCTTCCCCAAGATCTTCAGAACACCTGCAATTCTTTGCCTACCCCAAACTGCTCCTGCAACATTCACACACCAAAGAAAGACACCCTACCTTAACAAGTATCTGCTGCAGTATACAAGGAAGCCATCCTAAATTTAAGTAAATGGCTCTATTAAACAAAAGTATCAATATCTCCCAAGTGAACCTATTCATGAGCATGTAGCAACGTTGTGCTAACCTGACACCCAACCATGTTTGTCAGCAGCAACTGCTTCTGTAAGGTTGTCACCTCCCATATGTTTCAATAATATGGTTACTTTAATGTTTTTGCTATACTAACTTAAGAAACAATAGCAGCTCTCTAAGGGGTGAAGGAGAAATAAGTTACAGTAGCTCATCAACAAAAACAAATGCTAAGAGACCTTCTTGCAAATTAACAGCTGATAAGTAATGCTGACAGTCCTAGTCTACTGTCTTCAACTGTCAGCCTTAGAGAATAATCACTTCCCTATGAAAATTTCCTAGGGCATTATTAATACGCTTTTGGTTTTGTTTTTGTTTTTTTTTAATTAAATTCAACTTTAAAAAAAAAGTATTTTTATATCTCTTTCCACAGTTCTGTTATTTTCTGAAGTCCTGGAGGATTGAATATATATGATTTCCTATAATGCAAGACAACACTCTTTATTAAAAAGAAAAAACATGGAAGATATTCCCTTAGATTAAGAAAATAATGGAGAAATAAGTCTTCAAGGGAAGACATGCATGGAGAAAGATTAGAGTTACTTTTTTCTGCCTGAAGGGAAAAATAACCGTGTGCAAATGCTGCAGTTGCTAACCAGATATTCCCAAGCAATTAATACGTAACTCACTGCCACTCAAATAATTTCCTCATTTCCAGAAGTCAAGCTCAAACCCGGACAAGAAATGAAGAATCAACTGAGACTCTACAGGAATTATATCACAGCGTATATTCTAAGGATATGCTTATATGCTCTATCAGCATATGCTTTGACTATCAAAGAATGCTTATCTGGTTAGGATGCTGAAATAATTCTATTAAATCTGTATGAGCTCTGGAACTATAATAAGTATTAAAATGTCATAACAGTAAAACACAACACAAATAATTAAACAAACTATTACTCCAAGAGGATAAGGAAAGGCATTTTTTACACTAATGACTTTGAATGCTTCTGATATTTTGAACAATTCTGTTTTTTAAATACCTGGTATTATTTCAGCTCAAATCTAATTACAGGAGAAAAATGGCAAGTTGCCACACACAAAAACTTCCCTCCTTATTTTTCACTACGCTGTCAACACAGGTAACACAAGCCGTTCTTTCCTGCTGCCTTCTCTTACGGTCTTGTGCAGCAGGCAAAAGGCATCTACTTAAGAATTCATTTTTTTTCCCCATTATTGCATACTCATAAAAATGGAACTGACAGGACAGCAGTTTATTCGTGCACAAGTCAGATCCCAATCGCACACACTGACTGGCTTTCAGAAACCCACAAGTCAATTGTTATTTTTTGGGGGGGTGTTTTATTTGGGAGAGGGGAATAGTTGCAGAGATACAGAAACAATCACAAAGCAGTCTTCCTGTCTCCACTGCAATAACACTAATGAACGGAATCAAGAATACACATAGTAGGGATGGCAAGTTCTGGATCTTTAACTACTTTAAAATACATCTAAATTCTGAAGAGGCTTAACGTGTAGACAATTAAGCTTGTATGAATATTCATCTCTGAGTACACCCCCAAATCTAAGTCAATGTGCAAAGATAATCATGCCTGCAAGAGTGTCAAAAGTCAGGTCATTAAACTAGGAATTCCTACTGGAATGGTCTAATGAAAATTAAGACAGACTGTCCACCAAAAGCACCTTTCCGGCCCTCACCCAGTCCAGTTATTTCACCAGTGACATGCTAAGCAGCAGAATTTTTGTAAGTGACCTTCAGTTTCACAGAAAGCTCCTCGAATTCCCCTTCTCCTATTAATTTATCATTTTAATTAGATGGCTGCCTTAATGCCACTTCGCAAACAGCAATGAGCCTCCTCTGAATAGGGAAGCACTTTCCAAAACCTTTCCTCATTTCAGAGCACAGGAAAAGAAATTAACGAAATCACGCTTCTTTCAACATTAAGTGAAGAACTTTACATTCCCTAATATCCGTAACACATAGTGTTCAAATCGACTTTACGTGTGAAAGGAACAACAGCAGAATAAGCATGTTTTGAATGAATAACGAAATCCCATTTCCAGAGGAAAAAACCCCGGGGCATAGTTTGGTATTTGTTCGCTACCGACAGGTAAGTTAAAATACTGCACCCCTACTAAACTAAAAATGGTCACACGAGGGAGCAAAACCGTGCGGCATTACAGTTTCTCGCAGCAAACACTTTCTTTCCTACGGTACCATCTGTTAAATCAGAAACTCCCTTAGACACCGCAGCCTTGCTAATTCTGACGATGCACGGGCTGCGCGGCTACCCGCCCGGTATTTTCGTACCGCGCCCTCTTCGCAGGCTGCGCGCAGCCTCCCGCTTCTCCCTGCGCCGCTCGCAGCCGCGGACCGCGCTCGGGCCGGGCCGGACCGGGCCGCCCCTCCCGCTGGCGGCAGCCGCAGGGCCGCCACACGCACCTGAGAAGACGCGCGCACCGGCCGCCGACCGCGCAGCGCCGACCCGACGTGGCCCAGCCGAGCCGGCAGGCCGCGGCCCGCGCCCGAGCCGGCAGGACCCCGGGGCGGCGGGAGCCGCTACCCCCCTCCCCCCGGGCGGCGGGGCCGGGTCGCGGGCAGCCGAGAAGTTGCGGCGGCCGCGGGGCGCGCAGCGAGGCGGCCGGGCGCGCAGGGGCCAGCCGGCGGCGCCGCGCGTCCCGCCCGACGCCAGCCCCCAGGGGCAGGGGGTGGCCGAACTCGCGAGCCCCTGCCTCGGGCCGCCGCCGCCGCCGCGGGGAGGCGGCAGCAAGGCACCCCCTGCCCGCCCTCCGCCCGCCCGGCCCCGCGGCCGGCGGCTCCGCGCCCGCGGAGAAACTTACTTGCGGGCGGCGGCGGCGGGCGCCGCGGAGCAGCGGCGGCACGCGCCTCCCTCACGCGGCCCCCGGCCGCGCGCCCTCCTTCCCGCCCTGCGAGCGCGGCGCGCGAGCGCAGCCCCGGCGCGGCGGCCGCTGCCGAGCGGGTCCGGACATGCTCAGTCCCCCCGCCGCCGCCGCCGTGCGGAACCTACCACCGGGGGGGAAGGGGGGGAGCACGGAGGAATAGGGGGCAGAGCCGGATGCTACCAAGAGGATGAGCTAAAAATAGGCGCCGCAGGAAAGAACAGCTGGAGCTTAAAGGGGCAGAGGCGGCCTCGCTCCCCGCGGCCCCGGGCGGGGGGAGACCTCCCGCCGCGCCGGCCCTCCCCGCCCTGTCAGAGGAGAGGCACCGAAACCGCGGCGATGCCCGCGCTGCCCGCGCCGCCCGCGCCCGGGTCCTGCCCGCGCCTTTGCAGTGGGAGCCCTGCGGTACGCGCCTCTGCGGCGACTCCCGCCAAGGCGAGTAGGGGCGCACCGGGCGCGGCGCGGCTCCGGCACGGCTCGCGGGAGCGTCTGGTGGGGCGGCGGGCGGGCTCTGCCCGCCCCTCACCCCAGCGCCGGGCCGGGCAGAGGACCTCAGGGCCGGGCCTTTTACCTCAGGGCCGGACCATTTACCTCAGGGCCGGACCACCCCGTGAAGAGACAGCTTCAGTCATCAGGTCTAGAAAGTGTGGGAGAGGATGCCAAGCGGTGTTTTCATGCAGTATTTCTCAGGAGACATCTCCGTCCTGCTCTGAGGCGTTAGGTTTTGTGGATGAGGCTTCGGGAGAGACACACACTAGCTCTCCAGTGAAGCCCAGAGCAGAGAATGTGACAGGTCCAAGGCAAAGGGCTTGCAGAACAGCCCCCTAAATATGATTTTCTAGGCTGGAAGATCTGCATGGCAAAAGAAATCACACGATCACACTCTCCTTTCACAGACATTACTGTGTTTCAAACCTAAGAGCTGTAGATAATTGTTAGAAATAAAAAGCTCTCCAAGTATTTGTGAATGGGAGTTTCTGATGTGGATTTTAAGCCATGGCTTATCATTCCCCGCCTTCCTAAAAGACCAGTAAGAATAAACATGACAACATCACGTTGTTTTAGATTTATAAACATACTACAAAGCCTAAAATTATATTACCCTAGCAAGACTTCGTAGTTTGCTAATTCTGCTTTTACAGATATAGAAAACTGCTGCTGCACAAAAAACATTTTTATAGTATGAACACTAAATAAGTTCTCACTCATAAAAGAATATCAGGCAACACCTGCATAATGATAACTTGTTACTCTGATGACATCACGTACAATACTATGTATAGTCAGGACTACCATGTTACAAAAGTAATTTATTTCACCAGACAGGAGAGCACTGCAAGTTTATCTTAATCTGAACTGTAACACATCCTTCAGCAAAAGCCACTGCAGAAAAAAAGCTCAGTAGCTCATGTAGATGAGTATAATCAGGAAAGGAAACATTACTTGTCAGTGATGTCAAATAAAGTGAGAGCAAGGAAGCAATTTCCCTCGCAAACTGACATACAATGGTATAGATTATTAGACAAGATTGTGTAGGTAACTCTTCTGCAGTACTTTAAGAAACAAAAGATGATGTCACAAAGGTATTAAAAAGGGAATGAATCGTGTTCACTAATTGTCTCCTCATTCTGTGTTCTCTGTGAACTATGAGATGTGCTATATTCTGTAATCCGTGTCTAACAGCAGTCTTCACACTATATATTATAAAAAGTTGTAAGCTATGCGGCATGCATAACTGTACAAAGTGATGGGGAAAAAAAATAATTATGTAATTCTTTCACCTGGAGCTATTGATCTTGAGATAGACATCAGGGGAAATAGAAAAGGCAGTTTTCTGAGTGCAGCCTCAGATCTGGGATAACGGAGGGCTAACGTATTTCTGGCTGCAGCTGGAACTCTGTGGGAGCAGTAGGCAGCCTCTGGAGAATTTCCTAGAACAGTTTGCACCTTCCCTACCATACACCTCTAGATAAATCAGGAGACCAAGAGATGTCCTGAGTCTCAGGAGAGTAGCTTCCAGCTGGGGACTCTTACTGTCTAGGGAGTGCAGAAGATAGTCCATCACGGGAATAAATGTCTCTGTTAAAATAATGATGAAGAAAACATGTATTTTTTTAAAGTCTGCATTATCATTCTTTTCAGGGGTAGCTATATTATCATTCTCACATCTTTCTTTGTCTATGAGGAATCTCTTCAGAACTTGTCAAATATAGCTGCTTTTACAAGTAGGGATAAACATATATGGATCTTTCTTACCCAAACCATGCTGTTGTAAATTGCATGAAATTATGGAAATTTTTGCCTAAGATAACTAGTTCTTATAATTCCAGCATTCAAAAAACACCATCATCTCCCAGATGCAAATTACCAAATTGGACATTAGCAAGTAAGTGGTGGCAGCATCTGCCGTGCCACCCAGTGAACTAAAAATTATATAGAGGCAGACACCCATCTGAAGCTGGGTGCTGTTCATTTCTCCTTCCAATTTTGCTCAGCAGAAATGTCCATAGAGTTGCATTTTGTTCCTACACAGCAACAAAGATTCAAATATCTGCTATGCTGCTGTGCCCCTATCAGACGAGAGAAGAGGAACAATTCCTCAGCATGCAGAAGAAGCGTAGCTTTGGTCTCCATGAATAGCACAGCATTTTACCAATCTCTTTTCATATTATGTGGGAAGGCTTTAGTAAAATCTTTATTTTTCAAATGTATCTCCTGTAATTCCACATTGCTGGTGATCTGAGGCTGTGACATGCCAGTGACCGGCTCTGGCTCTCAGGCTTTCACCTCAGTCCTCTCAGTTTTCTACTCTCATTGTTATTTTCACCCTTCTCCCTGATAGTAGTGTTCAGATTCTCTCTTCTTTACTCTCTTCTTGTGTAACTCAAAGCTGCATTCCAGAGAGCACCCTTACCTTTCAAGTTCACTGCCCTAGGTAACTTCGCAGTATAGTCAAGTACATAATCTTCCTGTGTGGCCAGTACAATATGCATTGATTTTTTTTTTTTTTTTTTTTTTGATTGCTTACAGGATTTTCAAGGGATTACAGGATTGCTTACTCATTTTCAAGGGATATAACTTGGAAGTTTTAGTAAAGACATAAATAAAAGGTAAAGGTTATTTCCTCATGCTTTATGTGACCATTTCTTGTACATCCTTTTAAACTAAACACTACACAGAGAGTAGTGTTTGAACCAAACCAAAGTTCATATTATTAAGTACAGGAGGATGGAGAGACTTGCACAGAGAGAATCCAGCTGTCGGGCTGGGGCCCAAACGGGAAGTGTTCTTCAGAGTAGCAGAAAAGCTGGCATGATCAGTGTGTGTCCAGCTGTGCTCAAGGGAAGAGGAACAATTTTACTACAAGGTACTATCCAACTCACACCTTTTGGGTTACAGTTAAGAAGCACAAACTAAAACTGGATGACTGGTGCTTCACAATGCATGAAGAGGCATCCTGATTTTTAATCAATACTGTCTCAGGCCTTTTTTACTCAATACTATCTAAGGCCTCTAAGCAAAAATAACTTTAATTTTTCCTTCTCCTCTGCCATTGATTTACATTGCCTCTGAAATCAAACTCCTTCAGAAACAATTGTGAGAGAAAGATGAGGAAAATAAGCCCAACCTGAAAGGTTAGGACAAAAATACTTAGTGTCTGAAATACTAATTAAAACTGTTTATCAGATTCTTATGATGTATCTGTATCATAATTTTCAAAACCCACATCCGATTAGCTCCAAAGTTTACGAAAATGCCTGAGACATTGTGGGGGGCAGGGGACATAAGTCCACAGAATTTTAGGAAAAATCAGGGAACTAAACCAGAAAAAAAAGTACAAGGAGGGTGGTTGGAGTGCAAGAAAAGGAGCATGTAAGGGCCTCCTGCTGTGGAGGTAGGTGTGGAGTAGGGATTGGAAGGGAACCAGCTCTCACAGAACCCAAACAGGCTGGAAGTAGGGAAGCCTTAGGATGGGGATCACAAGGGAATGGTGGTCTGGGAGGTAAAGCAGGGAACTCTGACACATGAGAGCAGGAATGCGGGGCACATAAATCTCCCTGATGTGGAGACTACCTTTGTAGGGAATGGGAACAGATAGCAAAGGAAATTTTTGTTAGAACAGGAAAATAAGACATAGGGGATTGAGAAATGTGGGATTCCCATAAGGAATAACTGAGACTATTACAGAGTCCCTGAAGTGAAGGGGAAAGATAAGGAGGCACAAGACATATAATACATAATACATTTAGAGAAAATAACCTAAATTGTGCTTCCATGAAACTGAGATCAGAGTTGGCAGCTACAACTCAGTAACGAGCTCTTAGGGTCATTGTTGACCATTCTCTGAAGTTCTCAGAGCAACGTGCAGCAGTAGCCAAAAAAGCCAATGAAACCTTAGGCTTCATCAGGGATGGAGGCTAGGCTTCATCTGCAGCCCTGAAGGACAGAGCTAGAAAAGGTACAGAGAAAGACAACTGTCATGAGCAAACAACTGCCTTGTGAGGGGAGAATGCAAAGGTTGGGGCTTTTCAACATGGAGAAGAGAAGCATGAGGGGGCACATGGCTGTAGTTTACAAAATTGTGAAAGCAATAGGTAAGACAAAAAGTGGATGAGAATGATTGTTCACCAAATTTTACAGTACTGGGTAAACTCAGTTAAACTAATACAAGTGTAAAAAAGATGAAAGAAAGTACTTTCCACCACCCTCCCCTAGACACAGTGGGTAGTAGTCTTCTGGAAAGTAATAGCCCAAGAGATTCTGGAGGCAGACCTCATCAGCAGGTTCAAAAAAGAATCAGCAAAACCTGCAGGCAACAGATGTATAAACAGTAAAAGGAAAGGTTGGGGAGAGCCTTCAGTACCTGGAATCCAAGAGCTGTGGATTATAGGACAGTACTAGGTGAAGAGACTACAAAAAATTTAGGCTTATATACTGTCTCCAAACATCTCCTTCTGTCACTGCTAGAGACAGTATCTGGGCTAGATAATACCTGTGATAAATTCAGCTGATGCAATTACACTATGTGTGATTCCCAGGATGGATCATAGATGTGCTTTCAACCACAAGTGTGATCTCTGCTAACTCCAGATGTAGCTAATGGCATGCTGCTGTGTTATTTAGAATTTAAGAATAATGCAGCAAAAAGCCTCTTTACATTTGATAAACCAATATGTTATATTAAAAATCCTACTTTCACTATTAATATTCATTAAGCATGACTGGCAAAGGCCTTTGGAGGTTTGGTATAAATATATTTCTCCGCACTGGTATTCACAATGGCCAAAGTCCTATCTCCCACGTAAGTCCTGAATACATAGATATCTTGGTAGGGACATTTAGGTGGTTTCTGAAGAAGAGTCTAACCATATCCCACAATCCTTCATAACTGATGATTGTTACCATTGAGTACCCATTCCATCTACCACCCGAGGGGCTCTGCCACCATACACTCCAGAAGAAATGGCCAGTGGTTTGAAACCCTTGGATATCCATCCTTCTGTAATCCATTCTCTTTCTGGTATCCTTTGTTCTTCCCCAGCCATGTCAAACAGCCATATCTGCTGCTAACAGGTCAGTCTGTGTCAGTGGCAGCCTGAGCAGCAAGTTTTGGTCCATGAGAGGAAACAAATGACAAACCACATATTTTCTACAACCTCCTGCTAGAGGAGTTTAATCAGAGCAAAGCAGAGGGGGGTTCATGCTGCCATTGCTACACAGAAAAGGCACTGACAGCAGTGCAAGTGCTGCCCAGTGCATGAGTCTACATTCTTTCTTTAAAAAAGGTTTTGTACGTAAGAAATAGAATTGTTGGGAGAAATAACTCAAAATATAGCTGAATTTCAAATGAGTTTCATATTAATCCCTTCTTAATGTAAAAGGAAAATAACCTTATATACTAACCTAGGAAGAATACAGAATGTGTTTTTACTCAGAGGAAGTTCAGCATTTCCAGCATTTCAAATTTGTTGGCCATATTCCCCTCAGACATTTTCTTCACTGTAATCAATGCTTTTTTCACAGTCAGTCTGCAGTAATCTACTTTTTACAGCCCTCTGTGGGCTTTGAAGTTTTTTTTCCTTAGACATTGGAATTTAAATATCCATCCCTGACTTCTTTAACTGAGAGTTCTGCCAGGCATTTTGGGGCTTGGAAGTGAACATTTTACTTTAAGGTTGTGCGTGTGCTGTTCTCACTAGTGTATAGGAAATCTAGCTCATGCATTACTTTCATACATTATGCAGATTTGTATACCTGAGATTAATTTGCTGTGTTTTCAGACACTAATAATTGAGCAAGGTGTTATGAACAGTCACAGGCTTATATTACTATGTAAATTTATTAAATGCTTCAGAAATATTTTCTTAGTACTCGTCAATAATAAAATAAATCATAGATCAGTTCCAGCCTTCTTTCAACATTACTGAAGTTGTGCCCCTATGAAATAGAAAATCATAACTTTTCTATTATTTAACTATTGCAGGGCAAACAAGTTGCAGTAGACATTATAAAACCCAAAATAAATAAAGAATATGAGATCTTTAATGTGAGAAGAACTGCGTGTATGGAGCTGCTGGATGCATCTGTCTCTTGGAGAGCAGCCATAAGAGCAGAGTGCTATTAGTGCTGCTATTAAAAACAAAAGAGAGAAGTGCAGCATACTACTTTGGGATCAATATTTAATCTAATATGGTTCCTTGATTTCCCTCAGTAATCTCAAATAAGTCATATGTTTTTATACAAAGGAAGATTAAGTGATGTCTCTGGTAATCAGCAGAGCCAGGCCAGAGGCATGCACTGATGTGATGGAGCCATTGGTTGTCTTATGTAAAACAGTATGAAGACTAGAAATATGCTGAGATCATCTATGATTTCACAGAAATCATATATCCTACTGTTGTAAAAACTAACAGCAGTCAAGGTATTCAAGGTATGATCATCTTAAAAGGTGGGCAGGCCTCCAATAACCAACAGGCAATATACCATGGGGAAAATGATGTGGCTGCAGGTTTTCTTTGAAACTAATTAAAAACTTTCCTCCATGCAATTTCCATGTGGATTTATAAAGCAAAACCCATTAGTAAAAAAAAAATAAATAATTCAATTAAGTTCTTCAGTAGCCTTTATTAAAAAACCTTGCTTAAACTAACAATATCTTGCAGATGCTGTTCTAAGGAGAACAGGTTAAATGCTCTTAAAGAAAGACATGCCAGTGTTTGATAGAGCCTTATGAATTTTCAATCAGCTCTGAGAAGTGTTATTTTTAACCCCCTAGAAAACTGGTTCCACCATTTAAAAAAAAACCAAAAAAAACACAAGACAATACAAACTAAAACCATTTGAAAAATAAAATGGGAACGTCGCTTCTTAAATATTACATTCAATCTCTGCTGTCCTGACTCTGACAGAAAAATACGAAGATGCAGTAAGCCAAAAGGTAAACTACTTCCAAGATGGTTTAAGAATAAGTGTAAAATTTAAATTAAAGCCACTGGAGAAAATTATTTTAGCTAAGCCAAGATTTATATCTATAGTGTATGTGCTGTTATATAATGACCTATAGGCTGCTCGAAAATAGCTGGTCAAGGTATGTACTTGAAGTTACATTTCAGTATTTGTATTCAGGCATCACATGGGGTTAGCACCCAGCAAAAGCAATGTTAAGGAGCATGGAGGATGGAGGATTGGTAAAAGGCAAGGAAGGCACTAGAAAGAACCATGAAACATTCAAGCATTGCAGTTTCTGATATATTAATGAAAATGAAGGAACCTGGCTACCTGATCAGATGTTCCCCTTAAGTACTTCCCTCCTGGAATCACTGTGATGAAATTGCCTTGAGATTTGGTAATTTCACCTTGGGCATAACGGGCAGAATTCCCGTTATCACAAACAGGCATGTTTTGTGTAAACTTTAATAAAAACAACTGAGAATGAAGTGTTACCTACAACTGATAGTTGTCATAGGTGTCCTTGGGAGCCTACGGACAAAGAACCAAGGTGATGGAAGTTTTACTGTTGATGCTACAGACAACCACACGGGTGTTTTAGGACCAGGAAGATCATAGCTCTGCTTAGCTGGTGTAGGCAGCATAACAATACCAGTGCACTTCTCCCTTGTGGTAAAAAAAAGGAAAGACTGGATTACACAACTGACATAGCTACTATCAAACAATGTAAATATGTCTCAGTTGCTGAAAATTTCTTGTTCAACTCAAGCTTTTTTTGAAGCCAGACTAAAAAAAAACTTAGACAGGCAAATTCTCCAACCACCAAAAAATGCTGAACTAGCTTAAATAAAAATTAAAATCTTCTATCTTTTGATAGAAATTATGTAGGAAAACCCCAAATCAAATAAACAAAAAAACAGAAAAAAATTGGGAATTTTTTAGAAAAAAAATCCTAATGTTTCCTTTTATCTGAAAAAAAAAGAAAAATCCCTCCTCCATATTTTGATCTTGAAATTTCAGAACATGTTTACATTTTGTTTGAAATATGCATAGGTCATTTTTTTAAAATTTCATTTCAAAACAGATAAAATAGATTCCAAATGACAAAAGTTAAATATTTCAGAATTTTTCAATTCCATGTTAGAAAAAAAGGTGGAAAAATACAGAACTATTTCCTTTATTCAACTGAATTTTTTTAAAGCTTTTAATCCTGTACCTGTGTTTTTGATACAATCCTCAGAATAAATTTTCCCACTCTATACTTAACACCTGAATGTCCATACCACTTTTTGCTGTTACTGTGAATTCTTGGTTCCCATCATATTTTCTTTGCTGAATGATGCAAAGATAAACGACTGCTACTAGTAATGCAGCAGACAGCCAGTATCATATTTTTAAGTATTATTTAAGCCAATCCAAACAGGATATATGATTGGTTTTCTCTTTGCTTCTTTGTTTGTTGCAGCAGAAGCCTGCTGTTTCTCAGCAGGCTAGAAACTTCTGGCATTTTCTGCTTTCAGGTCCTGCATTACAAATAGTTTCTCTTAAAAATTAACACAAAGAATTTACAAAAACAAGCAAAAGGGTCACAGATGTACATTACGGGCTGTTTTTATTGTGGATTTTCAAAGATTCTGAGTCACAGTAGATATTTTTAGCTGTGCTTTTAACCACTCTTTCTGCTACATTACCTAGATGGAAATTATTTTTATAGTGGTTTGATCTTGATGCTCATTTGAATTTAGATCCTTTGTCAAATAAGTTAATCTCAAAAATTTCTTTCAATACACAGCTCTCCAGCTATCTGATTCTTGTACCATTAAACTTGCATTTTAAAAGGTATAATGTTTACAGGTCTTAGGATAGAAAGCTCTTTAATTATGTTTTTGGATGTATACTATACAAGTACTAATTGCATTGCTGTAAATTCCAAAAAGGGGGCTGACAGGGCTGATGATAGAAAATTCATGAGGTTTCATAAATAATATCCTGTATTATTATTGGGTTTGTATATCCTAAAACATCATATGCTATTTATTGTTGACTCAAATAAGGTTTTTGTGTAAGAGGTTAAAGTATGATTTCTGCTATTATGGGCAAAGTGAAGTCTAAATTCTATAAGATTTTTTAAATTTGTAGAAAAATATCAGTTCATTTAGGATTTGTGTTCAGTCCTTGCTCATTTATGAGTTCCAAAGCAGATTGTTATTTTTATCTGTAAATTGATTACCATGGGGGATTACCTCCTGATTATGTGTTTGTTTCTGATTTATTTCTTCGGATTAAAGTTTTATTTTAAGAATTATCATGTTTGCAGATATTTTCGAACAAACATATTTGTAGAAAACATCAGGGAGCAAAAGTCTGAAATGAAATGATGGAAATAATGACCTAACAGATGAGCTCTATTTCTAATTTGTGTATGTTCTCACCTGAATTTGTAAATATAACCAACTCACCCCCTGATAATAATGAGTAATGTAAAGTGGAACAAGTATTGCAGTTTTACCAGGGACATGGAAAGCTCACTGTGTGAGAAGAGAAAGAACAGTTCAGGTTGTTTAGCTTTGTAAAACAGAGGCTGAGAGCAGGGATTATTACTTTCCCTAAATATGTAAAAGGAATGGTTATTGAAGGGAAAGAACAACCTCTTTCTCTAAAAGCAAATTCTAGTAGAGGAGCAAATTACTATAAATTAGATATTACTACACATACAATAAGAATGAGAAGAGGATCCCTGTATGACAAAACAATAAAATGCAGGAAATTTCAAGGAAGGGATTATGTGACCTGTCTGCTTATAAGGTCAGAATCCACTGAATCAAGAGGTCTTTCCTGTCCTATGTTTCTGACCTCTTAGGCAGCCCTGGTCAAAAATTGCATTATTGAAGTTCCTGAGAGATCAACACTGGGAAGGGATTGGGAACCAAACATGTTTGTGATTAAACTTTTATATCCAATACCAACATTGTAAATCAGGAATTTCATTATTATAAAGCACACTGGAATCTCTGCACATTTTTGTCTTAAAGTTCTAGCTCTCAATAGAGTTATATTTTGCTGCCTCCAGGTATAATTTATTAGTTTGCTTTTTTGCTTCTTTGTTAGAAAGATGCAGGGATATATACCCTCAAAAGAACCTTTAAGCTTTGCAAAGGGGCCAAAAAGAACGTGTACATAGAAACTGGTGATTTTTCTTCCTTTTTTGCAAGTAGTTTATTTACCATCCTAAGACTATTCACAAATTTAACCTTAAATTCTTTTATAAATTCTGCTGAAAATAATGTTTCCTGTGTTATCTATTATTAGCGCATGGGAAAACTGTGTTCAGTTCTCTTTTCTGAAGCGAATCCTCATCAGCCTACATCAGAAAGTACCTGAACTGTATACTCTGTCACAGGATATTCCTATTTGCTATTTTTTGTTCAGTTAATGCATATGACAGCTGGACCCTGATTATCCCACTGGGTGGTCAAATATAGCGGAAGGATTTTTAACCTCACTAAAACAAGAAAGAATGAGGGACATGAGTCATCAAAGATATAATTCCTATCTAAAGGCAATGTTTCAGCCAAAAGTTTTATTACTTGACAGATAGGCAATTCTGAAAGCTGGAGAGGGAGAAGAGAAACAAGATAGAAGTTCTTTTCTATCTTGAAAGCTGAGGGTCTGTCTTGCAAGGGTATGAATGTCGTTAAGGACATTCAAATTTGAACGTAAGCATTGTCAGGTAAAAGCCTCCTGACCTAGTGAGGTAGGAGCTCTGTTGCAGCTCCCACCATGCATATGGGCACCCAGATATTGTGAATGATGCTCTTTCTTCTTTGAAAAGAAGATGCCAGTTTCCTTACCAGGTCCAGAGCCAGAACTGCGAAAGGCAGAGGTATCATGGATCCTTCAGGCAAAGCCTGACACAGTGTCCATAAGTCTGCCACACTGATCCACTAAGATTTACATGGTAAGTCTTGCTGTCCGTGCAATTTATGTAGTTGTAACTGCTGACTGTATGTGGATCTCACCAACAGCATCTTCGTAGTTTGAGAACCCAGAGTGACCAAAGGTCTGGATGATTTGACTGTTGTAACACATGCACAAAAAATAAGAGTTTTGGATGGTCTTGGAGAATTTGATCACCACTTTGACACTTTTTCTACCTCTTTTTTTTTTTTTTTTTTTTTCCTCAGGGAAAAAGAGGTCCAGGAGGACAAGTGCCAGTTCATGCACATTAACTCCCCCATATAGCTATTGCATTATTAGGTCTAGAATTCCTCTCCTAAAGTGCACTGCAAACTCAGAAGGGAAGAAGGACTGGGCATCGAGCATCACAGAATTGCTCAGAAATAGCATGATGAGAAACAGGCAGGTGATGACATCAGCCTTGATGTAGACACAGATGTGTTACTATCATATGCATGATGGACAAAAGGGGCAGAGGGAATTTCCTAGAGGGATCCCAGTTGAAAAAACAAAAGTTTGCTGCCTCTCCAAAAGCTCTGAGTACAATGTATATATCCCAGCTACCCAATATGAAGTAAACCCCAAATCATACATAATGAAGCAGCAAGAAACCACACCACCAGTCATTCTGATCTACTCTTATTGTGCAAAGTGACTTATTAATGTAGCATAGCCAACCTTAAGTAAGGATTTAAATGATTTGTCGTATAAGGATAAATCGAAGATCTAGCTATCAGTGGGTTTGCAGAATGGTAAATGCCTTTGAAAAGTAAAAAAATGTCAACTGTCTTCTTCCAAATAGCACACCTGGAACATTCTGGAACTTCAAACCAAGAAAATGGTGAGGGAACTGTGTTTATGACAAGAAATTTTTCCAGAGTTGCATTTCTAACAATTCAGTCACTGTTTGCCTTAGGAATTCACTGTCCACAGCATCAAGGAATAGATTAAAGCAATTAACTTTTTAGAAACAGTAATGGTATTTTACAGTAAAAGTTGATAAAAATAAAACATGAATCTTTTTACAAAACTTCCAGGTGCTCCCATGTTATTTTTGAGATAATTATCAAATTAGTTTCATTTTTAAAGATTTCAACATTTAGATGCATTTAGAAGCTTTATTCCGGTGCTTTTCTTTGTTTTTCCAATATACACAATCATAGTACAATGATATGTTTCTTTCTCAAAAAAGACCTGGGCAAGAGGAAGAGAGGAAAGGATGGATAGGTAGAATTCAAATATTCATTGTTGGATCTTGATGCTACATGGGGCAGCTCTTATGCATTCCTGTGTATTTCTTTTGTCTTCTCAAATTACAATTTTACAGCAAGCTAAAACTGTTCTTTAACTGTAAGATCACATGTGAATAGAAAAAAGCATAACACAGCTGTACAGATCCTAATAAATAGCACCAGCCATAATTGTAATTGAGAATGCTCATTTCAGGTCTTCCTAGGGAAGCATGTAGAAAGGCAAATGCAATAAGCATTTTTCATTTGGGCACAGGATGACACAGTGTATTCCTAACTGAGTTTGTGATCATCAGTACTGACATTTTCTAGCAGAAGAAAATTCGTGGAAGACAAGTGAATAACAAAACCTAGCAATTTTTAATATAAATCCAGTTGTTGTTGTTGTTTTGGTTTGGTTTGTTTTCTTTTTTGTTATGTATACATTTTCAACATGAGTTTATGCCTCATATGATCACGTCCTGAATTTTGTTAAACTTGATTTCTCTGTCTCTCTTTTCTGATTTTGAGTATTCTTAGCTACCTATGGCAACCTGCATAGATAAATATGTGAAAAGCATGGGACTAAATAAAAGATCACCATTATTTTAGGAGTATTTAAGATGAAACCACTTTTGAAGAGGTTGAAACTGCCTTTTTTTTTTTTTTTTTTTTTTTTTTCCCCCCAGCTAAACAATTTAAAGAGAAAGGCTCACAAACCTGTGCTACATAGTTAACAAAGTTTGCACGTTCTCTGTCCCACTAAGCCAGCCCTTAATACTTTATTGATACAATGAATGTATCTACAACTACTGTTTCTGTCTTCATCTTCAAATGCAAATACCAGTTGCTTAAAGGTTTTAGGTCATCTTAACATCAAAATTTGAAAGCCTGCAATTAGAGGAAAAATGTCAAACTTTTGAAAACTTTTCAAGGCAGAAAGGTAATATTTGGACCTTCTGAAGGATGAAAATGGCATACAAAAATGACGAGGAAAAAGAAATTTACTTTTTTTTACAAGAGAGAACAAGATACTTTATGACAAATGTTTCCTTCACCATTTAAAGCCATGTAACCAGAGAGGTGATTTGCAAGCCTTGTCATAACAGTGTTGGGAGACTGTAGGGCTTCTTGCAGACCTCTAGGCATGCAACAGAAAGATGAGTATCATTATCTTTTATTAGCACCTAGGGACCTCCCCAGGAGTTGACCAGCTGTACACAGCTGCTGTGATAAGACAGACACACCATCATCTCACACACTCTGGAGCAAACTGTTTTGGCAGCCCTCATCTAGGAATGCTGAAAGGCTTTAAATGTCCTGTGATATTTATATACATAATTCCTTGATCAGATGAATCAGAATATGCTAGCTGACAGTCAAAAACCATCAAAAAAAAGGAGTTCAGGGCATAAGCTAGGATGCAGGGTGATCAGAATCCAAATTTCTTTTCCAACATGGGCTTCCTCTATGTTTTCAGCCAAGCTGCTGAGGCCTGTTTCAATGTGTGTATGTGGGGCATTCATATTATAGACTGTCAGTTTTAAGCTCTCCACCAGAATCCATAGCCCTGTGTTAGGTGCTCATGATTCCCATACAAAGTTCTCCACCAGAAGTGTTTGCAACCTGAGGATGACATTTGCAAATGCAGGAACCACTTAAACAAACCAGTAAGGAATGCCAGGGAGAGGGTTCGGGAAGGAGCTGTGTTCCCGAAGGTAAATTAAAATTTCATTCTGTGCAGAATGGTGAACCCTCTTCTAGAATAAGCTATTTAAGACAGGGGCTAAGCTCAGTCCTCTCTCACCAAAGGGAAAATACCCTATGCTAACCCAATATTTAAATGATTTTTTTTTCCTTTACAGCTTTTATTCAAGAGTATGTTTATTCAAGTGTCTGTTTATTCAAGGAATAATTCTCTGCACAGTACTCGTACAGATCTGACCTTTACCCACCTATGTCCCAAGCCATCTGGATGCAAGCATGCTGCAGTCAAAAGGTGCTATGTTTGAGCTAAAAATCCCACAGAAACAAAAGGGTTTTGGGACAGTGCTGGCTTGCATCCCCTGGTTTAAGAATAATGAATCAAGTACAGATGAAGCAAAAGGCTGTAAGCCTAGGATAGTTTTTAATGTTAGATAATGGAAAGACTCCACGTTAGATCTTTCCCACTTTTTTCCTTTAAATGAAAATTTGAAGGTTGGAATTTGGTTGTGGCAGTTACTATGTCTTTTGTTCACACAAGCCAAAGAGGCAGAGGTTACAGCATTTGGCCAGTGCTGGGGAGCAGGGACCCATGTCTCAGTTTGTGGCAACTGAAGCATGGACTCTCCATGAAGTCCAGAAGCAAAAAGAGATTTTATTGTTACAATGGTACATACTTATGCTGTCAGTAAAGCTCTTACTTCATAGTCAACAAATCAGCAATTAGACAGCTATCAACCTTTTCTCCTATCAGCATAAGACCACTCTAACACGCGCTGTGCAGACCAATCACCTTCTTATTCACGCGCTGTTCACGCGGCAGTGAACACTTTTCCACAGTTTAATGTTGCAGCTGTCCGTTGTTTTTCCCTGCCACCTTGGCACAACTCAGCAGTTTCTTATCTTTTTTTCAAGGCCTGTTTTTCATCAAAGCCTAACTATTTCTCAAGAGGCGGTGCAAGGCTGACAGGCCAATGTCTCCCACATCAGTTCCCTTTGCAACAGATAACCTGACATTCCCATGGGAATCCCCTCTAATGCAATTCTCACCAGAGTTGTGTTCTAGCTCCTTCTCTAATACTTCATTATCCACAGAAAGGAAATAGGAGGGAACTTCACAGGGAGCTTAAGTGTGACAGATTGAAAGCATCTTCCTCACAGTATTTAAAATTGTGTTGAGAAGAAATAGGGAAGTCTGAAGAACAAATTGGGCAGGATGAAGATTTAGGAACAGGCTTTTCTATTCACATGAACAATGGGGAATAATGGGGATTCAGAGCAGCACTGATGTCAGTTGTACAACACCCAGTCTGACTCTCTGGAAGCTCCTACTGGACCAGGCTGCATTGATGAGTGGCAGCTTTCAGAGTCCCACTGAAGAGGAGGCCTGAACCAAGATTTGTATCACTTTGGATATGCCAAAATTTGAATGTCTAAAAGGTCAGATACCTACATCTTGCTGACACAGGTTTTAGATGGTGCTAATGAGGCCTCACTTCTTTTCCTTGAGTTGGGTGTCTGTGCCATTCTTGTGAAACATCACCACTTCCCAGCTGTATGGGCAAGATGGATGAATGTACTTAGCTACAAGGGACTCTCATACTATGTAGTGGGGTCCCTAAAGAACTATCAAGAGGTATATAGACTATGGCAACATAAGCACAGACATATAGCTGTATGAATACTTACTTGTCCAATTTACTCTTTTTTTTGTGGTATATTAAATAATGGGGAAGTATTATCTCCTAAGAACATTTCTGCAAATTTTAATTATAGTCTATGGTTCTGTTAGATATGCTCTAGGGCTGAAAGTTAAGGATATTTCCTTTAACATTTGCTCTATTTAAACCAACAGATAAATGTTCTCCGGAATAGAACTTTTTCCCCTGATGGTAAAATACAGAATAAAAAAATCCTAAAATGCCCATCTCACTGAAGTAATACCATGAAAGGGCCAATTTTCAATAAGCCTCAGAGCAGCCTAGCGTTTTACATGCAGAAGTTTGGGGCACACAAACTGTGAAGGTATGAGAGCATTGGCAGCTCACTGACCCAAAAGCCTGAAGCTCTGAACTGGAGGCCTGCTACTGACTCAGGCACTGTCTAATGGGAAGTTGAGCAAACTATTTAGAGAGGAATTTTCATATTAACCTTTGTAAGGTCCCAGTTTAGCAGTGCTGTGCTTTCATATACTTTCAATAAGAGGACTGACTCCTTAGACAATAAGGTTTCACACCTGTAAAATGTAAACAAAAAAAACCCTGTCAAAAAAAGCCCAGTTTAGATGGAAAGGTGATGAGATTACCAAACATAAAAAAGAAATACCTTGATGTAGACTGTCATGAGTAACTGAATGTGTTGCTCCCCAAGAAAATTCTCTGTAAGAAAATCATTCTTTTCTCCTGTTTGTAGACACAGTATTGAATAATAGGCTTCCAATCAGTTGTTTTTCATTTCTCATGACAACAGGATACTTCATTGAAAACTAAGATGGTTCTCCTAAATAAAGGTCATCTGGTCATCTACCATAGGCTATACCAAAGATCGAACTGCAAGAAATGTCACTTGCCATTTAAGGTAGATATCCCAGGGATGTAAGCACATGATGTTGCTTTTACCAGTGTGATGTTGTCCTTTAAAAGAGATCATGTGTGCAGGAGCTTTGAATACTGGCACTAGGATCCCAGGGCAGATAGCTGCCAATACTGTCATGCTGTGAGGGCACCGTCACTCTGGTGTAGTGCCTGTGGTTGAGTGCTTATGTTATCTGGGGAGATGGTTGTGTTCTGACATCAGAACCTAGATCTATATTACAGTTTTAAAAAACAGTTGTATTAGAAATTTGTAGAGGAAAAAACAATCATGCTGTACATGAACATAGTTATGCAGACACTGTGTAGTTTCAGCCATGTCAAATTAATGTGATGAACTCAGAGGGGGGCAGGAAATCCTTTGCTGGCACACGCTGTCTCCATTCAGTAATAGCATCCTGTGGTCTTTTTTATTTTATTGTTGATATTCCTGGAGCACAGATTTAGTAGTCATCATATTCTTCTAACAAAGTTAATGTATTTTGGTGACTCCAGAGTTCTTTGCACCAGTGTTTTCTACAACACTGTTCAAATTCAGTTAATAAACACTACATAAATAGATGTCCAACTCCTGTAAAACAGCCCATTGTGAAAGAGATAATCTAACCCCACATCTCTACATCCAAGCAGGCCCTGGACACTGTGAATAACCGTGAAGACCACAATGAGTACAGATTTAATATTAACACTTCTTAATTATAACATGTAGACAAAACCAAAATGGAAATTATTGCTTTTCTTGTCATTTATTTTCCAACTTTCTCTAAGTACCTTAAGTTCTTGAGGTTTTTATTATATACTTCCTTAAAATTTCAAAGTAATTCAAGCAAATAGTCCAGAAACAGAATCCAAAAATTCTTCTGAAGAATGAGTTACCAAAAGAAACATCTACTTTCATCTGCAGAATTTATAACTATGCTCTCCTTTCTGGATTCTCTGACATTTGATAAATCATGAGGTGACAGTACAGCCATGTTTTTTTCTCCTTGGTCCTTCTTCTTTGTTATGTTATAAAACTCTCTTAAAGTAGTGCCATATTCCTGCCTTGGCAGTTATTGAAAAGCACAGACAGAGATGAATGGACAGAGCAAGGCTGCAATTGCATAAATTTAACTTACAGAATTAACTGGGAGGAAACACAAGGACACCTGAACATTTGCCCCTGCAGTTGGAATATAATTTTAAAACCTCTGTATGTAATATTGAATTGCTGTGACAATGTAGATATCTTGCCCAGAGAGAAATGATAAAATAGAAAATACATCTGAAGATAATCCACAACTCTATCACTCACCTGAAGATAAAAGTCCTCACCGAAGTTTTTCAAGGAACCAGAGAATAAAACAGATAGTCCTTCTTCCATTTCCACACTATACTCTTCACTGTTTCTGGAGAGAAAGATGATGTCTTTCAAAGCGACTAAGATATCACATTGCATATATAACATATTCCACATATGATCAATGACAGTTTATCAGATTACTGACAAAAGCCTGTTGTATTTTAAAGAAGTATATACTTCAAGACAACATTTTCCACTTACTGAGAATAGTGAATCTGTTCACTAAGCCAGTTTGAATACAGTTAGCAAATGCCATTCTGGTACAGGAATGTGAATCAGACAAACATTTGATGGAGTGAAGACAAATGCTATAGAAGAGGATATGTCACAGGAAGGATAAGGTCACCTTACTTTTACTTTACATTTATTTTGACAGCTACCTCTGACATACATCAGCACTTATCTGGTTTGGAAGTTTTTTAAAAAGCTTCCTTTTAAAGATGCTTCATTGAAGCTAGGCAAGTCTGAGTTGTTTTCTACAGTTAAGCTGACAAAACATTTTAGAACTGTGAGCTGCAGCATACTCTCAACCGTGGGAAGAAAGAATATGGCCATGTAAACTGGTTTCACCCTTCCTGTGCTACACTCAGGCCAGTAGCATCTTTGCAGCACAGAAGCAGAATGACTGGTGACTGGTGGCTGGTAAGTGGAGACTGGGGATGTGGACTAGTAGCTGAAGCACAAAGCATTCATGGCCCATTCCATGGTTCCCTCACTCACCAACAGATTGTAAGAGGAAGATTTACCTGTCTTAAACTGTAGATAACATGCTAGCACAATATATGATTTTGTAAACCTCTGAAAATACTGTTCTGAATGTCATTCTCAACTGACTTTCATGCTGGACACTGGTTAATAGAGATTTTAATTGTTTATTACTATTCTTGATAGTAATAGTCACAAACCTAAGGAATTGTTTCAGATGTTTAGTAATACGTGTGGATGAACTTTATTTCCAATAGACTTATTTACACATATAATGCATTGTACAGTATTTGAAGCTATCTCAATAGAGAAAAATGTAGCCAAAGATTTAGAAGGTGTCAGTACAAATTTCTTGAGAAAACTTTTAAAATAAACTTAGGGTTCTCAATAAGGAGTGGTTCTGAACTATCATAAAAGAAGCAAACAACACAGCAATTACTACACTGAAAAGAACCTGCTATCTACAGGAAGTTACTTTAGAAATTTGTGTTTATGATATGCATTATGGAATTTCATTACTGTGAAGTATTTCAGCCTTTCACATTAACCTTGTAGGCATAAACAACATTTCTCTACTTTATTTCTAAGTTTAGAGCTTGGAGTACAGCAAAATGAAGGAAGGCTTCTGATAAAAGCATTCACTAAGTAGAAAATCTGGTTCTTAATATTTTTCACTATGCTACTGCCACATCCTGGTAATGTCCAAACTCCCTATTTACCTAAGGTTTTGATAGTAGAGTTCCTTATACCTACAGATCTGTTATGGCAATAACTAGAAGTATTTTTTCAGCCACTGCAATGATGGGCTTATCTTGCACAAATCCTGCCAGGGTTCACAGACATGGCATGTTTCTTTTATTTGGGTGAAGGGACAATTTAAAACCTGAACAGATTGGGTTTACACAAGAATACAGCTAGAAGAGAAGGAGATGTTGTCATCTCTCCTGTCTTCAAACAGCTTGAGCACTCACCCAAAAATCTATGGTCTAATTGCCTCCTCTGCCTGACAGCCCTTGAAACCCTGTCTCCCACTTCCCTGTAGAATACCCAGCAATCAGACTCCTCGGTAGTCTAAGGTGAAGTGCTGTGTTTGTGTATTTTGCAGAAGCTGTTTCATTTTGCATGAAATAATCAACAGCAAAATGGACTATTCAGTGAAAACATGAACATCACTCAATGCTCTAATAATGGTATTCATCTGAGAAGGGGGATACTTGCAGCTAATGAATCCACAAGTATTTCAGATTGAATAAGCATTGGAGCAAAGTGCACAACACAAGTTTCTCCCATTTCTGCACAGATTTTCTTATCAACAGGCTGGGAAGCAAAGCTCACTTTTACTTGCTCTCTTCAACATATACCAGATGGGTATTTAATTATTGCTTGCAAGTGACATCATAGTCTTTCAGAGGAGTCCTACTACAGAACACCATGCTGCCTCTGCTGCTCAGGACACTCTTCCGAGAGGTGGGGAAGAGGCTCCCATCTACTCAGAAAGAGTTATGAGCATACAGAGGGGTATTCAGTTGAGACATTAGGGTATTTCTCATCTTGGGCTATTTTAAACAAATTACCTCTTAGCATTTTGGGCTCAATAGATTCTACTTAGCTCTGTCTTCTTCCCAGCTTAGGGCTTCAGATTTTATTAAATAGCCAGACAACTGAAAGTTTGCAATTTGAAGGATGTCTTATTATCAGCAAATACGTATAATGCAAAGGAACAGGTCTTCATGATGTCCAAGAAGTTACTGAAAGGACCAAACCACACAGAACGGGAGGAGCCTAAAGCATAGAAATTAAAACCTCAGAAAACATGATTAAGGATGTGTGAAAAACCCTTGAATTGTCTTTACTGCATTTTTATAAAGACTTACAAAAACACCTACAAAACCTGTTTTCCCTCAGCTTGTTTTTTGTTTATGTAACCAGAAGAAACATGGAAGAAAAACTCTTTTGAAAAGAAAGATCTGAGGACTGAAGAGTCTGAAACAATTTGCCAGTGGCAGATTATATCCTTTCTTTACTGCAGAACAATCTTAAATAAGATTAATGAGAGAAACAAAACAAGTTTAATAGAGAAATCCTGTAGGGATCAAATGTTCATGCTATGCATCTACAGTTACCATATAATCTTGTTTTAGGTGATTAGATTGTTTTATCAGAAACCCAGGTAGAAATGTAGTGAAAGATGGAGCTCAGCACGATACTTCTAAATTAAAGCATATAATAGTAGACACAAGTCATGCTGATTCGTGTGACTGATGCACATGCAGGAAGAGTTAATGACACTGCATTTCAATAAGCTGTCACATTTCTGTGTTGTAATTTGGATGTACCATTTTAGTGGGAGGTTACTCAGATAACATAGAATGACATGGAAAAGTCTTGAGATTTGGTCTCACACTGTTTAATAAAGGAAATAAGATTTAGGTGTGAAACTTATCAGAGAAGGACCACCTGTGGCTTTTTCTAGCTAATATATAGAACATATCCCCTTTCATGCCTATGCTAAGAGTGCTGTTCTCTCCCTTAAAAATCATTTAAATATTCCCTCCTGTTTGAGCCTTATTCTTTTTCTGGAATACAGAAATATATTCTTTACTGATATTTTTGATGGTTCAAATACAGACATTGAGATCTCTGATATATGAAGTGAAACAATGGTGGTGTAATTGATTTCTGGACAAATTACAGTTAGTTTTGATATGTCATTGACTATGTGTGTATTTGGCTGGAGTCAAATAATTTATTCTTTTATATAAAAAATATAGTTAGCCACAGTTAATCTCTTTCCTTTGGAAAAAACCCCCACCCTGATGTTAGATGAAGCAGTGGTCATTCATATTTACTAGCAGTGTAAGGGAGACAAGATTTTGGACGAGGGTGGGACAAAGACAGAATCTGTAACTATTACTCAGGTAAAGCCTTTTTTTATTGCATATATTTGTATTCTATAAAGGAGACTGTCAAATGCTTAAAGGAGAGTGAAGCATTCAACTCTGGTTGCCTGTAATTCTTCTAAACCCAGACATAAAAGGGAAACATTCCTCTATCCATTTGTAACTGCTTTTCAATTTGTAGTGTTACACCCTCCTCTTTTCTCTGCAGCCAACCATTTTCTATCCCTTTAAAAATGCCTAGATGCTTGAGGTAAAAGTCAGTCTCACTTTCTGTTAAGATAAGGAACTAGTGGCTTAAAAATATTGCCCCTCAGCCATTGTAACCTGAAGCTGCATATTTTTGCTTATAGAAAACAATAATAGCACAAAATAATCTATTTTTAGGAAGTAATGTTAATCTGTAATATTCTTGCAATGTAATATTAGGCCTATATTTTTGATATTACATCATCTAAGTCATATTCATATATATATATTTATAGCTCTGAAATGATCAACCTGCTGTCTATGATCTAGGAGCTGTAGAAGGCGGCTCAGCACAGCTGTTTGGTAAATCAGTCACAGTGGCTGCTTTCTCATCCTCTGTTGCTACTACCGAGGTTCTCAGCACATTGCCTGCAGCACCTGTGCTTCCTCCAGCCAATGGATTTTATTGGAGTACCACTTCAAAGCACCACGAGATGAAGAGAAATTGGTCATGGGACAAGATTTTAGCAGAGTGTATGGGCAAGCAATCATGCCTTCATTATGTCTCCTGTATGCAAACAGAACAGTGTCCAAATTAATAACATAATTAATATGTTACTACACATATATCCATACACAAAAGCACACACATTCATATCTGTACATGACATTTTTGTTTCAGAAAGCTAAGAATAATTATGAACATATCTGGTAGAATGTCTGAATAGATGGTGGGGAAAGGGTTTGTAATAACAGAGAACTAGAGTTGATTTTAAGGAGCATACCCAAACATCACTCCACATGTGAGAGGGAAGACTGAGCTGATTAAAGAGTGGAAGTGAGAAGTTCCATTACAGCAGTCTCCTGAAAAATGTGAAAACAGCAGCTAGTAAATCTGGGTTTTTTTGTCTTTTTTTTCTTTTCTTTTTTTTTTTTTTTTTTTACCAAGAGGCCTAAAACACACACATTTAAAACCACGGTAAAGGAACCGTCTAATAAGCTTTCTCAGCTATGCATGTAGATTTTTAATAAAGTTTAAACCACAAGGGAAATTACAGAGAACTGGAAAAAAAGCTTATCTTAAGCCAATATTTTAAAAGGGTAAACTACCCATCAACTCTCAATCCTAGGCAAATAATACAATGTTTGACATCATCATTAATAAGTAATTTTATTATCCTCTTCTTAATATCAATTTTATTTTATGAAAAAGAAATATTTTCAAACTAACTTGATGTTTTTCTTAGATTATAGATCTAGTTGATATATATTATCAGTAATGTATTAATTTTTTAAAATTCTGTCAGGCATTTGCCCTAATAACATCTCACATTTTTATTAGGAAATTAGTATTACGATTATAAACTCAGCCTGAAAACATTAAATAGATTCAAAGACAACACGCTTTTGTGGTAATGTGTCATAGAGGTTTCCTACAGGGGTTTGATTTGAAATGTATGATATTTAACACTTTGTCAGAGAAGAAACGAATAAAACCAAAATCACAAAAACAATTTACGAATGACACAAAAGTTTTTGTAATGGTAAGTAATGATATTGGGACTATCACCAGTGAAGAGTCACTTGGTTAGTTTACTAACTTCATGAAAGCAAGTAATTTGCATTTCACTATGACCAATTTGGATCACTGAATCATATTGCGTCAAGGAGAAATAGCCATCACAGCTGAGGGATGAGACACTATCCTGGGAACCAGTGGGTTGGAGTCTATAAGGAACTGAAGGAATTGATGCCTCAAACATTCATCAACACAGAAAACCTCAAGGACAAGTTGTGGCCTTTGTGATTAGTCTAAAGAATTAATTATCTGCCTAGAGAAGCACAGAGTGTATCAAAGGGTGAATGGCTCTGCTCCCTTGCAGTTGTGTAGCCAAGTTCCTTAGATAAGCCTCGAAGGGAGGGGACATAGACTGAGTAAAGCCATATGTTCAGGTTAATGTCTACACCTTAATGTACAACTATAGCCTCGAAAAAGAGCTAAAAGAGTAATAAAAGATAAACAACCAACACCAGATGGAGCTAATGACTGGATAATTGCCCAAGAAACAAAAACTGAAGGAAAGGTAAAGCTGGTAGGGGGACATCACAACCACTGACTCAATTGGGCAAAAAGGTTAATGCGCCCCATTCCCCCTCGATGCATGTGCAGGACCCATGCTCCACCTTTTCCCCATCTCTCATGGAAATGAGTTCATGGAATACCTGCCTCTCTTTGTCTAGCATGCTAATCAGCTGATAAGATGAATGTAAAAGGCAACAGAAAACTTTGCATGTGTGTGTGTGCACCCACCACCCAAGATTACTGGATCTGAGACAACGCTGGAACCTGGGGTGGTGATCTGGATTTCTTTGACACTCTCTCCTTTCTTTTTCTTTTCTTTCCTTTCTTTTCTTTCTTATAGATTTATAAGAGACCACATTGCTTACTATCCTTTTCCAAGTTTAAGCTGTTTCTACCGCAAGTGAAATACTTAACCAGTTGTTTAGTGTCGTTTCACCTTAATTTAACCCAAGGGTATCACAGAACCTTTACGACTCTCTGGGCTCCCAAAGAAGATTTGAAACAAAATTTAGGCATGTGTGTGCATAACTGTGATCTTGAAAAGTCCAAATAGTTCTTGTACAGTCCTGATGTACCTTATTAATATTTTACTTAAATTGCCCAACATAAATGGAATTACTTCTTCACAAAAGGACCTGCTTACACCTTAGCCAGATCAGGTCCTGAAGTGTGGACAGAGGTCCCGGGCCCCACTAGTCTGCAAGTTCTCACCAGGCACTTGGTGTACCACAGAAGGACAGGGCAGCTCCCTGAATGCCTCTGCATCTGTCACATCATCATCTCACCACCCTTGCCACCGGGGTGACATTCTGCCTTCTTTCTTCAGTCCTGTCCCTAGTTTATATACCAGCTAAATGGCTAAAATGCTCAAAATGGGAAGCAGAAAGTTCAGTGACCTCTTCTCTCCGCAAGAATTAAAACCTGCATCTCCTACCTCCCAAGACACTCACCCAGCCAGGCTCATCAATATACAATTCAGAATAATATCTGTAGCAGGAAACTAAGTAGGGGCAGAGTCCACTCTGTGGCACAGCATGGCTCATGCCCCCATGATGGCCTTTTCCCCTGGACCAGGCACAATCATTGTCTGACGACTGCTAGTTGGCACAGACTGACAAGTAAACATTACAAATGATGGAAACAAATGCGTCCCAGCTTTGTTTTAGCCTAAAGGTGTAGGATGCCTTACAGAATACATGGTATTTAAATAAACCATTTTGTTTCTGAGATGTCTTTCAGTGCAGCTTGGAAGAAAGAAAAAACTTCCATTCATTTGTTATCTTAGCAGTTCTTAATTTGGGGGAGGGAGTGGGGTGTAAAATCAAAGAATAAACAACATATATGTGAAAGTTATTTAAGAATGCAAACTAGATTTAAAGAAAAACAATCTAAATAGTTGGAACCTCAGTATGGGAAAACTCCTATTCACACTTTTTCTGCTGTAAGATGCCACTGACTTGTGCTCCAAGTTTGCGCTTTTAGCCTCAGGCACTTGTTGCACAAGAGCAAAGCTAAAAGACCAATGATACCTATGCTGCTGTATTTATGAAATTTAGAGAAGTGAGGGTCTGAAGAGCTTAATTCAGTAGAGGTAGTTTTTCTAAGTTTCTACTTTTCCTGAGCTATTGCTCCCAAGGGCTCACATGCACTACATCTGAGATGAAATGGGCAAATTTGCATGTTTCTCTCTCCCCTCTGCTTGATGTGTTCACACCTTGAACACAAAGCCTGCTTCTGAGAAGACCATGAGAAAAAGATGAGGGACAGCAGAAATAATAACATCCTGCCCTGCTCCCCACCCTGGGCTGTCTCAGGAGAGCATCGGCCCCCCGGGCTGGGTGAGAGCCAGCATCGTGAGTCTCCAGGGGCGGCTTTCCAGGGCACTGCACAGGCAAGGTCCATGCCTGGGGGATGGCACTCATTATGGGATGGGGAGGAAAGCATTCTGGGATTGTGTGAGACTTATTTCGGGGAGGAAACAAAAATGGGGAGTGAACATGATGGTTTGAGGAGGAACAAGCAAGGGAAAAAAAGTAGATCAGAGCAGTCTGTCTGTCTTCTTATTAAACTCCATTTCTAACTCTTTTCCTGGGTGAGGGGCTCTCTATTCTGTGTGCATGTGTATTTGCATGTGCGGGGTCTGCATGCAGTAACTGGAGTCAGACTTCAGGTCAGAGGCTCATGTGTCCGTGGTACCACTGATTGGAGTGAGTGTCAGTGTGTGAGTCCGTGATCGCCAGCGAATATCATGCCAGACTAGCTGGTGAGTAGGGCACGTGGGCTGAGAGCCAGGGATGTGTGTGTGTCTGATACAGGGAAGGTCAGAGCTGTGGTGAGCACATGAATACAAGTGTGCTGCTAAGCTGTGCAAAGACAGATGCTGTCCCCTGGACACACTCTGGATATGGCAAGCCACAGGACAGATGTCCCCTTCCCTCCTTCCCGTCAGAGAGAAGACTGAGGACTCCAGGATATTCATGGGTCACTCACACCGCTTGAACAGCATGGGTAGGTGTGAGCAAGTTTGGTGTTCTCACAAGCAACAAGATGCACCTCAAGTGGGGGAACACAGTGGAGTCTGTTTGTGCTTTCTCAGACATCCTACATGAGCAGTTTTCTTTCTTTCATCCATCCCGAACTGTTCAGAACAGCTTCTGTTGCAGAGTTGCTAAACAGTTGTGGGTACATTTGAATGCAAAACACATTGTGGGGTCTTTTAGTTTCAGCAGACCTGTTCCTTGATCTGTTCCCGCAAGACTATAGAGAAATAGTAGTTGTCAAGACTTCCCTTGGGTGAAGTTTACCGTCCATATGCTTCACTGCTACATATTTATTAACCCTTTACTAAAACTTCTGTATGGCCTGCGGTTATCTGTGTAGGGATGATAAAGTCCTACAGAGAACAAACACCAGCAGTTCAGATATATGCTCTTTAATGCTACTAACTTTGTGTCTGTAAGGAGGCAGATAATGCAGGGCATACCACCTTCTGAGGTGGCAAACAGACAAACTCTGTATACCCATCCAGTGCCCACAAATCCACTGTGATCTAGGAGGACCCTCATTAGCAATACACCATAAAGTCACAGTGGAATGAGTTTCAGGAACGTAGACTTTGCTGATCAACTTGCCACCTCCATTGGCACAAGGAACATCAGCACTACTGACTGCCTTTGAAAGCCCAAGATATGGTAGATAACTAGAATAAAGGTGTGCAAGTCTGGTCTGAGGAGTGAATTTCCCTGTCTCAAGCCACTGTTCTGGTAAAGCTTTAGACAGCCAAAGTCCAACATGTGATGGCTGCACATCTGGGCATGAGGATGAGTACGCTGACATGGCAGGGCAAGGGCCTTGGAGGAAGACACTAAGCACGACCCTCCGCAGTCAAGATTTACTTTCACCCGTCGTCTGTAAGCTCTGTGTAGAGCATGCATCTTGCTTTGATCTCACATCTCCCTCCTTCAAAATATCTACTTTTTAACAAGTAGTCTGGCTCAGCCTGGCTCTAAACCAGTTCTTTGGCAACATTATTAATCTGTCCCAGAAGCCGTGTGGGAACTAAAGGCGCTGCCTCCTTGTTCATCTAGGCTTGCCTAACAGGATGGCAACAGTGTTGCTACAGGAGGAGGAACTGAGAACTGGCGCTGAAGAGCTGTGGAAGGCATCCTGAGAGTGGCCTGGGATGACTGCAGGTGCATTGTGAATGTGAGGCATTACACTGTTCAGTTGTAAATGCACATGGAGTAATTCCCATGTTTAATTTTGTCTTTACATTCGATTTCAGAAAAAGCTCATCTGATACGCTCTCAGGCTACCCCTAAGCCTTAACACTTTAGATAAAAAAAGAAGTCGCTTCTCTAAAAACTCAAACACTGCTAGAAAGGAAAATATAGCTATAACTTGATGATAGCAGGATGAAAGTATGATTGTGGCAGAACCAACATAGCTGTGATAGCTGTATTACAGTTAGCACAGACAACAGCACTGAAAAAGCAGGAAGCATGGGCTTCAGTCCTGACTAGTAACAAGAAGTAAAAATGTGTAGGGACCCTCCGTATTCTCTCTGGCTAGACACAGTTTATATGCAAAGATTCTGGCATCAGCAACTTTTTGTTGTTATGCAACACGGCCTGACCTGAAAAACCTTTCACTTTACTCAGCAATTCATTGTGGGCTTGAATCAGTGAACCAAAGATAAAAGATCAGCAGTTTATTCAGTACCATTCAGCTCCATCAAGCACACCTAAAATATGAGAACGGACATTGCAAAACTAACATTTCAGAGTCAAACTTGGAAAAATCATATTTACATTGTTGGCAGGAAGATGTCTGCATTTTTAAAAGCCTGATATGTTATCTGAATTCAAAAAGAAAACAACCTCCCCCTAAATCTTAGTATATTGTGTCAGACCAAAGTTAAAGTTTGGCAAATGGTACAGACTGAAAACAACTTGTTATACAATGCTGTAAAACCCAGGGTAGTAACATAACACGAACAGATAGTTCTACAGCATGACTTTTAATTATTGAAGGCACTACTTTAAAGAATCACAATCCCATACGTAATCATCTCTCATAGCTTTAGTGACCTATTCAATGAATAACACATTTTACTCTTGTAAGACTAACTTCAAACTATCTTGAACAGTGGAAGCAGTATGTGAAGTTACTTTACATAGGTATGATGTTAGTGAATAATTCACACTATTTTTTTTTCTACTATACACTGATAATTTCCAATAACTGCCTGCTTTGAAGTCTGAATATAGCTTTAAGTCTTTTCAGAAACAGGAATTACTTGACACATGCCAGGAAAAAAACCCTCAAATATACAAATTTCAAATAAGCATGATATTGTTGACATACTCTTAATAGAAATATATAGGGGAAAAGAAGGTTCTGATAATAATGAAGATTCCTTCCTTCTTTAATCTTGTCATAGGTAATCTCTTAGAAGGAAAGGAAAAGCATTTGCACTGCCCCTATACAGCACATGCCAGACCAGATCTCATTCATTCAGACTCTAGGCAACAAGATGTGTCTTTAAGGCACAAATATTACCCCCTGATGTAGAATAATCCCTGGCAGCTCTATGTAGCATTCAAATACAGGAAGATATAGTCATACTGCTGAGCACCTCTAGAACTTTTAAGTTATAGAAATGTTTTATGCAAGAATACTGCTCTTTCAGGTTTTGTTTCATCACTAACAATGACAAAGAACCAACCAACTCTTCCTTCTTCTCCCTCATCCTCAGTCCAGTGTATAGGAAGGTACTTTGGACAAAATTTTCCTTATTTAACCATTCATCTTATGCCTTACTAAAAGGTTGTTCTACTGGGAGACTGTTTTTGAAGAGTCACAACTCACTGTAACTCTTAAAACACATTTGCAGAATGACACATGTAGCATTCAACTTTTACATGCCTTTCCATAGTTGATATATTTCATGTTGCATTTAAATAACTTTCAGAGGTATGTAACTTCCTGCCAGATTCACAGTTTACATGGGAAGAATACAATAATAAGTGATCCAGTACTATTTGTTTAGTGGTTCGATACAGGAAATAATGAGACAAGTCACTGCAAGTTACTGCTAAGCATCCTGTGACAGAAATGCCAAAAATTGCATAGAGGTTTTCCTGTTATACAACTTAACATTGTATAATTTACCATATACTATAATTTTCTGGTTGTTCTATAACTCAGAGACCAAAAAAGGTAAATGCATGTACTTTCTGTAGTCACAAACACCAACGTAGATAAAGTAATATCCTTCCTCTTCACTCTGGCAGTATTTTACATTCTCTATACAAGCATATAAATGACTACCCTCTTTTTCACCTTGTAAAAACTAGGCCCATAAGCAGTAATTGCTCTGCTCTGTATTCCTTGCATGAGCTGCTAAATATTATATTTCTAGTAAGATACACTTACATTCTAAATATAACTTAAATGCATCCTGCTTTCATAAATAATATATTGGTGACTCACTGATGTATCATAAGACACAGTTAAGCAAGAACCAGCTGGAAAACAAATCAATATTAGGTATAGGGCTGTTTTAACATCTGTTGGTTCCTCTAATAAGAGATCGTGAAGACCTGTGAAACAATTAGTTTCCAACTTCTGCTTACACTTACAATCCCATCTAACGCATATTCTTTGCTTCATGCAATTAACTTGGTTTGAATGTAAGCACAGTACTGTGGTTCTGAGAGCACTACAAATACCAGCCATATGACAGGGTTGTCATTAAGTGCATCTGAATGGAGATGTTTGTGTAACAAAGAGCCCTTAGTGTGAACGACTGGACTTTGAACAGACATTTTCTGCACTGGGCATGGCTAGAATAATGGATATAATAAACAGCAGATAGCTGAAAACAATGTAAAAAATCACCCATAAATCAAAGTAGAATAAGCTACAGAAAAAACAAGAGAAGAAACTAACAGTGATTAGGTAAGTATTGCTTTAAGAAGCTTTTGAATAAGTTTTTCTCTGGCATGGATTTTTTATTTGATTATTGAACTCCATATGTGTGGTCGTTACCAAGTGTGTAAAATGATGTAAAAACCAAAAGAGACTATGATTTCAAGGAGCAACATGAAAACAGAGGCTTGTAAAGTGACTTTACACTGCTTCCCCCATACTGCAGTTTCTCCACTCTTAGCACATACCCCATTGCCCTTTTTCAGCTTGACAGTGCAGCTGAAACACCATTGCAAGAGTGTGTGTTTCCCACCAAAAAGGCATAGCAATCTCCTTTCCTCTCAGTTCTTTATCCACTGAACATACTTGTGTTCTGGCACTACCCAAAGCAAGAAAGCAGGGGTCGGGCAGGCAAGCACAACCACTTCTTGTTGGTTCTCTGTGCTTCTGGAAGACAAAAGGGAGACATCACACAGCCTGGGCTTTTCTCAGGGACCAGCTGTTTCTGCCTGTGGACAGTCTTCCCTTTGATTACTCACATTAACCTACATCATATTGTAGCAGATAACTTATCTCACTATGAGGATCAGTTTACAAATAGCTTCAGGGCACACACATCTAATAGCTCACTTCACCACACATGCATGTGACATTTATGATGCCATTAAGCTCCCAATCTGAAAACTTGATTTTAGATCAGTCTAGCACAGGTGAACACATTTGATCATATGTGTTATCAGACACAAGGTTTTGTCCTAGTATATAATTTTCTAGTCATAAAAAAACTTAGTGATGCATACTGCCCATGTGTAAGGTTAAAAAACATTAAAAAAAAAAAAGCAGACACAGTCCACGAGTTCACACTTCAGAAATTCCCTCCAGCACCACTCTTCTTTCAACTATCATTAACCCTGTCATTAACACTGGCAACAATCCACAGTCACATCAGCAACATAATTATACAAGTTATTCCTTACTCTCTGTTGATCAGGAGCACATAAGGACCTAAGGAACTTGGCTAACAAGCCAGTACTGCTTTAGCTAGTTCAAAAAGCATTCAGTATCCAAGTCTCAGAAAATATAGGTGCAACGTCCCTCCTGATGTTGCAGTTTTGTTGCTTTGATTCGTAATCTTCAGTTTCTCTTAAACTGTGACTTTCCTCACACTTTTAAAGATTACACAGTTATCTGCTTAAGGATCCTCTTTCCCCAGTTCTTCCTTCTTAGATCTATCCCAAGAAATTCTTCTTAAGTCCCCTCACTATTCAGCAGTGATCCCAAGTAATCCTCATTAAGCCCCAGCTGAGAGGACTCTAACCCTAACCTGAACTCTAACTCTACCACTGTCCCTCATCTTAACCTTAACCTGAGCAGGGAAGGTCACGTCTGGTGCCCTGCCTTTGCTGCACTCCTAGGGCTACATCAGGAGGTCCCTTAGGGTGAGACAGAAGGGGTCTCCATGGAGATCCCCATGCCATTGGGAAAGTTGCATATGCAAGAGCAGGGCCAGAGCCTGCCCATGTTCGTCCCACAGAGGCTTCTGCCCTGGTCCCCTCCACATACCCTCCCAACACCAAAACTGCATCCACGTTGCAGGTCCTCCTCCTCTGCCTGCAGATCAGCTTTTGGCTGACCTAAATTTGACAAGCCCTTCCTGATGCTGACAGCATTTGCTCAGCTCTGCCAGGTGCTGTTGTCTCCCACAGCAGCTGCCGCCCATGACAGTGACTGCCCACACACCTCCTCACCTCCCCACCAGACAGGGTACATGGTCCAACCAGCCTTACAGCTTATTAAAGGGAATAACGTAGCCCACAGCCACTGGAAACATGCACAGTAGTGCATGGGTGGAAGAACAGGGATGGCTTTTTTCTGCATGCAAAACTGCTTGTGCTGCATGGTGTGCGAAGAGCCTGAGACCTCAGCCCCACAGTCTCCTCATGCTGCCCCTGCCCCACTGGCAGTGGTGGGAGGAGGGCTTGGTTGTGGGGCAGGACAGTGCAGCATCCATAAAATCACAAATGCATCCTGATTTTGAGGCAGATGTCAGCCTGATAGCAAGCTTGCTTCTGAAGTGCAGCTCAGTATGGGTTATGGCATGAAGCGTGGGCAGCATATGCTGTTCATGAGCTCTCCTCACCTTCAGCTCCTGGCATGCAGTGTCCTTCTCAGACCCTCCCACCCCCATGCCTTTGCAACAGACTAGTTTGTCTTCCACACAGTCTGGCTACCATATATGCAATGGCCATTGTTTTGGAAGGATTGGGAATTTTGTTTGGTGCTCATCCTCTGTGGGGAAAGCTTCTGTAGGGAAAGAGACATCTTCTGCACAGCTGGCCAGTACATGGAGACAGACATAGTGCTTCTTCCACCCCCAGACACTGTATTTGTCACTGGTGATGAGAGAGGTCAGGCCAGCCAGGGTCATTCCAATGGCTTTGTCAGGAACAGTTGAGGATAAAGAGCACTTTTTAAAAAGAGCCTATTCTATGCTAGATGTTGTTCAACTTTTGCACATGAGTATCTAAAAAAACCTCCTAGAACCTGCTACTAGAGGTCTGCCTTCCTGAAAACCTGTGCAGGTATTGCTTTCGTGGGATCAGATGAGACTGCTCCAAAGTAACGCCCTCCATACCACCAAAACACAGGTAGATGGGTTGCTGGTTTCTCATAGCCCCCATCTCCTGGCCTTCCTGAGATGCTCTGAAACTAGACAGCTAACAGAGCCAACCTGGGGCTGCAAGAGGCCTGAAATGAAGATTATGAAAGGCAGGAGATGCCATGAAAATCCTCTCTGCCTATGGTGTCAAAGAAAAGCCCTGTAGAATAATTCCACCTGGTATCAAGAACTGTTGTTTCTGAACAACACATAACATCACCAGAGAAGGATTCACTCCACCTCTGCAAATGCTCCCAGTCAGGAATAGGAGAAGATGTGAAAGGCTGTGGGCACTTGTTTGTGCAAGGCCATCGTGCCTCAGCAGCGGTTATGAGAGAGGGAAGCAAGGGTCCTTGCCAGGTACTGATGATTAGGAAGGGGACAAAGCAGATGTCCTCAGTGTGAAGCCAGTGAGAAGCCTTCCTTGCTCTTGCCTCCTCCCCACGTAGTCATCCCTCACAGCTGCCCAGCCTGCCAGCCTTGCCTGGAGGGCCAGCTTTGCACAGCCTGTGACACATGTAGAGAAAAATGAGTGCATCCTCAGAGCTGGTAAGGCTAAGAAGTGGGCAGACCACAGCTAGGGTTGGACCTGTAAATGCAGCTGTATCTGAGAGAAGGTACGGGAAGATGTATATACCTCTAAGAGTGCTTGGTATTCAAATAAGGATAATTTCCATAGTTTTTTCTCTATCTGTGCACTTGTGCATTTGTACAAATTGGCTGTGGAAAGCACAGTTACCTACTCCAAAAGGCCAGTGTGGGCTGACTGATGAAAGAGGCATTAAGAACATCTGAACAAGCTGCAGTACATGCATATGTACCGTCAAAACACTCCGCAATTTTGTGTTGTTGACCAGGTTCATATGCAAAAATTTAGGAGGTAAACTTGGGCTGCTTAGCAATGATGTTTGCACGTCTCAGCTAGAAATGGGCCAGAACCCCGTGGTGTCCCTGAGGAAAGCAACACATCTGAAAACCAAACACCTAGTGTGGATGCAAGAGCTATTGCTCTTTTGGTCCATCTGGACCGCTCTCATTTCACCTGCATGGGAAGAGGCAGCTCATTGTAAAATGAAAACAAAATAAGTGGTCAGGGAATATAGTTGTTGGGGACAAAAAATATCCTTACTGAGAAAAAGATCATATTGCAGACCACACGTTTTCCTGTCTGACAGCCCAATTTTTGTAGAAGCAAAGACAGTTTTAAGAAATTACCTGTCACTGCCATAACACGTAACCAGTAATATCAGACTGACTCCATCAACTTTACATGCAAATCTGCTCAAGTACTGAAAGACTTTCTGCCAACTTAAGTCTCCATTTAAAGCAACTCCTGGAACAATATTGCTATAAAACTTTCAGCGTAGGAAATCAGTGTTCTTTTCCTATCTCAATTCCATAATTGACTGAACTGTTTTGAATGTAATGTTCCAAGAATGTCATCTTGAAGTAGCACCTGGCAGGCAACTGGTGAGAGTGTAACAAAGTTATAAGCAATTGGAAGCAGAATCTTATAATGGAAAGTGTCAGGCAAGCTTAATAACAGGCTGTGTTACTAACCCTCTATGAGAAGATAGAATATTTTCGTTCACAATATTCATTTAGCTGAAGTTGTGTAGGTGGCAGCTTTTAGCAGGTGCAGAATAAATGTTTCCTGAGAAAGATCACTGAAGAAGAAGAAATTAATTTAAATTATTAATTAAGGTATTAAGCTTGCCAAATTAAATACAGATAATTTTCATATCCATTATTCTGCCATTTCACTGATCCCTTTTACTCCTAGCTTTTTAGTAGCACTATAGACCTATGTAGTGCTTTTCCACATTCTAATGTATTCTGGGCTGACAGGAGAAATGACATGCAAAAGAGTACTTTTTTGAAAAAGAGACCTTTCTGCCCTTCAGTAAATGTCCAGCTTTTCCACGTAATGTATGAAATAGTTGTCATTCCAATTTGGTAGGGACTAAGGCAGGATTTTACTTCCTCTGAAGTGATTTATAAAAACAATAGCAATATGTAATTTGAAGTGGATCTTTCTATACTTATCCAGATCCTTTTGACATTAGTTGGAAGCTAGCCATTACTTTCAATAGGTTTGGAGTCAGGCCCTAAAATGTTCTTACAATTTATGAAGAAAGAAAGTCTGAACTCCAAAGGGGTGGAGATGGGTTGTTCTTCAGAAGTAATTGCAAATATTTTTGGACCAACTTCTGAGAAGAAACTACACACACACACAAAAAAAAAAGCAAACTAAAATTGTAACAATGGGAATGCTCTGCTTTAATTCAGACTCATGGCAAAATCCACAGAGAGGTCATGCTGCGAACCTGCACTCACTTCTGTACTTATCACTGACATAACCTCTCTAGCTCTTTTCTTTTTTCTATGTAAGAGGTGCAGGGGTGCAGTCTTACATATGTTGTGAGAATGGCTGTTTGTCTGATAGCCCAGAATTCCTCCTTTTATACTTACACTATCTTTAAATGAAAATAAAAGCTAATAGATGAGCAATTTACCTTCACGGTGGACTATCTAATCCAGCACAGTCCAATACACCAAGTTACATGGAAAAGTTTTGTTGGCAATATATTTCTGTCATAATTTCATCATCCTTTTAAGCACCTTCCTATATTGACTTTTGTGTCACATCTCCAAATGTTTTGTCATTGTGTAGGCAGCAGACCTATATTTGGGAAAAAAGTGCTGTGAATCCCTGATCCAAAACAGAATACAGAAAGGTCCATAAAAATATAACTGTCAGCTCTGAAGCAAATCTGGGTTTTAGGGGAGAGGATGAAGGTGGAATTTTTGGCAGGAAGGCAAAGTTCTGAAATCAGATTGCAGTCCTAGTATCTTCAAAGCAAGTTGGCTATAAAACTGCAATATTAATGCTTTCTTAACCCCACAGATAGCCTTACAGATCAAGAACAATTTTGTGAATAAGTAGATTTTAGGAAGACTGAGAGAACAGAAAGCTCTGGGGTGGTTCCACAGAGAGGCAGTGTGCTCTTGCTGCTGCTGAGCACTCCCCACCTTGATGCTGCAGGTTGTTAACCAAGAGGTGAAGGCTTTCCAAAGGGAAGAGACAGAGAAGCAGTGCCAGGTTCAATGAGCAGTGGGCTAAGGAGCCACAAGGCCAGTTCCCTCTAATCAGTGGCATACTGGGGAAGGACACCATTGGCACTTGGGTAGGGTTTGTGGGAAGTAAGAAGGATCTCACTGCAGCTTTCTTCTGTGGAGCAGAGTTGAAGCTGTGGGAGATCCCATTCACAGCTGGGGGAAGAAACTGGGGAAATAGATGGGGCAGGAGGTGGGTGACAATTCTGGAGGAGGAAACCTTGATAGGACACAGACAGAGGCGCCTAGGGAAAGTAGGTATTGATGCTTGCTCATGATACAACACATTGGGAGCGGGAAGGACAGTTTGTTCCATGCTGTGGATATGTTTAAAAGAGTTAATTGAAGACTGGGAACTGCCACTCTGTGGCTTTTCATAGAAACATGCTCTTGAGCATACAGCTAGAGCTCTGAGAGGGAATATGTCGGTTTCAGAGCCTAAGTTCAGGTCATTTCAGGAATCATTTTTTGGGCTTTTGCTCCTTTGAGGTAATTTGTTCTAGACTGTTTTAAGGTATGCATTGAGGAATGCATTCAAGAGCTAAAATAACAGCAGAAACTGTCCATATATTTACATCCTGTGCTTGAACCCAACACAGAGCAGTGTTCTACCATTGCACTGTCCTCAGGGGAAGTGGCTCTAGTTCAGAAAGAATTTCCTGTTGACTCACCACATGGTGAGGAACTAATTAGTCTATGCACTGTTGATATGCTTCTTATTTTAACTACTATTTTTCATCTAATCATGGTATATGAATGGAAAGTTATATATATTTACATTTCTAATTCTTCTAAATGTGGTTGCTACACCAGTCACTCATGCTGAGGGATTGACAGCAACTACCCTGATGTGAAAACTGTTAGTGCAGTGAGTGTTCAGTCATCTCTGTTCTCTTTTTGAGCTCCTGTTTTGTGCTATTAGACATTATCCTGTGAATGTCTTCATTTCCACTATGGCCTATCCAGGGCTAACACCAACATGCCAGTTACCTGACAACAAAGAAAACTTCAATTCTTGCAAAGGCAGCCCTTTGGTGGCAGTGAAACAGTGTGTGGTGGGAGATACAGAAACTCACTTGGACACAGTTGTTGAGGAAAAAGGGAAGAGACTGCCATGAAACAATGTCTCTCGTCTTCCAGCTTACAGATTTTATTGATATCATATCATATCATATCATATCATATCATATCATATCATTCATATACCTTTGCATAACAAAAAATATCTTAAAAAGATATAGTATGTTTCCTCACTCCCCTCTATAGACTTGTTCAGATATGAGGGGAAAAGTAGCCAAGTATTGTTGTCCTCAGTCAGGAACTGAAGGAGCTGATGTACTCACCAAGGCTGGATTTTCCTCAGTGCTTCTTTGTTGTTCAGGCCAGGATTCTTTAGATCATTAGACAGGTGTTGAGTTTTCAGGTTGGCAGAACTCATATAGAGTACCCTCATATCATAACCTTAGGACAGCTTCATTCACACAGTTTGCTGGAGGCTGAAAAGGGAGAAGTGTTTATGAAAAGATGGGAATGATGAGGCAGAGGAGTCTTTATACACAGTAGTAAGATTTTATTTCAACACAGAACAGGGATCCAACACAGCAGTGCATAAAGAGGAGGCTGTCAGTCCTCCTCTTGGCACTGTCCTAATCCTTCACACAGCCTTTTTATGTAGCCTCTTCTGGTGCCCCTCATAATGCCAAAATTTGCTTATTACTGCACGACCTGCCAAAAATTTCCCCAATGGAAATTCCTTTTCCAAAATGAAAAATATTCTGAGCCTTCAGTAACTTGGTAAGATCTATTTAAAATGAGAATTAATACAAGTTTAAAGGAATGTACTTGAAAAAAAAAAAAAAAAAACCACCTTAAATTCCTTGTTTTCAAACTAAAATAAACAAAACCAAACCCAAAACAATCCAGCAACAAAACCCTCCTCTTTCTTGCCAAAGATTTTATTTAGCCTACTTTTCTAATATTTTTAGTAGTCTTGAACTATCCCATCATGGATTTAATTAGGATAACCTTTCATCTGTCTATGTTCTACCAGTGACATTTGAAGACTGGCCTTCAGTGAAAGCTCTGGGTGATGTGTACACTGAGGCTTCGTAAACTTCTTCTGGACAAGCTGCCAGCAAACTATTATGCTTCTAAATGTCAATAAGCTAGACATCAATTGTCAGCTTGCATCATTTTTAAAATCCTGGTCTCTCTGTAGATTAGATCAAAAGACAGATGCACACTAAAAAAAAATAGCCCTAGATTTTGATCATGTATTAAGCATTTTTATCCCTTGGGATCTGGGTGAAGAATGTTATACTTGAAAGACTCTAACTTACTCTTGCACAGTTCTAAAAAACAGAATAAAGATTTATAGATCGATTTTTAGAATATTGAGCAGAGGACCTAATGGAATTTTTTAGTATAAAGGTGCATTAAAAAGGGATGTTTACTGTGAGGAAAAATAGAAAGCAGGAATTTTAAAGAAGTATCAGTACTAACACTGGTTTGTGTTGGGGGGGCATGGAGTAGGCAGAAGTTGGGACTGAAGTTGAGTGCTTCTAGTGGTGAGGCCATGTGTTTTACAGATTAAAAATACCTGTGTTGAAGGAAATACATTATTTTCTCTGCCATGTGGTCAGTTTCTTCCTGTCTCATGTTGATGGTTTACCTTTTGCATCAGACCGAGGATATCACTAATTATTACTAACAAGGTCTTGAACAATGACTGGGACATTTGTCTAGAGTGGTAGGAGAATGTATGTTCTTTCAGTATGTTCCATGGCTAAGGCAGCTTCTAACATGATGTCCTTCCTCTTCATTACAGTGATATACTTGAAGAAGTCACAAAATATTTATATTGATAAAAATACAAAAAAGAGTACAGTACATGATATATATATGAATGAAAGACACCTTAGAACATGGAGGAAATAATCCACACAATGATTTTATCTTCTTTCATATCTTTGCTTGTTATGAGACCAATATTTTTCAATTACTGACCCTCCAAAATAATTTAGAACCTCCAAGATGGCCAGAATCATAGAACGATAGAATGGTTTGGGCTGGAAAGGACCTTAAAGATCATCTAGTTCCAACCTCCCTGCCTTGGGCAGGGACACCTTCCACTGAATCAGGTTGCTCAAAGCCTCATCCAACATGGTCTTGAACCCTTCGAGAGAGGGGGCATCCACAATGGAGATGATCTGGCCCAGTTCTCTGGATCCAGATTGTAAAATCATTGTTAGCTGCTAAACCAGTTACAACAAACATTTACAAAGAGTTCCATTTGTTCTTGATGCTGCTGCCCCTGTAGAAGCTCTATTGTCTATGCTTAGCTTAGTGCTTGGCTTTGCCCTCTTAGGGTCTGATGGAGAAAGCAAAGCAGACTGTGATAATCCTGGCACAGCCCCTACCATCTCACACCTTCATGATGAAACGCTCCCTTTCCAACTCACCCTTGATCTCCTCCATGTACTTTAATTGATGTTCATTTCAGAGCTAAGGAAAGATTTGCTCCAGGGACATATAAAGCATTAATAGTTGTATTTCACAGATTTATACTTGAATTTATACATCTGTGACAAAAGTCCCTCATACATCACCTCTTGATCACAGCACTTTACTTTCGCATATGTCTGGCAGACAAATTGATAAGCCTTTCTATTCCAAGCAAAACTCTGCTATCCCTTTTTAGGCTTTCCTTCTCTTTTACTTTGGCCTTTATCATGACAGTAGAGTTGCAGGGAAATGCATAATGCCAACTCTATCTGGTAATAAAATAAGTGGCAGGAGATGGAGAGATCCATTTGGTGTTGACTCCATTTGCAGAGCTTGGCAGTCATTCAGTTGTTAATTAGAGACATACTATTGATGTAACATTACTAACTTGACCTATTACCAACCTTGTCTTTGTATTATAGAAGCTTTACCAAGCGTAATGGATGTGAGATGTACTGATGTAACTCCCTACACTATATATGGTCACAAATGTTGTTAAGTAAGTGCTACCACTAGTAGCCAAGAAACAGATGAGCTGATGCTCTTCATCCCAGTAAACAAAAAAAAAAAAAAAAAAAAAAATCCATAACATTAGTCTTACTATTGGTTGTTTTTCTAATACTGAGTTTTGATCTCTGCCACATCATATTGCTCCTGTTAATCTCTTGTAACTTGACAAAATCAAAGAGAATATGAAAATTGTCTACCTCTTCCGCTGTCTGAAGAAAAGTACTGTTAGAAGGACGTGTCTGTGATGCTGTTAGGATTGGATTTGTATTCCATAGAAATCATCCAGCTTTAGTCATCTAAATCTTAGGCAGCAAGTCAAGACAGTGATTAAGGCTTCACTATAGTCAAGGGAAGAAGAGTGGGTGATTCCTCCCACCTCTACTAGACACTAAGTTCAGAATGAAAAGAAGCACACTCTGGAGATGCATCCACCCATTCATTACACTGGAAACATAGATGTGTAGCTTAGATATGGTGCTTAACTTTTATATTTCTAAAGTTAGATGAGATGAATCCAATTCAAACAGCTTACTCATTCTTCTTTAACAACCTGAATCAGCTGATGTGAAAGTAAGTGAAAGCTTACTATTGACCTCCATGGGACTGAAACCATATTCAGATAGCAATGCAATAATAACATTGTGTTAATGTCTTGTACTAACAATTGTGCTAATGATAATATTGATATGTCATCACTGAAATTACTCAAGATGTAAAACTGGCTGACAGTTATTTCTGAAGATGGGTCTATTGCTGACCCATAAATCTCTATTTCTTTGGCCTTTTGTCGTTATCAGGCAGCTCACCATTCAGAAGGAACTGTCTTTTACATTTTAGATTTAGGCTGGATCAGATCACCTCCATTGACAAGTATTACGACTGGCATAGTTACCTACTGAGCACTGAGTGAAAGTTTTTTTCTGTGACTGATTCATCTCTTCATGTGTTCCTAAGCACTTATAAGAAAAAAAAAAATATAGGCTTGAGGCAGATCAAATAGAAAAAGATAGAAAGGATTCAGAAGGATCAAACTGAGAAAAGGTTATTCCCAAATGCTTTCTGAAATGGCAGTCTTCAGTGCTGAACTGGAAGTACTCTACAGTTGTCATTACCTATTTGCAATCAGAGCCTGGAGTATACCGACAGGGAAATGGTTTCCACTGCAGGAGTCATTCTACATCCCAGACAAAAACTTGTTTCTTAAATTACACTTATTTTACAAATTAGTAGTGCTCTCCTTCTGCATTTCTCTCGCATTTGTCTAACTTACCTTACATATTGCTATAGTATGCAATGGGCCAGCACAACATTGAATGGAGTTACATTGCAGTAGCAACTGAGTTTACTCAATAATATTCTAGCATAGCAAGGTGTTTCTGAGCATGCATAAAGCTCTATTTAGACTTGACTTATTGTTTATGATATCTCCTTCTAAGTGTTGTGCATTCACTGTCTATCATTATGAATTACAGATTCAGGATGACAAAATCTTTTGAAACAGCTTTCTTCAAAAGCAAAGAGTAACCTTTCATTGACCAAAACCCCCTAAAAATATATTTTTTTTTCTTAGTTTCTGGAGATTCTGACTAAAACGTTCTATATTCATTAGTGACTTTTGCAAGTCACTAATAATCTGTTCACTTTAGACATACATTTAATTATACAATTTATTCAGAACCATTCACATCTGTCCTTTTGGCTTGTTCTGAATCTTCTGCTGTTCTTACCCATTTCTTATGTAACTCATACCTTTTGTACTGGAACATTTGATTTATTTTATTTTATTTGCTTTTTTGACTTAAGAAAGGAGAAAGAAAGGAGAAAGATTCATGGATTTTTTATTATTATTATTTTTTAGCATTTGTGTGTTAGTTTAAGTTCAGGCTGTCAGAATGCTACTGCACTGATACCTAACAAGAACCCTAGAGCCATGACTCAAACTGAAACTTCAGAAGTCCAAAAGAGTTTTCTCAAAATAGGCATTCTCTTATTTACTTAACTGGTTTAAATTTAATTAACACCCAACCCCATATATTCTCCTAGTGATAAGTTTAGCTATAACTGTATCACCTTCAGAAACAGCATTTGACTCTCAGTCCCCCATATCCCAAGAGAACTGGCTGTGTTAGGGAGGACCATCTTCTCTTTTACCCATTCAATCTGTTCTACTCTGTATAGATAATTACTTACTACATGAGGGGCAGGGAAGGAGATACAGAGAAAGAGGAGAAAGGAAGAAGTTCTATCTTACTAGTTAAGACACCAGTTAGGGGTTGAAAAGATTGCAATAAATATACATAAGAGGAAAAAACTGCTTAGTTGAGACTGACAGTTCCTTGGTTTAGTATGTTAAATACTTTGTTTAGGAGACTGACCTAGGCTATGATTTCAGGTCCCTGATATGAATCATGCAGATTTGATCACACAGGTTTGCCTGACCTCCAAAAAAGTTTTCTCGGATGGGGCACTTCACTGAATTAAGCCTCAGCAGACATCTAGATGTAGAATCTTGTTACCTTACTTGTATTACTGTTGCAGGTGATGACAGGTATGTTGGCCATTATCCTTAGGGAATTTCTATAGTAAGGACAGTTAGTAAATTATGAACTTGCACCCAATAACCATATCTGTCCTGGAGTGCATTTCTTTTTTTTTTTTTTTTTTTTTTTTTTTTTTTTTTTTTTTTTTCCCACTGAATAAGGCATAGCACCTGGAAAGGGTACCTGATTTATGATATTTTAGGATTAAAGGCCTTTCTCAGCCACCTCCAGTGAAATAAAATATTGACTGAAGTCCTCTAGCTAAACAATAGAAATATAGCTTTCAAACCTGCAGAGGGGGTGGTTATCTTTATTCAGAGATTTCTTTGGAATGTTGACTTTCCCCTCTTTTCACATTCATGATCAAGGAGTAATAAAACTTCAGCTTTGATTAGCCTTTCTCTTTCTAGACAGCACAATATGCACTGACAAACTCTAGACTGCATTTGTAATATTTTTGTGGCTGAACTGAGTTACTAATTTTAGGACTGCTCATCACACACTAACAAAAGATGTAAAAGACTAACAGAGTGCCTTGCTCAAACAGCCATGCCATACTTTCTGCTTGTTCTCGGTGGTGTCACATCAGAACATCCTTCTCTGGATATCACTCAGAGATAGTACAGGGAGCATCCAATACTATCTGATTTATGAAGACCCCTCCTTTAAAAGCTGTCTGTGTTTTGTGGGAAGCTTGGCACCTCGCTCTGGCTTAGAGTTTCACATAGATTGCAGTTAGGCCTAATTACCTCTGAGGATCTTAGCATAGATGCTTCATAGAGGTGTGCTGCAAATATTTGCATTCTCACAAATCTTATTTTAGTTCATATGAAAATTATAGCACTTTGGTTACAATACTGTAGGAATCCAAGAAACAATGTTGAGAGAAATGCTAGCAGCAGGCTACTAGCAACCCTGTTTCACCACAGGTTAGAACTAATTGGCTATGGACATAGGTATGGGAAACGGCTAACTGTGGAGATCCCGGTCTGCTTGTTTGCTACTGGATTTATGAAAAGTTTGGAAGGAAATAATATGCTGCCATTCTTCTCAAATATCAGGGTAATATCTACACTACATTAGGGTGACAATAATGCCAAGCTTTTCTCACAGTAAAATGAGAAAGGAATCATGGAAGGTTCATGGGAGTATGCCCAAGTGCAATCTCCATTTTGCATTTACATAATAATATTCACCAGTTATATAAAAGTGTAGAGGCGACAATTTGTTAAATGCTTACACTTGAAGATTACACCCCACAGAATCCTTGAGGTGTGTTGAGTGTGTTGATGATATGGTTCTGTGGTGGTTTGACCTTGGCTAAATGCCAGGTACCCACCAATTCGCTCTATCACTTCCCCCTCCTTCCCCTTTTTTTTCTCAACAGGGCAAAAAGGGGAAAGAAAATAAGATAGGAAAAAAAACAACCCTTGTGGGTAAAACAAAAGCAGTTTTAATGTAAGCAAAGCGAAGCAAAGGTCTGTGTGCGGAAGCAAAAAGAAAACAGATTTATCCTCTATTTCCCATGAACAGGCGATGTCGGGCCTTCTCAGGAAGCAGGGCTCCAATACGCGTAGTGGTTGCCTCGGAGGACCAAGGGTGACCCCACCCCCTTCCTCCTTTCTCCCAGCTTTATACTTGAGCAGACGTCATATGGTCTGGAATATCCCTTTGGTCAGTTCGGGTCAGCTGTCCTGGTTGTGTCCCCTCCCAAGATCTTGCCCACCCCGTCCCACTGTGGGGGGGAAATGTTGGAAAGAGCCTTGGTGCTGTGTAAGCACTACTCAGCAGTAGCCACAACACCAGTGTGCTATCAACACCCTGCCAGCTCCCAACATAAAACACAGCACCATGAGGGCTGCTACAACTAGACCCAGTACAGGTTCAGATGAGAGAAAACAGGGCTGCAGCAGACTTGAAGGCAATAAAAAATAGCATGACTAATTAGCACATGTGATTTTAAATCTACTAGCATTTTAACTCTTACATACTGAGAGTAATAATAAAAAGTCATTCTTCCATAACATTCACGTGCATCCAAACTGTTTTGAAAAGGTGTTCAGTACTGTTATTTCTATTTTACAGAAAAGGACATGATAAGATGATAAGACAATATCTCTTAGGGTCTCAAACCCAGGATTCCATCACAGATTTCCCATACCCCAGGCTGTGGCAATGAAGACAAGCTCAGTAGTGGAGGATCAGTTCAGGGAGCATTTAAACAAATTGGTCATGCACAAGTCCACGGGACTGCGTGCGATGCACTCACCAGTGCTGATGGAACTGGGTCCTCTGGATTCCATCAATTCCATTGACTGTGTCACATAATTTTTCCTTCTTTGGATGATATGGGTGTTACTTCAATAAAGCTTGTAAAACCTGTTACATTTCCACATGTCATATGTAGTTTTGAAAAGAAAAAAAGCTAAAAAGCACAGATCTATTAGGCAGCTCACATGAAAAAAAAGGTGGAAGGTATCAAACTGTTAGTTGTATTTTCAGCTGGGTTTTTTTTGAGACAAAAGTCCTTGGGACTAAACCTATGCTTAACTATACCATCTGTGTCACTTCATGTGGTGAAGTAACTTTTAATTTACAGCAGAACGCAAAGACAATTGGCCCCTTCAGACTTCCTTAGCAAATTTTTACAGAATGAAATTGGCATAGCTCTTTGTGAAAGATATCCTGTATGCTAATAAAGGCTTTTTTCAAAAGTTCCCAGTTGTCTGTCTCTCCCTCTTTTTCATTATTTTCTTTGTTTATCTAGGTACCTTAACAATGATCCTAAAACTAGAAATGACTAACAGAGGTGTGGCACCCTCCTAAAAGATAAAACCATAAGGAGAAAGAGAGGCCAGTGACCATCCTAAGGTAGTGATTCTGCCTCTTTCTTCCTTTACTTGAAGATTCACAAAAGAAGAGTCTGCTGAAACATATTAAATGGTGCACAAACTGCAGATGATATACTAAGCTATTTTTGAAAGCAAATCTTCATACTGGTGTTTCAAGCAGCAGAGTGTGCCTGTAGAGCATAGTGTTCAGTGAAGGCTGGAAACACCCACAGTTTTGTGCCATTCAACTCAAACTGAGCCTGACATACTTTTCACCATGTTTTGAAAGAAAAAGTGTATGGAAATATATAGGTGTACAGAAGGAAAACATGACTCCTTTTCTCTCCTTTTCTCTCATATCTGGGACAAAACTGATATAAGCCCCAGGGAAGATTACCAGAGTTTGTGGGATGGTGTGCCAGACCCTCACCTTGCCATCTCAGTGGAGGCAAGGGATGGAGACATGCAGCACAACAAAGATGCAAGGGATATTGATGGATCAGTAACCATGGTAACACCTGTGAAAGGTCAGGCTGGACTTAGGACCTCTAAATGCAAAAAGGTGCTGGGGACATCAGCCCATCTGAAGTGCATCTATATCAATGCACACAGCATGGCTAACAAACAGGAGGAGCTTGAAGCCATGATGAAACAGGAAAATTATGATGCAGTGGCTATCACAGAAACATGGTGGGATGTCTCCCATGACTGGAGTGTGCCAATTGATGGTTACAAGCTCTTTAGAAGGGATAGACAAGGAAGGAGAGGTGGTGGGGTGGCGCTGTATGTTAGGGACTGTTATGATTGCTTTGAGCACAAGTGTAGTGAAGACAGGGTGGAGTGTCTTTGTGTTAGAATCAGGGGGAAGGCCAATAGGGCAGATGTTGTAGTAGGAGTCTACTATAGGCCACCCAACCAGGACAGAGAGGGGGATGAAATATTCCATAGGCACTTAGAAGAAAGCTCATGATTGCTTGTCCTTGTTCTTGTGGGAGACTTTAACTTCCTAGACATCAGCTGGAAATACAACACAGCAGAGTGGGACCAGTCCCAGAGATTCCTGAAATGTGTGGAAGATAACTTCCTGACACAGCTGGTGAGTGAACTGATGAGAGAAGGTGCCCTGCTGGATCTCTTCTTTGTGAACTGAGAAGGGCTGGTGGATGATGTGGTGGTTGAAGGCTGACTAGGGCACAGCGATCATGAAATAATAGAGTTCTCTATTCTTAGAGAGGCCAGGAGAGGTGGCAACAAAACTGCCATTCTGGATTTCCAAAGGGCTGACTTTGACTTGTTTAGGCAGCTGCTTGACAGAATCCCTGGGGAGATGGTCCTGAAGGGTATAGGGGTCCAGGAAGGCTGGACAGTCTTTAAGAAGGAAGTCTTAATGGCTCAGGAGCAGGTGGTCCCCAGGTGCTGTAAGAGGGAGCTTTGGCTGCAACTCAGGGATAAAAGGAGAGTTTAAGGCCATTGGAGGAAGGGGCTAGTGACTCACAATGACTACAAAGATGCTGTGAAGTTATGCAGGGTGGAAATCAGGAGGTCTAAAGCCCAGCTAGAAATTAATCTGGCTTCAGCAGTCAAGGATAACAAGAAATGTTTCTATGAGTATTTCAACAGCAAAAGAAAGAGCAGGGAGAGCCTCCATCCCCAGCTAGATGCAGGAGGAAACATGGCAATGAGTGATGAGGAAAAGGCTGAGGTGCTTAATGCCTTCTTTTCCTCTGTCTCTAATAACCAGACAAGTAGTACTGAGGGAATCCAGCTTCCTCAGCTAGAAGACAGAGACTGGGAGAACGACCCCCCCCCACAACCCAGGAGGAGATAGTCAGTGACCTACTGCATCACACAGACATACACAAGTCTATGGGAACCGGACAGGATACACCCGAGGGTGCTGAAGGAGCTGGCTGGGGTGCTCACCAAGCCACTTTCCATCATTTACCAGCAGTCCTGGCTGACTGGGGAAGTCCCGACAGATTGGAAATTGGCTGTCCTGGTTTAACCAGGATAGGGTTAAGTTTCCCCACAGTGGCGGCGGGGGGAGCTCTAGCCGGGTTATTCAGATACCATGCGGATGTCACATCCTGGCGCAGGAGCGTGAGGCGCATGGTTTTATACATCTGCTCCTCTCACGCCTGTATTGGTAGATATACTTTGCTCTGTTCATTGTTATCATGTTTATTCTTATTGTTGCTGTTTGTTGTGTTGCTGTTGCTCTGTTGTACTAAACCTGTCCTTATCTCAGTCTCGGGGCTTTGTATTTCACTCCCTTTGTGGGGGAGGGGCAGCAGCCGCGTGGTCTCAGACCCCGGCAGGGGCTAAACCACCACATTGGCCAACGTGACACCCATATATAAGAAGGGTCAGAAGGATGATCCGGGAAATTACAGGCCTGTCAGCTTGACTTCAGTGCCCAGGAAGCTGATGGAGCAGCTCATCCTGAGTACCATCACACAACACATGTGGGACAACCAGATGATCAGGCCCAGTCAGCATGGGTTTATGAAAGGCAGGTCCTGCTTGACAAACCTGATCTCCTTCTACGACAGGGCGACCTGCTCATTTGATGAGGGAAAGGCTGTGGATGTTGTTTACCTTGACTTTAGTAAGGCCTTTGACACCATTTCCCACAGCATTCTCCTGGCAAAACTGGCTGCTCGCAGCTTGGATGGGCACACGCTTTGCTGGGTAAAAAACTGGCTGGATGGCCGGGCCCAAAGAGTTGTGGTGAATGGAGTCAAATCTAGTTGGCGGACAGTCACGAGTGGTGTCCCCCAGGGCTCGGTTTTGGGGCCACTCCTGTTTAACATCTTTATTGATGATCTAGATGAGGGGATCGAGTGCACCCTCAGTAAGTTTGCAGATGACCCCAAGTTGGGTGGGAGTGTTGATCTGCTTGAGGGTAGGGAGGCTCTGCAGAGAGATCTGGACAGGTTGGAGCGATGGGCTAAGGCCAACTGTAGGAGTTTCAATAAGGCCAAATGCCGGGTGCTGCACTTGGGCCACAACAACCCCCAGCAGCGCTACAGGCTTGGGGAGGAGTGGCTGGAGAGCTGCCAGTCAGAGAGGGACCTGAGGGTGTTGATTGACAGCTGGCTGAACATGAGCCAGCAGTGTGCCCAGGTGGCCAAGAAGGCCAATGGCATCCTGGCTTGTATCAGAAATAGCGTGGCCAGCAGGGACAGGGAAGTGATCTTACCCCTGTACTCGGCACTGGTGAAGCCGCACCTCGATTCCTGTGTTCAGTTTTGGGCCCCTCACTACAAAAAGGACATTGAATTACTCGAGCGTGTCCAGAGAAGGGCAACGAAGCTGGTGAAGGGTCTGGAGCACATGTCGTATGAGGAGCGGCTGAGGGAACTGGGGTTGTTTAGTGTGGAGAAGAGGAGGCTGAGGGGAGACCTCATCGCCCTCTACAACTACCTGAAAGGAGGTTGCAGAGAGCTGGGGATGAGTCTCTTTAATGAAGTAATAAGTGATAGAACAAGAGGTAATGGCCTCAAGTTGCACCAGGGAAGGTTTAGACTGGATATTAGGAAGTATTTCTTCACAGAACGTGTTAGGCGTTGGAATGGGCTGCCCAGGGAGGTGGTGGAGTCCCCATCCCTGGAGGTGTTTAAGAGTTGGGTTGACATAGCGCTTAGGGATATGGTGTAGTTGGGAACTGTCAATGTTAGGTTAATAGTTGGACTGGATGATCTTCAAGGCCTTTTCCAACCTAGATGATTCTATGATTAATTTAATCATGTTCTCAGAAACTAACTTGTTTGTGTAAAACACATTATTTTTCAGTGAAAATAATCCTTTTTATAAAAGAGAGAATTAATTAGACATTGCTCTTCTAAAAGCAGACCTCTCCAGTAGTGTGAACTTGTGAATCCACAGCTTATAGCCATTGTTTCTAAGTACACTCTATTTACAGAGGAGCACTTACATGACATTGCAGAGGCAATAAACCAAAGAAAAAGGTAATTTATCAGAGCAGAAATCTGTACTCAAGATAAGATGACATTAAGCATCCCACATTTACATGGGTTTATTTAGTGTCTTTGGACACAAGCATATCAATGTTGGTAAACTGTGTGAGACAATAATTTCAGTCAGAGGTTGCATAAATCTGAAGCATTATGGGAAGAAAGAGGGACTGAAAATAATGAGCAACAGAGGATCTACCAGGAACAGTTAGGGGGCTGTAGCCCCCTTCATTTCTGTCACCTGCAGTCAGCATGAATGACATGTCACATGGCTGGCAGCAGTCCAAACAACCTCACCTTATGACCATAACTGCATTTATACCCTAAGGTACCTAGGTAGCTGGCACAGTATTTTCAGAGTATTCACTTGGAGGATATATACATAGAGCAGGAACAAGCACAAGGAAAAGAGAATCTTGCCCTATGTGTGCAATTACACTGCAAATTCAACCTTTACCTACTTACTGTCACTTTGATTTTATATGTTCTTCACCTCTCTTGTATGTCATCACCTCTTCACCTGCAGTGACCTCATCACAGTCTACAACCTCCTGAAGCGGGGCAGCAGAGGGGGTGGTGCTGATCTCCTGTCTCTGGTGACCAGCAATAGGACACGGGGAAATGGAATGATGCTGCATCAAGAGAAGTTCAAATTGGACATTAGGAAAAGGTTCACTGAGAGGGGGTTTATCACTGGAACAGGCTCCCCGGGGAAGTGGTCACAGCACCAACCCTGCTGGAGTGTATGGATGACATTCTTAGTCATATGGTTCAGTTTTAGGTAGTTCTGCCAGGATCAGGGTGTTGGACTCGATCCTTATGGGTCCCTTCCAACTCGAGATATTCTATGATTCTCATCTTTTAATTGTGTTTTAAACAGTAGCTCAATACTTCTGAGTTTATCAGCCAGACTGGTGAGCAAGGCAAACTGTAATCCAAATGAAAATAGGTTCAATAAAGGGTAGAGTTAACTATTATTTTCTTCAATCCATACCAGCCATAACTTGAGACCTAATACCTTTTCTTGCTCTCTCAATACATTTGAACACATAGAATTTTTCTCAAGATGCTGCAAGGACTTCTGAGCTTTAACCAGTCAAGTGGGATTCTAAAAGACTTTCCTAACTTTCTTATCACTGAGCTGATCGTATTATGGAAAAGATTTCAACAACCCCTATATTAAGAGTTTTGAATAGAATCTTCCTTCAGTGGGAAATGGAAGAGCATTTAAAGAAAGGTGAAAAGGCAGAAAAACAGCAGACAAAAACTTAAAAACACGCATACAGAAATAAAACTATATATTTTTACTCTTAAGATGAATAAAGGCAAGAAGGTAATTCCTACAATTGGAGAGAAACATTTTCCATGCAATAGTGGTCTGAACCGATGTATACTTCTCTACAGCTTAATTTAGAGTAGTCTGAAGATAATTCATGATTTAATGAGGAATACTTCTTTTCTTGATATACATGTATTGGTATGATCCTTAATCAGTTATTCACTGACAATTATGAAAAGATATATAGTTAAGTAAAAAAATTACAAGGATCATCTAAAGTGTATTTCTCTTCAAAGCCTCTCTGGGTACAGACAATATGTATTTTAAGAGCTGGAAAAAAGTTCCTAGAAAGCCATACTGTACAGGGAGGGTCAGATGCTGAAATCTGCTGTAATAAAGGGTGAAAATATCAGACGGTGCTGACAGCCTGTTGTGGAATCACAGTTACTTCACACACTGTAATGAAACAAAATTATCACACTACTGTTGGGAGTCCATCTAACTGAGCAACTATAAGTGGAAGAGAACATATGACAAGGGCACTGCCAAACTTAACTTCAGGGAAGTTTCCTGAACTACTGTACAGTATAGAAGAACACAGAGGTCAGATTTCCCCACTACTGAAAATATCATCAAATCTTGACAAGACGCAAAGCAAATGTGAGATGTCTCTCTGTCTCCTGCTGTGCAAAAGGGCTGAAGTAACGTGCTCTCTCAACACTCCTAATGGCACTCTCGAGCCACTTTTCACTGTTCTAAGTGTGAGCTGTGGTTTATAGCTACAACTGAACACAGTAGGTGGGATTCAGTCTACAGTCATTTGGGATACTGTAGGCTTTTCAAGACATCTGCATGGGGCTGGCAGAAATGACACTGGACCTGGTACAGCAGACCACTGCCATTCAGAAGATGTAGATGGAAGACAGGTGAGATACCTAGGGCTTCTCAAATGGCAGTGCATGCTTATGACTGGACAACTGAATCATACTCAGTAAGTCTAGGCAGGAACACTGTAGGAGTTCACAAATCCTCAAAGAGCACTCACTTCTTTTCAGTCCTTCCTTTCAGTGTTTTAAGGGTATATTCTGATTTAATAGCCTCACTGCAGTATGTTTTAAATGATGCATGAAGTAAAAAATCCAAATCACTAGAGGCAGGTTTTTTTGCAATCATTATGTTGTTCTATGCAATTAGTTTCCCTACTTGGTACAACGAACCACCAGGCCCCACACCCTCCCCATAATGCCCAGACTAAAAAGCAGTATTTTAAAGCATTTATGAAATATTTATCTTTAATTTTGCCCCTCTTCATTCTCGCAGGGTCTTGACTGCCTTGATCTGGAAACCTTCTATTTTCTGTATCTGCAATAAAGCATATAAGCATATTTGCCCACACAATTTCCCTTACGACAGATTCTAGTTAAAGATACAGTTAAGTGCCACTTATCATGTAAAGAGATACGAGTAGAAATAATCACAGTTCCGAAATGAAGAGACTAGCAGATTTTTTTTTTTCTTTCAGTTTTGTTAGTTCATGTAATCAGTATAAACTGGTAAAATCAGGACTTAGTCAGGTAGACTGGGCAACTACCACAGGCAAGATACTAGTATAAATGGACCAGTTGAGTACAAATATGTATTGGATGACCTTTCACAGTTCCTCCCAGCACGATTTTATTTAGTTGAAATAAAGTGGATAATCCAGTGTGGCAAGATTCACATTAGTCAAATAGTATCTTTGCTTTGCAGTGATTGCAAGTATTTGCAATTTTTAGAGGAAAGGTGAACAGCGCTGTAAATAACTACTGATCATTATTTAGAATCTGGAAACACATTTGGGTTAAAAAGCTGACTTAAAGAGATCAAGAGCTCACCTCCAGTTCTTTCATGCTCACTTGTCGTGCACTTAGACATTGGGAGGAGTCAAATAGTTGTTCAAAGTTACTTTAAAAATTCAGTCTGGTAGTATTTGAACATTTCTGGCCTGCTTCACATCCAAATATAATTTTGCTATTCTGTCTTTAGATAGTTATGGTGTCATCTTTCTTTGTCTCTTCTGGTTGGGAATGTGCATTAGTCATTTGTACCTCTTTAACAAGAACAGGTCATCTGCCTTGATGATTAATGCCTCTCATCTTCAATAACAGCACTAAGAATGCTAAAAGCCTCATCAAACTAATTAGTAAGAATGCCCTTGAGCCAGCCGCAAGGTCTCCGTAGAGATATGTCATGAGTTCACAGAACTGCTATGTCTGATCTTTTTATTTATCTCTTGTAAGAAATATCTGGTCATTCAATGGAGAACACAGGCACAGCAATCAATGGCTTGAGACTATCAGTTTTGTCAGGATTTTTCCTCAGATAGCTAATTTCAATGCAGTGAGTTCATCACAATTTTCATTAATGAAAATTGCTCATCTACAGCTGATTATATGTCAATGTAGCAAATCTGACCAAAGAAGAAAATTAGATAATTCTGAGCCAAACTTAAATGGTTTACTTAACAAATTGAACAGGGAAAACAATGAAGATAATAATCTCGTGCCAAAGACCCTATAGGGGTTCTATAGGGAAAAATAGGTGAAGACAGTGGCTGATCTATTTCTCTTATTTGTTCAAGAAGGGCCTTAAAGTTCAGATGCCATTTTTAACGTTGTATTATGCTTTATTAACTTTTCTAAAGTTTGAGGAAAGATTTGCTTTTATTTACTTTAGTTTTGCTATTTTTATTCCTGAAGTACTGCTATTTCTAATTTAGATTGGTACAATTTATTGATGAATCAGGGTCATAGATCCATACAGCCTTTCATTATGAACGTTCAATAAAAGCACTGAAAGGTTTGCTTGAAGACAGAACAAACAATCCATATTTATTAGTGTCAGCTTACTTCCCCAGGTCACTACAAGGCTTGGTTCACCACTACCTGTCAGTATAAAGGCTTCAGGGAATGTAAATGAGCAGAACTCTTTGCAATAAGGAGCTCTAGATTTTGCTATCATGAGCTCTGTGTGTGAAATAGAAGTTATTTCCCTAATTATAAAGTTTTGTCCAGAACTGAGATAGTGGTATTTCTGAGAAGTAGTGCAGGCTTTCTTCTTGAAAACTGCAATCTTATTCTATTGTTGATTAACAACATTCCACTAAGCAAAATTCTTTGAGATTCGTATTACTCTTCAATATTTGATGGTGTTATACTAGTCTCAGGATCAGCACTGATGCATGTCTTCTATTCTGGAATCTGCATCCCTCAAGTCCCCAGATCCATATATTTCACACATCACCTTTTTTGTATCTGTGGAAATTATCCTATGTGCCCAGATTGCTTTATGATTCCCCAGTTGCACACTGTGGGATAGGACAATCGTTTTAACTGTAAGTGAACCACTCAACTATTTTTGCCTGCCTAGACTCAGTAGGCTGAAACTTACTTTCCTCTTCTTCCCTTCCCTATTCCACAAACTTATCACACAATCCCTCTGTCAGGGCCCAGTCCAGCCCTTCCTGAAATCTACTGGTATATTTATAGTTTAGTAGGAGCTTTGCCCCCGAACAAAACACTGTATTCTCCCACATCAGGTACATAGTTTCCTCTTGCTACTTGCTACCTGGTTGTTTCTTGTATCAGCAGAAATTCTGACATTGACACATGAGCTCCAAGAAACATAAAACTCAGAGGAGGGCTTCCCTGCACACCTCCTGGCCTCTCCCCTCATAAACAGAAGACTGAATTACACCTGTGAACAGTGTCAGGCATTCCTGACTCATTCATAAAAATGTCTTTCCTGGTTTTGCATTCAGTAGAGTTGCTGCAGGCAGACAAAATACTATGGAAAGTGATTTTTTCAGTCTCAACATCAACATGTTTTGGACACATCTGTGGAGACCTTTGTATAATGCATTAAGAAGAAATACTGCAATGGGGTGACTTCACGGTAAAATTATTTCATCATTAGTTGACAATTCCAAACACAGATGCATCTGAAAGGGAAAGCAAGAGTGACAGTTACAGGGCTGCTCCTTCCTTTGACTCGTTGGGAAGCAGATCCTTTAAGATGCTGCTCTACTCTGAAAAGTAGCACTACAAACAACTGCATTGTGGATTCTACTGTCTTGCTTCAGCCTCAATTCAGAAGTGAAAGTCAAATTGTACAGGACATACATACATCACTTACGAGTACTAATAGAACTCCTGTGTTTGTAATGGATAACCAATTATTTGGTGATTCACAAAAAACCAAAGATTCCAGTTCACTTTCTTAAGCAGCTGTCAACTCTGAAGCATTTTTAAGAGGCAGAATGTAATGTGGCCATTACTACAATCTGATAAGGTACAGAACACATAAAAACCATTAGTTTAATGGGCTGCATTTTAAGATAAAACGAAGTCTTCAAACAAAATATACTTGAACATACAATTTCTTTTAGAAACATGGTTTTAAAAGTCGAAAATAAGAGGTAATAGAGTTTCAGAACAGCTGCATTATTTTTTTTTTGTTTGTTTAACAATCTAAAACTCTGTGAGCAGCTCCCTACAGATGTATGTTTTGTGGCTGATTAAGTTTGGTTATACATCTGTGATTATATTTTGGGTGTACTGCAGAAAGGATCACAATCTCTTCTACCTGGTCAACTGGTTCAAAGAAAAGATATGAAAAGAACATTTTAGGTCAGGACCTAAATTGTAGTCTTTCATTTCAGAATTGTTACCTCACATTTCCAGCATGTTACTCTGCCAGTAGTGTTTCAATACAATAAATATTGTGTCCAGTTATGTTAAAAGGATGATTGTTCTCCTTCCATCAAGCTTCTAAAATTGTTGCTTTGGTTTTTCATTTTTTGTCTCTAATCGCCAGGTCGTGATCCTCCATAGAGGATGAACATCTCAAATTGTTAACAGTTAGTTTGTCTCAGTGTTTTGGCTTTATTATTTGTCACGCCAGAAGTCTTGGTCTACCAGACAAGTCAGGCAAACCATCCTTTCTAATTAGTCATTTAATCCCAATCAGGAGCCCTAATTTGACATCATAATTACATGTTAGTGGCATGTATTTTTAAGTATTTATTTTCTTGGTTGATGTTAGTTTGCTAATCATAAATATTAGCAGAATATTAACAGATCATTAATTTCTTAAGAACAAATTGCACAGACTCCTGGCAGGATGTTTTATCTATGTTTTCCAAATTTGTGTGTAGCTAAGTGCAGAATGAAAATTCTCTTTTTCAATAAGTTTGGACTGCAGAAGTTACAACTTCATACATTTGCATTAGTTTTATATAACCTGAAGTATTTGCTATATTCCCACAACGCAGTGTAAATAAAATATTGTTCTTGGTAAAAAAAAATAATTCTCCTCAAGCACAAAGACAAATCAATGAAAGAAAAATAATCTACAATCACTGCATTAGCTGAGAACATCAGTAACTTGTTCCTTGAACAGAAGTGAAACCAGTGCTCAGGATACATTAGGGGTTTGCTGAAAACATTCAGGAAGTGTGCACAGGAAGTAATGAACCCAGTTCTCCCGTCCACTGTCTAATAGATCACTAATTCCAAATTAGTATTTAGGTCACTATTTAAATTGAGCAAACCCTATTGCAGCAATACACACCAGCTACTTTCTTCACTTTATGGGGAAGATACTGACATTCTGATTCTAATGCCAGTCACAACTTCATTCTCTCTACATACATAAATTGTACCTTCTGCATTTGAATTCTGAAGGTGTTTTGCTTTAGTCAGTATTTTAATACACTACCTTATTGCTCCAAGAGATATCAGAAAGTAGGATTTTACTTTAGACCTTTTGACCAGGTATTATTTTTTAATATTGTTTGGTTTTAGAAACCAGTATTTCAAAAATCAATATCCATTTTCTGGATATGTGGTTGAAAGAAGACAAATAGGAAAGCAGGAAAAGAAAACAAAAGGTAGTCATCAGAGTGGGTCCCACATAATTTGAGCTGATGTGTTAATGTCCTAAGGAACTAACGTGTTAATCACTGTTTTTCTTGCTTCATACATGTTATTCCAGTCAATTTCAATTCCAGGCAAACATACACAGATCCATTAGAGTTACTGGGTTTCCCAAATAGAGCAGACCTTGATCTTATCAGACTTCCTGGTTGCAGACACTCTTCAGAGCAGTGCAATCTATCAGTATCACATGAATTTAGTAGGACCTGGGAGCAACTAGTGCTTGATCTGATGATATGGCTTTTCAACCTCTTGCTTCCAACCCCATTTTTTTTGGAAAGGGAAAAAAACAAAAAAAAAAAAAAAACAAAAAAAAAAAAAAAGAGAAGGTAAAGAATTAAAGTATGACTAATAAGTGTTGAGGTACATTTTCACAGGTACTCCATTCTTACAGAGCAGAAACTACCTGTAAGAAAACTTTATCTTCTTCATTCTTGACAAGAAAGAAGAACTTTATTAGAGGATATGAACTGTTATTCCTCTCTTCACTAATTGAAGACACACAGTTTTCATTTGTTCTGTCCCTTTTATGGGATGGTTCTGTGTACTTTCACTCCTTTGGATGAAGGATCAGACATTTTTGTGCACAGTTTCTCTGATAAGGTGGTGTAAAACAAAGTTTTGTTTTCTGTTTCCTCCAGACCACTGGACAGAAAGGAATGGTCAAAAAATGAATGAGTAGGTTTTTCTTTGGTCTTATATAGAAAATATTTGGCCTTAAGTTCTGTACATTTGTCCACTAAAATACCTAAATGTATACTCATTAAAAGCTTTTCTGCATAAAACAATTATAAAACTCTGCATGGAAAAGAACTTTGTCCTTTTGTCCAGCTTGCTTCATTAGGGTATTAGTCCTTGGCACTAGCAGAATTTTTCAATCACTTATGATACTGGCTTCCCCTGGTGGCTATTTGAAAATCCAGTCATATTACTTTCATTGGGAGCTATAATAATAATGATGCATACTTTAGGTTTTGGAACCATTACAGCCAAATCTTGATGAACATTTTCTGTCAACAAAAATTCAATTTTTTAAAAAAATCAGAAAAGTATATCTTCATTGTCTATATAAAATTATATAGACAAACAGTAACTTAGGCCTACAAAGGAAATTAGTACTATTTTTGAAATTAGTACTATTTTTGAAATTGCCAAAAAATTCTGATTGTCCATGTATTTATTTGCAAATAAATCACCACTAGTTCTACTACTGTCACCAAAATCATCTGACACGGTCAAGTTGCACTGGCATATAGGTAAAAAAGAAATTGGGAGGGATTGGGCAGCCCATCATTCTCTGAATGCCAACTGTTCTGATACTTTCATCCAGTAAAGCAATGCACATTTCTGAATATATAGATCTACACCTTTGTCTGGTAAAGATTATTTTTATCTAATTTTTGCCAAATTATTTACACTTGACAAACCGTAATTACACATTTATACACAGTAAAAATAAACTACAACTGTTACTTGCACAATTAACATTTTTAATAATACATTATGTCATGATGTCTGTTGTATTCACCAAATACATATGAAATATGTTTGTGACAGAATACTGTAGATGGGATTGATAAGGATTAGGGAAGGAAGTTGCCATTTTTGTCTGTTCCAGGCTTTGCGTACCCCTCCTATGTGTTTAATGTATTGATTAAAATATTCTGACATTTAACTTTGTACTATAGCATCTGTCTCCTGTTTCCCTAAATGACAGCAAATAAACGTGACCGGTGCCCTCCAGATATTTACAGGCTTCAGTTTTTCTAATGGCTCATTATGCATTCCCCATATACTGTGTCTACTATGGGATCTCTAAAAATTAAATATGGCATAATATCAGCCACTTAGAAAATCCTATTCTGACTCCATGAAGATCCACAGTAAGAATATTAGTATTTGCTCCCCATTGAAATGCACTCACCTCCCCACGTGCTGCAAGCCTTCATCCTACATGAGTAAGAGAAATGTAGCCCACTAGGTAAATCTGTCTACATCAATAGACTGCTGGGAGGCCCTATGAGTTTAAATCTGCACATTGTGTTGACATTATTCAATGTAAGGTGTTCTAAAACCACAAATGGTAATCCTATTATTTCACCATTATATAGAATCTCCTTAGCTGAACTCTAACAACCTTTAACCAAATAGGTTTCTGTATTCTTCACTGAAAAGTTCTATTTAGAAAGCTAGGAAATATTTTCCTTATTTACATAATGCAGATCTCCTTTTTTTTTTTAACTTCTGCTGGCCACTTCTCACTTTAAAGTGGTAGAATCACAGAAGTAACATAAGAAATGGAGTTGCTGAATAATTCTGGATATTCAAAATGTAATTTACACACCCTTTTCTCCCACTGACTAAAAGAAGGTTTTCTAAAGGAATACATAAAGATATCTATCTCTGGCATTCAAAGCAACAAGTAGATGTGTGATGCATAGACCAATGGACACTGTACTTGGAGCTGAGAATGGCTTGCAGTACGATTGCCTCTTATCTTTAAACCATTTAGCACTTGCTCTCCTGGAGTGATTGCTGCAGAACTGAAGACAATTCAGTGTTCCTTTTGATAAATGGTTCTCGAAAGCCCTAGACATGCTCGGTCTGGAAGAATTCACAGCCATCTGCTGAGAAGCTAATGTATTCATCTCACACATACAAATGGGTTTGTGGATGATGTCTCACTGCTTTGCACTAATATGACTTTATTGGCATTGAAATCAGCTTGCACCAATGCAAAAAAAAAGGAGTTGGAATTTAACCCACGGATTCCATTTAATAACACAAAAACCTCAATTACAGCAGTAGAAGAGCATGTGGGAGGAAGGGATTCCTGTAATCTCTCCTTTTCCTTCTAATTGTTCCTTTACTAAAATTTGCATTTGTCTCACATTGGATAAGAAACCTAGAAGAGTATGTTTCTTTTACCTCCTTTTTTTTGTCAGTATAACCCAAATCCCTTTGTTATTTCTAATTTCATAAATAATTTTTTAACTGAACTTGAGTAGTTTTTAAATAGTTTATGTAATTCCTCATATATTTTCATCACTGGCATCAGGATAAATGTTGACTGAGGGCTATGCATTATTTTTTGTGTCATGTTCGTGATTAATATATTTTTCTTCAAGCTATAGAGATTGTACTATTTCACCAGGGTCATCTGCCTCCAAGTCTTGCTCTCTATGCTCAAGAAAATGTATGGAAAAAGCTGAGACTAACACCTATGGTGTGGCCCTGCAAGATATACTGCTGAATATCTTTTACCCCTGAGAAAAATCTCATGTGATACGTTTCTTCCCTTACATAAACCATCTTGAAGTCACCAAAAAGAGCTGATTGACCTCAAGGGAGCTACTTTGTATCTAAAACCAGTGCAGAATCCAAATTTGTTGTTTCCAGCCTTCTTGACTTAGAAATAGTCATATCAAGTATGAAGTCATCATTTTCAAACCCAGTAATGCAAAAGATCATGCACCCCTTTTCTGACCTCTTATCACATTAGATCCTTGGTTTACAGTCACAGAATTTCCACTTAAGTCAGTGAACCCACTTTGGCTGTGGATGACATGGGTGTAATCAGAAGTAACTCTATTAATTGAGTCAATGCATTTAACCACTGTAAAGCTATTAACTTATAACACAATAAGGGCCATATGTTTGGGCTTGTGAGTCTGTTACCATCGATGAGCATAACTTTTTTTTTGCTTCACTGAAATGAATTTATACTCAGAATCAATGTGGAATTTGTCCCCTCTTCTAAGCTCGCCACACTGGTGCTCTTTAGAAATCCAATAGTTAGTGAATAATCTTTTTTTCAGTTTAGGTAAATACAGTTTACTATCTAATTGTTGCTGTTCACACATCTTCTTGTGGTTCTCATTAATTATAGTACCGTTTTAATCTTCAGAACTTCTGGATAGTTTTCCAATTAATTCCCAGTAAATAGGACTGCAGAATGCACTAAATAACCTTTAAACACTGCCTAATTTCTTATTGTGTTCAGGTGTTCCATCAAGAGCTAGGTCCTCTTTTCCATAGCTGTCGTTCTAACAGCTTTACTCATATATCAATAAAATGTGTTTCCAAGCATAATATTCTCTTGGCATAATCATCTGTTCATTCAGAAATACCATCTGTGCCTTGCCGGAGACTTCATTCTTTTATGAAACTGGCAGTGGTGACAAAGTTCATTTGAATTCCCAGGATATGCAATCATTAAACAGTTTGAAATTCTCTTTTCGGAGCCAGTTTTCCACACTGATAGAACATATAAGTACAGATAATTCTTGATTTCTTGTTTTTGCTATTGTTGTTCAATGTTTCATAGAACACTGTCCACCATCCTTCCCCTCCTCCCACCACCATTTTCTCTACCACCTTCTTAGCTAAGGCAAGATGGATGAGACTCCCTGTGAAGCCCATCAGGACTGGCTTTTTAATCAGCAGTACAGATTGCTGTTGACTTAAATGAAGCATATTTCTCACCCAGGGACTGAGAACATTGCCTTCAAGCAGATCATATTTAAAAATAAACCTAGGAAAATATATTATATCATATAAGGCTTGAGAAAGAAAAAAACCCAAACCGGTATCTTTTGAATGTGAAGGTAAATTACTTTTCCTGTTCATATTTACGAGAGGGACAGATTCCCTTCTGCTTCCTTCTAATACTTTACAAGCACTGAATTCGCTGTTAGATTTCTGCAACTTTTGAACTTGGCAGCTAGAAGATCAAACAAACTCAGCTTTTCTTGCTGTTGATTCTTTCCACTAGACATTTTTAAAATTTCCAAGTTTCAGATACAAAATTCTGTAGCAGGTGACACAATGATTTACTTTTCTGTGCCTGTTTTAAAGGCATTTTACAAGGAACTGAAACCTCTGGTCTTGGTACTCCTCCGTTAATAAACCCCTTTGCAGTACTTAAATGTCAACTTTCAATCAGAAATGAAAGAATTAAAATTCCTGGTTCCTCACTAGGAAATCCAATGGGTAGAAGATGCCTAGTTCCTTGGGATACATCTGAATCACACAACCTTTTTTAGGACTTGCTAATTTACAGAAGGTTATCATTTAGTGTTCCCCGCATATTGTGTTGGCAACCTAGAAGTCTGAGTTGGAATGTGAGTAGTTAGGCTTTGAAGTGCCCAAGTGGCTCTTCTTAATGTGAAGCTCTTTAGGCTGGAAGAAGTAGTTATACAGAAACCTAGCTTGGTCTATCTCAATCTCCCTCTGAAGTAGGAAGTCTCTCTACAGTGATTAACATTTCTCATGCTTTGCTCAGAAGGACCTGAATTCCAGGTCACCAAAATGAGGCAGTGTGCTGTCACTAGTCAGGTAAGGCAATATGTGTAGGGTTCTCTGGCCTGAGAAAATATGCAAAAAGATGGGACAAGTTCATGCTGTGAAGCTGAACCAGAAGTCCAGTTTCATTTCCCTGCACTGGGGGCATGCCAGGTTGCTTCACTATTTTCATTCACTATGACTGTTTCCATTTGGTTGTGTGAGACATCCCTAGAAAGCTGTATTTCTTGGTGGTGTGGTTTGAATTCCAGAAAGCACCTGTATGAGCAAAGACATGATCTGGATATTTTGATTTACCTCATATATAAAACCGTTTTCTAGAAATACCTGGAAACTGAATTACAGTGTGTAATGTATAATGTCAGAATGAGATGAGCCATCCACTGCTTCCCTAGATCCACCAGTGCAGAGTCCTGTGCAGTGGGCTTGTGTGTGCTGAAAGGATTGTTAACCACTATCCTGTGGAATAGTCTTTTCATTACCTGAAGTTAAACAACATGTGTGAATTGTTCCAAAACCAAGTAAGACGCTTTAAACTGTTAATATTTAAATTGTGGGCTTTTCAGAATGCCTTCCAGAAATGCAAATTGAAATATTGCAAATAGAAAAAAAGGTCTGTGCTAAAAAGACCTTCAAAATAATACCTACTGAAAATCTTTATTGTGCCAACATCTGATAGAAAAAGAATAATCAGTGGTTTCAGATAAAAAAAGATCTATTGCATTTCAATTTAAAACTGTTTAATTCCTTTAAGTCAATTCCATACAACTCAAGGGAAACTGAATCATCTTTAAAAGGTTAACATATAGTAATTAATCATTGTGTCAGGGCTCTAAAGGCATCAATGGGCCTTCTTGTCCCTGCCAAGCCTCCCTGGGTGTCTCCCACCCTGCCCAGGGCCCAGGGCCCATGTCAGGCCCTCCGAGATGTCAGCCTGTCTTGATTTCGGCTGGAATGGAGCTAGTTTTTCTTCTTAGTAGCCAAAATAGTGCTGTGTTTTGGATTCAGTATGGGATTTGGTGTGAGAAGAATGTTGATAATACACTGCTGTTTTTAGTTTACAAAATCAAGGACTTTTCAATTTCCTGTGTTGTGCTAGTGTGCAGGTGCACAAAAAACTGGGAGGGAGCATAGCCAGAGCAACAGACCCAAACTGGCCAGTGGAATATTCCATATCATACACCGTCATGCTCAGTATATAGATGAGGGTTGGCCAGGAAGCTCTTTCTCGCTTCCAGGATTGCAGTTTTGGGATCTTCTCTGGGATTGCTAGTTGGGAATGGGTTGGGCATTGGTCAGTGGGTGGTGAGCAATCGCATTGTCAATTAATCGTTTGTATATTCTATTATTATTAATTATTATTATTATTAATTATTATTTTATTTTATTACAATAATTAATTTTTTTAATCTCAACCTACAAGTCTCCTTACCTTTACCCCTCCAATTCTTTTTCCCATCCCCAGGGTGGGGGAGGGTCAGCAAGTGGCTGCCTGGTGTTTGGCTGCAACAAACCAAGACACAACCCCTGCCCCAGTGAACCCATATCAGGCCTGATCTCCAGCTCCCCACAGCCTGCCCTGCACAGCCATGGGCCCCACTGATCCAGGCCCACCCATGGGCCCACATCCTAGCCTGTCCTCAGCCCACCCCAGTCCTCAGGAAGGTGCCCAGTGCCTGGAGCTGGGACTGCCCTGGTGACCCTAGCGGTCTGCTCCTGCCTGGGGTTGGGATGGGTCTTGTCAGCCAGGCTCTGTCACTGCTGCCCCCAGCCCCCAGGGAGCTGCTGGCCCATACAGCTCCCTGCCACATGCCGACTGTCCAGGGAAAAGTGGGATTTGCCCATTTCCTCAGGCCAGAGAACCCTACGCAAATCGTTTTACCTGACTACTTGACAGCGCACTGCTCCATTGTGGTGACCTGGAATTTGGGTCCTTCTAAGCAAAGCACCAGGAATGTTAATCACTGTAGAGAGATGGACTATTTCAGAGTGAGATTGAGACAGATTCCAAGACTAGGCTAAATTTTGTAACATCACCAATAAACTCAAGGGTCTGTGGAGTCTTAGGTAGATTTTTGTGTTTCGCTGCTTCACCTGTATCATGGGAACTGTAATACTTCAACAGATCATCATAGAGGTATTGCAAGGTTTGTGCTTCTTATCCATTTGAATACTACCAACTGAAAGGAAGAAAGAAACAAAAACAAAAATAAAAAAGGCCCCATATTAATGATGACAGTTCACTGCCTTTTCTTGTAGCTTCCCAGGTGTGGTGGTTTGACCTTGGCTAAATGCCAGGTACCCACCAAGTTGCTCTATCACTTCCCCCCCCTTTCCCCTTTTTTTCTCAATAGGGCAAAGAAGGGAAAGAAAATAAGATAGGAAAACAAAACAACCCTTGTGGGTAAAACAACAGCAGTTTTAATATAAGCAAAGCGAAGCAAAGGTCCGCGCGCGGAAGCAAAAAAAAAAAACAGATTTATTCTCTACTTCCCATTAACAGGCGATGTCGGGCCTTCTCAGGAAGCAGGGCTCCAATACGCGTAGTGGTTGCCTCGGAGGACCAAGGGTGACCCCACCCCCTTCCTCCTTTCTCCCAGCTTTATACTGAGCAGACGTCATATGGTATGGAATATCCCTTTGGTCAGTTCGGGTCAGCTGTCCTGGTTGTGTCCCCTCCCAAGATCTTGCCCACCCCGTCCCACTGTGGGGGGGGGGAATGTCAGAAAGAGCCTTGGTGCTGTGTAAGCACTACTCAGCAGTAGCCACAACACCAGTGTGCTATCGACACCCTGCCAGCTCCCAACATAAAACACAGCACCATGAGGGCTGCTATAGGGGAAAACCAATTCTGGCTCAGCCAGACCCGATACACCAGGAAAAAGGAACAAAGCTGAGGTAGTTAGAGACACATCACTGGCTGAACTTGTCCTGACCTCAAGAATTGTTGACACATGTGCATTAGTAATTAACCTTATAATTTCTATAACACTGGTACATGCTGTGTAATTGTTGCACTTCACAATGTTTTGTGAACCAAAAGTGTTTATTCAGATTAAACCCAAACTAGCCTGTTAGAAATTAATCCCCTATCCTTTACAGCTCTTTCAGACACTTCATTTGTTTAAGAAGTCTTGACATTTTTATAATGTACTTCCTGATTTCCATAAGCTTACACAGAGGTTTTCTATAGCACTTTCACCCTATTAAGATCAGAGAAGGCCAGCATCATCAGGGGGCTGCAAGGGCTGGCTGCTCCTCCAGGTAAGCTGGGAGGGAGCCTGGGGAGGTACTATGGCTGCAGGAGCCCTGACCTCAGCAGGAAGGAGCTGCTGGGATGCTGAGCGACATGTCAGGGTCAGATCAAGCCTGGAGACAGTGATCAGGTTCAGGCACAGCCCAGTGATTGCCCAGCCAGTCTGCAGTGCTGGCACAGCTCCGAGGCTGAGCCAGAAAGCTCAGGCAGTGTGTCTGGATCAGAGTCAGCACCGAGGAGCTATGACAAGTTCCCCCACGGCCTTCGGCTCTTCCGGCCCTGCGCCTTTGCCCTCCAGATACACCCCTTGGAGGGGAATGCGCTCAGGTCCCTGGCAAAGTCTGGGGTAAAAAAAGCTGCAAGTTTTAAGTGTAACCTTTCATTATAACCAGCAAAAAGGAGCTGAAGTGCATTTAGAAAGAAATTTGTTAAAGTAGGCAGTACTACAGGTTTTTATTGATTGTCTCTCAGTCTCTAAATGCAGGTGATTAATTTATACCCTGAAACATGACTTTTTACCACAGTCATTACTGGGACCCTAGAAGGTGTTGAATGCTCAGTAAAGCTAGTGATATAATGTGTTAGTTGGTATGACTGTGAGGAAAAAAAGTACAAGTATTTGTAAAATGGCTAGGCTAATGGCTTCTGTGATAGTGGTAAAGGATCACAACAATTTTCTAGCACTAACAAGGAGCTTTTATTTTTTATCCCTAAAACCTTTTCACCCTGCTATACTGTACAACATCAGCTTAGTGATATCCTAGTTATTAATTATCTTCCAGCTATGAATTTAAGGAATAGTGAATATGCATTTACAAGATCTACAAAAGTGAAGAGGGGGTTATTTTTCTGTATGTTAAATTTCTTGAATCAACAAAAAGTAACACAAGATCTTCCAGGCTTGATTAGGCCACTAGATTATTTAACGCAGTATCTTGTTCACAACCAGACAGAACTCAAACTACAGCATCTTTCTGAACTTTAAATTTATGTATCATAGTGCTATGTAAATTTGCTTTATATGGCATAAATAGTCCAAAGTGATCTCAATGGCTTGGAAAATCTGGCCCATATTATGGTCTTGCTTAGCTTTGCCTATTTACTGGAGCAGTTGCTAATTGCAGCCATAACAGAAGGCTGAAAAACACTTCAGAGTTTTACTACACTTTTCACCCACAGCTTTGTGCTAAAGTCAGTAAAGTTTGGAACATGTCTGGATACAGGCCTAAGCCCACAGCTCACATTGGCTAGGTCAAAGATTTTACAAGGCCTTCTGACTTTACCTTACAAAACCCTCTCCAGAAGCAGATCAAGACTTCTCAATAATGAAGGCAAAAATGAATTGTCATCCCAAGAAAACTGCCAGAGCCAGGCCCATAGTACTAGGAGAGGAAGGTGAGGAGATAGAGCCAGTGTTCCGCTGGGCTGAAGGGCCTGAACTCCACAGGTTTGTATTTCAGGTGAAGAACCTTGGTTCAGTGAATATCCTAAAGTTGGAAGTAAATATTTCATCATCTAGCCTGAATGGAGGTAGGAAATGGGAACAAAATCAAGCTATAAGCTCCAAAACTAGCAGAGAAATTTTAAAGATTAAGTTTAAAAAAGACTAAAAGTGGTTCTGGAAGAAAAGCCCCATGAGAAGCATTGGTTAAGACTTGTCAAAATAAGAGAAGTACTTGGAGCTGGCAGTCCAAAGACAGCTTCCCAAAAATATCTAAGGAAAGGATCAGGTAGTACAATTGATATATTTTCTTACAGCTTCCTTACAGATAGATCAAAGCTTTGAAGATTTAATGCATCCAGTATAATAGAATCTTCCTTGGTTCCTTGACTTTTGATCCCCCTTTTTTTTTTTGGTGAGGAAGCATTGTGGGTACTAAGCCCATGGTGCCTTGACTAGTATAATTGGTCTCTTCAGGCTCATACTCACTGCTGCTGTTACGTTTATCTCCAGATCTGTGGCAGTATGGAGACTGAGATGAATTAGATCTTCCATCATAGCCTTCTCCCCTTCAAAGTAAGTTGCATCAGCCTCTGCAAAAGCTAGGATTACTTGTTTTACTCAGGGAAATTTGTACAAAAATCTGTCAGCTAAATACACCTTACCACAATAAATTCACAGTATATGGAACTGGTAGTATAGCTATCCCTTTTGTTAATGTAGGAATGATCTCAGACAAGACTGTTCCATAGAAGATACTCTTTTGATGCATAACCCTTGCTGATGTTCTAAAAAAAAAGCAGGAAGGAGAGAAAGAAGCAATAACATCAAGTCTTTCTAACAGATTTCTGTAGTAATACAAGAGCACACAGAGGTTACAAGATCTGCAGTCATGACAGTGACTGTTACCTTTCTCATTGCTGACAGTGGTTTGAATTCTAGGTTTATGGTTAATGATGACAGATCCAAGATACTAGCAACTTGATTGGTATTTTACACACATAATTATGGTGAGGGCAAAACCATCAATGTCCCCATCACCTTGGCATGTCACTTGTAATGTGTCAAGAAAACAGGAAAAATGCAGACACTTGCTTTTCATCTAGTGAGCTAGTAGACTGCAGTTGTAGCTTTGGAACCCTTTTTTAGAAATGTAGTGCAAACCAGTATGTTAAATACATGACTAAATTAACATTAAATGAAGACTTTTACTCATGCTTAGAGAGGACACATATTTCTGATCAGTCATTGCTGTGATCTGAGCATTACACAGCCAAATGTAAACAGGCAGACAAAACAGTCACATTAGAGAAAGAATGTCAGCATAACCAACTGTTTGTTTGTTTGTGTTTTCACCAATCTGCCAGCTACACTTGATCCAATGCATTGTACCGGACTCCCCATGCTTACTACAATTCCTTTATTCCACAGACCCTTGTTTCATAAAATGTTCTTTTAATTCGGAAGGGGAGGAATCCCTTGCACTTTCCTATCTATGCAGCAAGCTATATTTATATACATACTATATATACACACACACATATATATAAACACAGAAACAAATGAAGAGCTTTGGTTTTTTCTTTCTTCCTCACTTTTAGCATCTGGGAATGTGATGTTGCCTAAATAGCCTTTTTTCACAGCAAGTGATACAATGATGTGATGCCACAGATGTCAGCTAACAGGTGGATTGTGTATTGTTGACACCTGTTTATTCTTATGCATATTATTTTGGACAGTTTGAAGGGAAAATGATATTTGAAATTTTGGAAGAAACATGATTCAGACAAAATCATGGCCAAGGGAAAATGTACTCAAAGAGAGTGGTTTTATTTCCTTGTAGAAATGGCTGTTTTCTTTTTCTTCTGCAGCAGGTGCAGTTGCCCACTGAATATAGGGCTTCCTGGCTGCTGAAGTGTAGCAGCTATTGATTGCCTCACAGCAGTTGGGGCCTTTGGCCAATGGGAGCCACTATTGACCACAGATCAGATTCAGCCTGGGTATAAATGGAGTTCCCTGGGGGAGCTGTTTTGACCTTGTCTCTCCAGAAGCAGTATGTTGTGGTTGAAAGCTCTCCCCCTGGGTTGAGATACTGCCCAAGGAAACTCCTTGAGGTTACTTGGGTTGAGATGCTGCCCTGAGAAGTTCCTTGAGGTTGAGAGCCCCTGCTTATTAGGTGAGTGATAGAGCATTTTGAGTTGTTGTTAAACCCTTGGGAGTGATAGGGTGTTTTGGGTTGTCAGTAAATCCTAGAAGTGCTAGAGCATTTTGGGTTGTCATTCATCCCTACAAAGTGGTGCTTTGTTATGTGTTTTGGGTTGGCCTTAAACCCTAGGAAGTGGTGTTTTGGTCTGCATTTTGGGTTGTCTTTAAACTGTAGGAAGTTGTTCTGTTCTCCTCTCATGGACATTTGAACCTATAATTGAATAGTTGCAGAGGGCTAGTTAATTGTGTTGATAATAAATTTTTAAATTTTGGTTGTTAGTTGTTTATTGAGAGCCTCTGTAACATCTCCATAAAAATATTCTATTATAACTACTATAAATAGAAAATAGATATAGTCTGACTTTTGAGTTTATTGTTCCAGGAGATAATATGCTTAAATAATTTGGAGGAGCAAATCATTATGAGTAGGCAGGCAAAGGCTGTGGCTTTGCTTTTCATATGTATTGTCAGTGGTATCATATCAAAGACATGGTAAACATGAGTAAACTAATGCTGCAGTTTACATAAAATTCATTTATTTTGAGACATTTGCCATCCATCCTAACATTATCAGTCATCATCAGCAAGAATGAATAACTTATGAGTTTTAAAGTCAAAACCTAGTGATGTCAGGGAAGTTCTCCTTATAAGTTAGCAGCAGACTTTGAGTGCATCTTGGGTGCACCATGTCTGATAATAACAGCTCATTTCCCTGTGTGAGGAGAGGGTAAGAAGTCTCAATATGTTGTTATACCTGAAGCATGAAATTACTTTTTTTCCAGCCCCAAATTATAAACTTCTAAAAAAAAAAAGCCAAAGTTACCTGGAAGGTTAATTGTTATGACAGGAAATTTGTACCAGCAAACTGACATCCTACACTCAAACAATTAAACAAATATGAATGTTTATTTTTTTCTTTCTAACCTGTTGAACAAGATATTCTTTCCGCAAAGGCTCTTTAATTTACTGAAGTCTAGTGAGTACATCTGACTGGGAAGCACTCTGTGCACATGTTGATTAGTATGCTCATCTGTGTTGTCTGTATGGTTACATATATTACAAATCTGAATTCACATGTTCATGTGAATGCTACATAATCCACATGTATATGCTACAGCATGTTACAAAATAATGTCATGGTTTACAATGTGATTTTACTGTCTTGCTTATTATTTAATCATCTTTAAGATTATACCTACTTCAAATTATTTAACTGCAAGCACAAACTAACTGGAGCGTTTCTTTACCAGGCTGCTGAACATCACCTTGTATGGCCATTGTTTCTCATCCAGTCACATCGATACAATTTCTCTGTCCTTAGCTACCTGGAATTTTTCTTCTCAAAACAATTCTTCCATTATTGAGATAGGCAGAGTAATTTTTTAAGGTGGTGATGAATCCTTGTTCTTAGATACAAAGAATAAAATCCCCCATGTTTTGTTTTGACCTGAATGTCTTTGCTTTACTCCCCAACTGCCTAGGGAAAGCAGACCAAGTTATTCACTGAAGATGAGCGACTGAGCTCAGGGAGGGCAGGGGCATGGACGTGCTCCCTCTCTCCTGTCAGTGCCAGCACAGCTTCTGCTCCTCACTCCTTTCACCACCTGGATTTCTGAACTGAGTCTCAAGGACACAGAATGCCCATTTTGACTACACGGAAATCAATACTGTACAAGATGGCCCTTGGTTAGTTTCTAAATTAAGATGAAGAGGGGTTTCTGTCAGTTTTGAATGGACATCCCTGGCTGCCAAGGCATGGCCTGTGGTGAGTCTCACCCGAGGAGCCTGCAGGTAGCATGGGGAGAGCCTACAGCTCCCATGGATAAAAATTTAATTTTCCCCCTCCACCATTGTACCTCATGCACAGAAGATGAGCAAAAAAAATAGCAAATTAACAGCTGATAACTAACATAGAGAAGAATTCATAAGCTCAGTCACAGGTAGTTTAAGAGAATCACAGAATCATTCAGGTTGGAAAAGACCCTTGGGATCATGGAGTCCAACCATCAGCCCTACGCTACAAAGTTCTCCCCTACACCATATCCCCCAACATCTCATCTAAACAACCCTTAAAGACATCCAGGGATGGTGAATCCACCACCTCCCTGGGCAGCCTATTCCACTGTCTGACCACTCTTTCTGTGAAAAACTTTTTCCTAATGTCCAGTCTGAACCTCCCTTGTTTTAGTTTAAAGCCATTCCCTCTTGTTCTGTCACTAATTATCTGTGAGAAGAGACCAGCACCAACCTCTCTACAATGTCCTTTCAGGTAGGTGTAGAGAGTGATGAGGTCTCCCCTTTGCCTTCTCTTCCTCAAACTGAACAGTCCCAGCTCCTTCAATCGCTCCTCATAGAATCTGTTCTCCAGGCCCTTCACCAGCTTTTTTGCCCTCCTCTGCACTCGCTCCAGCACCTAGATAACCCTCTCGTATTGAGGTGCCCAAAACTGGACACAATACTCAAGGTGTGGTCTCACCAGTGCAGAGTACAGGGGGACGATCACCTCCTTACTTCTGGTGGTCACACTATTTCTAATACAAGCCAGGATGCTGTTGGCTTTCTTGGCCACCTGGGCACACTGCTGGCTCATGTTCAGCTGCTTGTCAATTAGAACCCCCAGATCCTTCTCTTCCAGACAACTCTCCAGCCACACCTCCCCAAGCCTGTAGCGATGCATGGGGTTGCTGTGGCCCAAGTGCAGGACCTGGCACTTGGCCTTGTTGAAGCTCATCCCATTAACGCTGGCCCACCGATCCAATCTATCCAAGTCTCTCTTTAGTGCCTCCCTATCCTCATGCAGATTGACACTCCTGCTTAACTTGGTGTCATCTGCAAACTTACTCATGATACATTCTATGTCCTTATCAAGATCATCGATAAAGATGTTGAACAAAAATGGTCCCAACACTGAGCCCTGAGGAACACCACTTGTGACCGGCTGCCAGCTGGATTTAGCTCCATTGACCACCACTCTCTGGGACCATCCAGCCAGCCAGTGCTTGATCCAGCAGACCCTTCGCTCTTCCAGGCCATGGGCAGCCCGTTTTTCTATGAGAATTCTATAGGGAACTGTGTCAAATGTTTTTTGAAAATCTGGGTAGACAATATCCACAGCCTTTCCCAATAGTCGGGTCATCCTGTCATAGAAGGAGATCAGATTTGTCAGGCAGGACCTGTCTTTCATAAACCCATGCTGACTAGGCCTGATCCCCTGGTTGTCCATTATATGACTTTTAATGGCACTCAAGATGATCTGCTCCATGACATTCCCTGGTACTGAGGTTAGACTGACAGGTCTATAGAAACTAACCCTTGCTTCCTTGCAGGTGGGGATTTCTACCTCTGACTCCATGTGTGAGTTAAATCTCACCCAGCAGGGACTACTTTGACTTTGAATCATTTGTAGGGTTTTAAGATTTAGAGATACTCTCTTCCAGGGTTGCAAGTGTACTTGTTTGGGAAGTTAATTCAGGACTGGGTCTGTGGAAACCTAGCATTTGTTGAACAAGCAATTAGCACTCTTCACACATGACACCTTGGTACTACTATTGCTTTAACTTTGTCAGAAGTAGTTAATATTTACTAAAATATTTATATTTATTATGTTTTTTCATGGACTAAGGAGAATGTGCCCAGACAGAATACACTTATTAACACTACAATATTTAGTTTAATTTTACTTTGCTGTTGTCCACAACTAAAACTTCATTCTTATGAATACAGTTTTCTAAGACTTCTGCATGATGCAGCATCTTTCTGAAACTGCAGTTGAGAAAAAAATCTTGTTTGAAATTTTGCTGGAGCATGAAAACATTCTATCTATGGAGAAATTTGAAATGTAAGAAGTGGCTGATACACAATAGCAGTGGCAGATTTGCAATGATCTGAACAAATAAATGTTAAGTACAAGTCAGGGAAAGGAGACATCAACTTTTTAGACAAACTGCACCAGGAAAAAGAAGAAAGAACAAGAAACTGTTTCTAGGAGTGAGAGTCTTATGTATGTTATCAGCTAATTCCTAAAACCAGGAGCACTTTTTAGAGTCGTTTTCAAAAATACCAATATTTTTGCATTTATGAGTCCTACAGTGTGTTAAGGAAGTGCATTGTATTTACTGGCACTCTGCAACAGATTGGCAGTGTAAGAAACCAAGACAAACACAGATTGAGAGTATGCAGATTTCCCCAAATTTGGGGTTGCGACCCAGCTGTTTGCAGGTCAGTATAGATAGCAGCAAGGGAGCTGCAGTGTATGATCAAACATTCTCCCATGACTGTAGAGACAGTTCACTGAATCTGCAGCTGTGCATCACAGGTGAACACATTGTAAGAACCATGCATGAGATTGTGTATGTTTGTGATGATATTTCAAAATTTGTCTTTATGGTTATGCAAGCCTAATTATTTCTTATTTGATATATGATGAAGAATCAGGTCCTGTAACAGCCCATAAAACTGCTGTGAGAACAAATAGGGAGAAAAAAATCAGTCACATAGGCAGTTCATGCTACCACTGAATATTTTGCAGTAGTGTACATGGATATAATACACTCCGAAGTATGGTATCAGCTAAATGTGTAAAATGTCACTCAAGTGCAACTTTTTGGAGATGGTAGGTAGCATTTAGGCCTTACTCACTGTATTGGTTTGCGTGGACAGGTTTTGGTAGCGGTGGGGATACAGGGGTGCCTTCTGTGAGAAGCTGCCAGAAGCTTCCCCCATGTCTGACAGAGCCAATGCCAACCGGCTCCAAGACAGACCCACCACTGGCCAAGGCCGAGCCCATCAGTGACAGTGGTAGAATCTCCGGGATAGCATATTTAAGAAAGAGAAAACCAGTGCAACTGCAGCCAAGGAGTGAGAATATGTGAGAGAAACAACTCTGCAGACCCCAAGGTCAGTGAAGGAGGGGGAGGAGGTGCTCCAGGTGCTGGAGCAGAGATTCCCCTGCAGCCTGTGGTGCAGCCCATGGTGAGGCAGCTGTGCCCTGCAGCCTGTGGAGGTTAATGGTGAAGCAGATCTCCACCTGCAGAGGAGCCCATGCTAGAGCAGGTGGATGTGCCTGAACAAGGCTGTGGCCCTGTGGGAAGCCCACACTGGAGCAAGAGCCTGGCAGGACCTGTGGATCCTGTGATCATGGAGACAGGAGCCAACGCTGGAGCAGATTTGCTGGCAGGACTTGTGACTCTGTGGGGTACCCACGCTGGAGCAGTCTGTTCCTGAAGGACTGCACCCCGTGGAAGGGACCTATGCTGGAGCAGTTCGTGAAGAACTGCAACTCATGGGAAGAACTCACATTAGAGAAGGTCATGGAGGACTGTCTCCCATGGGAGGGACCCCATGCTGGAGCAGGGAAGAGTGTGAGGAGTCCTCCCCCTGAGGAGGGTAGGGGGAAAGTGTTTTTAAGACTTGATTTTATTTCTCATTATCCTACTCTGATCTGATTAATAACAAATTAAGCTAATTTCCCCAAGTTGAGTCTGTTTTGCCCATGACAGTAATTGCTGAATGATCTCTCCCTGTCCTTATCTTGACCCATGAGAGGTTTTCATTATATTTTCTTTCCCCTGTCTACCTGAGGAGGGGGGGGTGATAGAGAGGCTTTGGTGGGCATCCAGCCAGGGTCAACTCACCACAATTAGCAAATTCTACTAAGGTAACTACACTGATAGAAATATTGCTTATATGCCAGCTGGTTTTATCAATTTTGTATTTGAATTTACATACATGGCATCCTCCTCACAGTCATGCAAATATGTATATGCTTAGTAGTGCAGAAACCCTTAATTACTTTTCAGGTCAGATGAACCTGTCTTTAAGACTGGAGATGAAATGTTGATGAAATACAGTCTGTCACTCATCATTGCTATCCACCATTATCGTCACCTCCACAGATAGATAAATACCTTCTGAAAGCTGTTTATTTTCAAGGATTTACATAATTGAAATAGCCAGGGGTTTCCAACATGCTTTATCTCTCTTGAAAGTGTTTGTCGATCTTCTAGCACTGTAAGCATGTGATCTCCCTTCTGTTTATTTTTTTCTTCTGGCTATGTAGTGCAGTATGTGTGTTTCTTGATCTTCCTTTTAGATTTCTGATATCTTAATTTATTGTCATGTCCATTAGATTTGGTTCTCTACTTAAATCACTCTCCCTCCTGTAGTTGGTGAGAACTGAATGTTTCATTTTGCTTTTGACAGACCACCTCTCCAGTGACAGAATATCAATGCTGGAGGAATTGTTAGCTTTAGGCTTTCAAATTTGTGCTAAAGAGACTGATGTGCAGAACATCTGTGAATGAGCTCTAAATAGATCATCCTACTTCTGTTTTACTTCTACCTTTATGAGGTAAAAATAACATCAACTTTGTTATTGTGTCAAAGTTCAGTATCAGAGGCAGTTTTGCAAGACTACATTTTCTTTGTTTGTGTGTTAACACATCTTTTTTTCTCCTTCAATTACCAGGCTGTATTTTCTGCCCCAGATCCTGGGTTCTATCATTTATATGATCTTTTAACTTGTTCAGGACCTTATTTTGACAGCCTTATTTAAAATGAGCAGTCATTTACTCCATTACTGCTCACTCCCATTGAGATCAGTTGGCATCTTAAAGGTTATCTTTAGAGCAAAGATAGTAAAAATCGGTTTTCACATATCTGCAGAACAGTAATAATCTCTACTGCTTTTTATGATATGATGCATTTTAGGTTACTTATCTACCTAAATATCCATTATCATATCCATTCAATAGCTTTCTATTCCTGGGTCCACTGACTCTCAAGACCAATCACTACTATAATTTTCCCTGAGACAAGTTTTTTGACGAGGTGGTACTGTTTGGTTTTTTTCAAAAAAAAGTTTTTCTTTCCCCTTTCTGTCTGATTTCCCTTCATACCCATTTGCTTCCTGATTTCCCCCTTGTTTTCATTTGATTTATTCTTTACTGTATTCAGTTAGTTCTGCAAGTTAACTCGGGAGAGTGAAACCCTGATTAATCTCACTGAATTTTAAGCATCTAAGGTTCCCAGATCAGGAATTTATGATAAATCAAGCCTTCAGTGATTCAAGCTTTCTAACATCCCTTGAAGATGATTATTCCTCTGTACTTACTATAAAATTCCTAAATTAGGTACTTCACTTATTGAGGTAGTAGGTGGGGTGAATCTAAATGCTATTTCAAGATTTCATATGTCAGATGAATGATCATGTTGCTGGAGAAGTTATGCCAATTGATAATCACTTCTGTTTCTAAGCTAGATTTGCTTGACTTCAACTTCTAGCAACTGCATGTTGTTGCTCCTGTGCATATAGGTAAAAGGGAATGAAATTGTTAGGGAAATTATCCAGTCTTCAAAAAATCCTTGTATCTGTCTTGAAAACCTCTTTTATTTTTCTTATATCCTTTCTGCAGCACTGACAGCTTAACAGAAAACAGTCTTCCAGCAATGGCTTCAACAGTGCCATATGCTGCAGAAATGCAGTGTAGGTACCCTTAGCTTCTTGGGTGTTTCGTCTTCATGTGTCCAACAGTTGCATTAGGTCTCTCAGGCACTGGGGAAATAGATCCTGCAGAACTCCTATATCTTTTTCTTTTTCTCTCAAATGCTGCATCTGCTCATGCAAGAGTATGTCCAGTCTTTGCTTGTGGATGTTTGATTTTATATTTGGCTTTCTAACATACATGCTGTTTGCACAGGTCCCCTTGTGCAATAGGGCCATAGAGCTCTGCGGAGCATCTCCCTCCTGTAGAAGTCTCTCACGTAATGATAGTTTACCATTTCTGTTGGTAGTGTATGTTCTTTTTAAGAAGATTAAATATTTGAATCCCAAACCATACCTTGATTCTGCTTGGGTATATTATGTCTGTAGAAGTGAGCCCTAAGAAACAAGCTCCTCAATGGCAGTCAGAGCCTCACCTTCAGAAAGCCATTCTCTAGTTCAGTTTAGTAGCAATGGAAAAACTGACACAAACTGCAGTGCACATCATGTCAAACAAATATTCTGTAACTATAATAATCCTCATTTCAGAATCCCTTTCTACCCACAATATAATATTCCAGGACAAATTGATGCACATGTATTTCAGTATTGCTCTATATCCTTGTTTATATCACCAGAAAGTCCATCAAATGTTCATGCCATTTTTTCTTTATAAATTATGCCAATCCAAATGTTACTTTCTAGCTACAGGGCTCTGGTGCAGCTGGTGCTGTCTCGCTTATACCATTAAGTCTTTTTCCTGGACATTTCTGTCATCTGAAAACCATATGTACTTTTCTAAGAATATATTTTTATCCCTGAAGTGATTCATTGAACCAGCATACTTTCCTTTCTGTCTTCCTGGTAACTACAAGTTAACCTTTTCTGCAGTGCAGGAATGAAAAACAAGTGCATCATGTAACCCATTGTTTATACATTAAATCAATACATCTAATACAGATGTAAACTTTGTACTACATGTTAACCTTCTGTCTAACTTGTTCACTATTACAGTAGATTAGATTTTTAGACACCTGTTTCTAACAGACTAACAGTTTTCACAGAAGTCATATCACATTTTCATTTCTGCAGATAGACATTGATCATATTATAGCTTATCACAGTTGGTAGTTTTCCAGTCTTCTCTAAAGCTGAAACATGGTAGATATACAAAAGTATCCACCCAGTATCCTCCAAAAATCTTCTCTCTATGACAGAAGTGTGTAGGTGAATATGCAGTATTTGTGGTAATAATTTTCAACTGTGTGAATTCCTTGAAGCTGTTATCTCATGTCAGCACCAGAACAAACATGGGTACTAACCAAAGCATAGCTGCTCCCTTTTGCAGCTACCAACCCAGGGTTTCAGCTGCCCATGAACAAGGCCCAGCTTGGTGAAGCCCAGCTCGGTGACTTTGACTCAGTGTTCCTGCAGAAGAAAATGCTGTTGAGCTGCAAGTGAATTCATAAGCTAAAGCCATGTGAGAGAAAGAAACAAAAAACAAAGACAGAAGTGATTATTGAGGTAGTATTAGTAAGCCAGAAATGCAGGAAAAATCAGAGTGAGGAAAATGTATAAAATCATGAGCGAAAAAAAGCATAGTTGGCGGGTTAGCTCAGGTTTTGGAGATCAGCCCATTCCAACGAGTTAGGGAAACTAACACTTCCCTGCTGACTTGTCAGCCATCAGCCACCAGCAAGCCTTCCTCAAGTCCCTTTTCCAGGGTGTTGAAGAAATTGATGCTTAGCCTTATATCATTTTAGTTTTGCCTTTCTACTGTGTAAATAACTGCTATATACTCATAAATAGTGTATGAACTTGCTTTCAGAAACTCTGCATGTAGTAAAAGACACCCAAATCAAATTTGAGTATTATGCTTATGCTTTGGAGATAGGCAACAACATATGTTTTAGCCCTATCTGTATTGTGTTTCTTAGAGGTATATATAGACACTGGTCTTTACAGATTATTTTTCAGTAGTAATTCAGCTATGTGAATTTTTTCACAGTGGTAGAGATGAGGTGATGAAAAGCAGTCATCCAGATGTCATTTAGATGCATCTATTCCACCAAACTGATTTCCTACCTGTTTTCTCAAGTGCCCTTGAATGGGTTTCAATACTATCAGACCCTGGGAAAATTTGAAAAAAAAAAAAAAGCTCTTGTTAGAGAGGAAAGAATTCATTGAACATAGCCTGCCCAGTCACATCATAAGATACTTTGTTAGCTTTATTGATAAATTCAAAAGGATTGTTATTGTCATCTCTACTGCTAATAAATGTAGAACTTTCATGTGTATATACCTGTGTTTGTATGTGTGTGTGCATGTGTAAATGTACAGGTAGCTGTGATAGAAATCCTTACACTGAGTCATTTGTCACCCACAGAATATGTTCCTACACACACTGAAGTGTTTTACAATTTCCAGTGGGAAAAGGGAATCTGTCAAACTAACACTAAAAGCCAAATGCTAGGATTATCACTTGTCCTCTTTTTGTAATTGTAATGTAATCAACATTCTACATTATATTTACATTTCCAAGAAACAAGGAGCCCAATTCAGCATCTGTGCAATCACTCTCCAATCACCACTCACATTTAGTTTCACATAGATGCTTCTGGTGGCCCATGTTTTATATTTCACTTCTGTATTAGAATAAACCAGCTTCATTTAGAGGCCAGTAATTATGCAAGTGAATGGCATTTTTAGGGCCAGATTGGAGAAAAAGTGTTTACACTCGTTCCTGAAACTGTGATAGCCAGTTCAGTGCAGACTGTCCTATCAACAAAGGAATCTAACAATAGAGCTACTGTCATGATTGGTTTTGGCTTAGATTTAAGCCACTGCTAATAGCAGTTTAATGTATGCAGTTTTCTTAATGTGGTTGTGGTCGTCATAGATGTCAAAATAAACTATTAAACAGTATTATCTTTTGATCTGAAGGAGTAGGCCAAACTCTTCCACTTCTATTGTGTCTACTTCCCCAAATAACAAGCAGCTTTGCCTCTGGTAATGAATAAATTGATTGTGCACTACCCAGGCAAGTTTCCTCCTAAAAAATGTGTGTTCTAGAGGGGAAGCAAATGGTATGATCATAGGAGTTGGAGATCAAGCTCTTGAGTAAGTTATGATTGTAGAAAAGTTAGTTCTGTATTTAGAAAGAATACAATCTGAAGAGGGTGATTTTTCACTGCATACTGATTTGGAGGACAAATAATACAGTCTTGATGACTTACAGAAATTACAGAAATGATGAACCCTGCAGGCTGGGAGACTGTGAGAACACCCCACCCAATGCATGCAACCCAGCTCCCAAGCAATCACGTTTCCATTAATACTAGGGCAGAGACTTCGTGGTCTAGAAGAATAAAGACCAACGAAGAATACAAAATACAAAGTTATCGAGAGGCAGAAATTAAACTAAGTAGTTATGTTATACTTAATAAAGAGGTCTTTATTAAGTATATCATAACCTCTTAGTTTAATTTCTGCAGACCTGATTTTTTTCTGAAGCAATCCAAAGTATTTATTACTACCTCAAGGTTCAGACACTGAGGGACAAAAGCCATATCTTCTTTAACATTGTGATTGAAGAGAAAAAAAAAAAGCGTTTCCATGGTCCACTCGTTCTCATTCAAGAAGTATTGTAGAAACGTTCTAATAAAAAGCTCATTCTCTGTGCTTTATGTTGAACTCTTACAATGGAGTTTCTCTAGGCAATCTTCTATGTAATATAACAGTGAATTTATTAATTATTTTTTACAGGATGGGTTTCATATTTATTTATTTTGTCTCCTTCATTTGTGAAGATACTTTAAGAGATGTGCCACACTTTCATTTTTCCTGGGGTTCTGACAGAAAACCCTCTCTGGGAACTGCTAGGTAATCTAATGCAATTTCAAAACTTGACATAACTGAAGGTGAAAGTATGTGGATCAAAAAGACAAAGCAAATGCTGCTTGAAATTAAATATCTCAGTACCATAGAGGCAAGGCTTTAGATTTGTTGAGAAATATTAGCATTCCAAGTGGCATATAAATTGTATATTCCATATACAATTTAAGGAGTATAGAGATTTCTCAGAGAAATATCATGTCTGGGTATCATCATTTGTGCTGCTTTCAGATTTATTTTGCTTGGACAGTGAAGAAGTATTTATCCAGTTATTCTGAAGCTATTTTGAAGCTTAAATCTTAGTTTTTGAACCTCTGTATAAGTAGTCTGTGATTTAGACCTATTTTCTATCATGTTCACCAGTTGTACCCTCAACACTGCTGTCTTTCTGGAGGGTCACAGATTCCAATTCTAAAGTTTGCTGTCACAGGGACTGCACTGTGGAGTTCAGGAAACGAGCTTTATGAGATGGGAAACTCACTTTAGGTTCTTATGTGTCTTAAACCTACTAATAAAATAATGTGGTTCTCTGTTCACCAGACCTTTTCCTCTATAGACCCAGGATTCTAAAATTTATGCAATTACAATTTTCTTATACTTCCAAGTGAAGAAATCTGATTAGTATAAACTCTGACCTATAAGATAGACATCTTTTAATATGTCAATTCCATATGTTAGCTTTTTGTATTTGTTGATATGGAGCTTCCCAGATTCACTGTTTTTTCTTTTACTGTAGATAAAATAGTTTAAATCATGTAAATCATGTAAAAAAATTCATTTCCCATAGAATGTACTGGATATATGATGGGAATTAACTTATAAAACAACTATATCTTGGTCTGTATAAAGTATTAAAAAATCTCTGCCCAGACTGTTTCATCTGTATTTATTCTGAGTATGTTTCTGGACAGACCTGTATGGCTGCAAAATTGTGATGGAAAGTCTGCTGTCAAATGCAGTGATGCCAAGGAAAACTGGAAAAACACTTATTTAATTGAATCCTGTAATGGACTTAATTTTATTAATATTAGGCTGGATATAATTGCTCCTGGAGAACCACAAAACTACTTCCTTGTACCAGAAAATCCTTTTCCTAGATAAGACAACTATGGGTTTGAAGCTTTGCAGAGGAGCATTTGCTGTAGAGTTAACTCAGATTATGCTTAATATTGTAGCTGAAATTTTTGGATTAAAATGTTTTTTTCACAAAAAAAAGTGAAAAAGAAAAATGAAAGACAACCTGAGGCTAGCAGAAGGTTAGGGAATGTTGAAATGCATGTAAACCAGCCATTTGCACTACTGAATTGAAATTAGTCATTGAATTTTTTTAGAAGGAAACATAGTTATAACAATTTTTTGTTTGTTTAATCTCCAAGTTTGGCTCCTGTCACTGACCAGGAGGAGGTGATCACTAAGATACTGCCATTCACAGTCAGAAACAGCAATTATTTCTTACTGTGATAAAATCCTCCTTGTAGCAAACAAGGAAGAGATTAGAGTAGCTAATCCACACACCTTGTTGGCAGGATTCTAGGAGGAATTGAATTAGCATCCCAATTTCCCAATCTCAGTACCAAGGTCACAAAACCAAATTGTCTGAATTACACAATGGTTCCTCACGTTCCTGTTGTCATTATCTATTGATACCCTGCTCTTACAGATCAGGTCAAAGCAAAGTAAGATTCTTTTTTAAACTGTGTTATTTATAGCAAGAAGCTAACTTAAAAGTAAGAACCAAGATGCAGGTTGATAAAGGGAATAAAAATATTCACCATTTTGTCTAAATTGTTTTGTCATAGTGAGTGACATTCTTTGTCTTGTCTAACACCAGATAAATATTGATTAGTGGGTCATGTTTTAACTTGAGGAGTGAAGTATTTCCATTGATTAGTATTAAAAAATATATATAAGGTATACAATGTTTTTTTGTCTTCTCTGTAATTAGTTCCTTACAATGTTTGTTCTCCCTTGTAAAAATAGGCTGTACATATTACCATTTTCATGTAGAGAATTGCAGTTTAAGAATCAAGAAATAATATTGTCCTCTGTATCATTCTTGTACCTGTTAATAGATTTTTCTTACAGCATCACTTTTTTTGGCTTGAAATATCTGGTAAATTTTAATTAAAACTTTTATTTTGATCTCATTCAACTCTGAGTAACAAATTGTCTCAATGTTTAATTTAATTAACATGATCTTGGAAATTTGTCTGTGTAATATACTTTTCCTTCAGGCAATCAGTTTTGCATCCTCTACCTGAAAAGGATCTGCAATGACGTGTGATCTGTAACTCTTTACCCCTGATGATGTCTAAAGCTAAGTTTGCAAAATAATCAGGGACATTTTAGGCTTTTTGGAAAATGTCTTCTAGAATCAAAAGAATTAATACTAAAATGTATCAAGTTAAAATATGATACATCTGAAATAATGAGTATTAAATGTTTAAGAGAATGGAGCCAACTGTTCATTTTAAAGTAATATTATTGTCACCATGTGATTTTTGTAGAGTGAATCATTCAACCTCTTGTGTCACACATACTTTGGCTGATATAATAACATTTCATTCTCACAATGGTCTACATCTGTAGTTGTTTTACATGATGGTGTTTCTAAGAACAACAAACTGAGCATTGAGAAAAGATGTGACTCCTTTTAGCAGGTCATTAGGAATAAATTCTTGATCATCTGGATCCCACCTCTTGCTGCTTCAAAGAATATGTGAAGAAGTTATATTGTATAATTCAATGAAATGAAACAGGGACTTTTCTTAAGAAATCTAAGAGGTGGATTGAACTATATTTGGGGGAAAAAAGATAATATTAGACACAAGAAAAATCTCTTTTCCTGCTGTGTTTTATCCATCTAAATTGTCAGCTGGTTGGGTTGATGGAAGCAACTCTGATATCAGGTTCAATGGGTGAGTGGGTGAGAAATTGTCTTATAATAAAGTTTGCTTTAGCTTAGATGCTCAGATGTGGCAGCAAAAATCTGATTTTACAGTAAGTTACTAGAAGACACTCACATTCCCATGAGTCATTGCAGGGGTGGATGACAAATCTTTAAAACTGGAAAGGAGGCACAACCAAAACTTTCAAAGAGCTGTGCTGGTTCCGTTGGAAAGCTCTGCCATCTTGTGTCCAGTTAGAAGATAAATCTGTCTTCCCCAGAGGATGGGACGTGTAGGGCTTTGTGAGTTGTTCTTTATGAGCATTGGTAGTACATTTAATGTCACACATGAGTTTCTGCAAGTTTATCAAACTCCAGATTGCCTGAACTGGGCAAGATTTAATCTGTTTGTGACAGTTAATGTTGCTAGGCATTCGAGCTTGTCTTCAGATTTATGGGATTAGGGCACCATTTAAAGACTAGTTCTGTAGATTCCCTCTAACAAGTCAGGAGAAAAAGGGCTTCTTTACTTGGTAAAATGTTGGTCTGTGCTAAAAAAAGTTAATCATGTCAGTCACTAGTGGATTAACTGAAAATGCTATTAAGGTACAGAAAGATATTGTGAATGACCTCTTTAGGAGTCTGCAGCAAGCAAACTTTAAAGTCCTGCTTCTGAAGCATCCCTCTAGAGAGGGAAATTATGCCAAAGCATAGGAGGTTATGTTGCAAAAAGAGCGAGACAATTATTACTTATTAGATATGTGAAGCTATTAGGGAGACAAGGTAAAGGTAATATATTTTAATGGAAAAAGAGCAAACAAAACTTTTCAGCCACACAAGCAGATCTGACATGGACAAAGCAAACATCAAGCTCATTAAAGTTTGAGAACTAGTTGCAAATACACTGTAAAATTAGAAAAAGGGGAGATGACAGGTTAAAAGAGCCTCTGGAGCAAAGATAGGAACAACATGTTTGGAACAGTACAAGATTAGTCATACAAAGGTTTGGGGAAAACTAATGGCGAAGAATGTTTTTTTCACAGTCTAATGAAATTCAGCTGGAAAGATTGTGTTTAGAAGACAGACTTCTGTATTCTCTGGGTTTCTGAGGATCAGCACCGAGAGACTGGAGGTGGCTTGGTTACTTTTTTGAGGGTGGGGGAGTTTGCTTGCTGTGACTGTGCTTGTGAGAGCTCATTTTGTTGTTTCAGGATTGTTTGATTTTATTTGGAGAGTTTCCATAAGGGTATTTGATACAAGAAGAAAAAAATCCAATTGTGGGATGCATGTGTAAGATCTATAATGTCAATGATTTTGTGTGGGTTGCTTTTACTGTGGTGTATGAGGAGATGTGTTTGCAAATCATGAGTTTGCTGCTTTGACAGTTTGCTTCCATTTAACTTATTGGTTTTAGGAAATCTTGCTTTGTATGAGAAGTTTGAGAGTCTAGAAAGTTGTCTGAAGACTTGAGGAGGACACACTGGGACCATTTAGTTTAGGGGATGTTCATTTTGAGTATAAATTTTAATTTCTGGATCACTGCTTTATGTATCCCTGCATTTATTGGTATGTCACAACTTGGGCTGACAAGGAAGACTTTTCTGCTTTTTGAGATTGTACATAAATTCTGTGTTGAAAGGTTTATCTGTTTCCCTGGGAGAATGTCATTGTTTGGAGAATACTCACAGCTTGTAAAACTAAGGAGTTTTGTCCTCAGAGCAGCCACATATCTGAGCCAAAGGTCTAGCAAAACTAATCATGGCTAGATTAGGATTGGCTTTTTCGTGTGTTTGAGATAATTCTTGGTTTTGTGGCAGTACCTCAATGGTTTATACATTTCTAGGTTGCCGTTCCTTGTTGACTGTAGAGTCCAGGAACCAGATGTTGTGCAAGTAAGCACTAAAGATACAACTTGAAAACAGCTACTGATTTTCGTGGAGGGGATCAACCAAGTTTTCAGACCTTCATTATCCAGTCTATGTGCCTTAGCTGTACTCTTAGCCAGTCAAACTTACTAACTTGAAAATAATTGCCAGTCTGCAATGAATACTGTGTATAGGTACAGATACTCATCAATTCCTCACAAGAGGAATTCTGGGCATTACACTTATGCAAATGAATGACCTTCTGTAGAAATCGGTGAACTACTTCTTGTGAAGAGATGATGCCCTTCTCCTCTGCTCATGTGGATGCTTCTGCTGGTGAGAATTTCCAGGAAGGATGGCCTTCACTATGCGCAGAATCCTGGGCATGGCACATGTGTGGGATGCTGCACCATGCGCCCAGGGAGTCCTGCCCTCTTTAAATTATAGTCCTGTAACTTGAAACAACAGTGGTTCTAGATTAATGCTGATCAATAAATAAGATAATTCCGGGGTTGTTTCTACTTTCAGAAGCACATGGTAGCAATGAGCACCTCCATCTTCTAAGGCTCTAGACGTAAACTACGTGACAAAAGCAAGCTGGATAGTTATTCTCTGAGATTAAGCACATACTTATGTTGAATGGAAGCCTGAAACTCAGTCTGTTGTTTAGATTTATTAAATATGCAAACACTATTTTTTCTGCTGATGCAAACTAAAGCAAAAATGCTACAGGAAAATAATAATGCATGGAAAAAATTCAATGCATAAAAATTTAACTATAATGGAATTTAACTTTGGCAGCAAATGTAAAACATCAGTAAAATTACTTTTGATGCATGAACATCTGTCTATGTCTGCAAGCTCTTAATAGCAAACCAGCCTTTTGCATTTTTTTTACAAACTGGTACATTAATCGATACAACATAGCCTTCCAGGGTGTCAAGTCAGAGCCATGAAGGAGTTCATATGTGGATTGTTTTTTGTGCATTTTGATTTTATTCTGGGCTCATTTTGAAGCCTGAGTTGAAGAAGTGTGACTCATCAGTTTAATAAGCAAAAGATGACTAAATGTGATATTTGTCATGTCACTCTCATGCATTTTTGCCTGTAGAAACTAGAGTGCTTTAACCTCTCTAGTCCTGTGAGCCATTTTGGCCTAAGATGTACATTAGATTGTTTGTAGTCTCAAGCATTTCTGCCCCGATTATCTGCTCACTAACAGGTTTGCATACAGGTATTAGAGTTCACTTTTACATTTAAGTTTTCCTGGATATAGTGATTCTGTATCACCCCTGTCACTGTTCTGCTTGAGAGGCTGAGTCTGGATTCATTGGGAATTACTGGCATTTTGCAGTAGGATATGAGCCCCTTTTCTTGATAAATGGCATTCTACTTTATGCTTTCAAAATGTTAACTAATTTTAACATCAGTCAACATGTTTTCAGTGTTTAAATCCTATCTAACACCTTACACAAAAATCTTGTCTTCCAGCTCCAGTAGACTGTCAGTATGAAACCAAACTTTCCTTTCTTTTGAAAATGTTTTCTATCTGCATCACTATCCTACCTGAACTAAATGATTCAGCTTATTTCTGAAACTGTTTTGTGTTCTCATGCCAGAAAGTGAGGTCAAGTCATAATATCCAATTAAATACAATAAGTAATTCTCGTACTCATACACATTCTATACATACATGTAGGTTAGTACTTTGTACAAGTGAAACAACAAAATAAAATATATATAATGGTGTTATCTGCATAATGAATGGAAGAGTTTAAAGTGTCATTTGTAAATCAATGAAAAACTGTAAATGGAAATGTAAATGGAAATAAAGAATGGTCCAATACTGGACCACTGAAATTGGAAAAATGCTATTGTATTATGAATCAGATACTAAAATATTATACCAGAATACAAAGAACTCTCCTGTTTTCTTTACAATAACTGCAGGGAGCAGCAATATTTGCTGATTTTCAACAAGTATGAGAACAAATGTATTGCTTTGGAGAAGCACAGAGATGGTACAAGTTAGTCATTACAATAAATGGGCAGGGAAATATACAGACATATGATCAGAATTTAAAGGCCAGTTTTCAAATCTGTTTTGTGTCCAGAAGCTCCCATTGTGACACTTCTGGTCAAGCTAATTAAACAGATCAGCAGATAAGGTGCTAAACTCTTTTGAAAGTGTGGTTACCATTTTAATTTTTAATGAGAGGTGAGCTTCTGAAAATCCGGACCACATAATGAGATCCTTCTGCTCCTTGAATATGGGTGTAATCCAAAACCAATAAAAGTCACTGAACTCAGTAATCTCTGGGTCAAGAACACTCTCTTTTAGTTTCCAGCTGGGTTGACATTATTCTGAAACATATGACTATGTGAACTTCTTAAAAAAAGAAATAAAGGTAGAAAAAAAGGTCAGTACCCTGTCTGTTGGAAAAGTTTGAGTGATATGGTTTCCAGAGAAGAACAGTATGGAAGACCAACAGCGATTTTGGGGTTTTGTTAGAAAGAAGCTGTTTTTGGTTTTACAACATGAATTCAGCACGACAACTGCATTTCATGGAAACACATAGGACAATAAATGTATGGAATTATGAGAAACATGCTCTACTCATGCCCTTGTGGTTATTTCTTCTATTGTGTTTCATTCATAATATACAGTTCTCATACAAAGCCAGTGACAAGCTGTCACTTGTTTTTCTTGACTAATATTAATTCCACAATGATGCAGAGAAGGAGTTACAGGTACTAAATACATTTTAATGACATCACAAGTTGAGTTGACCTAGTATAACCAAACATACAGTGTCATGCTCTAAAAAACAATGCAGAGTTATTTCAGCCACAGACATCTTCCTAAGCATCCGGTGCCTAGCACTTTGGGGTGTGTCATGGTGTTTATAGATTTTTAAGGGTGGAAGAGAGGCTTTCAGTCTGACCCTGCATAGGCTCTGAAATTACTGTAGCAAAGGGAGTCACTTCTACAGAAGTTACCTTAAAGAAACGTGGTTGGAATGATTAAGTTTCTCAGACCTTTTATGAGGTCTTAGATTTACTATTATAAGGCACTAGGCATTATAGGCTTGTCTACTAATTTATATATGCATTGTTACTATCATAACATGCAACTCATTAGGCTTTAAGGGAAATCTCTATGGCTCCTCTCAATTAAATTTATTCAGCTTAACAACATTCATTGGAAGGCTGTCTCTGTTGCTCCCTTTTGAAAGTTTACTATATGCAGTAATAGGACTGTAGCTTTAGTAACCAGGTTCTTAAAAGACTTAATACAATGTTTGGTGGTTATATGTTTGTAGGATTGTGGTGGCTCACTGTGATTTTTGGAAATGTTATCTGTGTGATTTAAAGGAAGGATAAAACAAGTAAATTTAATGTATATAAACCAAAGTTCTTATCACTGGAGAAAAGAAGAAAAGTTTCTTGGTAGCTTGCATGGCTGCATCATGTGAGAATCTATGTTTTGCAAATACTGTGTTTTGATAAGCCTGCTTTCCAAAGCTAAATAAAGTATTTATGCATGAGAAAAGTAAATTCTTGGCATTTCTCATCAATTACTAGCTGTTTTAAAATAATCATTTTTCAACTTCACTTATTTTTTTGCCTGACTAGTCTCCTTTGAGAAGTTAAAATTTAGACTCTTTGACTGAAATTCTTTTTCCAGACCATGCCAAAATTCCACTGATATCACACAAATATCTGTTTAGATGACTTGCAAAATTGCCTGCAGTGCTCCGTAACTCTTCTATTATAGATAAATCCTCTCCATTTTAGAACAAGGTAAAACAGTTTCCAGAAAATTATTTTTTGGGACATGGACAATAAGAGCCTCCAAGATCAAAAGCCTTTCAGTCCCTGGGAATATTTACCATTACAGGGAACTTTGTTGGCAGAAATGGAGAAGACCCCTCTATAAAGCAAGGAGTCATGGGCCAAGAAATACCATATTCTAGTGCCTGCTCTGAATCTACCAAAGAGGAATTTGAAACAGACTCTCTCATATCACAGGTGAAAGGGGTGACATAAAGGGGAACAGGTGGAAATGTAACTCTTGATTTATACCTTTCTTCTGCTTTTATTTAAACTTCCATGAGTAAATTATTTGAGTTTTGCCAGGAGAAAAATAAAGGTTCTCCTCTTGTCTATAAATTACACATGTAAACATTTCTTTATAACAAGTTTTTTAACTTGGCAGTCAAAGAAAAATCCTCAGCCTATTTATGTATCTCAGCTAAACATACATTTCAGATTTAAATGATTATACTTTTGGCTACTTCCCATAGGAGTAACCAAATTTACCTAATTTTCAAATGTACATGTATTTTGGAGAACTTTTATTCTTATCATTTGTTAAAATTAAACTAAATTATATAAAATATGTAACTGACTTCAGTGTACTGTTGACTGTAATATACGGGACGTTCTACACAGACTAAATTTAATCAGAAGTGTGTTACCAATCTACTCCTGTATCTATTACTCCAAGTGTTTCTAGAGGAGGAAATGTGATTTCTCACAGACACTGGAGACTGCTGCTTAATTATTCATCCTGAAATTTAATTTCAAAGCTTGTAATCATTTAACTGTTTAAAATGGAATTTGTCACTGAAACAAGCCAAGAGGAACTAGAGCATTATTTAACACTCACTCACTTTCAGCATAGCTTGATAATAGGCTTATTTCATGTACAGTCCCAGCAGGCCTCTGGAACAAGGCACCTATGATATTGATTATTTTGGTTCATCTAGGGTAGGTAAATTTCCATTTATGAATGAAAATGTTTTTTCCTGAGATGTGCCATCTCTGGTTTGCCTGTTTTTATTTTTTATTTATCAAGGTGTCTCCTGTAAGTGAGAAGATACATCTTACTTCTCTGCCACTAGCTCCAGCCTACCAGGGTGGCTGAAATACATGCTTTTCAATACCCCTCGTTTTTATGGTCCTAACACAAAACAAAAGATCTGTGACTTGAAATACATGTGTGCACAGTAAATGAAGAAAACCCTTTTTTATGCTGTCAAATACACTTCAGAAATTAGTACTTAGTATGTTACAGCAAGTGGTGTCTGTATGCCTAACTTCTGCTTTAGCATAGTCAGAGAAGTAGGAGCTAAAGCAGTATGCATTGTCCTTGCACTTCAAATATGCCAGTACTTGGTGTCAGCATAAACTAGTGGCAAATAGTTGTCCTTTAAAGCATCTGTGTTGTCTCTTAAAATGGCTTACTGTAGGTACACCTCTTTGGTGTAATCTGGTTTCCTTTTTACAGATATCTGTTAGGAAGCATGAGAGGAGATGATCAGACAGGTATTGTGAAGCTGCTAGAGAAGTGCATCCAAACTCTGCTTGCCCTAGGACTTGCATTAGCAGATGTCTTCTCCCTCCTCCATCTGAGACTGACTGCAGCAAGTGAAGGCCTATATTACTACAGCTAGTCTTCTCATTACCATTACTGTTGTTGTTGGTTGGGTTGGTGCAGTGCATCCCATGGTAAAGGAGAGTGAGCCCAAAGCAGGCATTACTTTCTCCATGGCATGTGGAGCATTAGTCCTTCAGGGAGGATTGGCCCACTGGAGCACCCAGGATGGGACTTTCCACTCATGCTTAGCCTGTGAGCAACCGAGGAAGCTGAACTGCCTTGGTCCCATGTGCGCTCTCAGGTATCCTACCCATCTTTCCAGCTCCCCAGCAAGTGATTGTAAGGCAGTCACTCCCCCACATGCCTGTCCTGTTCATATGCCTGCATGACCCTGCAAGCACCTCAAAGCTTTGGCACTAGAGAGTCTTTCTTTCACAGGGGTTGTAAGAGGTAAATCTGGGAACCAGGGAGCTCCCCAAAAGCCATGAATCAAAGACGTGAGTTGGGTGTTCTTCCTCTGGCTTTGCTTCAGTGCCCTCTGTGAGCCTTTCTTAGACATACACCTGCAAGAATGCAATGAATAATCACCAGTTGTTTACAGACCCCTTCTCAGAGCATCTGAGAATTTCCCAGAATGCTGGAGCAGCACAACATGGGTGCAGCCTCTGTATCCACCCTAATTAAGCCATTTTTACAAATTAAAGCTAACCCAAACTTATCTGAAACTCTGTTCAAAATTATAGCTGTAGAAAGCAGGAAATACACCATAAACTAAAAAGTATCCTCATGAAAGAAGTCTATGTGAAGCCCTCCTCCAAAATTAAAATATCAAGAAGGTTAAGTATGCCTTGACTTTTGAATAATCACACTTCTTTTAAATCTAGGCTGATCTTAAACAAGAGGAAATTGATCAAAAAGTTAAGATTCAGATCTTTACATCTGCTTTTTTTCTAATTTCTGGCATGAATACAAAAGCAAGTCCTGCTGCTATGTTAAGATCCCTTTTGTGAACTCACCTGTGATATGTGAAAACATTCTATAATGAGTAAAACAGACCCTTCTGTTTTTTTTTCTCTTATGTCTAATTTCTTGATCTTCCTTTTCTAAATAAAAATTGCAACAACATCTTCAATTAAATGTTTAAAGAACATTCTCCAGATCTCTAAATCAGAGAGTTAAGTGTATTCTTTAATGTAGATACCCTGACAGAGGAACTGAATTCTTCAATGTTTTTGAGATAACTAGAAGGCCAGAGCTTGAATTAGTTATGTACAACTGTGCAGTATTTCCTACACTGAGTGTGGAAAGTAAAACAAAAAGATGAAAAGTAAAATATTAAGTATTTTTAGGCCAATTGTTATGCATCTGTTTTCTGAAAGAAGGGATAAATCTGTCCACTTAGATAAAACAAATCTTTTGATAACAAATTAGTTGAAGTAATCATATCCTGTAACATAAATACTGCTTTCAGTTTTAGGAGAAATAAACAGGAATAATTATTTTCATACTATCTGCTGAAGCTAAATTTTGCATAGACATTAAGTCATTTTGCTTTAATACAACTATTTAAGAAAAAAATTAAATGTGACTTAAACTTCTAGCCATTTTTTGTTCACCTTATCCTTAATAAGCCATTAAAGTTTAACAGGAAAATCAGCAGCAATAAATGCCAAGAAAAGAAAACCAACACTACATTATTACTCATCCAATTTAGTTGTGAACAGAGTTCTGTATCCTTTCTTGCTATTCATATACACTGTCATGAATTTTCTGTATTTCCAATGTCGATGTAAAGTTCACTGACTCATAGCTCAATTATACCAAATGGATTCCTGCTAGGAGAAAACAGTGTATCCCAATTTAGAAGCTTATTTGAGAGAATTTTAGGATAACAACCTACCATCTTTTATTTTGAAATACATTAGTAGAGACAGCAAAACAAAGTGAAGATAGGCTACTAAATTCTGACTGCACTTTGGTTTAGGAGATTTGCCCAATTGCATTTGTGCAATTACTTCCCCCTGGACACACACACACACACACACACACACACACACATACTTCTTACGGAATTACTCTTTTTGATTCAGTCACATTTTATATTACACAGGTTGATCAATTATTTTCAGACTTATTTCATGCTAGAAACGGGCAGATAGTTTTTAATGGAGACATGGTTTTGCACTGTTTTGGAAACACTCTGCTTTTTGTATTTCTGGTAGTACCTATAATAGCTAAAAAAATATCAGAGATAGTTTAGTAACTAAAATAACATGCAAATCTATAGTTTTGTCAAATCTCTTGCTATGAGTAGTTAAGTAATATGGAATTCTTTTTAACTCTAACTTAAATGGACAGAAATAAGCATAAACATACTGTCTGCTTAAGTACAGTAGCATTCACACAAAATATTTTTATGGTATTTCATCACACGTAGCTCATGATCTGTTGTTTTCCTGAAGCCCAGGTAATAGATTCTCATCTGTATATTCCAAACTGAAGTAGGAGGAGCACCCCTGAAATTAATACAGCATCACCTCTGCAAAACTATTAGCAAAAAATAGAATCTGACATATAAGTTTTAATTGTCACTTGGGGGTTGATTTATTTTGTGTCTTTTGTAGCCATGATGTGAAGATGTATTGTTTCTGAAAAGGAAACAGATGTCAGTAGTATTTCCACTATGAAACTCCAAGACAGACATATAATGCAGGGCTATGTCACCACTGCTGATTTACTTTATAGAACACTTAAATCAGTGAACTATAGTCTCTCTGTTGTTACAGGTCTACTGAAAGAGCAGCACTATAATGGATGAGCCAGTTCTGCCAGTTCATGTTAACTGAGCAGGTTAGCTCTTCCACTGCTCTAAACCAACAGCAAAGTGGAGAAATAAAACTTTACACCGACCAACATTTCTTCTAGAAGCATTTTAGCTCCACATTGGCTCAGAAGCTGGGCGGAAGCTGACCGAATTCTTAGGTTTACGCGTGGGATTAGCAAAATAACACCGCTTTCAAAAAAACCTCATCTCTCTAAGGCCATAAATGATTACACCTTTTTTCTACATCCATGTTTACATATAGAAGAACAACTAAGAACAGAGACTTAATGCTCGAAGAACAACTTCTGTTCTTTTGGTTCATCAAGTGAATGACTTGATTCTTTCTAATTTTTGCATGAAAACTCCACTAAAATATTTGGGGTCCCATTTTTCAGTAAATTCTCTCCTTTTGATCAGTGTACAATGCAAACAATGCAAAAGGGATAATTTTGAAGTTGATCAGTAATATTCTGAAAAGTGGAAGTAAAAATAATTGGTGATTAAGATTTTACAAAATTTTCACCTAATGGATGGTAGTTAGGAACACTTCCCCAAGTGTGGACACTATGCTAGGAGTATGAAATTACATGAAAACAGTGTCATATCAACTTTTAAACAGCTCTGGTTTGAGCTTAATTGGTTCTTAGGATATTCTACACAGAATTAATATTTGCCATTAAATATTCTGTTAAATTCCCATTTTGGTAGTTGTTTGGATAACAAAAGGACCAATATTGAAGAAAAACTGGCATAAAGCAAAATACAGTGTAAAAAGACCACATTCACTTAATCCTACAAACAATGTTAATTCAACAGTGATATTTATCTTTTAGAATAAAGGAACAAAGGAATACAAAGGCAGCATTTTTATTAGAGTGTATATAAATACTGCACACATCCACATATTCATATGTACACAATTAGCCTGTGAAACTCACTGACACAAAACAAAGGGGAAAGACTTTGATAAACTTTTTAAAGGAAAAAAACAACATCTAAACTAAATAATTACATTAGTCCTTAATTACATTCAGACATCACAGTGACTGTAATGTTACATCCACTCCTCAAAGTCACCTATGCAGAGAGTATCATTAAGCCTCTGAAAAAATTACTTTTCTAGTACAAGAAGGTATTTCTCCCTGTGCACAACATTCTAGAGGTTTATCTCTGCAATAGCTGACAATGACTGCTGTCACTGAGACTGACAAATTAAATAAATGTTTAGATCACTTGATATGGCAAATTCTTCACTGCCAAAATAGTTATCTGTCAGAATAGTTACACTTCTTCATTTGATCCTTTATATTAAAAATGAGAGCAAATTACTGTGACAAATATAAACTTTTTAATTATGCAGCCTAGCATACAAGTCATATAGACTGCAGTACACTCAGCCATTTAAACAGATGTTGTCTACACAGTGCTTTAAGCACAGGTCCACAGTGGAACTTGAATTCCTGCTTGTTTAGTGTTGTACTGCCTTGGCACCAATCTGTGCTCAGGCTCAAGAGCCTGGAGGAACAGGAGCCCCCACCATTGCTCAGCCTGAGTCAAGCCTCAGATGCCCTTTATGCTGGGTGGTAATATCACACGACTAACCTCAGGGAAACAAGCAGGTCAGGAGCTTCTTCTCAGAAAACCTTGTACCTTCTACAAAAAGGAAAGGCTGCTGCAACAAAATGTAGCAAAGCAAATAGTACACAGGGGATGCACAGACCATACCTTCAATGAACAACTCTTGGGAATGCCCAAGAATACACAGAAATAAACAGAACCTATGCAACCTGTAAGTTGTTTTAGTAAAATTTTCATTACAGTAAATGGCAGTAGTAAAGAAATCCTAGAAAAATTATATAGAATGGATGGTCATAAGAGAATAACATAAGGAAAAAAACCTTTTTAATTTATGTTTGTTGCTTTTTCTCCCCAAATTCCACTGCAGAATATTTGCATACTGTATGTTATGTTTTCACTACATCCCTCACTAACTTTGAAGGACACCCCCAGAAAGTCAACATAGAATAAATTATCCTGTATCAAGCTCCAGTTCCAGCTATTGCTAGACATGTATGACACATTAGCACACCTTTACCACTTTCTTTTTACAGAATAAATTCTAAGAAAAGAGAATTGAAGAAAAAAAGATGAAGTTGGAGTTATGCTTCTCTGTGAATTAAGCTTCCTCTAAAAGTCTGTCAGATCCTGTAAACCTTCAGGCTTTCATTCTCTATAATACCTTGGGGTATTTCTGCCCATGTAACTACAGCTGCTGAATTGAAGATGGCTGCATCTCCCACCATGCAAGTGCAATGCTTAGACTGCTGAAAAATTCAGCCCACTTGATACTTTTGTTTAATCTTCAGATCTGAAGTGCTGAATCTTTAAGATTCAGATTTCATTTTGTAAAGACTAATTTTCTGATCTGTCTTGTGAAGAGCTGAACATTTCAAGCTGAATTGCAGGAAACTGAGGCAACGTTTCCTTCCCGAGCTTGGAAAGAAAGAAAATCAGACTGCACTTTTACTCTTTTTGAAAAATAGGCAGTACTGCTGCTAAAGGCAGTGACAATTGCTAGAGGCAATTCTGATAATTTCCTCCAGAGAGGTTTCTTCCAAGTACGGTTTCCAGTATGACCTATGAAATGTGGCTTGGTATTGGAAAGGATGCCAAGGACATAGATTTTTCAAGGGTACTTACAGCACAGTCTATGTTAAACTTGCTGCTTCTCATTTGCTTTCATGTTTATAATCAAATCTGAAGTGTTCTCATTGCTTCCAGTAGTTTAGTCTTTAATATAATTAGATGTAGTAGTTAAGCTCTTTGATATTATATAATGTAGCAGTTTTTCTTTAAGCTATATCTTTATGCAGGCAAAACAAATTCAGATTTTATCCAAACAAGCAGAATTCCCACAAGACAATTCAATTTATACTCAAATTGGAGATATGCTAGAGGCAAATTGATACTGTCCTTCATTAAAGTCTTTTTGTGGTTTTGGATGCTTGGCATAAACATTGCTTGTAATGTAAAGCACATATCCTGAGGTGTTAGATGCAGGATTGTCTCCGTAGAAGGTGAATTAGAGCCCACACAGCTGAACAAAAATCCTCCTGATACATGTTTTCCTACCCAATGGTCTGAAGATTTCTATTTGCCATTTTGGATGGGCATTGCTATGATGGCAATATGAAGAAACTATGGCATGAAAACAGTACAATAGGAACATCATAATAAGAAGTAATAGTACTGAAAACTAACCGGATAGCAAAATGCATTTATTAGTATGTTCTTAGCAACTGCTGACAATGTAGCTGAGTCAACATCAGCATTCCTTATTCTAAGAAAGTGTTCAATTTATGTAGGAATTACTCAGTGGATTCTGGATTAAACAATAGCTCTGGTTTTAAGCTTTGGTTCTGCTGGATGAGAACCTTTCCTTCAGATATCCTCTGTAGAAATATCCAAAGAAGAAAGTGGAAGGGACCCTCAGATTTCAGCTTACTGCTCCTGCATGTGGGGATAAGATATATCTCTTTTAAAATTCTTTTGCTGTTGGTATCACGCTCAGCTCTGCCTCTAACCTTTATGTGCAATGATTATACTGTTGTACTGCCAGTGGCCAGGTGCAGGCAGAGGTGTTAATGAGCATGGGTTTCCATCACTTGGAGATCATTGTGGATGCTATTGTTCTGATTGCTTTGATTAATACTCTCCTTCAAGTGTCCTTCAAAAGGCAAATTTCATAGGCTCTGACATAACTGTTTGAACCATCCATCTCAGCTTTTTCATGCCAAATTGCATGGTTGGTTTTGTGTTTTGTTAGATTGCTTTATTTTAAGATTATTTTAATTTCAAGGCAGCAATACTTGCAAATAGCTATTACAACACAGCGCTACTAAGTCTTCAAGTATAAGGTTAATTTGTCTAACTGGACATTGTCCATTGACTAGCACCCAATAGTGCATGTTTTTAAAATTTAGTAAATTAGGGCTTGTGAAGGTTAAATAGCTATTTCAGCTACAATCCTCCCTCAACAAGACAACAGGAGCAAAGGTTTTACTCTCACTGCTCTTTCAATAGGTTTCAAAACTGGGAGAAAGGATTATCATGGCTTCATCTGCATTTACTCCTCTGCTTTTCTGGATATCTGCTCGTACTAAAACAGGAAGTGCGAAATAAAGACTACAGAAATTATCAAAGAGAATGAAACTTCTGCAACAAAATTTATGTCTGTTCTTTTAAGAGAGTCTCCATCCATTCTCCAATAGTTAGTAGTAAGATAATATAGAAACAGAGCATGTATGCAAGTTCATTTACTGGAATTAATTACAAAACAAGTAAGTATTCAGGTCAGTGTAATGACAGCAAGAATTCACACTCTTCCTGCCATCACAGTGAAATGTCATAACGTAGTGACACATCGACAGGGTATGAAGTCTTGTTCATGTGTTCCTACCACATGGATTTTTTTGCTGCCACTTCCAAGAGTTTAAATATACTCCATAGGAAGTCTTTCATGTGATAATGAGGAACAAATAACATTTTTTTAGTTGCTAATACCTAGAGGTATACAAGATATGGAAGAGGATGGGCATGATTTGTTTTCCACAACATGAAGTCGTGATCCATGAAAGTCACAAAAATGCCTGTGGGCTTGCTTATGAAATGTGGAAGAAGATAAATTTAATTGTTAAAATAAAAACCTTCCCTCACTTTAAAATATCACTTACTTTCTTCATAAGCAGTCATTTTTTTGAGAGAAAACAATTTCTGAAAAACAGGTATTTTTACCAATAGCTTTAGTTAGGTTTTTACTAGTAGCTTTAGTCAGTTTTTTCCCCAGGCTCCTGCATAGAAAAGTTCTTGCTACTTAAATTGTGAATGCTGCAAAAGCAGAGTCCTTGTTAATGTGGTTTTCACATTTCCTTTGAATTTTTATTTTTTTACAAATATTGAATTTTTACTTTCAGTCCAGTCTTGTGCAGCTACTATAAATAATTCCCTAAATACATTGTCTATGCTTTGAACCAAAGTTAGTGTTTTTCTCTTGTATTTTTTTTTTCCTGTGAAAAAAACTTCTCAAATAACTTTAATGATTCCAATTGGTTGTTCCCCTCTGGACTTCTACTTCATACATACAGTTTAGCTAACTAGGGAATCAGGCATGGTTAGAGAAATAAAGGAAATAAATGTGCACTACTATCCTTAAGAAAAACTTCTTACTGAGGTAGAAAGAGAGACAGAAACTTCTTTTCTATTACCTGAAGATCCATTTGAATGCTCCTGCTTACAGGGTTCAACTTCAACCTTGGTCTATTGAGAAAGGAACCTGTTTTGATCACACTAGTGCTGCACCTGAGAGTGTACCTTGTGGTTCCTCAATGTAAAACAGATTTGTCCACCAAAGGAACCTCTGCAGTACACCAAGCAAGTAATATAGACACACTATATGTGACCCACACCATACCAGGTGCAGCCACGATCTGGTTAGATGGGCAGAGAAGGGTTCCTTTGGGTAGATATAGACCTCTTTTTACCTGCTTTTCTCCTTGCAAACATGCTCTTAACCCACGTACAGCATGTGTCTCCCTCTAGTGACCTAGATAATTTAATAGATTGCATTTGCCTGTGGCAAAGATGCAGCAATTCTGCATTATCAGCTCATGTAATAGAAGCTTACATTTTAGATCAAGAGGTTCCAGTCTTAAACTCTGCAAATAAGGTGCTTGGAAGTGTTATTATTCTGGGTGGAGTAATATGAAGTTATAGAATAAAGGGCTTTGAGTTCTACGACAGGTAGGAACCATAGATTTAATGTCAATCTGCATCTACTATTTCACTTAGGTTTGCCTATGATTTCAGTTCTACTGATTTAATAATACATCCTTTTATAAAGGGAAAATGCCATTGACTTTAAAGGACCTTTGGCTCAGATCCTATGTGAGAAACATTCTGAAAATGTAAGTGCTATTATCTCAGCTGAAACATGCTGCATTCCACAGACTAATGTGGTATCAATACACAGGAGAGTATATGCCTTCAGTCAGACCACGTTTCTTGAAAAGTTCTTGTTCCTTAAAATTGCATATAAGACTTTCACTGCACAAAGGTTAAACCATCTTATTTCTAATATTTTAACATCCCTAGAGCTATTTTCAAATAATAAAAGTTTGCTTCGATTGTCCTTGTGGAATCACTTCTGAACTGTAAATCCTTATGAGTGTTCTCTGATTTCTATCCCCCATCTCAGCTCAGTACATCTTGCAATAACACCTCAATTTTCAGGGACTCAGTTCAGAAGAAAATCTGACTACTCAGGCTCTGCATCAAATACAGAGAAGCTACTTCAAGTAGCAGAAGCAAGACAGACACACAAAATAGTGAAAATTAACCTGAACAAAATTGTTACATGGTCATACTGCTCTGGTACCCCAAGTAGTTTAGGCAATGCTGGCTCTATGTCCTCTCATTGTAGCCTAAATACCGGGTCATTAGTCTGTGAGACCTGGCAAATAGAGAAAGTTCCTGCCAAGACCTATAGAAAGACCTTCAAGAAAGCACCAGGGTGTTGCAGGTAATACTGCAGGAGACACAGTCACTGTTAACACTGTAAATACTAAACTCAAACAATAGCAAGACTATTATGTTTCTTGTGACATCTTAGCGTCAATGGTACCAGTCAAGATCAGAGCTTTATTACAAACCATATAATTTTCACACACACAGCAAGAAACTGCTTCCGTTCTTGAGATCTTACAGTTAAAATGGGTATAAGGAGGAAAGGGTTAGAGAAAAGCAGTAGTCAGCCATGCTATTTCAGGTGAAGAATCCAATACAGAGACAGTAAATAATATTAAAGTTCAGCTCCAGTCTCCCAAGTTGCAGTTTGATGGGTCAACCACAATACTGGCTTTCTGTGCTTTTAAAAACTAAGCAATAATATTTTATAATATTTTTTAAGAGTATTAAACTACAGTATCTTGAGCAAATCTCATCATAAATTATTACACTACTTCTAATGCAATGTCAGCTCACTGCAGAACATTTTACAAAAAAATAGCTGTCTATGTGTCTCATTTAATGAAAACAGCAATATTCTCAACATGACTTGTATTTCCCAAGCTTGTGTAGTATTTAATATTACAGGTATTTCTTAGAATTTGATATTGCTTATCATAATATGTGGGAATAAGAGTAAGGTCTAGTAGTTACTGACCACTTCTATTTGAAAGGTTTCTGCTGTCTTCTTTCACGATTTTATCACGATCAGTTTATTGCAGTTAAGTAACAATCTTCCTTTTGCAAAGCTATAAGTGGTAAGATTAACCAACAACCTTTCCTTAAAACAGAGTACTTACTTAACCGATATGGTACTGTTCAGGTGAGAAGGATTTTAGAACAATGAATGGCTCATTCACATAGGGCATAATCTAGCAGTTCATTGTGGTCCCAGGTAGTAGGACCACAAGAACAGTTTTTCTCTGTGGACTGTAGAAGAAAGCAGTTTACACTTTTTATTTTTGTGAGACCTTCATAGATGATATGGCAAAAAATGCTAGTCTGTAATAAATGTTCCATGGTTTCCTTGGCACAAACATCAAGTATGTTTGTGTAAATGCCCTTGTGTGTGTATTTATGCCAATTTAAAGGTAGTAGCAATTTACTGCAGCAATCCTTGAAATTAATACAATTTGTAAACTATATAATTTTACATGTTTCAAATAGATACATTTGGAGTAACCACAAGATTATTAAGCAATCTTTTACATTTACTCACTTGTCATTAGTTAGATGGAAAATTTAAATTTCATCAATTAGGGATAGAAAATTGGACACAAAAAATAAAGCCAAGAAAAAAACCCCAACAATGTATCTCCTTTAAACTATGGGCTGTATTATATACAAAGGAAGTACAGAAATGTCAGAATTAACAGATAAAACTAGCTACAGCCCCTTCATTTGTGCATTGTGATATAGACATGCCCATCTCCACAGAAAAGAACAAAGAGAATCCAGGTTTCCAGGGTCCTAATCCAAGGAGTTATCAAAACAAAATGCTTTTTAAGGCAGTACTAGCTGACAGCCTGCATTACTGCATTACTGTTTGCAACTGAGATAGTCTTAGTCCTGGATATTAATATACAGTCTTAAAGATACTACAAAGAAATTAAATTAAAATCCTTCTTAATTTCTGTTCATATTCATATATTTTAGTCTATTTTAACATTCTATCTTTTTTCATTACTATATATAACTTTCGTATATACATAGTGTGGGAGGTGTAGGGAGTGGGGGAGTGTTGTTTGTGTACATAAAACATGAAAGAAAGTCAGAGATGCAAATTTACAAACACATGTAGCATATATAATGTTCACGTCACCTACACTTCTCTGAGTTTCATTAAAGTTTAGAAGTAACATCTCCTGAAGCACTCTTGAAGCATACTATTTCCATTTAAAGGCTATTACTGAAAGTCAAAACGTTACAGGCTAATGTCTGACTCAGTTGTCATGCTTCCAGTTACAGCAAGAGGAAGAGAATATTAATTTACTCTTGACAATGTATAAATTCTTGGGGATCTTTTTAATCTTGTACAAATATCCTGCAATCAAAAGTTCCTGCTAACTTTATTACCAAAGGACAAAGCAATTAAAGAGAAGGTCAGTGGAAAAGTTCTACAAATCTTTGATGTTAAAATACATATCACCATTCCTCTGGATTGTGTTTTGTGTAGTTTAATTATATAATTTTAAAACATTATTTCCCCCAAATTTAGACCTATTTCTCTAGAGTAAATAAACATCTTCAGAACATATGTTATTTAGATAAAAGAAGAGCAGTATATCCTAGGCTTTTAATTTAAGGAACACAGTTTAAGGAATTGTCTATAAAACAGTGCAAATTATATACTTTACCTTTGCCAAAAATAAAAAAAAAAGTTCCTCTGAACTTCCAGAGCTTTCAGTTGTCACCTTCAGAACTACTGTAATTCCCTGTCAGAGACTAAGGATAGGAAGAGAACAAGTTGTTTTATACTTATCACTTCCCTTTGGTTAGCTACAAATCTCATCACTGCCCTGTGCCCCTGTCTCAGCTGTTTTTTTCATTAATTTAGGGCACCCAATGAGGCCCACATTTTTAATGTGAGTGAAGAGGAAAGTGGGAAGACAGTGATTTGTCCAAGCCCAAACTGCATTCATGGCAGCAGCTGGAACTAGAGCTCAAAAAAAACAACAGTGGACCAAACTGCATTGCCCTGTACAGTAGAAAAAACCAACAAAATATATCATTGAAAAAGGATTATTGTGCATATCAGTTTGTCTTTATCAGTTTAAACTTGCATTTTATTGCTAGACTTCCAGGCATCATGCCATGCAGGAAAATGACTGCAAATACCCCAGGCAAGTTTGTTGGTAAGCTGACTCTTGAAAAATTGTTCTTTCCTCCTGAAAAACAAAAAAGAGAATGACAAGATGAAATTGTGAATAGCATGGGATTGGCTGATATGAGGTGAAGGAATTGCATTTTCCTTTAGATGTGTCTACCTCAAATTGCATTTGCTCTGGCTTTGACACTTTAGGAACAATCCTGAATTATGTTATACCTAAAGCTTGTGACTCTACATATGTTTTTGAGTTAACCATGAGGTAGGCTATTCTAATATCTTAATATAATTGCAGTTAAAATTAAGGAATAACCATAGAATCATAGATTCATAGAATGGTTTGCGTTGGAAGAGACTTTAAAGATCATCTAGTTCCACCCCCCCCGCCATGGGCAGGGACACCTTCCACTAGACCAGGTTGCTCAAAGGCCCGTCCAATCTGGCCTTGAACACTGCCAGGGAAGGGACATCCATGACTTCTCTGGGCAACCTGTTCCTGTGTCTTACCACCCTCACAGTAAAAAATTTCTTCCTTATATCTAATCTAAATCTACCATCTTTCAGTTTAAAACCATTACCCATCATCCTATCACTACACTCCCTGACAAAGTATCCCTCTCCATCTTTCCTGTAGGCCCTCTTTAAGTACTGAAAGGTCGCTATAAGGTCTCCTCAGAGCCTTCTCTTCTCCAGGCTGGACAAGCCCAACTTTCTCAGGGTGTTCTATCCCTCTGATCATTTTTGTAGCCCTCCTCTGGACTCGCTCCAACAGGTCCATGTTTTTCTTATGTTGGGGGCCCCAGAGCTGGACACAGCACTCCAGGTGGGGTCTCACAAGAGCAGAGTAGAGGGGGACAATCACCTCCCTTGACCTGCTGGTCACACTTCTCTTGATGTAGCCCAGGATACAGTTAGCTTTCTGGGTTGCAAGCACACATTGCTATCTCATGTCAAGTTTTCCATCCACTAATACACCCAAGTCCTTCTCCATAGGGCTGCTCTCAATCCACTCATTGTCCAGTCTCTATTTGTGCTTGGGATTGCCTTGACCCCTGTGCAGGACCTTGCACTTGGCCTTGTTGAACTTCCTGATGTTCACAGGGACCCACCTCTCAAGCCTGTTCAGGTCCCTCTGGATCGCACCGTTTCCCTCCAGCGTGTCAACCCCACCACACAGCTTGGTGTCACCTGCAAACTTGCTGAGGGTGCACTCAATCTCACTGTCCATGTCGCCAACAGAGATGTTAAACAGCACCGGTCCCAATACCAACCCCTGAGGAACGCCACTCATCACTGGTCTCCACTTGGACATCAAGCTGTTGACTGCAACTCTGAGTGCAAACATCCAGCCAATTCCTTATCCACCGAGTGGTCCATCTGTCAAACCCATGTCTCTCCAATTTAGAGACAAGAATGTTGTGCAGAACAGTGTCAAAAGCTTTGCCCAAGTCCAGGTAGATGACATCAGTTGCTCTTCCCTTATCCACCAGTGCTGTAACCCTGTTGCAGAAGGTCACCAAATTTGTGAGGCATGATTTGCCCTTAGTGAAGCCATGCTGGCTGTCACCAATGACATCTTTATTTTCCATGTGCTCTAGTGTAGTTTGCAGGACAATCTGCTCCATGATCTTGCCAGGCACAGAGGTGAGACTGACTGGCCTGTAGTTCCCTGGGTCTTCATTTTTCCACTTTTTAAAATGGGGGTTTGTGAGAGACGAGAAACCAGGCCTGTGAGAAACTAAGAAAAACAGCCTGAGAAAGTAAAAGTTGAGGCTGATCAAAGAAATGCCTCAAACACTCGCAAGACAAAACTATGAGTCACAGGGTCGATAGTTTGGAGGTCGAAGCTGATAAGGCTGCTCAAATAACACAAGATGCAGCTGGAGGAGGGAGCCCTGTGGAGACAGGATGGCTCTGCTCTGGTGCACCTGGCCAAATTTCACAGGCCATCTGTCCAGTGAATGACCTTTGCTTCATTATCCACAAAATGCATATTAAAGTTAACACCCCTCAATATGCTAATGAAGGCTAACATGATCATGCTAATTACATCATCCCATGAAACACCTTACCCCTCCCCATGCATGGGATATGTAAGTATGTGGTTCGACCTAGGGGACAGACCCAAGGAAAGTGTGTATAAATCAAGGGGGAGGAAGAAAGGGGGGGGGCCCTGGAGAGTGCCGTGAAGCGAAGAAGACGGATGTAAGCAAAAAAGACGGATGTCTCCTGTGCCTCCTGGAACCCTCACTGGCAGGATCAGCGCAGAAACCCAGACCAGTGATCTGTATTTCCCCATTCCCTCTATCTCCCTCTCTTCCCTTTTCCATTAAGAAATGCAAGGCATATTGTATTGCTTGCCACAACTTGCTATATACTTAGCCAATTATCATGTGTTCAATTAGTACATTGTGGGTAGTTAATAAATGTTTGGACTTGGAGACTTGTTGTCCGCTCCATTGGGGATTTCAGAATCTGAGTCACTTTTCTCCCTCATCTGAGTGGGACGTGACAGGGTTATGTTTCCCCTTTTTCAGTCAGTGGGAACTTCACTGGACTGTCACAACTTGTCAAATATGATGGATAGTGGCTTAACCACTTCCTCCACCAGCTCCCTCAGGACCCGCGGGTGCATCTCATCAAGTCTCATGGACTTGTGCACTTTCAGGTTTCTTAGATGGTCTCAAACCTGATCTTCTCTTACAATGGGTGGTTCTTCATTCTTCCAGTCCCTGCCTTTGCCTTCATATAAAACTAGTATCCCATTGAACAGAGGAAAACAAGACATAAGAACAAGAAATATGGTCATGCTGGGAAGTAGGGACGTGCTCATGTTCATGAAAGATAAGAGAATCCCTAAAGCTTCTGTTGGTTTTGTGTGAGAAAGGAGGAGAAAACATTGATAACTCTCAGAAATAAAAAATAAAAAAGTAAATTCTAGTTTTTGGATTAAAACACTTGGCAAAGATAAAAACAAAAAAATTAACAGATAAAAATAAGAGTGGTGAAAGCAGCCTGACTTCTAGATACAGTTATGGAAACAAAGTGTTAGAATGTAATAACTTTTTTTTAACAGTGTGTTGTCTCAGTTTGGATCTCAAGACTGTGGAATTTTATGCCTCAAAATAAAAGACTTCATTGCAAAGAACAAGGTAGTTGTTCTTTAATGATTTTTTTGAAACACAGAATACCTAATAATACATGGAAGTAAGGAAAAGCCTGATGTTTTCAAAAGATAAGTAAGAGGAACATAGGTTAGCAGGGTCATCAGGTCAAGTCCCTTGCTACTTCAAACAGCTGCCTCATATATTCCTTTCCATAAACTTATCTAGCTCCAATTTAAAATAGGTGACATTGCTACCTTCCAACAGCTAATTCTATGGAAAGTCTTGTTCAAAAATGTAGGTGGTTAATGAGCCTTCCTTAAATTTTCAGACTAAATGAATTTATTATTTTATGCCAACATTGCCTCTTAGTTAAGGTAGCCTAGGCAGCCTTGAACTTGTTAAACTAATCAAGGTTCTTTAGCATACCATCCTCATACAGGTTCTTATCTTCCTCAGTCATAACAGTCCTCTGCTTCAGTGGGATTTGTCTTTCTGGACCAGAGCTCTATCGAGTATTTTATATGCACTGTACTCCTTAGCTTGTCTAATAGTACTGATACTTCTCTGTTTGTACTGAAAATGCATCCTGTGGTGCCCCTCTCTTTAGTTTGAATGCTGTGATCACACCTGTGTTTATGTCTCATTAGTGGTGATGTGATTAAAACCCTGAACTTTCTAGTTGATTCTAGTTGATAAAATCTTAGCGTATAGCATATATTCACTTTGTGTGGCTAAACTGTGTGGTTAAATTTCTTTACTCACATTCCCCAAATCAGCTGTATTTTCCTGTTTGATTTTCCTATCTGTATTGATTGACAGGTCTTTCAGCTTTGGATAATCTATGTTTGGGAATCAGCCATGTTTGAAATCAGATAGTTACTTAGAAGCTGAAAAACATAGGTGAGATAATTACCTCGGTTTGTGTGGTACCAACTTGTAATGATTATTGAAGTTTAAAAATGCTACAGTTGAGGTCACTGGTGTAGGTGCACCAAACTTGAAGGAACTTTCAATCATTGTGTCAACAGGGATAATCACAGCAGAAGTCCAAATCAACCATGCTGATAAATATGATTTATTTCTCTTAACCCAATAATTTTTGGATAGCATTCTCTAAAGTAAATGTAAAATGAATTCTTGATGAGACTGTCTAGAAATAATGCCAGCTGACTTTCCTTTTGGGGCTAAGACATGAACATTTTGGCCCTTTTTCTTGTGAAATACAGATATGTTTAAAGTAGATAATTTTCTATGAGCAGTTGCCATATGTTCTTTTTACAGCTGATGGAAAAAATATATATGCTTATAGGATGCAATTGATCTTATCCTACGATATGTACATAAAGTTTGTAGATGTACCTAAAGTACCTAAAGGAACTGTTCTTTGTAGATTTCTATTTCTCATATAGGCTATAAAAACATTAAGTGACTAAGATGCGCATGTCTGAAATTACTTGAGGTAATGCCAGGCTATGTTTCATTTGGATCCATGGCATCACTTTACATGTACGGGGAATGGGCTTTATATCTCTATATTTTGGTCAAAATGGCAGTTTTCATTCTTTGAAAAATTTTTTTGACTGAAATTATGACTGGGAAAATGATCAAAATATTGACTGCTGTGACAGAACTGAATCTGATGATGAAATAATAGTTTTTCAGAGCATGTCAGGATTCTTGGTATCGAAAATCTGTGGTAATTTCTCTGTTTACATCATGTAGAAGTTTTTTGTCCATGACTTGGGAAAACTACAGATTTGTTTATAGTCCTGGGAAAGGCTGTTTAAACAAACACCATCCCCCAGGTACAACAATCCTCTTATTTTTACATTCTATTTTATATCAGACATATATGTAATATAATTCTTATGGAACAGAATGGTCTTTATTTTTCTCCTGTAGAAAAGAAATGCATGGGAAGCCATTTTTCATTCTTAATATTAACATTTCTAAGGATTTGTGAGGGACAAACTTTCTCCTTCTTTAGAAGGTTTCATTCAGTGAGGTAAGATTTTTTTAGCTCTGACCTTTTTCTGTGCTTTAGATGACCTTTTAAATATCTTGAGCCTAGTCTTGATGCCTAGTCTTGACCTTTTGAATATCTTGGGCCTAGTTTTGATGCTAAAGACTTAGACTAAGTGTGTATTTTGTTTAATATTTTATGTTAGCCATTGTAAAAACTTAAGGAAGATTTGATATATTTGGAATAGTTGCAATATTCCATCTTAGCTGGCATTTCCTAAATTCTGAAAGTTTCATGCTCATCTCATTGCTGAGATTCTGCTGAGAAGTGACGAAGACCTCAGTAACTGATATCAACTCACTGTCAGACAAAATAAGACAGAACTTCACATCCAGAAATGGCAGAAGGTGATACATAGGAACTCTGCTTTATAAGAATTATTTTTTCAATGAGACATCTTGGAAGACACATAAATGCAGACTGGTTGTCTGTGGGTGGACACCTTTACTTATCAATGATTTCATCATGGTTAGGAAAACTGATTCATGATTTCCTCTGCTCACCCACAACACTTGAGTCATGCTTGGGTTCACCATCCTTTGCCAACTGTTCTTCAGCCAGAACCTGATCTGTTCTTTACTCGAAAGTAATTTTCACCATAATGAGATAACCACAGGTGTTGAGAGATTTTGGAAAGCCACCTGACACCTGTTGGTTTATGAGTCCTTTCCTTTACCTTTTAGCTACATAGGAATGCTGAACTGGACTTCATGGCACTCTGCAGGAACTAGAAGTTTGGGGACAATTATTCCATGGATGTGGATTAAAATCACAAACATACATTATACTTGGATGCACTCTTAGATAAAACAGCAATGTCTCATACTTACTAGCTGTTCAGTGAGATTCAGGAAAATAGTATTTTTTCCTCTCTGTCTGTTGATAGGAAATAGTCCATTGGTGCAAATAAGGTGGTTTCATAAAGGTGGTTTCATACCCAAAATTTGTCATACATCTAAAATGAAACAGATTCAGAATATTAGTTCAGTTAGATGCAGTTATAGTCGCTCATTGGTTAGTTTCTCTGTCAGCTTTTTCAGGATCAGGAACTCTGAAAAACTTTGTATTATGCATCTGTACCGCCTTTCTATTCACTTTGCCCTTACTTATAAAAAACCCAACATATTGTTGCATCGCTTTGGTCTGTGGATAGAACAGAATGGTTTCATTACTTCCTAGAGAATCAGATTTTACTAACTAGCTAGTTATTTTAAGGACACAGTTAAGTTTGTTAAAGCACAGTTTCAAAATAGAAAATGATTAGTTTTGCATTAATTCCAATAGTGATATTTGCTGCAGCATTGGCAAAACACTGAAACAAATACTATAGGTGACCAGGCTCATAGTTAACATGTTATTGTTATTGTCTTAACAATAGTTGAGCCAGCCACAAGCAGTCTTAACTATTGTTCTCCAGCTGATCATACACGCTTGGTTTCATTTTATATAAGCTCAGGAAGAAAATCAGAGAGAGATGACTAAAAGCACATACAGATTTGATCAACCTATCTGCAAAGAAATATATTGAGAAGAAAGGAGCAATATTTTCAGTCACTCCAGTGGTACTGGATATCATATATCCTGGTCATTGCATATCCTCAGAGCCCCAATGAGCCGTGCTTCCTGTCAGTCTAAAGTAACGATACATTAGACATTTACTATTTTTACCAACAGATATCTCATTGAAACATGTGAAGAGAATAATATTTATTTTTTTTTACAGAACAGAAATAAATATCTGATGTTTAATGCAGTGCTACTCTAAACTGGGCAATGTCTGTCCACTGAATGCGAAGAACAACTTTTTTTCCAGCACGCTTTTTAAGCCTATGGTTTTGCTATCTCTCTAAGGCTGTTTATATTAAAGCAATGAGACTAAATATCTAATGAGGAACATCTTGCCAAGTGTAACTGGACTGAGGCAAGCACCCTTTTTAAGTGTATCATTGACTGCATATTCCATAATTTCTAAGCTAGGATTCATAGCAACTAATTTTAGCTATCCAAAAATGAAGTTTCTAGTCTATATTAGATAATCAACAGAGAAAGACAAATCCAGGGGCATTTAATTTAACTTTAAAATAGGTAGAATGAGTTACTGGCTCATCAAAGAGTTTCTGTAGGACATCTTGCCTTTGATTATGGAGAGATCCTGAATGCCTAGCTTGGACTGGAAGCTTAACTGCTAGATGGTTAAAGTCAGCTGGCCAAGCATCACATTTTAGCCTTTAATAACCCCTTCTGCATTAACATTTCTGACTAGTGAGTGAAAGCCTTTATGTCCCATAACCATAATGTCCAGTTCTTCAACGCCTTTATTAACAACGTATCTGCTTTTATTGAACATGTTGAAAGGTAAAAATGAAAACTTATCACAGTAAGAGTCAAGTTCTTTTTAACAAAAGCTTGAAATTGTCATGGTCAGAGACATCTAAAATTTACATATATGATTCTCTCAGCTTCAAACAGTAGGAGAAGGAAGAGAAAAATCACATATTCATATTTTCATGTTTGCAGTATCTATGTGCAGCAATATGTGGCACCCGACACATCTTGTTATGTAATAGAACTAAACTAGGAACAAGGTTCCTGCTGATTTTTTTTCTATGAAAGAATACTTCAAATAACATGCAGCTTTGAAGCAGTTGGTTGCTCAAGTCACGACTCAGTGGTGCCTGAGCATCTGCAAGGAGTCACATATATCTGTAGCGGCTGACTCATTTCCAGTTTTATACAGTGATACGTGCGTCACATCTTTGATTAATGGTACTGGTGGTGAGAAAGATAGTATCCAGGAGAGACTCTGAGGAGGTCACTGCAGACATACTCATTTGTCAGGCAGAGTCTGGTGACGTACATAATTGTTATAATTGCTTTAAATTTTCCTGACTTGAATTATCTTAGGAGGCAAATTGTACAGAGTTCTCAGATGCAAAGGGAAGAATCTGAGATTTCAGTCTAAGTTGAGGATTTTTCAGTATTTGATAAAATTTGTACTTTCCCAGTTCTGTAGAAGTGCCAAGCACAATATTTCCTAACTGAAGAGCATGGTGTCAAGGATCAGTTCAGCGAGTGAGCTGCTTCCTGTCCAAAGTAAGCTCCTTGCGGATGCTCTTATACAAGCAGCAAGACTGTGCTTAACAAAGAAGACATTCTGCATGGCATTTTCTGTTTTGGAAAAGTATCTGTATAACGTCAAGTAGATTTTCCAGTATTTTTCTCAGCTCAACTCAGTTTCCACTATCTAGCATCACCAGGGTTTTTCTTCTGGATATCTGTACAGTACTGAATACCTGTTTGTTATTTTCCATTCATCAGCTGTTAGCTAGGAAATACAAAAAGGCTTCTCAATCTTCCCCTACAGTGGAGTGAGAGGGATGGGCAGAGGCACCTTGGCACTAGGACCGCATGTGGATTTTCAGTCATTACAAAGGTGAGTCCATGGCCAAATGCCAGAAGATTCCTGCTGTTTGAAATATGAGACCTCCTTCCAGGCAGCTGCCTGCATGCTCCTGTGCCTGCCGATGTCAGGTGCAAAGCAGTGATGGATGGAAGACATTGAATGGGCTCCTCTCTCTCTCCCTTAATCGAGTTTGGGGATCTACACACTGAACAACATTACTTAGAAAAGACTTCTTAATTCTGTTATTTAAAAATATATCCAATTATCTCATGGCAGGATATATTTCTCAAAACAAATATTAAAGCTGAAATTAAGGATAGCAGATTTTATTAGTCTCTTTTGCTCAGAAGTGTGGGCATGGAAATGAAGAAAAAATGTGTCAGAACATCCTATAGATTTTGATTGCTGTCATCTACTAGCTTATGAAGCAAAATTGTGTACAGTTAAAATCTAATGCCTGAATTCTCTTGTAATTGCACTAATTTTAATAGCAAATTATTGTTTCACATTAATGTCATCCAGATCCTACAATTTGAAACATTAGATGGGCAAATTGCATATTACCTCGAAAAACTTTGGTTTAAATATAGAGAAATTGATGTCTGTAAAATTTTGCATATTCAGCATCGGTCACGTAATTAGAGAGCAATCAAAGCACAAGAAAAAAAAAAACCCTTACTTGTGGTATTTTCTCTCGGATATATTTTAAACTACACTTTAATAACAAATAAACAACATCATCTGTCTTGGCTCAGTGATTTAAAAGTTACTGCTGCTTCTCATGTGCAATGGAGCAGGAAATCAAACAGTAAACACTGTAAGAATTATCAACAATCTTAGGCAACACCTAATGCTATCTGAATAAATAAGGATTTTGTAAATATAATATGCTCTTCAGAAATGTGCTCAGGGAAAATAAAGGGAGCATTCTGAAGGAGGAGAAACAGGATGACAACAGAATGGTACATGCTGTGTTTGCTGGGACAGTGTCATTCATTTGCAAATGAGGAATGAATGAAAGGAATTGTTTTTCAAGAAACATCATTGCAAGATTATGTGCAAAAAACAAGTTTTGGTAGTTTTTGATGAGAAGCTTTCAGATTAATTTTTCTGGCACACAAAACCCCCAAACTTTAAAAAAGATTATATTCTTTTGCTTTCTGTCTTGATATAGAGTTTTAATGATAATTCTTCAGCAATTTGATCTATCACCTCTAAATGTTAGTGCTTTTTCTATCCTCCTGGTGTTTAGCACGACTGCATGAGGGAAATGGGAAGAATAACAACTGATTGATATTGCAGGTATTTTTTTTTAATGACATTCAGAACAATAAATGATATTCATAATTAAATGGAAAAAGTCCGAAATAGAGAGAAAACTATCCCCCTGCTATCCTCACCTCATCTATGCAGAGCCAAAACCTATTTTAAGTGCAGTCTGTTTCCCTACATTTTTAGAAGAAATATATTCGGTACTTAGGATGAAAGCGATCTCATCTACATTTATAAGAAAAAAATTTTTAATGTGTTAGTATCCTTAATGAATATATATTGAAAGATGCACCCTATTGAACATGCCAACATAAAATAAACTCGCCATAACCCACATTAGTTTGCAGAGTAAAAACTCAGAAAAATGACAGACTTTTTTAAAAAGCAAAACAATTCAACATTGATTCTTTGGAGGTGTGTGATTAAACTATTCCCTATATTCTTTCCATTCCCAAGATGAAGATCTTGTTCTCACAGACCTTATGACTTGAAAAATCACATTCTTGAGTTAATGCCTGAGTCCACCAATGCTAAAATGTAATACAATAATGAGGTCCCTAGTGCAATTAAATTTTATGAAGCTCAGACATGGTCAGAGGGCTCATATATTAAGAGGGAAAGGTCAGTGACATTCTTTTTTTTAGAAAGTTAAGTAGCTACTAAATTGCCTTAAAATTGGAATACTATTTATTCAACATAATCCTCCAGTAATCCATAAGTATTTTTTCTTTTCCCTTCCAGTGGAGAGGCCGTTTTTGTGCATCCTCTATTGGACTATGCAGGTGAGCAGCGTAGGGTCACACTGACCAGACGGTCCAGTGTCCTGGCTGCAGTCCAGGCTAGCTATGGGGCCTGGCAGAGGGCATCCAAATGGTGAAACATGCAGTGCTTTTTCTGCACAATCTTCTTATGCCCAATCACGTGCAGCTGAGGTACTGCCTAATCTAGAGGTGTTGTCTACACATCATTTTTTAGTATTAGCAATACCTCACAGCAGCAAACCATGTGCAAATACTGCAGGCTACTGCAAGGCAGGCTGCTTTCAGGGTTTATTTCTTTTCAGGCTCTTCAGCTGTAGCATGTGTGAGGTAGTTACCCTGTTACATGTGATATGAATACACACAGGAAAAACCCCTATAGAGTAGGCGGTATACCCTAAGTACATGGTCTAGTTAGACTCATTGTGTGTTGCCCATATGTATGGCCACACATGCCATGACTTTGCATGGTAACCAGTCAGTCTTCTGACTAGGATAAATCACTCTGAAGTTTACACATCAGACTTTGTCTTGTCAGAACAAACTTGGGCCCTTTTACTTTCAGTGCCCTTCATAATCTTGTCTTTTTTTCTGTCTGTGGCCTTTCTGACCATATTTCTAAACACCATGCAAAGAAGAAGGAGGTACTAATTAGACCATCAGCTGTATTACTTTTACTCTCTATAATATAGTTCTTTCTTGAGATTATTAATTTTAAAGATTAGAATGTAAATATGCATTCTCAAGATTTCAGAAAAACAATCATTTGACTTAAAATCATTGTACAGACCATGCAATGAGTTTACAGTTTTTAAATTTGCTTAAGGAAATAAGTTGTTGTGAACAGAAGAAATACTAAAAATGTGCTGTATGGAAGATGACAGAGACTCAGCTCTGCTATTTTATACTTAAAACATCAAAAGAGTAGTGAGATGCACAAGCTGATCACATTAACAGGCAAATAATATTTATGAGCAAACAGAAAATTATCAAATGTGTTTGAACTAATAAATAACAGTTGTATTATCTGGAACAAAGACCAATCTGGAAGGAAGGCATTAAGAGAAAGACAGGATTTTTTCAATTACTATGACTAACTTAGACACGTAAATATCCCCTAAAATAGCAAACCTGAACCTAAAGGGGCTACTTCTATTGTCAGGGTTGAGAAAGAAGTTTGTTTAAAGGGCATTTCAAAGCCCAACTCCTGGTGCTTTGAATGTACCTCTGGTGAACAATTTTTCCTTTTTTTTTTTTTTTTTTTCCCCCAGGTATTAAAAGAGGAGTCCTACTGTTGCTAATGCATGATACATTTTAAAGTGAAAATTCATTTCACTCAAATTTTTAAGAGTCTGTGATTAATCAGCTGAGTGGCTCTAAAATATTTTGCCTACTATTATGTAATGAGAGCACTCTCTGAAATAACTGGAAGCTACTACAGTAACTAAAATGCTGTCAGGATCACCTGTGTGAGTAAAGTAAAAGGTCATATTGTTCAAATGATCTAATTATACTTAAAAGTTATTGCAGTTAGAGTACTCAATACACAGAGTCCCTGGTTAGTGTTACTGCCTTTTCATGCAATGGTAGTAAACAGTCTGACTATTAAGCTGAAAGAAATTTGACATTTTTTTATTTACCTCTGATATTTAAAAATGGTGCCTTGTTCATTTGTTCATTAATGAAATATATAAGGAAGGGAATCTGGAAAGTTTAATTTATACTTTAAAATCAAATCAAAGAGAAAAATCTAAATATCCATTCTGAAGAACTTGGTTACTAATTGGGTTGTCTGTAGGTATAGGCAATACTAGACTGACTATTCTGATAGCTTATTTGGGCTACTGGTAGAACTCAAACTAAAAGTAACTTTTTTTTTTTTTTTAATGCATCATTTTAATGTATGAAGACCTTATAAGTGTGCCTTCAGTTTTCTTGATTTTCCCTTAAAAATACCAGGCTTTCAGATCTGGTAGACTCAGTGACAAAGATCTGAGTTCATAATGCAAAAAGCAAGCCCCAAAAGCCCTCAAAAGTGTTTCAGATTTTTCTGAAATCTGTGCATCATGAAAAAGAAGAAGCTGAATTTTTATTTTCCAAGCCAGGTTTAAAGAAGGCTTCTACCATTATTCTCAGTAGGAGTAAACTTTAACTGGCAGCTGCAAACTGGGGGTTCCTGGCTGAAGGCTGACAGAATAGTGAAGTAAACCTTTCTTTTACCAGTCTGTTAAATGTGAATTTTTCCCTATGTCTGAAACATAGGGCTGTATTTATGGTGGATATCAAAGGTGGTGTTATTTAATAACAAATGTCAGCTTGTGAGAAGAAAATAGAAAGAACGGCTAATTCTGGTGGAGGTAACAGATATAAAAATGTAGGAGAGACTCACTGAGTACTGTAAGGAAGGCTGGAGTGGTTGTGAAATACGGTAACGGAAGTGAGAGAAATGCAACTTCAAACATCAAAGATAAAATGACACTTCTTTCAATAGATAGCTCCATCTTCATGATGTTGAAGCCCAGACCACTAACTACTCCACTGATTCAAATCAACTGGCTAACTCAATTCAGTCAGTTAAAGTGATTTACTCAAGCTGAGGCACTATCCCAGAATTTCTTTCTGGAAGACAAAGATAAGCAGACATAATATTAAACATGATATCTAGTGCAGTGCTTCTCAGAATGATTAAGACCTTATTACAAAAGTTAGAAAGAAAACTGTATTGCTGAAACAAGAGATTTACCTTATTTACACTTATCTAAGTGTTTCAATCAGTCAGTCTTCTACAAAGATAAAACTACAAGACTTCAAGATAAACCTAGAATAAAACTGCCAGAAGAAGAGAACCTGTGATTACCATTGACACCAATATATAAAAATGTACTGGATGAGTCCTCAGTGAAAGGACAAACTTGGTACCAGGGTGCCAGTGCATGCAATTAGTCATAAATACAATCTTGAGGATTAATTTAAGCACTCTCCACAAGCCTGTCAACATTCCTCTAAAAGCTACCTAAGATGATTGTCATATTTGGGTCAGTGTTAATTTTAAACGAGCAGTACCATGAAATTAGCTAAAATGTATTCTTGAACAAGTTTCAAAGGTTTAAAAAGAAAAGTAACATAAATAAAAAGCAATTAAAATACTACCAGTACCAGCAAGAAACAGAAGGGTTTTATCTTTATTAACTGAAACAAGGTCCTTTTCATCCAAAATAAAGTCCAGTATTCTCAACATTTCTTGAAGTAGAGTACACTCTGCTGACAGTAGAATGAAAGGATGATGAAACATAAGACTAAGCAATAGGCCATCAAAACCTTCTACATTATGTCCATGAATGCTACAAAATTGGTCTTGTTGAAAAAAAAGGGGGAATTTAAAGAATGCTAAGCTAGAAAAAATAAATAAAGATAAAATAGTAAAAAAAGCTAAATAACTGAATTGTAATATGGGAATGTAGTGTCAGAGGAGTTGAATCCTGTGGATTGTAGGATCCACAATGTGCCTCCATTCCTGAGCCCAGCCTCTCCAGAAGATGGCACTCAGAGCTCTTGTCCTATTTGTCCACTAACCCAGCTTGAAGTTGACTGGCAGTTCACACAGTCTCAGAATAAGCACAGACACAGAGAGGGTAGTTAGAGCATTTAATAAGAATATAGGATCAACAGCAATGATCATGCACAGGGCTCAGCGAGAGAAGTATGCTGAGCAGTAGTGGTTTACAGGCCACTGGGCCCTTTTATACCCCTCCTCCATTTTCCCATGTCTGGTCCTCTCTGATCCACCTTGCTCTCTTCTTTTCCCTGCCTTTGATCCATCCCTTAAACATCCCATAGTAAGTTTTGTACCTTCCCAAAATTGTCTCTGTTTCGACACAAAATTATCATTCCACTTGTTATGGATCCCACAGTAAATCCTATACCTTTTTGCATAAAAATCCCCCTTAGTTTGCAGAGCATTCTGGAGAGAGGGTTTCTTTCTATGACCTAACTTATTTTTTTTTAATATAGATATTTTTAAAAACCAGGGACCATGGCCTGATTCTTCTCTTTTCGTGCTGATTCAGTGTGCTGCCTTCTCAGATTACTTGAGCTTCTTGGCCTGTCACTGTTCCCCTGGTCATCACCTAGTCTCTGTGGTTGATTAGATATTAGCTTTTAATAAGATAGCCTACTGCGTAGGACTGGGAAAACATCCCCAAGGTCACAAGTCTACTCTCCTTCTGTCACTAGCAACAGCATCAGAAAATTTTCTCCACAACCTCTTTAAGCTCCATCTTAAAAGTAAGGCTTTTTCAGTTATTGCAGTGACTGGAAAGTTATTTCAAACCCCTGATGCTTTGACTTTAGAAATTTTCTTCTGATTTCCATCTTAGCTGTAATAACAGCCTGTCTACACCCATTTGTTTTTCTGCCAACATTGTCCATTAGATTAAATTGTTTTCTTTCCCTGGTCTTCATTTCCCTCACAGAAACAGTGATGATATCCCATTGCAGCCTTCTGTTTACTGACCTAAATAATCCAAGTTCTATTAGTCTCTCCTCACACAAAACACTTTCCATTCTCCTGATCAGATTTTAGGGCTTTATGTTTCAACAAAAGGAATAGAAATTACACTGATTCCCCCAAACACACAATTAGGCTGAAAGAGCCTAATGATAGTGTTGCCATCCTAATGAAATAATAACATTCTTCAGCATTTTGATTTTATAAGATACTTGGATTTATGATGTCTTAGCTATTTTGTAGAGAGTTATAAATAATAATGTTTCTGTGATATAATTTAACTTGACAACTTTAATGAAAAAGGAGATGATAATTTTAGAGTATTGCCTTATGGATCAGTTGCATCTTAATACAGTGATATAATTAATAGTAATGAAATAAATTTTGTAAGATACTTTATCTCTAATTAGCTAATCAAGACGGTGTTGGAATCCAACTTAAATGGACACTTCACAAATAAGTCTTGACCTATAAAAACATCTACTATGTTTTGATTGACATCTCAACATCAGTTTGAAAAATTACAGTCAAAGGTAAGTCTTTAACGGAAATCTGAAATTAAAGAAACATGAATTAGTCTAGAAACTGAAGGAAACCATCTAGTTGACAGAATCAGGTGCAAGAATAACCTTTGAATAGGAGATATCAGGCAAAAGGCGAGCCAGTTTTAAGCTGGAGTTTGGCACCTTATTGCTAACAAGCCATGATATCTCTGTGCACAACACCAGAGGACTTGATGCTATCGTATCAGCTGGACTCCATGTCTCAAATTAAACAGTCAGCTTTCATCCATCTGGGTGAGAGACCAGCTGCTATCTGCTGTGGTGGGAGGGAGAGCATGCCAGAAACATATGTGGCAGCAAAGGCTGAGGGATGAGCGGTGTCTGTCTCCTCCAGGCTATCTCAGGGTATGATGCCTTCTCATTCAAATGCACATGTTCTGGATTGGTGCAATCACAGTGCCAGCCTATAAAATACTGACACATTGGCCCTCTCCTGCTTCACTTCTGTGTGGGGTGAAGGTATCCAAGGGTATTCATTTCAGAAACTGAAATACCATATTTTATTAGATTGAGTAACAAATTATTACAATTCTGGTGACAATTTGCATGCTGTCCAGAGTGAAACCTATAGGATGAGACAGTGTGAACATAAATGCAGTGTATCCATAGAATAGGAAAAGCTTCAGAGCATCACACTTCTACAGGCCCCCAGAAGAGAGCTGTGCCTCTGGCAGAGGAGCAGGAGAAATGCCAGTTGCAACCCAAGATTGAGGCTGGCCCAAAATTTATCCCTCCAATAGGTTCTACCATGAGGTCCATGAAGCAGAAATCTGGGCAGACAGTTATAGTTAGGTGACTGGTCCAGCATCAGCAACACAGCAGTGCAATGAATGAAAAGTCATTGAGTTTTGTGTTTGACATCTGTTGTGGTTTAACCCCAGCTGGCAACTAAGCACCGCACAGCTGCTTGCTCACCCTGCCCCATGGAATGGGGGAGAGAATTGGAAGAGTAAAAATGAGAAAACTCATGGTTTGAGATAAAGACAGCTTAATAGGCAAAGCAAAAGCCTCAGATGCAAGCAAAACAAAACAAGGAATTCATTCACTATGTCCCATCGGCAGGCAGGTGCTCAGCCATCTCCAGGAAAGCAGGGCTCCATCTCGTGTAATGGTTACTTGGGAAGACAAACGACATCACTCCGAATGTCCCCCCTTTCCTTCTTCTTCCCCCACCTTTGCTTTATATGCTTATCATGATGTCATATGGTATGGAATATTGTCGCAGATGAAAGTATTGACACGGTAATGATTTAGTAAGAAATCTAAGTTTATTAATAACTAACAGCAATTTATTATTACAAAATAATTCAGAAATACTGAAAGAAAGAAAAGCGACTTATTCACAGATTCTAACTAACTTACTTAACGGTACCTTTATATATACATGCGCATACACAAAACGGACAAACACACAGAAACAAAGGAGTTTGGATTCAGTAGAATGAACACAGAACAGACATACACACACACAAACAAGGGTATGTACTGACACACACACACCCCCCCCCCCCCCCCCCTCAATAAACAGAGAAAGGACAGGTGAAAGAGAAGCTAGCTCAAAGGAAAATTTCCCTCTCAAGTTTAGAGCAAATACTCACAGTGCCTTGGCATTCCTCAACGGGCGATAATTGAGACTCGAGCGGCTGGACTTCGCCCTGGCCTTCTATCTGGAGCAGATGACACCTTAAGGGTTTGGTACCTGAGAGGCGTCCCAGCTCAGGGGAGGTGCTGGTCACAGCCCCGCTGCAATCCAGGAGAGCTCAAAGGGTGTCCTTGGTGGTCGCAGTTTATAGGGTCCAAGATAATTGACTTTTGTCAGATACCATCTGGTGCCTTCCAGCAGTTGCACAAGAACTTCATGAATGTGCAACTCTGTTATTGTTCCCATTTGACCACATCCCAGGCACAGGTGTGCCAGGCCTTTAGATGATGGGGCGTTATAGCTGTTTCCGAGCAATCGACAGGGGGCAGGAGCCAGGCTCGTCAACGTTATCAGTCCTTATCTCCACAGACTGGTGTACAGCTCGGGATGTGGGTGGAATCGCACGTAGTACCAAGCAGCCCAACAAAGAGGGGCGGGGGGGTGGGGGGGGGGTGTAAGAATTGCACCACCAAAATATCCCTTTGGTCAGTCAGGGTCAGCTGTCCCGGCTGTGTCCCCTCCCAGCTTCTTGTGCACCCCCAGCCTACTCGCTGGTGGGGTGGTGTGAGAAGCAGAAAAGGCCTTGACTTTGTGTGAGCACTGCTCAGCAGTAGCTAAAATATCCCTGTGTTATCAACACTGTTATCAGCCCAAATCCAAAACATAGCCCCATACTAGCTACTGTGAAGAAAATTAACTCTATCCCAGCCAAAACCAGCACAACATCGTACATCAGCACAACATCGTACATTTCACAAATGCTGCTGGAGTCAAAAGTTACAGCTGATAAGCACACGATCTGTAGCACAAGAAAAAACTGCAGGCGTAGTATCCAAGTACCAGAGTGACTGAGATGTCAGTAAGAAAACTGGAGACCTTGATGTAGTAGTAGTATTGAGCTTACAAAACTGGTCTTGTACCTAACAGATGAACTGTAATATTTTCTCACAGGTATGCTACCTGGCAGGGTCTTCCTGTAAACATCCACATACTGCTCAGCTGAGGACACACAAAGGCAGGACAAAATCTCTGCTTATACATAGCTTAAATTAACACCCATGCACAAAGCGGCTTTAGCCACTCTCAGGTTCTCCAGTGCATTTTTCAGCATGATTCTGTGCACGATGTAGACAGTGTAGGAAAAGTCTCTGCACTGTATGTCTGCTGAACTGGGTTTTACAAACTCACATATGAAGTGCTGCATCCTGATTATCTGATTCTGCTGGAAGCCTTCTGGACTGCTTTCCTAATCCCTCTCGTAACATCGGTGTTATATCAGTTTTATCATCAGCATACTTCATTTGTTCACAGAGCCAGGACTCCAGTATGTAAATAGGATAGAGGGGAAATACTGGAAAAGAGTACAATGCCCTTTTTCTTCTATCATCAATGCTATTTAAATACCTACCCCAGGCTCAAGTAGCAAAATTAATCCCAGTGTATATATTTTCCTCATATCCCTCTCCTTCAACCGTCCTATCAGAGAACAGATAAAAGGAACGTCCAAGCAAATGTGAAGTTGGATAGATTTCATGGGCTCTGTGTCTTGTTCACAGCTGGGAAACCTTTCTCTAGGCTTTCAAACTTATTCAAATATTACTATTTGCTACTTAGTATTTTGTGATGGAGAGAGTGATAAAGTTTAAAAAAGCATGCTAGCATGTTTCCATGTAAAATAGGTGATACATGTGCAAGAGACCTTTTATAAGATCAGTTGACACTTTTCAGGACTTACAAGTTGACTTTAGAAGATAAATGATCTTCAAATCTGATTTTATTCTAACTTTCAAACAACTCATTACATAGAAAGGCTCATTTGATCAGTAAGTTAAATATGCACAACTCCCACGTTCCCTCAGGGTATGGGATTTGATAGTCAGAAATAACCTCTCTTGGTGGAATAATTTCTCAAGTAACTGTTCCGTGAACACAATTCTGATTTGAGAGGTGATTATAAAGGTACAGTTCTATGTAGGTGGGGAGGTAAGAGACCATGAGAGCCAAAAATCAACATAGTCTGAATAAGTACTGTAGTTCTTAATAAATTGTAAGGTTGCTGAGATTTGGTAATTTAGAATTGAATTTGTCTTCTAACAGCTAGAGAATCCTAATGCTGTGACTGGATGAAACAGAGTCAACCCTCTGAAGAGCTTTCCAGCCTCATGCTTCCACCTGGGTTTCCCATGACCTTTTACCAAACTGGTCTACTGTTAGCTATGAATAAAACAGAGACACACAAACCTCACCTAGACACTCTAAGTGAATTAAATTCTAGTCATATTTAAGTAAAAGAGTTTTTTCCACTGTCCATATTGCAATTTCATTATTTCTGTTTTCTAATACTCTATCTTCCAGGTTTTTTTCAGGTATGTTTGTCTAGGAGCATATCAGGCAAACCATTTCTCACCAAAAATGAATGTCAGCAAAGTCTCCAGCTAACACAATTCTTTTTTTTATGGTGATTTTCAGTGAGAATTGGGATTTCTGCTGTAGGGAGTGGCATTCGGAAGATCTCGTGATGTACGGAAGGAATAGCTGTAGCCCTCCCTTGTTACGAGGTAAGGTGATGGATAGGCTTGTAATGTTAAGGACACACCCACGAAGGAGGTACTTGGTGAGTGTATATAGGTAAGATACACAGTTCAATAAACGGACATTTTGTATCCATCATATTGGTGTTTGTACTGATGTCCCCGTGAAGGTCTTAACCTCCTGCAGCATTAGTCTGCGATCTGAGCGCCACTGATATGTGGATTGGCAGGTTTAATGAGGCAGGCTAATTGCGGTGTAGCAGTATTAGTCTCTGCGACCTGAGCGCCACTGACACGTGGAGAGGCAGGTTCAAAGAGGCAGAGCTAACAGCAACATTCTGACACTTGGCTTACTCTTATCCTGCAGGTTCTAAGATGACAGCATGAGCAACTCTCATTTTCTTCCCTGCTTCTATGTTTTTCAGGGCAACATAGAGTTACTACAGTCAGATTTTTATTGTTGTAATGAGGCGTGGTGTTTGTCTCTTCTCCCAAGAAACAAGTGATAGAATGAGAGGGAACAGCCTCAAGTTGCTACAGGGAGGTTTAGATTAGATATTAGGAAAAATTTCTTCACCAAAAGGGTTGTCAAACATTGGAACAGGCTGCCCAGGGAAGTAATTGAGTCACCATTCCTGGAGGTATTTAAAAGACTTGTAGATGTGGCGCTTAGGGACTGGGATAGGAGTCCAAATTTTGGCATTCTGGATGGTTAGGTATGCATTTAGGTTCAGGGATGAGTCTGTAGATAACTTTTTTGAAATAGTTTTTCTATCGAGATGGTCTGTCCTGCCTACACAGAGAAGCTGAAAATGCTGCAGGCAGTCACTTCATTAGTTATTTTTGTATTTTCCTAGACAGTTGTAAACCAAAGCAGAAGTGATTCTGAAGAGTCATGTAATATTGTTGGAATTGTTTAGCTACCATTTCCCTAAAACATAATAAAAAACAAACTCAGTTGAGATAGACAAGGTTCTTAAATATTCTTGTTCATTGATTTTATTCTTTAGTTTTTAAAAGGCTGTTTTCCCAAATAGCATTTTTGATAGTTTATTTGTGCTTTTATCAGGCTGTGTTGGATAATGTGGAGAACATCTTGGATAAAGTATTTCCTAGCTTTAAAACTTTAAGATTTATTTTCTGTGGGTGTCTGAAATATACTGGTCTGTCAGCTACTAGCCATTGTTACTTAGCAAATAGCCCAGAAAGCAGCGGATGCTAGTTTGATAAAACAATCAATTCCCTGAATCCAAATATGACAACAAGTAATTCTGAGTAGTATCCTTTCAGTTGTATTGAGACCTCTTACTTTCACTGGAGAATAGCTTTGATTTATTTGTAATGGGGAGCCTTGATGAAACTCAGTCTGGCAGAGAGAAGTAGCAAAACTTCTACAGTACTATAACTCTTGTTCTGTACACACTTAAAGAGAGATCAGTCAATTGATTATTTAAGACAGTAATCTTAACTCCTGAGTGCTGCATGAATTCCTGCTTAGGTTTTGGCAAGGTTGTAACATAGAATTTCCTACTGCTTGCCGTGAGTTTTTCTCTACTGTAATTTGTATGACATTTCAAGTAGTTATGATCAAATTTATCTGAGTGTAGTGCTAGTCTGGTACAGCTGTCAGTTCAAAGAATAAACCCTCTATGGAAAATGTGCAGTAATCAAGGCCAAAGACAAGGAGCTCTGCTATTGTCTGCAGTATACATAGAAGAAATGAATGAGGAACTAGGAAAGATAGTGAGGAACTAGGGAAGATAGTGAGTTTTAAACTGATTCATATGGGAAAAACAGCTCTGCACATCATATGCAGATTCACGGTTAATGTACAGGGATATAAATCCATTTAGATCAGTGGATTTACAGAAATTTTCATAATTGTATATTTTTTAGCCACCTTATCTAGGCCATCATAATCTTTATGTTCAGGATTGAGCAAATGGCTTCAGAAGAATTCATCTTAAGGTCAGTGCCTGCCTGGTCCCTCTAAGGAATACAGTGGAGCAAGGAAATAAGAACTTTCTTCATTCCCTGCAGTTACCACCTGATAGCAACCTAAAATGTGTGGACCAAATACCTTAACATACCTGCTTTTCATGGAGAGAAGTGTTTCCATTTAAGTGTGCACTGACAGGGAAAGTAAAAATGACAACAGGATGAAGGGGTAATTGTTGTTGGTGGACAACAAATGAAACACTTCAACTCAAGCAAGACCCATTGCTTACATGTGTAACACCAACTCACAGAGTATGGGCACTTTCTATAGCATGATCACAATTGTGATGGAAGGCCAGGTCTCATTATTATCACCTACTAAATTTAGTGGAAAGTTAGTGCATTATCCTTCTCAAAACCTTCTGGAAAAGTCAGAACAAATGCTGTGCAGACATCCTTGTGGTGACATTGTAAATCCATCTACCACTTTTGAGCTTGAGGCAAATGTTCTGTCAGACAAAACACATACAACTGACAGATGAGGTCATTTCATTTCTTTTGAATGTGGGTTACCTAAAATTGAAGAGGTCTTTCACATAATGAGCATTAAAGAATGAGAAACATGTCTTAGCCATCTTTCCAGAATCATGATTCAAAGACACCAGCCAAACAAACACTCTCATAGATAATTCTGACAGCCACAAGTCAGGAATGATTAGTGAAAAACAGGGTAACTTTGGCTGCTGATATTAGGGGATAGGTAATGGAGAATGTAAGGAGAGTCAGGAGCTGCTGCTGCTCACCAGCAAAGTTATCATAATCACAGTTTCTTGTATTTTGCTCAGGAATATGATGGTGTCCCACAGAACTTGGACACATATTTATGTCTCTAAAACAATGTCACTCAATCTGACAGGACAGGGTACTGACAGGGAAGTTAGGCATGTCTTCCCTTCAAAATGATGAACATATAGATGAAAACGCAAGGGTATTTAATAGAAAATGTATTGCTACAAATACAGGCAAAGAAGGAGCTGGACTGGAACATACTTCTTTCAGTCTCATCTATGTTTCATGCATTTCTTCTAAGAATCTTCAGTGCAAGAGGAGCCTTGCCACAATGAAAGCTTCACTTCGTACATTCACTTCGTACAAAGCCTGGCCAGTGTGTTTGCAAAGTGTGCAGTGAGCCCTCACTGTGCATGATTATGCCTTCATATAAATCAGAAAATGAAACTTTAAGAACAACTGATATGGAATGAAGTGAAAGATTTCCCACTGTATGATAATTCTGCTCAAGTACTATGAAGCCAGTACTTAGCTGTACTTATTTATAGATTACCAGAAGAGGACCTAATAGGTGAACTTCTCCAGATATTGCCTGGAGACAAACATCTGACCTAGAGGGTTAACACTCCTAGAGAGGTGCTTCCTTTCAGACTTCAGTTTATCAGCCTCCCTACCTTTTAGTAGGACAGGGGTCCTGACCTCCTAGATACCTTCTCTGTCTTCTATCCTTTTGAAAAGTAGGAAAGGGTAGGAAGGTACTTTGAACTTGGTGAAAAAGTTATTAAGGTTCAGACTGAATTATATAGGTATTTGTGTTCTGCTTTACCACAGATGTTGATTCTTCTCAGGTTATATTCTTCTCAGGTTATAGCATGATCAATAATATCTAATAATTCAAATTCTACCACTTCTGTGTGTCAGTATTTAAGTCAGTAAATATTCAAGAACCAACAATACAGAACAAAACTGTGCATACTCTAAGCACAAGTGCCATGCTAAGAGCCTTTTAAGTGTAAGCTCTTTATATGTTAAATAAGTTTTTGCAGTTATGTACAAAAAGGATAATAATGTATGTGGCTTGTGATGAGTCAGGCATACTGACCTCTCAGCTTCTGCACATGGACACAGTGGATAATAGACGAAGTTACAATTTCTTCTGTATATAGAGTTAAAATGGAGGAAAGACAGATGCCTTACCTGCTGTGGATTAATAATTGTATCCAGGGCTCATTTATATAGACAAGAGAAGGCAGGAAGGTTCTAAATGTTGCTTTGTACCTTTTTAAGGGTAGAGAGAATAAATTGACTTAGTTGTATAGTTTAGTGATGTGTTCTCCTCAACTGCCACAATGAATATGAATGTCACTATCAAGTATACATCAAATTACACTTTCTGAATGACAAAACCAAGATAAGTGGCACGCAGAGATTGATGGGAGACTGAGAAGGTTTGAAAATGTCTCATTCTGAGAAAAAAACACAATAACAAAGCAATCATTTTCATATGAAAAACAGAGCTACATTCTCCTTGATGCAAGTACTGAAGGGAATTAAGGAGTACTCCCCATGTTTAAGGTAGCTTTAAATATTTATCATATTATTTTAAAGTATGTTAAATCAGGATCTCTAGGGTTTGGATGGGTTTTTTTTGTTTTGGTGTTTTTTTTTTTTTTTTTATATAGAAAGTATAAGTGAAGAGATGATGCAGCTGCAAGAAAGCAATTCTTTAAGTACTGACAGTGCCAGGTGTGGGGGCAGCTGGAGTGAAAGATTCAGAAATTAGAAGAGAAGTATGCCAGGAAACTAGGTCTTCTTTAACCTCAGTGCCACTTTCTCAGATCTTTTTCAGATTTAATGGTTGGACTGGATGATCTTCAAGGTCTTTTCCAACCTAGACAATTCTGTGATTCTCTTTATATTTCCAAGTTGCTTATACTCTTGAAAACCAGATTCTGAAATGGAAGCCATCTAATTCTTAACAACTAACAGCATCACTGCTACAGGACTGAGCATGAAAACAACCCTGTGTTTTATCCATGCTTTTCCATAGCGATGTTTCATGTATAAAAGATTTGCTGAGCTCCTGAAAGAAGTAACTGATTAATTTCAAATAACCTTCCACCTGTATTTGGAGAAATCTCCCTGAGATAAAAACATTTTATCACTAATGGATTTCCTTCAGGTTTATGTGGTCCCTCCCATTAATATCTCCCAGCATGTAGCTTGCCTCTTCTGTGACAGAATTTTAGTGCAGCCGGACCTGCAGCCAGTTTTTGATCCACTGTTAGCTCCACATCCTTTCCTGCTATGCTAATAGCTAGCCAGTTAGTCTCCATTTTGTATTTATTAATTTTCTTTCTCTTCGTTAAACGCAGAGCTTTTACCTTATCCCTCTCTCTCCTCCCTCTCCCTGCTCCAGTGCATCAAGATCATTTTGAATTCTGATCCTGTCCCACATACTGCTTGCCATCCATCCTGGCCTGGAGCTGTCAGCAAATTTCATAAGTGTACTTTCACTTCCATCATCCAGGTGGCTAATGGAAAAAGCAAATAGAACCAGCTCTGGACAAATTCCCCTGGGACTCCACTTGAGACACCTTTTTGACAGCAAAACTGAGAGCAACTTTCCAACTGACTGTGTGTCCCGCCTGGCTGTGCTTCCATCCAGACCACACTGGCTTCAGGCAGGATTGTCAAGTGGGACAGTGTTGGAAGTTTTTCTGAAGTCAAATTCCGCTCCCCCCTTATCCCTTAGAGCTGTCCTTGTCACATAAGGAAATATATCTGTTTTAACATTGCTTTTTCTTGATTGCTTTTTCCATTTTATCTTTTAAGAGCTTATAAATAGATTGTGTAATATTTTATTCTAGAACTAAGAGGTAGCTCTGCTGGCTAGTACATAACCAGTTTGCATTGATTTTTATCATTTACCCATTTGTTCATTTATCATGGACAAAATCCAGCAGATTACATGAATGTTCTCCCCATGTTCTTCACCCTATAAGATCTGCTAAAGTCTAGTCACAGTATCTATCAGTTTTGCATGCCAGTAAAATCTGTTTCAACACAGTTGACCTTTACTGTGAATCAGTACTTTTCTTTTTTACATGTAAATCAATACGTGCTGACATGGCTCACCAATGGAATACAGAGGAAGCATATGATTAAAATCAAAATCGGAATCAAACACTGTCAGTTTTTTTAGAGCTTGAATATGACTCACCTCATAAATTGGACTTTCTCTGAATTAATTTTTTTCAATTAAGCTTTCATGAAGAAAAAATCTCAGCTGTAGGATGAAATTTATACTCAGGACAAAAATGAGAATGAGGGAAATATCTATTTCAGCTCTGAGACTTTAAAAACAGTTTAATTTTCAGTAGAGGATATTGCTATAATTTTTTGCTCCATACAAAATTATTTTTTGGATTATTTTCCACTGAGTTTGAAATTAAGACTGCTGGGCCACAGGCACAATACAAGCTTGACCCTGACAAAGTATAAAAGCTATCATAAACTGAAAATAACGGAAGTTATGAGAATTAAGTACTTTCAAGAATAACTGTACTTTTTTGTTCAGCTTGAGATGAAATCACATTGACCAGAAAAATTGCTATCAAAACCCATCTATCTGGTTCTGAACCAATGAGATCAGAAGAATCTGGTGCATTCCTTATGCGGAAAATTAATAAAACCCTGAGGTACCTGCTACTTTTGCAGCTGAACACTGACAGGTCACCTTAGACAAAGCACTGTCAAGCATGTCTTTTTCTTGTGGAAGAACTCACAAAGCTGTAATCACACCACCTCTGAACTTTGCATTTTGATTGAGCCTGTGCTTTAATTAGTACCATGATGGGGCATTCAGTGCAGATCTGACTGCAGGTGTTTACTGACTTTGTACTGCCCTGTGCCATCTCACTGTTCAGCTAGCAAAACACATGCAACATGCTCCACCTCCATGTCAGTGCCAAGTTAGGTAGTGTCACATATCACTGATAAAGATACATTACAGGGGGCCTTCTGTGTTTGTGTTTGGATGTAATTAGGCTTCAAGAAAGTCAGTAAACTCTTTCTGTCTTTTAAAATGTAGATGCTCAAATGTTTACCTTGCTGCTTGATGGTGAGTCAGAAAGGGTTGAATCTCCTACAGTTCACCTGCTGATTACCATTTTGAGAGCTTTTCAAATGTTTCAGAAACAGACTACCTCTTCCAGGTGATGCATTAGCAGCACCATCTTCAAAACTGTATACCCTCTTCAGAGGCTTCGTCTTGCTGAGGACAGAGAGGGGACAAACTATGTCATTCTTCCCTTAGCTTTCTCTCTGCAAGGGAGAACACTCAGCAAGGCACTGCTGTTCATTAGGCGAGCACAGCCTTCTCGATGTCTGAGAACCGAATGTGAGCAAGAGCTCATTGCCTATCCTGTGCATCTCTGTCCCTTGGAGACACTCTTTCTTTATCTGGAGGTGAGCTGTGTTGAGAAAGAAAGAATCCAGAATTCGTTGTATGAATGGTTCCTTTGAAAAACTGGGAAAAATAGTATTCACAGAAGTAAGTCTCTTTTGTGATTTAGTGAGAAGGCCACAGGCTCTGTTTTAATCCATTTCCAATAGAGTAGAACTTATATGACACTTCACTTTTTCATTCAAGTAATGCAGTTTGCTGTCTGCTTGCTGCTGAGCTCTTATGAGAAGATGCTGCTTGCTGCAGACTGATAAATCTTCCTGTAGCTGGGGGTCTTAAATAAAGTAATAAAATTTTAGAATGTGTTTAAAGCTGCAGTCAAAATACTGGTTGCACCTATTTTTATCTGGCAGTCTCCTTGGGGAAGTTGTCCTTTAGGGCTTTAGGATATCCAGCAACTCTGTAATCAGAAAATGTTTTGCCAGCTAGCCTAAAATAGGAGCTCGACATTACAGATTTTGAGAACAGCCTCTGTGATTTTGTGGGGCACCATGTTGTTCTGGTTGAAGTCAGCAGCCAACACTAGGTCCCTGAAAAGAACAAAAGGCTCATCAATCAGATTATGCTCCACAATGACACTTGTTCAGTGTACATCCAGTTTGGAGGGTGAAACTTTAATTTACCTAGAACAAGGTAATCCTTAGTACCTTATACCTGGTCTCTGTCAAAGCACAGCTCCTGCCAAAGGAATATGCACCTATCTGTGGTAAAAGCACATTGCTGCAGCTGCTGGAACCTCATAATCACAAGAAGGTATTCACCTGTGAAGGAAGATAATGTGGCAATAGTGTGGCATCAGTGGAGAGAGACATCCAGACTTTATTACAGCTCTTCAGATGACTGGCTGTGAAGTAAAGAAACCCTTTTCCTCCCTTGCTGACATAGGCAGGCTTGAGGCTATTTAGTTTAACCTGTTACAAAGGAATAGAGATAATAGATCAGACCAGATCCAATTCTAAGTCCTTTCTCTAGCAATAAGGAGATGTGGAATAATCTGTATTAAGGCATGAGGAGTTCTTCTCAGCCTCTATATTTACAGATGTCACCGTGATGCACAATGACTAGTATTTCTTTCATGTTTTATTAGCCTTTACTGCAGTCAGCACAGCATGATTAGCCAGGTCATAATCTAGCCCTTTTTGAACCTTTATGATCACCTTGTCATTTCACTGCCTGTCCCTATGATTAGCTGTGAAGAGGTGGGAACATTTGCACCATGTACATACAGGATGGCTGAGAAGAATGTGTTAGCAACAAGGTGGAAGTTGCCCTGTCCAATCCAGAAACAAGTGGGCATAAAGTGCATATCAGATATTTCCATCTCAGAACAGAGCACACAAGTATGCAGTGCACCTGTTCCAGCTCATCTCCGTTGCTGGACTGACCCAGAGCTTTCCCACGTAAAATGACTTCTTCACCGATGCAAGCTACAGGTCCAGGTTACAGCACAGACCGAATACTGGGTTTAACTGACCAGTTACCATAGCAGAAAACTGAAAATTTCATAGAACTGTTCTGTGTTGCGAATTTCCCCTGAGTTCATCACTGTGGTTCCTGTGGCCTTTGCACCTGGAAACATCACTTTTCTTAAAAGATGACCACAAGAAAACCTGGATCCCATTGACCCTAGAGAATACTTTAACTACAATTTACAGGCAAATGATGCTCTTATGTAGCAACATGGATCCAAAATCACAGAACAAAGTGAATATGCATGCGCATTGTCACTTAAAACTAGAACAGTAGGTTCACAGAGAGAATGTAAAATGTAGCATTTCTCTCTATCAGAAAGATGCTAATGTTCCAAACTGCAACAGGAAAACGGAAAAGGCCATAAGGGCCACATGAACTGTCAAAAGGTGTGCATCAGGTTGTGAATAGAGGTTGTGAGTAAAGCTAACTGAAAGGCAATTATCAACAGACAGAGGAATCAAGAGATTCACCATTACCTCAGAGTCTCTCAGAGCAGTGCAGCTTTTCCTTTCCACTGAGTTAATCCTTTCCAGGCTATTTTTCTTTAGGTTGTATTAGTTTACATCCCCTCCTCCCAAAAAAGATTTCACGTTAGACACCTACTGGCATGAGCTTCAGTCACGTTCTTAAGAACTGTTATGGCCAGAGGCCAGTTCTCTTACAACTGTTTCACCTGATTGTCTCTTGTCAGCTTGCCTTCATGGTTCTGCCTTCAAAGGTAGCCAAATCAAGGACTACACACAGAGATAAACCTTTTTCTTCTGTTTTGAAGTTATGCCTCTTCAAAGACAATTCAAGATTACTTATTCATTTTTTGCAGCATATGATATTTACATTACTCCGTCCTGTCAGGGGTAGTTTTGAGGAGCTGCTTTCCAGGTTCCTCTCTTACAAAAAAGTGTGCATTTCTGCATGTTTTGCTATTCCTAGCCAGCTACACTCTTCCTAGATGAATACATTTTTCTGTAATTTATGATAAATCAGTCTAAGCTCCATAGATTTCCATACATACATTTGCTTTATAGCATTTCCCAGTTTATTCATCTCTGAACTTGATTAATACATAATCCTGCATTCCATGTATTCAGTTTGTTCACCTGTCAAGAAGAGAGGGAAATACGGGATTTGCACTGAAAGTTATAGTCTCACTGTATGCAGCAGCCCTGCCTTATAACTACAGTCCTTAATTTAAGTGTACCAGGGAGACAAAAACACCACTAACAACAAAACCACTCAACAACAAAACCTACTTAATGAGCATGTTGATAAACTTAACATGCAACATCACAGATCAACAGAAGAGCTTTTAAATAAAGCTAATTACATTTCAATTGCAGTCAGAGGTTATTTTAATGTTGTATTTTAAAAAGGTAGGGAACTGTTATCTAATTCAGTGAGCTGGATTTTACCTGTAGCCTCATGCATTAGAGAATTATAATTTTCTCTTCCAGCCTTTAATACTACATCACCTAACATATGACTAATAACGAATTTTTCATTTTTCCTTTTTTCATAATAATGAAAAAAGTATTGTGATTTTGCCAGTTGGGTATTACAAAATGCTGTCCAGCTACTAAATTTTAGGACACGATCCTTTCACTGTTTTACAACTGAAGTACTACATCTTTCCAGAAAGCCAAGACTATCACCAATTAATATCTCAGCTGTAAAAAGCTTGGCATTAGAAGCCAAAACCTATACATTTAGGGTGGGCTACTATGTACTACTATACATAGTAGGGTGGGCTAATGGCACATCTCACTGAAATTACCTGTTTTGCTACATTTATCAGAATATTCTCTTTAGCAGGAAGAGGCTCCTTGGGCCAGATCAAGTGGATGACAAAATGCTGCTCTCACTGTGATGACCCTTATTAATATGATTCTCTGTATTTTCTGTAGAGGTGGAATTAAATAAAAAAAGTTTTGGCCTAGTTTCAATTTGTAACAACTGTGTGAAACCAGGAACTTCAGAGGCATTTAAATACTTAAAGAAGAATTTAAGTGGACTTCAGGAGCCAAAAGCTAGAATGGCAACACAGCTACATCCCCGTTGTAACTCCCCAGAGTCACTTCTGCATACTTGCCTGTTTGCAGTGATCTCTGGCCATTTCTGCACACACCTGGGACTGCACACGTCATCTTCTCTAGCGTTGTTACGCACATCTGCATGAATGCAGCTTTCGGTTAACATAGATTTAGCTTAGTTCACTTCTTTTTAAAGTTTTTGTGCTTGAAATAATTTGTCGAGGTTATTTAAATTTTGTGCAATGATGAACATGGCATAAAGTTTACTAATAATCTCGGTTGCTTTAGAAATATGACTTCTAACATACAGCTTCTCAGTGTGATTATAGTCTTCACTGCATCTTACCTTCTTTTCAGATTTTCATGCATATTTCTAAAATATTGCTCATTTTGACAAATCTGACTGCATAGGGTCAAGAATTACATAGAAATGAAAAATGAAAGAGAAGCACTAAAATATTCTGGGGATATGCTATCATTTATCATTTTAGTCTAAAATTTTATTAATTCTGTTTAGGCCTATGGTACCTTAGGCACAAAATGTATTATCTCTTGGACCCAGCAACTTATCCAATTTCCTTGCCATCCTAAAGTATCACAGAATTTATAGTGGAAAACCATATTATATTATCAGGCCCCAGCTGGTTGAAGGTACATTCTGACAATACAGAAAACCTTAAATGTATACTGATACTTACTGGAGTTTAGCAAAAAAAAATGCGTTTTATTTACGAGTGCAAGTAATACAAGATTGAAACAGTCAGCTGTCAAACTTACTAGAAAACTGCTACAGCGGGAACAGGTTTCATGTGTTTTAACTCTACTTCTTCCTTGCCTGTGATGAATTATATATATAAAAAAGAATCACCAAATTCTGAACAATAATTAAATTATTAAGTACAAAAAATGGGATTATATTCTTTTTTCAGTACTTCGAGTTTTATTTGGCTTCTGTTTTGTCCTTTTCATCTATGTCTCTACTCAACATAGGAGGTGATTCAGAGAAGATAAATGATAATGAACTTAAGACTCTAATTAAAAAGTTATCATCTGGGTCTGTTTTGTCTCCCCAAAGATGTAGTGACCCAGCTATAGCTATAACTGCTGAGCTGCCCAGCACTTCCTATGTTTATTGAATGCAAGAGACTGTATGCAGGTTCTGCAAAGGACAGCTAATCCACCTGCTATGCTTTGTTACTTTGTTCCGTTCTTGCAGTGAAGTTAATATAGATGGAAAGGTGTCAGTCCTGGAAGGCAGCACTCCCTGGGAACATGCATAGCCTGGGGAGCTCCAGCCTGGGATCCTATACTCTAAACTTGACTGTAGGTTGTCTGTGGTCTGGGAGGAGTGCTCACAACAGCCAGTTTGAAACACAGTCTCTTAGTCCCCAAAATACAATTTATGAATTTGCAGCATAGCACAGAGCCGGTTTCACATGCTGGGATGCCATTTGTCTATGCATTTGGTTGGCAAATCTATGATGTCCCAGTCAGAAGAAAACCAGTGAGGCTGCATTTGCGGCTCAAGTGTTAAAGATAATCCTGTGCCATGGAAACACATGCCTTCCCTCACATCCCTCCCTGGCATGGCATGGGGATGTCTGACTCATTGTAGGTGGGTAGCCTTCATTTATAATCCATCCTGCTGCTAACAGTGGCCCAACAAACAAGCATTAGATATCCAGAAGTTCAAGAAGCTGTGGAAGGGTGAGACTGATTCAGATGTACCTGGTGGCCCCTAGCTTCAGAGGCTAAAACTCCTATCCACTTAAAAAGGGACTGAAATCTCAAATTCATTTCACACAGACTAATGAATACCAATTAGGTGCTAAGAGAAGATTTCATTTGTTCCTTACACAGTCTGGATTTGAACTATGGAGCTAAACACAACAAACTGAGGACCACAGCTTTCATTCAGTAATCCCTTTGCTTTTCTACAGACTTTGACATGCTATTTATTTCTCTCCCACCATTGTACCTTTTGGTTACCAAATATTTAACTGCTACCATATCTTACAACAGCGTACAAAAGTCCTGACTGACATCAGTTTTTTACACTGTCCAAAGAAACAGCTTATTCATGGCAAATATGACATGTAGATGTAGCACTTAGGAAGATGGCTTAGTGGTGGACTTGGCAGTGCTAGGTTAATGGTTGGACTCTATGACCTTTTAGGTCTTTTCCAACTTAAATGATTCTATGATTCTAAAAGTAAACACTTATCACAAAATTAGGTTTAAAAATTAATCTATCCTCAGACTGGACCTTCAAAAGCTGAAGGTACAGGCAGAAACCTCTGCCCACAACAGATCCTGAAGCTTGAAGCACTCATGCAGCAATAAAGTGACTATGCCTAGTTATTCAAAGAAGAGAGCAGACTTTGCTCTTCTGTTTCCAAACTTGCTGTTTAGGGAAGAGGACTGTTGTCCATGTAATATTATCATAGAATCATAGAATAGTTTGGATTGAAAGGGACCTTTATAGGTCATCTACTCCAACTCCCCTGCAATAAACAGGGACATCTTCAACTAGATCTGGTTGCTCAGAGCCCAGTACAACCTGACCTTGAATGTTTTCAGGGATGGGAAATCTACCACGTCTCTGGGCAACCTTTTCCATTGTTTCACTATGCATGCTGTAAAAAAATTATTACCTATATCTAATCTGAATCTACCCTCTTTTAGTTTAAAACCATTACCCCTTGTCCTATTGCAGAAGGCCCTACTAAAAAGTTTCTCCCATCTTTCCTATAAGCCCCCTTTAAATACTGAAAGGTTGCAACAGGGTGTCCCCAGAGGGGACCTATTACTAGGGTAGTGTTTACAGTACTTACCCAGTAAATTAGGAGACCCAAATTCTGTGGTTTCCATAAGAAGCATGCACCAACTCCTCAATTTTAGGTGGTTTTGGAGTGAGGAAAGTACTGCCCTTCTTTTATGACTCTGCCCCTGTGCGGAGGAAAGGTAAGAGTCAGGAGGAAGAAAAGAAAAAAAAGAAAAAAGAGAGGAATAGAAGGAGCTTTAGAAAATTTTTTACTGCCTGCACTTTTACTGAATAGTGACTACCAAGGCTCAGTTCTCAATGTGCCCTCAGTGGAGCACACCCCAGTGGGTGTGGAGCAGTGGGTGCAGCTGACTGCAGGGCACCCAGGCTGCTTTACATAGCAGGAGGCTCTGCTCCCACCTGCGACACTTACTGTGAAATGCCTTATCGAATAACTGGTCTTCATGGAGGGGTGTGTAAATTTTCACCTGTGTGATTGGTCTCAATGTCCTGCTGGAAACTGCAAAAGTTAAAAGACTTCATCAGCAGCTTAAAATCTTTCCTTTCTTGTGATTCAGACAGCCCCAGATGGGCTATCTGCAGGTGGGTTGATTGACTTCTTAGTGTGAAAGGCCTGACGGACATCCTAGTAGAAGTGTTTCAGGAGGGTGGGATGTGGCTACGCATATGCAAGTTCTGTACTGAAGCTGAGGATGACTTTCAGAAAAATAAGAAGTCAGCCTGATAAACAAATACAGTATCAAAAACCTGAGATTGCCCATTCTTGTTTAGAGACATGAGAGAAGTGTTGTAATTACTTCATGAGATATACCGGGAAAATATTAGCCTGAATTTATCCACCTCTTTTCCATTGCTGAGGAATATATTATAGAAATTCATACTCTGCACAGTACCACACAGGTAAATGGCTAGTGTACAGTGAAACAGATACACCTACAATGAAGAATTATTATTGAGAAAATAATCTTTAAAATGTCACAGTTAATAACCTAGGAAAGAATTTTAAAAAACACCAATATTAGGTCCTGCTATTATTGAAGTTATACAACTAGCACTGCAACAGAGTAAATAGCAGTAAAGATAGCACTACTGACTTTCCCCTGAACCGTGTCCTCAGGTTCTTGGAGCCCACAAGGTCCATCTTGGGAAACAGTGCTCGAGGGCAGAGCAGCTGCTCAGCTCAGCCTCTCCAGTTGGGGTTAGGACACAGCTACACTCCTCTGCAGAAGGCCCTGATGGTGCTGTACTTTCACTTGATAGCAGCTGTGTGCATAACAATTTCCACAGCTGTCATTGAATCTTGACCACTGTGATGGAAACGGCATACTAGGCCAGTTGTAGGTTAAGAGAAGTGGTCCAGGACCACAGTGAGCTCGCTGAGGATCCTCTAAGCATCACAGATGTACTGACAAAAGACCCTTACCTGAACTCATCTCAGCATCTGAATTTGTGGGATTTGTCCTGCCTTCAGAGAAATTGCTTCTTTGTAAATAAATCTTCACAGCAAAGTGATGAAGTTCACTAACTAGCACAGACTGGGAATGAGTTGGCAGCGTGCTATGGATACATCTCTTTCTTGGTCTCCTAAGAGATGAGATTTAAGAATAGGCTGGAAATTGTATCAGTTTTGAGGCCCTGGTGAATGAATTATGTACAGAATAAGTAAGACACCCTGTCCTCACAGACATATCCTTTACCAGCTTCAGGTCCAGCAGCATCAGACATGAGCGGTGTCTCTAGAGAGTGGTCTCCGGAATATTTCTGCGTAAGTATATTTCATGTTGGTATGTATGTCATCAGCCTGCTATTAAGATCTTAGTTCTGACCAAAATAATCCATACAGGGAGGCACTGAGCTATGGTACAGCCTGATGAAGTGCATTTCATAAACCAGTGTTACTACAGACTCCCATAGCCATTAATCTCTTCCAGATGGGACTCAGTGTAGGCTGATATTTGCAGACAAATAAGATGTGTCAGAAACAGGGTTTGTGATCTCAGGTTTCTTTGCCAGCAATATATAACCTTAAAGTACACTGTGTTCTTTAATGGCTCTGCAGTGTCCTGGCAAGAAAATAATGGAATGCAGAAGGCGTCCATGTTATTGTCATTGGTACAGACTCTCATTTGGGTATAGCTACACAAAGCAACATAGTGCTATGCAAAGATATTCATGGTAGTCCTGAATGTGTTAGCACAAAGTAGTATGACTGAAAAGTATCGCACTCAGACTTGGCTAATTAGTGTTACTTACAGAAAAGTTTCTTAACTTTGATAATGTACTGTGACAGTAAGACCACTCCACCACAAGTGTCTGAGATGATAGCTAGGAAGGTTCTCCTGGTGCCACCTTGCCTTTTGCAGAGTATCCCAAAGGGTTATATCCTCTAGATGAGTGCAACTTTGTGGAGAAAGCAAAACAAAAAATAATGTTTACTTCAGTAATGACTACCTCAAATTCAAACTGCATCCTAAAACAAAGATAAATGTTCTGTAAGTTGTCTTTAAGTTCATCCAAGATACACAGAGATGATGTATTCTTTACAAAGTTTCCAAATGCCAAAACATATCTGAAACTCTGCAGACTATTGAAAACTGATGGCAAGAGCAGTTTTGTGTGACCTTTTACAGACTTGCTTTTTCTGAATGTGCAGTTTCAAAGTGTATACAGTTTAAAAGACTACTGCTTTCAGTAAAACAAAATTAGCACACTGAGCTGAACCCTATTTAAAATATATTCTCTTGCTAAATTCTGGAGTTTGGTACCCTAAGCTATTGATTGAAGATTTCCTAAGGGCAGTAGGCTGGGGATGGGCAAAAAGTTGGGAGGGGACATAGCTAAAACAGCTGACTCAAACTGACCAATGAGATATTCTCTGCCATATGTCATCATGCTCAGCAATAAAAGCTAAGAGAAAGGAGGAGAGGGAAGGGGGTCATCATCATTAAGATGTTTGTCTTCTGAAGCAACAGCTCGGCGCACTGATGCCCTACTGCCCAGGAAGTGGCTGGACATCGCCTGCTGACGGGAAGTAGGGAATAAATCTTTCTGTTTTCCTTTGCTTCCATGCGTGGCCTTTGCTTTTTCTCTATTAAACTGCCTTTATCTTCACCCATGAGTTCTTTTTAGTCTTATTTTCTTCCCCCTGTCTTACTGAGGAAGGGGAGTGATAGAGTGGTTGGGTGGACAGCTGGCAGCCAGCCAAGGTCAACCTATCACAAAGGCCATACAGCCCCACCCCTCCATTGAGTGCAGGGGGGCCAGGACACACCATATAAAGCCATACTGCCCCACCCCTCCATTTTGTGCAGGGGCCCAGGGAACATGACCAATGGTGACTGATGGCAGCAGCGTTTGGTGGCTGATGAGCCGCTACCCATGTTCTCAGCTATGACATCGGACGGTGCGTGCGGGGGCCCTGTGGCGCACAGCTGCCCCTCACCCCAGCAGGGCCTGGCACAGCCACCTGGCACCCCTGTGCAGAAGGAGGAGTGTCAGCAGGAGCTGGAGGTGCTGCAGGCTGAGTTGGAGGGCGAGCATCTCCACTCCCACTAGCTGCCTTGCCCAGTCTGGCCCAAAGGCCCCCTTGGGCATCAAGGCCACCAGGCAATGCAGAGCTTTCGCTCCCCTGATGGAAATGGGCCCTGGGCCCTGGCAGCAGACAGCTGCTAGACTGAGCCTTGGTCTTTCTGGTTGGTGCTACAGGAGAAACCCCATGAAAGCCACAGCATGGGCAGCAGACCAACATGCCAGGCTGTAGTGGATGCTCTGCTCCAGGTGCCAGGGCATGTGGTGGAAGACTTGATGCTTTCTGGGAGCATCTGCAGCCAGCTGCTGGAGCAGAACGCCCTCCTGCAGCATGCCCTGGAAGACGTGGAGAGGCAATGTGGTGCCCTTGAAATGGAGAACTCTCTCCTGAGAAAGAAAAGCTCTCCAGAAGCATGCAAGGAGGCAGAGAGGCTCCAGCAAAAAAATGCTAAGCTAGCTGCCCTCACCAAGCAGCTGAAAGAAAGATGCAGGCATCTGCAGGAGACCATCAAGCACCTGATAAACACTCCAGTGCAACTGCCCAATCCAAAGCTCCACTGAGGAACTGCGCATGAAATCATTTCCTCAGCAGAGGGCTGCAGAAAGCAGCTTTGCTGGCACAGGACCAACAGAGTGAAGTTTCACAGAAGGCAGCTGAGAAGCTTCAGTCCCAATTGGCTTCAGATAAAGAGGGCTTAGATTGTGTGAGAACGCTCAGCCAAAGGTGTGAGGAGTTACAGGTGCAGCTTATGGAGATGACAGAAGAAAACACCAGACTGGCCAAAGAAAATTATTGCCTCTGGGGGCAGATGCGCTGGGCAGAAACGTTTCAAGCTGAAAATTCTGACTGAAGGGGCAGCTAATGCAAGTGGCAGAGTACTGAAATTCTGTCATCCAAGACATTGTCTATCTTCAAACCCAGCTGGAAGATGCAGAACACAAACTGAAAGTCATGAGAGGAATGGCAGAAAGTTCACCAACAGCAGTAAAAAGGGACCACAGAGAAGCCATGCAACTGTTTCAAGCCCAGGGAGTGAACTGGAGAATCAGTTTCAGAGCCCCTCAGAGACAGCTTGGGCAGTCCTGGATCCTGCCTTCTTTCAGAGGAAGGTCCCTCAAGTGAGACAGAATAACCAGTAGCAGACAAAGAGGACAACCACCATCAAAGATTCAAACATTCATAGTTCAATACAGCTATGATTCTTTTGATGGTCCCAGTGAGCAACCTGAACTAGACCCTCCTCTAACTGCTGGACAATATGTTTCTGTCTTTGGACAGGTGAATGAAGATGGTTGGTATGTGGGAGAGCTGGTGGATGGCACAAGAGGATTAATCTCCTTTAATTTTGCTGAAGAAGTTTCAGATGATGACCTGGAAAACAGGAACTGGAATGATCCTCATTACATTCTCGGTCTCTCACCCATTGTGGAGGAAGAAGAGGATCTAGATGTGGGTTCTGGGGGCTAAAAAGCACAAATAAATGCAGCCTATACAACCCTTCACAATATCTACAGAAGTGAATTTTTACTTGAAAGTGATTTTTTTTAGACTTTTAAGATTTTTTAGAATGGGGGAAACTCTAGAGGGAAGCAGGAGCCTCCAACGGGCCCCCGCAAAGCCTGGATGAGGTCCATGGACACCCTGGATGGTAATTAGGGCCTCAGGACTTAAAAAAACAGAACATTGTATTTAAATAACAAAACTGGACTTCAGATGTTCCCACATGAACATTTGGACGCTACACTAAGTTTGCTCACCAAATAAGTGTACCAGGAACCCAAGCTGATCCTCAGCTCATGGCATCATAGCATGATGCCTCAGGCTCTGCATCCGTTTGATTCTTGGTGTCTCTATGAGGTATATTATACTTTACTTTTCATCAGATACCTTTCTACTTTTCTGGTTGCCTGTGGAAAATTTCTGTATGCATTAGATAATGAAGTAAAATTATCTTGATATTTGCAGCTCTCCAGATACTGCCCAAGCTGAGTAGGAAGGGAACACAGAACACTGCAGATACTGAGGTACCCTTATCCTATTTATCCATGACACACCGGGAAAGATTTTAGGGTTAATTTCTGTAGGTGAAAGCCAACAGATGTGAATAATTTTATAGCACTATGTGGTCCAAACAGCAATGGAGTCTAAAAACACATTATAAATCAAACTTTACTAAAGCAGTAAGAAATATGAGCAACATCACAATCACGTGGTAACACACCCTATCTCTGATAGGAAACGCAGGGTGGGAAAAGATGCTGTGGCTCTGTTGGACTGCCAGGGACACTAAATGTCTGGTCATCTGACAGCAATAGCCAATTACACAAATGCCTTTTGAACGCAGGTAAGAGTTGCCACCCTTTGGTTCCACCAATGGTAGGATCCGGGAGGATCATACCTTACATGGCAGTAGCGTGCTCTACACATCATCTGGGATGATGTGGGCAGCATCTTGCCTGTGCGCTGATGTTGGTCAAAGGGCAGGGTGTCAAGGGCATCACTTCCACCCCTTGATTCTCTCAAACCACCACTTGTGGAGTTTTAGGCTAGGGTATTATTTGGTGGTTCATTAGCTATATAATAAGCTAGGTAAGGTTGGTGTTCTTCTTATATCCAGTGGCCACCAACCCAGGTTGGGGAGTGGCTTGACCACGACTGAGAAAATGCTTTACAGTACAAACTACAACCCTATCCACTAATACAGGCAGCTACCCACTTCCAGGTGGAAGCTACATGGTGTGTGCTTCTGTCAATGAACTCTATGCCATGGGGTGGGGTTTAGGCCAAAGCCTGTGACAGAAGGGGAATCCATGGTAGGTGAAACTGGAACACTGGAGAGGCTGGGCTCACCCTCCTTCCAGAGAATGTGGACCTCCATGAGGTGGGTAGGTAAGAGGGCTTGCCCTCAGAGAAGCGTGATGGGCAATATACATTATGAGCTTATACGTGCTGCTGGAGTTTGCTATGCCCCGAGGAATGGGGCTGGAGTCACTAATGCTTTGCAAAATTGGGATAGGGAGTCTTACGTTCCAGTGGGTCATCTTGGGTAATGTTGGCTGTGGCCAATAGGGCTGCATGGGTAGCAACAATCACTTTCTCCTATGCCATGTAACGCTCTTGTGCCCCTTGCCACTCTTTACTCCAAAGGTAATGGGTAGGACTATGGGGGCAATAAGTTGCCACTGTTACAGACAGAAGAAGAAATTGTGGTCATAAATGTCAACACAGAGACCAAAAGGGAGACCAGAGTGATCAGGACCCAGGGCTTGAAATTGTTCCAATGAGTAAAGAAGTATACGCAGGGCTTTCTCATGCACTTCATCCCAGTGTCAGACCAATGACTACTTTAGGAGATTGTACAAGGAACTGGCTACTAACACAAACATGGGGACTTGGAGATGCCAGAACCTGAGCATTCCTAACAGGGCCCTGAGATCCTTTACCCCCTTAGGGGAGGATAGAGCTTTGAGTTCAGATAATGTTTCAGAGGTACTGACTGCCTACCACCAATCCAGCAGATTCCCATAAATGTAACTTCCTGAGCAGGCCCTAGTCACTTAACCTCAGGAATGACAATACCAAGAGACTGCAAGCGCATGGTCATGGTGACCATGGTGATTTGCACACAATTGCAGTCTGGACCACTGATAAGGATGTTGTCAATATATCAATATGTACACACCCTTACCAGAAGGGTTACAGGAGCTAGTTCCTTAGCCAACATGGCATGAGCAATTGTAGAGGAATCCCTGGGGAAAATGAGTAAATGTATACTGAATGCATTTCCAGGTGAATGCAAACTACTCACAGTCCTTGGGCTGCAGGGGAATCATAGAATACCTTTAACATAAAGGGTCCCCAGTCAAGGATGGGCACCCACTCAATGGCAAAATTCAGGTTCAAGATAGATGGGACTACTGTATGAAGGGATAGTTGACACCTTGTTGACAGCATGGTAATCCACCATCAGCTGCCAGTCTCTGATTTCTGAATGGGCCAAAAGGGTGAGTTAAAAGAGGAGTTGGTGGTGACTATCCCTCTTGCCTGAAGGGCCTGGCAGAGGGTAGTTAGTATTTTGGTGGCCTTGGGATCTATGTGGTACTTTTTTGTATGCTCTAATGAAGTGGGTGGCAGAGGTGGTGCAGTCTAAAGTTGTGCCAAAGCATATAATGACTGGCCCCACTGGCCTCCTAGAGCATGAGTTTGAAGAAGGTCCATACCTAAAAAAATTGATAGGTCCAGTGCCATGGCTGCATAGACATTAAGGCCAGAGGGAAGAGAAAGTTTGACCTTAGTAATGGGGTATTGCATAGGAGCTTGAGAGACTTTCACCATGTTAACGTGGTGGCTGGCCTCAGGACAGACCAAAGGGGAAAGCCACAAATCCAACATCAACATTTGGCCCCCGGTGTCCACAACAATGATGACCAGTTACTGGTCATTCATGACAACCTATAATCAGGGCTGAGATATGGGGTAAGGAAAAGAGTCTGCTCGAAAAGAGAGCTAGGAGGCAGATCTCCATCCAGCAGTGGACTACTGCCCACCAATTCTGCGGCAGCACTTTCAAGAGAGAAGAAGGATCTGCAGAAGGGGTTAACACCAGGGTGCAAGGAGGCACTACATGTCTCATGGAGGCCACCTGCCGATGGCCATTCAAAAACTGTAACAAAACATTGTTCTGCAATTTATAAGCTTGTTGAGAGGGGCTAAAGTCCTCTTCCAGCAGGAGCTCCCAGATGTGGCCTCTCTCCATTTTGCCACTAGAAGTGCCCTGTCCTCTGCCTGGGTGAGGTTTCCTCCATTTCTGACCTTTGGGTACAGGAGCCATTGTCATGGATGTACTTGGGAAGTGGGATGGTCTTGTCAAAAACTGACCAGCCATTCCCTCTCTGACGATTTCTGTCCATGTTGGTGATCTGCCATTAGTGGCCTCTAGCTGCCATAGTGCTACAGCCAAGGGTTTCCGCTGGGGGGCTTTCCCCCATCAGATGACCAGAGGGCCAGGGGATTCCCTCCAATGCCAGCTTGATCAAGTAAATCACAAATGGCCAAGTGCTCCACTGTAGCTTCATACTCCTTGACTGTGGCGCTGTGCTGGTTTTGTCTGTGATAGAGTTAACTGTCTTCACAGGAGCTAGTATGGGGCTATGTTTTGGATCTGTGCTGACAACAGTGTTGGTAACACAAAGATATTTTGGTTCCTGCTGAGCAGTGCTTACACAGCATCAAGGCCTTTTTTCAGCTTCTCACACCACCCTGCCAGCGAGTAGGCTGGGGGTGCACAAGATGTTGAGAGGGGACACAGCTGGGACAGCTGACCCCAACTGACCAAAGGGATATCCCAGACCATGTAATGTCATACTCAGCATATAAAGCTGGGGGAAAAGAAGAAAGGGGGGGATGTTTAGAGTGATGGCATTTGTCTTCCCAAGTAACTGTTACAAGTGATGGAGCCCTGCTTTCCTGGAGATGGCTGAGCACCTGACTGCCGATGGAAAGTAGTGAATGGATTCCTTGTTTTGCTTTGCTTGTGAGCATGGCTTTTGCTTTACTTATTAAACTGTTTTTATCTCAATCCACAAGTTTTCTCATTTTTACCCTTTTGAGTCTCTCCCTCATCCCACTGGAGGGGAGTGAGTGAGTGGCTGTGTGGTGCTTAGTTGATGGCTGGGGTTAAACCCTGACAGGCGCATAATGTGGGTTTGCCTTCTCATTCATCACGGGGCAGAGCCTGCACCATGGCCAGAGTATCATCCCACAGAGTAAAAACGTTACCTACCCCTGGGACCAGTTGCAACTGCACCCTGGGTCCAAGGGGCAGGCTGGCCACTTCTCCCTCATTGAGGTAAGTTAGAGCTGCCCCAGTGCGTCAGAGCCTCCTGAGCCACTCCACCAGCCTTCCCCCGGGTTTTAGGAACCTGGTAACCCAGGAAGCATAACTTGAGCAAATGCTCAAGGCAGGTAGGGGAGGGGGTCCTGCTCCTGGGATGTGACCATGCCAAGGCCAGGGAGTGTGGTCAGCAATTTTCTCTTTAATCATACGATATTAGAAGAGTGGAGGGCCATATGGAGGAGCAGGTGTGTCTTCCTCTGTAGGGTCAGGAGGAGTCAAGGTCTGGCTCAGGGCCAAAAATGTCCCCATCCCAATTATCATCTTTATTATCATCTTGGTAGATGGTGGCCCTAACATGAAGTGTTGCAGCAGGATGATAGTGCCATGCCTCGAGGATCTGTTGGACGAAGGGGGCTAGCTCATACTCTAACACTGATACCTGGGTTTAAGGGGCCAGGCAGTTGGATTGCCATGCTGCTCCATCCTTCTCAACCCCTAGCTTAGCTTCTCCTGTCTGTCCGAGGGCATCATGCTACCCTGTAATTTCAGCCCATGCTGTGTCTAGAGCACAAGTCAGGAGGCTGTTCAAGGCACCTTTGCCCTTACCTTGTTTGAAATGGCTGGCCATATGCCATAGTTCAAATACATCTCTGATAGTTTGCAAGTTCGTCTAATTATCTCAGACCCAATCCACTGCCCATTGGGGTGAGCTTCTTTCCTAAAGCCTTCAGGAGGTGTTGGAAACACTCCATCCTGTCTATAACACCCATTAATGTGGTCCAAACAGTAATGGAGTCTGACAACACACTATAAATGAAACTTTACTAAGGCAGTAAGAAACATGAGCAACAACACACCCACATGGAGACTCATTGTATCACCAATAGTAAACACGGGATCATACGTGATGCCATGGGTCTCAGACTGCCAGGGACACCGAATGCCTGGGTCATCTGACAGCAACAGACAATTGCACAAATGTCTTTTGAAAGCAGGTAAGAGTCATGCTGCCTCTTGGCTCCTCCAACAGTAGTGTGATCTGGGAGAATCACACTTTACATGGCAGAAGCGTGCCATCTGGGATGATGTGGGCAGCATCCAGCCTATGCACCAATGTTGGTCAAGAGGCACTATTCACCTCATCTGAATTTTAACGAACAACCAGGCAGTGTATGGCTCATAGGCCACTGGCATGTCTAATACTTCCCTTTATCTGTATGTGATGAAAGAAGAAACAACTATTGTACATCTTATGTGAGTATTGCAGGAAAAATCATGAGGCAAATATGATAAGCAAGTGCTCCTGTCCATTTCTTTATTACAGACTGTCCTGTTCTGCTTTTTTACAGTGCTTGACATGGAATTTGTATACATTTCATAGCATGGTGGGCCCAGCACAGCAGTTATGAATTTGGTCCCCTCACTGAACAGAGAAAAGTGATGTGTTGTTTGGATTGTTGCAGTTTATGTCACTGTTGGGTTTTGGTTCCCTTATGCATTTAAATAGTAAAGACAATTTTCACCATAAGAATCAGAGAATCATCCCCATTCTGTTCTTTTTCTTCATAGCCTACCAAAACTCCTCTGCCTTGATGAGTCTGGGAAGGGCAGGATGGCAACTGTTCCTTGCTTAAGGCACAAGCTCATTTCTCCCACTTTTGAAAACTTCCACTTTGCAGTTAGTGTGGAGTCACTAGCTGTGATGTCTCCTTAGGACAGAGGCACAACATGCTGACCTGTGCCAGCTTCCAGCATGAAAGAGACTCTGGGCAAGAGATTGACACAGGAGTGCAGGAGTTGTCAGGCTTCAACATCTCTCCTGGGTATTAGAGCACAACCATGGCATTTCCCACATATTGCTTGCCCAGATTACTCTCCTGTTTAACAAATGTTTTCTACTGGACTAAATTTGTACTTATGCTTTTTTTTTTTTTTTTTCCTCCTGCATTACAAGAACAGTACAGTGAACTCAAAGCTGCATATATGGAAGACAAAAAGGGAGTGTTTTAATTATTTTATCTTCTTGAACACCAATGGGTCATTAGTTTCTATATAAATGACAGGAGCAAGTGACTCTGTCTTCCCTTCTGATCCTTAACAAACAAGCAACAAAAAAAGCTATATCCTCTCATCTTAACAGTAGTATTGCTTTATTATAAGGTTCACAATGGAGAGCTTTAATCTAGATGAGATCTGGTTGGAAAGGGATCTTTTTTTATAAACTGAAAAGTTGAATTTGATATTTAAAAATTGCCATTAGGCTTCCCTTTGTATATGGGTTAGATACTGATGGCCATCTATTGTACTCTACTGTCCTCCACTAAGATATTTTTATGAAGATTTTGTTCACTGCAATCAAGCTCCATCTATACTTGTCAAAAAAATACATCAACTGTGCTATTTTAATCTACACAACACCTCAACACCTCTGACATTCCCGGCTCAAGCCCTCTACTGCTTTTTCCTTGACATCTTTCCAGCCTTCCTGCAGGGTTCAACCAAAGCATAGCAGCACCATCTCGTGGGTCCCTGAAATAATTACAATAGCAAAATCATCAAAGTAAAAAGTCTAGCAGGTGGGTTTCTCATTTTGAGCACTGTCTGGCAGAGCTCAGCTGGGCAAAACTGCCTGCAGAAGTGAGGCTTTGTGAGATGGACTCCTTCAGAAAGTATCCAAAACCCAACCTAGCAATTCAAGAACCAGGAGACTAGAGTTGTCTTAACATTGACCATAGCAATATTATTCTGGGCTGGGGGGAACATCTGAATGCCACAGTCAGGAATGGAAAAAACTCTGTGGGATTAAAAATGTAAAGTAAGAATGACTGGTTTTACTGCAGGGCACATGCACACAAACTAGTATTTTTCTTGTGGTGTTGTCCATCAAGTGCTTTTTCTCTTTGCTATTGCCAGCTGACTATGTTTGTATACTTTAAGTGTAGCAGTCAAGCCAAGTGACTGATGGCAAGCCTGTGTTCAAGAGTGAACTTGGGGAAAAAAATGCCTGAATCCTTTCAATGTTTTAGCACAGGTTTAGTGCATACAGTCAGCACCATATGTGGCACTGATACAGCCATGCCCATGTGTGCTTGGTCTGTTAATCCATAGAGGCCATGATCCATAGAGTTATAGATGGAAAAATACATCATGTGTGTGTGTCCCTTCTTAGACAACCTGACCTCATTTGCACAACGGCGGTAGGAGATAGGGAAGGTTTCTGTGCTGAAGGAGCAGCAAGAGCAGGATGAGGGCAGCTTGCCTCAGCTACAGGTGCGGAGGCCTGTCACGAGGGTCAGGGAGCACATCATGCCCCAGCCCATGCCTTTGCAAGCAAGGGAAACTCAACCAGTGTTTCATCCCACTGAGCCAGTTTTCGTCTTAGGCTTTGAAATGAGGCTGCATTTCAAACACGTACCTCTTGAAACCTTGTTTTCACCTCTAAATCCTTACTGAAAATGCTGCTTCTCACATAGTTTTCTTTTTAAATTTCATTAAAATTACATGAATTTAATTACAATTAACATGGTGACAGTCATGTATCTTTTAATTTTCATCATTTGTTGCTAAAGACTTTGTTTTAATCACTTTATTGTTTTAATAAATTCTGTTATTTATTTCAATAAGATTTATAATACAGTATAAAGTAAGAAAACAAATATTTAAACATAGATATAAATTAAGTCACATATCCTTCACCAAACACCACAGGAATCATTGAATTAAATTAATGGCAGTACTAGAAGTACCCTGACAAAGCACCTCCATGGTATTGTATGTGTACCTGCTACATATGATTTGTACCAAGAAGGGAAGAAACAAATGTGAGGTTGCTATAAATCTATATATAACTTGAGAAATATATAAAAAAATAGTTCATTGCAACTTGCCTAAGAATGATGTTATGCCATACTTAGAGCACCCCATCACAGCAACTAACATTGCGGAAGAGGACAGAATAAGGTCAGTTGTTGTGGCTGGTATTTGTCGATATTTTTGTCGATTTGTCTTTTTTTTTTTTTCCTGCTGTTTACATCGCATTTTGTGTCATTAGAGGCTGAAGTTTCAGCGCGGTGCGTTGAACTGCTGCCCTCCTGTGGCTGAAGGTTCACTTTAGCTGAAGTCGAGACAGCAGGAGCATGTGGTACGTCACAGAAGCCGACAGGGAAGTCACCCATGTACAGGTATTTTATCACCTTAAAAAGAATGCATAAATTAAGCACGAAACAGCAAAACCAGCGTATCCACAGTCACTTCAGAGGATGTGCAGAAGATGCTAGGTTCTTGCTTGACCAGGTGAGCTTTGGGCAGTAATTCTCGACGTGCTTCACTTGAGAGCAGGAGATAGTACTTATTTAGTGTTTGCTGTTCACAATGTAACAGTCTTCACCAAGAAACTGTTTATTCAAAACCAAAAGGGATACCTCAGATTCAGTGAAGGAGATGCCCATCCAGGCAAGGGAGTGGAAATGGATGCTGCATGGTACAAGTTGTGCAGTGTTCAAAAATCTCCTACCAGCCAGCAGTAGGGTCTGGGGTCTTTAGACAATGAACGACAGTGGTGGGGACTTTGCTGTATAAATCATCCTTCCCAAAAGTGTGACAATATGGTTCATTTCAAACTGGAGCATGCACCAGAAATTCAAATAGAATCAGCCCTACCTTTGCTTCTAGCCCCTTTGGGCAGATGTTTATTTTGTAATTCCTTCTTGCTTGGTATTTGGGTCTGAGCTTCCCCAGCTTTTAACAGCTGGAGTATTTAGCCCCTTTCCTCTATGAGCCAACTCTGTGCATAGCTTGGCTGACCTTCCTGAGCAATGTCCTGGCAGGATTTTGAACCTCTTGTCCCACTCCCAAAGCCATCTGTATTCAGAGCCATCCATATTCAGTGAAGGACACTCAACAAGATAGGTGTCAGCCTCTGCAAGCTGAGCCCCTGCCCAGCCTAGCAGGTGTCGGTGGCTCCTTCCAGTGGCAGGAACCCCACAGCTCTCCTTTCCCCCACAAGCCAACCCATAAGCAAGAGATTGCATTTCACTGAGATGTTACAAAATACCAGAATTTTTAAAAAGTTACAAGATGGAAAAATATAAATAAAAATTTAAAATAGTCCACACATCTCATGAACACAATTTTATTATATTAAAAGAAGTACAATGTCAAAAAAGGGACAGGAGGATAAAGAACATGCCCCTAATTTTTAAACATGAATTTTCATATTTTCATAATTATCATAAGTGCATCAGATTAGCAGATAAGATTTTTCCCACTAGAGGAATCTAAAAAAAGTATTTTAAAATGCTCATGGGCATATTCTAGCTTTAATTTTTGTAATTAAAAAAATCTGAAAAATCCTTACAGAAATTTTCATTTTTTTCATTAACATTTTTGTCTCAAAGAAAAATGTTATAACTGTTGAACAAAATTTAGACTGGTTCTTGTAACAGTAGTTTCATGAAAGACAAACTGAATATACCTATCAATGGTCCACTTTTCAAAGGCAAATAGAAGGACATGTTTTTTACTATAGTTTTCACCCAAAAAGCAGATAGCATCAGGTCTATCAAGAGCCTTGAGCTACAAACCTGGCTGAGAAGTAGTGGTTGTGCACAGTGCAAGGGCACAGATTTCCTCGAGAATGGGATTGCCTACTCATTGTTAACTCTCACTGTGGCACTGGAGTTCTTTATCATGTAATCCTGGAGAAACAGCCTTGAGGAATTAGTAAATGGTACCACAGCTAGGCACAGATGTTCACCTACACAAACACAGGGCAGAAATAACTGGTTTAGTGGTAATTCATAAAAAGGTTTGGCTTACAATGGATCAAAATGTAGCTCAACTATGCCATGCTGTTGTAGAAAAGGCAATCTGCAAACCTTGCATGTAGAAATAACATGGACTACAAGGTGCACAGGGCCAATCTTTTTGATCTTCCCAACACTGGTATGACCTCAGCTGGATTATTCTGCATAGTTTAATACAGGCCTTCAAAAAAGTTTAGAGAAAATGGGGAGAATCCAAAAGGAAGAAAAAGGAACAACAAGAAATCAGAAATTTAGAAAAGATGACTTAACCTCAAACATTGAATACACTGGGTTTACTTAGTCTGAAAAAAAAGAAGACTGATGGGAACAGGTTAACAAGTACACAGAGGTTGCTTCAGTATGGAAGGGAATAAATCTGTCCTTCATGTCCATGGTGAATAGAAGGGAAAGAAACTGGCATGAATTGCAGCAAGAATTGCTAAATATCAAGAGAAACTTTCTAATGGTGAAAACACTGGAATAGATTGGCAAAAAAGGTCACAGTCTTTTTAGCACTGATATCCTAACAGATCTCTTAGATAAACTTCTCTTAGTGATAACATGGAAAGTGGATCTATTCTGGGACAGCAGGATGCTTGAGACAGTCTCTGGTGAGGCCAGCTAGCCCCATGATTCTGCACTTTGATGGCAAAGTTGCTACTGGGGCAGAAGCCTGCTCCCATTCAGTCTGGGGCTGCACCTTCTACATATGCTGCAAATCGTTCTTCCTCATGCAGCCCACCAGGAACCTCATAACATGCTGAATCTGGATGCAAAAAAAAAAAAAGACCAGTTCTGCTTAAAATCAGTGCTTCAATTCAAAAAGAACTTGTAGGAATTCTCTGTCAACTTTCTCCTAGAAAAGCCAAAGCCAAATGTATAAAGTCAGGCTGGAAAGCAACATCAAAGGCCATTGGTAACTGTGACAAAACCTGTCAAAGAACACACTTGTGCAATGTCCATACCACATCTATGCTACTGAAACTGGAAGGAAGAGAATCAGGAAATCCGTACTTCCAGACGATAAAAGACCTATATTGGCACATCCTCTTTTAACATGAAAGTGAGACTTGAAGCAGAGAACATAATCAGGCAATAGTTTTTTTTCGCTTCAGAAAGCTACTCACAATGTTTCACATAGAATTTATCTGCAAAACTCTAGTAAGAGATATTAGTGCTATGATATAGTGTTTGGATTTTGGCAGGATTTGGCAGGCATGCAGTCAACCCATAAGTTCATACTGTGCTGGGAAAACAGCCCATGCAGGGTTCATGGTAGTGGTCATACAGCTCTTCTGGCTCCACCTCCACCATGTCCAGTTCCCAGCTCCAAAGGCATTTATAACATTTTCATCAGCAGAAAACATTCAAATGAAAGGTCTTTCTTTCTTCAATAATAAAAAACTCCAATATAATCCACTTCTCCCTAACACTTTTCCACTTACCAGACAAATACGTCCTTCTTTGCTATACATAACTGGAAAAAACCCCAAGCCTCATTGTTGTAAGGATATGCTAATCCAGTCCTGGATTTGCTAATATCAAGATGATAACAAGAAAGAGAAGTAAGAATTGAAAGACAATGTGGTACTCACACAGATCATTCTGTAATCAATCTTCCATCAGGTCAGCATTTTTTTCTAGGAACAAGTACTGTCTTTCTTATTCTCTCATTTGCCAAGTCACTTTGGCATGGTAAGTGATTGCAAAACAGATCTAATAAACTAATAGAAATACTATCCCCATGAAGACTCCTTTTTCTGCTCTGCATTTTCCACTTATCCTAGACCTCTTGAGTTTCCAAAAAAATATTCACAACTTTATTTCCTGGGTCTTCAACTGACACAAGTGTGAGAATGATTAACAATTTCTTTAATCTTTCTACGCATGCATGTGAAAAGTGATTAAAATGGTCCATATCATACCTGCATTTCTCAGAATGTCAAATATGCACCACCCTGTCTAGAAGGGCTTTACAAACTTAGCTTATTTTGAGTGAAATGGGTTAGGGAGCACTCACACAATCAGTTCCACTAGCAGGTCTGAAGAGATGATAACTTCAGTCCTATGGCTGATGGTGAACAACCAGGGGAGTTGGGCTGGTAACAAGTTCCGTCAGTTAAATCCAGGAGAAGATACCTTTTTACAGCCTGGAATATTAGATAAAGAAATAAAAAACTTTTTAAAGATTTATCTAGAATTAACACTGTTTAGAGAAAACATAAATGCTTATTAGAAAAAATGCTAGTCCAGGAAAACGTTAAACGACTTTGACAAGGGATCAACATTACTTCCTCCTCCATTATACCTCCTTCTCCATAACATGTAAATGGAGAGGAGGTATTAACATTAAGTTTCTTGATAGGCTTTTGTAGACTGAGAACTGAAGCTGCTTTTGTTTATTTCTTATGTACCTGCATTGAATTAAATAACTTTTCAAGCAGTCAGTAAACTGCCTGCTGATCACATTGCTGGCTTACTGAGCCTGTTTCTTAAACACACAAATGAAGTATTCCATGCAGTGTAGTAATAAATCACCATTATTATTCCCCTGAAAGGACAGGAAGAAACTTGGACAAAAAAATTTGTCATAGGATCCCTATAATAAAAGAGCTTGATATTCTTAAGCGTAATTAAGATGATAAGGTTGATTGTTGTCAAGCCATAGTGAACATGCTGCCCAAGAAACACCTAAATTGTCTTCATCCTAATGAAAATATTTGCAAAAGCTTTTGCTCATGAGTTGCCTACAGTAAATGAGCAACAAATGTATTTCTTGGATAGTAATAGCATTTTGTTATGCTATGGAATTTAACAATAGATCCTTCCCATTAAGTCTGATTATTCTTCATCTTATCTCCTGACTTAGGTCAAAAATATTTCTCAGTGATAGAGCCCTACTGGGAATTATTCTTTTAATTCCTCAGGCATTGTATTTCCTGAAATGTACATTGTACCAGCAAATGTCTATCGTGTGGATACATATCACATACACATACAGGAAAAATCTCAGTCATCTTCTTTGTTAATTTTCTGTTTTTTTAACAATTAAATAAATTTACATTCAAATAATTTCAAAGCTTCAACAGTACATGCACAGGAGACAGAATAGGCAAAGTTAAGATCCTGAAGGGAGGGCTTACAAGAGCAGAAACTGTGCAGAGGTTTGGTTTGTACACTGAAACATTTCTGTGTTTGAAATGGAGGGAAATGTATTCTGCATTAACTGTTTGACAATAATGGGGGTGAGAAATAAGAGGAAATATGCGCCTGTGAATGCCTGTAGTAAAAGTAAGGTCTGCTCAACCCAAATGTTTCAAAACCCACATTGCATTACAAACTTCTACCAGACTTTCCCTTGTCTGAGGACTAATTCGTGATTCCAAAGAACATTTTTTTTGTATTTTCTTACTTTGCTATCTGTATTAGCTCCATATTTTTGTTTCTGTGTTTATTAAAACAATGAAAATAAGTGATTCATTGAGGTTTATTAGGCATTTTTGCTGTTGTGTTTTTAATTTCCCAGGGTGTATTTCAAAACTTGCAATACCTCATATAGACACGAAGCAAGATGTCTAGCTAGGTGGCTGAGATATATTAAAAGACTAGCAATCACAGTGTGATTGAGAAGGAGAAAGCATTCTTTCTTATGAGGCAGCCATCCCAACATGAGCTTTTTCTGGTATGTTTTTATTTCAGTCACAGTGGGGGATCTGTTCAAAATCCCTTTCTCAAGGGTTTACAACTTGAATTGAAAACTGATTTTTTTTTCCCAAAAGTAGGTAAAAAATTCCCAGCATCACAGCAAGTAAATTTAAAAGGAGTCTGTTGATAATATGCTCTCAATAGAAGCAAGCAGGTGAGTATAGTGCACTTTAATTCAAGCAGTTGTGTTAGTACAGCTTTTCCATGTCTTAGTCCTTTTGCTGAAGCCACATTACAGTAAAGCTCTGAGGCATGCGCTTAACTTAAGCATATGGGCAGTGATTATTTTCCTGGACTCACTTAAGTACTCTCCAACCTATATTTCATTTCTGAGTGGTGGACGATGCTTAAAATTTGTACTGATTAGACTGAACTGCTGTAAAAATGTGCATCTCCCACAGTGATAGTCCTGGCAGGCCAAGAGAGACTGGGAATTATGTGCTGACCCTCAGTCTTTTCCACGCAGGGGAAAACACTGCTTTTACCTGGTCACACTGCTGGGGATTTCATTACAAGAAGAGCCTCTCAGGCTATGTGTGTATTAGCAAACCTGAGATAGCTCCCCAATTCCCAGGACTGTTCTCACAGCCTGCATACATATTGCTGGATGTATTCACATACCCACTGCATCTCCCAGGAGAGAGCTACAGCTTATCCCAAGCAGATATCAGTCTGGACTAGCCTGGTTAGAAGACATGGACCTTCCTAATGGGCACCTGAAAAGCAAGTTTACCTGCAACTATAAGGATTTCTTCTCTGTTGGCATTTTTCCATTACATTTTTCTCAAAAAGTGATGACTGTGTATACTTGTGCTGTAGAAACAGCAAACCTACATGAGTTGGATTTAAAAGAAATCTTACAAATCTTACAAACTATGTACCTAGTTTCTGTGGTTCCCAAAGGAAAAAGCTGTTCTTGAGAGGTACTTTTGTCATCTTTACATCCTTTCTGTGTAAAGGAACAGTGTATTCATTACTGTGAAGGAATAAGAAACAAAAATTAATAAAAATGACAGCAGCAGACTAGAAAGCAGCCTAGACTGGATCTTCAGGCTTTTCTGAGTCCTCCTGTTGGACATACCCATACATGTATGTCCAATGAGATGCAGGTTTTGCTATACTCTGCCACTGACCTTTGCACCTCCCCGCGCTTTCAGGTGGCGTGTTGGGTCGGCACATCAACCCATGGTGGTGTGAGGGCCCATCACCTCGGCACTCCCAGGGGTGTTGGCAGCAGCCAGGCAGGACCCCTGAGCTCACTCCTGAACCCTGGTCTCCCACAGAAGCACAGGGTGTGCTGCCAGCAGGCTGCAAGACCAGCTATAGTCAGATTTTTCATTTAAATTTTGGCACCATCTGAAGTCATTCCCGTTACTTCCAAGGACTGTTGCCATTGTATTAAAAAGAGTAAATTTGCTGCTGAGTTACTTACTGCCCAGAAAATCCAGCTGAAACCTGCTACTGCCAAATCTGAGGATTCGATATTGGGCCAGGGACTTTAAATAGCTTCTGCTACTGAGGATTTTCTGCTGTCTATGCTGTCTAGAAAAAAAAAAAAAAAAAAAAAAAAGGATTGATAAAGCCTCAGTTTGAGGGATTGGACATGGACTGTTAGAAACTGAAAACTGCCACTTCTGGTGTGGTTGCTACCTATCCATTTTTTTGATTGAATCATCTGTTTTTTTAAGCCTAGGTTTGGTTGCCCAGGGTCCAGGATAAAAAGCACAAAACCAAACAAAAACCCTAACGCTGATCTCTTAAATGAAGCAGAGGAAAGCCCTGTTTATATAGGTTGGCTGCCTTTCGTAGACACACCACCTTACTGAGGGTGTTCATCATCACTGTCAGCAGCCTTTCCGCAGTCCTACTCACCAATATCTCTTGCACTTTTACAGGGATGTAGTTACACTTATTACCCTCCTGCATCTAAATATCACCTTTAATTGCAGTCTGAAATCTTTAAAACTAGGGGATCGAATTCTGGCATGCTACGTTTACTACAGGAAAACTGACTACAAACCCACCTATCTAAAGGAAAACCTGTCACCATCCCTCTAATCATATCTTTCTTCTGTGTCTGTCTCACACACCTATGTAAAGAGAGAGTGCAGGAGGTCCTCAAGGCAAAAGGTAGCCTTTTATTTTTCCACTGGTGGGCTTTTTTTTAATCTCATCCATTGTGTAGATAGGCACATCAACTGCAACAGTGCATTGGAATCTGTAAGGCAGCCAGGAAACTGCTTTCCACGATCAGGCTCAAACACTGCGGATGCACTGGCAGATACTCAACCTGAATACTCCTGCATGCTACAGTCTATGAATTTATTATGCACTCTGCTGTGTAGATATAACCTTAGCAACAGCAACCACTGTACAATGAGCATGAGTTGGATTGCTGCTGACTGTTCAAAGGAGCCCTCCCTTATGGGTAACTTGTGTAGAAAATGATGAGAATTGTAATGATTTTGCCTAAAACCATAGCAGAGGCTGCAATATTTTCTCATCAAACTTCGTGATCCTAGTGATGCAATGAACTGGCAACATAAGTGCTACCTAGCTTTATAATCAGATGCTGCTTTGACACTCTTTTCTCTTCTCTTGTTCCTTTTTTCTTTTTCTCCCAAGAGAACTTTCTTTTATTGGATCTTTCTGGATCTGTGTAATCTCTTTCACATGCCACTTTATTTCTTTAGGGATAAACCAAGGGTCTATTTCCAACCCATAGCACTGAGCATCTGGAAGTTGCGGTTTCCCAGGAATGCACCAGAGAAGGAACGGGAGCTGGAAACAATTGCTGCATCCCTTGGGTGCATTAGATCTCTTCCCCCTTGGTGCGGGGCCACAGGAGAAGACGTCATCTTGGGGCAGCACTTACGAACTTTCATATGTTGTAGGTTTTTTCTGGAAAGGAGTAAATTAATGAACAGATTGAAACAGGGTTTGTGAGCTGCTACCAGAATGAAAGTTCTCTTCCTTCATGATATTGAACACCTTTTTTATTAATTCAAGACTAACATCTGTGTTAGAAAACATTTGGTTTGCAAAGAGGCTCAAGGCAAGTGTTGTGCATATTCATGCAAATATCTAATTGCACAAGTAGTCATGCTGGGAATTTCCTTGAAGACACACTGAAAGCTGCTTCTTGCAGCAGTTCACCACTGCTGTTGTAGTATTTGCAGATCAGAAAATATTCAGTCTGGAAAGGGCTCAGCAGATATTTGCTTTAAATATTACATGTGCTGAAACAGTAAAATCTAAAACAGTAAAATCTAAAAGGAATGTTTATATATTCGATGGCGAGGCTAACAAATGATAAGTGATTGAAATAAGTAATGGAAGATAATTAGTCTTCATGATATGCTATGTTAGAAAGATATGGCTGTCAGTGTAGAAAGAAAGGAGGTTATCATGGCCCCACTGACTTTGACTAGAAGTTAAATTACATCATACAAATTACATTCACAGAAAAACACATGCACATATGCATACTGACAAAATCTGTAATCATTCTAGTTTTGATCAGCTACTGTCTGATCAATTTTATTTTAAGAAAAAACTGTCATAAAAAGAAATAACAATGCTAAATCCAAAAAATATTCATCTCTTTTTTTCCATAAGGTTTTTATCACTATCTGTAATGTCAAAAAAATCCTTTTATCTGCTGTTTATAGAAGTTATTGGGTTGTTTTTTAAACTGTATTCACCACCAGCATCCTGCATCCCAATGGCATTACTTAAAAACAATGCAAACTTTGCATTTTAATTACTATGTGTATCCTATTGACCTCCTATCTACTTTATGCCAGCTTCATTAATAACTCATGCCCAAGTTGCTCATCAAATTCAGCAATAAGCTGTTTTAGTTTCTGAAATGAAATTAGTTTTTTTTTTTTTCTATTTTTTGGTGCAAAAGATATGATGTCTTCCTAATTTCAAAGGCATAAGAGGAAGCACATATGGAAAAATGTACCTTCATGAAGGAGAAATCTATTTGTCAGGTGTGACTATGCATAAGTTGGGCCACTGTAGTCTACATTTGCCATATAAACTTTGACTGCTCTACCCATGTTGACTTTTACATTTTGTATGATGTGTCACTGGAGGTGAAACTTCATACCGGAGTCCAAGCCTTACAGTTGGCTAGTGCCAGAGCCCAAAATAATGAACTGCTTGTGTACCTGTCAGACTGATCTCTCTTTCTCCTATACAAAGCTGTCATTAATTTGAAGAAATCCTTTTGAGATCCCACGTGCTGGATTTCAGATGTGTATCTGGCAGGTTGCTCCTGGAGTCAACTGAACCCAGGGTACCCCCTGGCACAAAATCCAAGTGCTTCATGGAGGCGACCCGGCTTTGCCTTGTCTATCTGATGTTGCCTTTGAAAGGAATCATGGGATACCCAAAGGCTCTGCAGACAGCCAAGATAATCCTGACACCAGAGGGAAAGTCTGGAGCAAAGCTTCACCTTTGGTGGACAAGGATCAGGTCAGGGAACACTGAAGCAAACTGGACATATGTAAGTCATGTTAGTGATTATCTGTGGAAGGTCACAGTGACTGGAGGAGGCTCCTGAGGACCAAGAGAAAGCAAATATCACTCCTATCTTAAGGAAGAGCAAGAGGGGATCCAGCAAACTATAGGCTGATCAGCTTCACCTAGATTCCTTGAAAGGTGATGCAGCAAACAATCCTGAGAACCATTTCTAAAGAAATAAAGGACAAGAAGTGGAATGTGAGTAGTCACCATGGATTTATGAAAGGGAAATCACGCCTGAACAATATGAAAGTCTGTTACAATGAGGTGACTGCTTTGGTGGATAAGGGGAGAGGGGCAGATACTGTTTGTCTTGATGTTAGCAAGGCTTTCAACACTGTCTCCCTTAATATCCTCATAGATATACTGATGGAGTATGGGCTAGATAATTGAACAGGAAAGTGGATTGAAAACTGGCTGAACTGCTGGGCTGAAAAGGCTGTGATCAGCAGCATGAAGCCCAGCTGCAGGTCAGTCACTAGTGGTGTCCTCAGTACTGGAGCCAATACTGTTTACCATCTTCATTAATGATGGGACAGCATGAGACAGCATGCACCTTCAATAAGTTTGCAGATGATACAAAACTGAGAGGAGTGGTTGACAGACCAGATGGCTGTGCTACCTTTCAGAGTGACCTGGACAGGCTGGAGAAATGGACCAAGATGAACATCACGAAGTTCAATTAAGAGAAACAAAAAGCCCTGCCTCTGGGGAAAATTAATCAGTACATGCTGGAGGGTGACCAATTGGAAATCAGCTTGGCAGATAAGGACCTGGGGGTCCTGGTGGACAAGTTCCGAGCAGTAAGCCCTTGCAGCCAAGAAGACTGATCCTTCTGCTCTGTTCTGCCCTGATGAGACACATCTGGGTGCTGTGTCTAGTGTTGGGCTCCCCAGTAAAGAGACGCATGGACATACTGGAGTGACTTCAGCAAAGGGCCACAAAAATTATTAAGGGACTGGACCATTAGACACACAAAGAGAGACTGAGAGCTTGGGCTGTTCAAAGAAGGGTCAGATACATACACAGATATACAGATCTGTATAAACACCTGATGGGGGACAGTAAAGGAGACAGAGACACACTTTTCAGTGGTACCGAGTGACAGGACCAAAGGCAATGTGCACAAACTGAAACACAGGAAATTCCATCCAAACACACAAAACCACTTTTACTGTGAGGGTGATGGAGCACTGGAACAGTTTGCCCAGAGAGACTGTGGAGTCTCCATCCTTGGAGATATTAAAAACTCAACTGGACATGGCCCTGAGCAACCTGCTCTGGCTTACCCTGTTTGAGCAGGGGCTGGACTGGACAAGCCCCAGAGGTGCCCAACCAGCCTCAGCCATGCTGGGACTCCATGAAGCTGCAAGGCAAGTACTGTCCTGCAGGGGCTCTGACATGGAGAGAGCATCTGAACTTCCCCCAAAATATTACAGGATCACTCCAAACCCAATGGGGTAAATGAAGCCTAGGGACTTTGGCAAATCAGCTTGCATGAGATGTTAATATTTTAAGAAGAATGTGAAGAGAAGAGTAGAGACCCTCTACAAAGTAAATTTAGAATCTGACAACTTACAAAAGTTATTTACATATTTTATGAACTACTAAACCTTGAGTATATATGTCTGCTAGAGATTTAATTGTGTTAATTACTGCTTAATATTTTCTCTTTAATTTCTGGTTTCATGTAGATATATAATTCTTCATTAATCTATCCAGCTAGTGAAAAAAAATGCACTTTGTTTACATACCATTGAACTTCTGAGACAAGAGGTATTAATGTTATTAAGAAGGTAGAAAAATTTATGAGTTGATAGGTACTTGGAGTTAAGAAAATATCCCTGAGACAGGTAGTCAGTTCACTTTTGGCAACAGGCTGGAAAGTTGTATCAAGTTGAGGACACAAAAGCATTTATTGCAACAGACTGGGGAGGTGTGTCATTACAGACCTAATTCATAAAGGACATCATCGTTAAATATGCAACCACCTAGAAATGTCGCCGTATGGGACCAGACAGAACTGAAGAAATAAAAATCTCCTTCTATCAAACCTATCAGTCTTATGTATCATGCTGTCACAATCAGGCATAGCTACTTTATTTGTCTGGAACTTAAGAAAGATTAGTGTGCTGTCAACATAAGGATTTGAATATCAAATTCTGGGTGCCTTATACTTTTTCTGATGGGAGAAAAGCTCTCAAAAGAAACATGTAACTCTTTCTCCTTATCCTTTTGCAACACAACAACTCACAAAAGTAAGGCTTTCGATCTCTGTCTCAGAAGATCTCTGTGAACATTTTTATTTGGATTTCTAGTCTTACTATTTTAGGATCCATTAGGGTGCTGCACTCTGCAGGAAACTGAGCATTCCAGTTGCTCAGTAAATGTCATTAAGACCAAATTATGATCAGGTTTGCCTGTAAGAAAGCTAGTTAATATGGGCTAAAATTGCCAGGAAACATGCCACTAGCTGAACAGAATGGACAGTCATGGCTCGACTTTAAACTGGTTTTGCTTAGTTTAGAAGTAAAGCTGTGGCTGTGGGGTACTTTTTGCATATATTTAAAATTATTAATACTTGATGTGGTATTTATATTTACTATATAAATTTTTTTTGGTAACACAGTATGTACAGACCTACTTATGAGGTTCTACTCTATAGAACGAAACACACAGAAACACAGAATTTGACATTAAATATATATGTATAAAAACTAATACATAAATAGTTCTTAACACTCTTTTTAATGACAGTTGTTAATAAATAAAGTAAAAATGCAGCTGGAACAATTGTAAGTATCAATAGTGTATGATAAATATTTCTCTAGAGATTTAAAGCACATTTAATCTTTTCAGTCTGTAACCTCAACTATCAGAGTTTCTGCTTTGCTGATGTGTTAATGCTTAGTTGCATCATAAACGTTCAAGCTTTTCAATTCAGCTCTGAACTCAGCCTTGACAGAACAATTTATCAGTACAGTAAATATCCACTAATATGGATAATATTAATGGACATCTCTTTAATACTTTTAAAGCTGTTACATCAATTCAAGCCTTTATTTACCTTCCTGCAACAGTTTATTGATAACTCAGTTGCCTTTAAATGAAAGTTGGGGATGGTTAATGGGAAGAAGAAAAGAGTTTGCACCTTATGCAATTGTGCTACAAATGAGACACAAAAGTGCTAGAAAGTTGATTTTCCTTTAGCTTAAGTCCATGTAACTCATGGAGTTAATAAAAATTTATAAAACACCAATGGTATGATTTTATTGTTATTGTTCTACGTAGCTCAGGTGTTTTCATGTTCTCCTTATTAAACCAAATCATTAAATGTACCAACATCTTTCAGTAGGAAATCTACAGGTTTTATACTTAAATGGAGAGGTGAAATGGGTAGAAACTGTTGGCGGATGTATTTTAGTTTTTATTCTATTTTTGAGGTGTTTAGATTGCCTTGATGATAATAATTTCTGGAAAGATAAAAATGTTTTCCAGTGGCAGCAGAAAAGTCACTATTGACTACAGAGTCTGTACTTTGCTTTCCAGATCCTATCAGAGGTACTGTACTTACAGTAATCATGTGGAAGATATTACAGCAGTAGTAATAGGTTAGGTGTGATTCCAGTTACAATGCCTGCACAGGATAAGAATTTTTAAAGCTTCAATTTGAGACAGCAAGAGACTGACATGAAAACTGAAGACATGAAGATGATGATCGATAGACATGATACCATTTTAAATGACAAGAGCAGAAAAACTTGTAAGGGAACAAGTAAGGAATGGATGACCTTGCAAAAAGGCATAGATAATAATCTATAATCTATAATGCCAGCTGCAACTGCAAGTGTGGGTCTGCAATGTGTAAGCACAAGTATCATATATTTTCTGTGTAAGGGAGTAAGAAAGTGATTTGAACTGTAATTTCAAATTTCACACACAGTGAGTGAGTTATTGTAAACAATTTTAGGGCCCAATTCTTGAATGAACTTGAAAAACAGATTAAAATAGTTTTGAAAGGTGAAGAATAAGACAGTCCTAAAAGTAATTGAGGATCTTTTCACTGAGAGCTCTTACCAACCCATCCTGCTACTTGAAAAATGTAAAAAAGATGTGTAAATTACCTGACAATCCGGACAGGAAAGATTTTAATCTAGTTTACATTTTTGATCTCTTTTCATCAGCGAGACAGAAAGAGTACCCAAAATACTGTGGCCCAACTTCTGCTAAACTTTAACCAGAATATAATGTTGTCAAAAATCCATTATAAAATGATATTTGCATTTCTCCTTTGTTCTTCATTTGTGCACTTCTGCACATGACAGTTTAGGAACTTCCTTTTTCACTTGAATGTACATTGCCCTTTCCCCCACATTACAAATGATGCATTTGAGTCTCTTTCCCTGTGAAAAGTATCCTTCAAATAGCCAGAGCTAAAGTAATGCTGCATATTAGTAACCAAGTTAAGTGGAGGCAGTTAACATCTATTTTAGAAGCCAGCCAGCCTCTGTGAACTCTTCTAAGAAGGGCTTGATTTTTTTTAGTGACAGAACTAGTTGTCATAGACTAGGAGTTGCTTGTAATAATAGTATGAATACTGATTCTTGATTGTGTTATCAGTCACTGTTCTCTTGAGCTAGGTCAATAGCAGCACTGTCAGGAAATATATTCCAGAGAGCGAGACTTCATGTGTCCCTCTGAAAACATTGGGGAAATGGTACAGTTCACTCCAAAACTCTTTCTTGGCTCCTTTCTGGGCCTGGCATGCCAGATTTTTCCAAGAGTACCTGAATGAGATAAGGTGGTAAAGAGGATTATGTGTGACAAGATCTTTATTAGAAAGCACCTAGAGAACAGTCTGACACATAAAATCACAGGTTGGGTGTGGCTGGGATTAGGAAATTCCTAAAACAAAACACAGTTGCATAATGTCTGGTTTTAAAAATATCCAGTCATTAGGCTGACTTCTTCAGTTTAGAGGTGTGCATTGGCCACGTGTCTCACTTCATAGTCTAAATCCTTTGCTAGGATAAGCACAGAAGTTTCCAACTAAATCTTGGCTTTTAGCCTCAGAAAGGCTGCACCCCAGGGAGAGAAAACCCAGGCCATAAATACAGACGGAGGTATCAGGGACCTCAGCAGGGAAGGCAAAGGCACATTTAATGCTGACTCAGGCCAGAAGTCTATTGGCTCTTAAACAGGTTATGTTTGAGAAGGCAAAATGTTTCCTCTCTGCATGCTTGAAATTCAAATTGATATTTGAGTTGGAGAGGTTCACGAGCAGACTCAGCTGGCTAGCACAGTAAGAGGTACAGACCTGTTATACGCCATGCCTCTGTGGTTTTATACGAACAATAAATAATATATAATAATGACTAATTAACAATGAGTGTTCTGTCCAAATGCAAAATATACGTCTTTTCTTTGAACTATATGAATGTTTTACAGAATGCACTATTTTCTCATATGACCTTGTGACACATTAACACTCCAGCCCTTTAATTTTGTGGCTCAGCTGCTGAACCGTAGCAGCAAAGGTTTTCCAAGTGAACTGGTATGTTGTTTATGTTTGGTTACAAAAAACAAATGGCATCCAGAGTTGCTGTCTGCCAAAGCATGGCATTGCCACCTGAATATTGGCTATGCGTGACTAACAGGCAAATGTGGACACTGGGAGTCATAAAAGGAGTGCAGCAAATACCAGGAAAGAACATTTGCTGCATAAACCCCCATCAAAATCTGCCTTTGTAAAAGACTGAATGCAAACTGCTTGTTATCCTGTTGAAATTGTCTCCACAGCCCAGCAATGAAAGTACCTAAAAATGTGAAGATGTTTTATCTCTGCTTTTAGCTACTTGCACAAAACAAGGATTTTGCTTCCATCTATTGGGAAGTGCATATTAATCATATTGAATCACTTATGCAAAGTAAAGTCCATGTGGGACATCGCAGTGCAGCCTTTCACAAGCAAGTCCACAGCAGATTGCAATCACACAATGGGTAAATTCTCAAAATGTACTGGTTGTCCAATTTGGATCTAACCCTAAAGAAATATGTCCAAATTCGCAGAAGTACTGGGCACCTGTTTATCCACCCTGAGCATCCCTGCTGCTGCTCACAAAGCTCACAACCCTTGCCTTGCTTTACTGTATTGCATCAGTAAATTAGAGACAGACTTGTCCATGGATAGCAAAACACGGGCTGAACTCTGCCAGACTCCTAATGGAAAGACACTCAATTCCATTTTGGCCATAAACATAAATCATGGAGAAGAGTTAATTTTTTTTTTTAAAAAAAATCAGTAACTGCCAAACAACTCTTGGAAGCTACTAGATGGCCCTCGCTTTTACAGCAAACACGTTCCCAAATATCACTTATAAATAACTGTAAAACCATGACTCATTTTAGCATTCATCCCACTGTTTTGCAGGCTTTTTCTGGGGGAACAAAGTGTGTCTTTTCAAACTGTGTGAGAATTATTGAGAGAGCTTTGCAATGTCTAAGCAGTAACAACATTTCCACAGCACTCTTTGGAGACACAGCAGTTGGTGTATGAGCAGACTCGCTCCACACATCTGGCTTTATCATGCTAAAGCAGATCAGAACCCATTCTCTCAACAAGAGCCTGCAAATCCAGCAGTGCTCCTACTGCAGTCAAAACCAGAGGAGCACCTGTTTTCAGATGTTCATGTAGCAAATTACACTCTTGGTTTTGGTCACAAAATCTGTAGCTTTTCATGGTTTTCCTCCAAAGAGACCTACTTAGATAAGTTCTCTAAAATACTGGCAATAATACACAAAGGAAAAAAAAAGGAATCTTTTCTACATAACCCATGTGAAAGTAGAAGAAAAGTTACAACTACTCTGTAGACATAACTTGGTATGTCTAAACCTGTTTTAAAACTTTATAGACATACATTTATACATTTACTTGAGAATATGAGTCCAGTCCTTGTTTTCCCATGGCAACAAAAATGAAATAATGAAATCCAGGCCTAATGGCACTATAGATACTCACTCCAGTAAACCTGAAGCTGCGTGATTTGCCACTCATGCATTTATCTATATATGGTAAAGTGGGTAAACACTGCATAAAATGTATTTTGTGCTTCCTCGGTCTTGGACAGATTAGCACAAATTAAATTTCACACTAATCTGCCCATGGTCAGGAGTGCTACATTAGGAGTGAGGGGGATTCAGCTAATTGTAAAGAATATTTTGCTGTATTACAATGATCTGTGAATATAGGAAATATATCCTGGCAAGTCACCTTTACCAATATGCTTTATCAATACTGAATCAATAACAGATGATGACTAATATCTGTATGCAGGAATATATCATGCTTCTCAATATTATTTTAATTTGTTCACCAAATTTGAAGTAAATTTTATTTTCCTTTTACTTCATATTTTTGTATTGAGCGTTCAATAGTCACCATTTAGGTTACACTGCTTAGTCATGTTTGACCACAAAGTCACATGGCATCTGAGTCACATAAAACTGAAGAATATACTGAACTGCCAGAAGAGGGAAGTCCAGGATCAGAAGTTTGTTCCTCAAAGCGAATGTGAAACATGACATCAGGAATATGAAAGCCCTACAAAATACTACCCTTTCTTAAGCAAAGTTTGCTGAAGCAGGACCATGCTAGGCATTTAGGACAAAGTAGCATGGATATAATACTTATAAGAGAGCTTGCTCCAACTCCAATGTTCATACTGATTTTTTAAAAAGTCTGGGTAATTGCTTAAGGAAAATGTTAAATCTCTTCAAAATAACCAACAAAGTTCTGGTCAGCTCTGTATTTGGCTGAAAGACAAATAAAAATGCACATGCAGTAGCACTGGCCATGCAGGAGGCAATGCTCTTTCTTTTAACTGAGTCAAAATCCATAGGTAGCAACGTTGTACATGGCCATGAGAATTGTAATGCCCAGTTACCCTGTTCTGGGAAAGACCCGGGGATACCCCAAGGGTGGGCAGCAGCTAGACTGCCTGCCACTGGAAGTAATGGAGAAAAAAATCATGCCTCTCACCACAGGGTTGAAGTTCTGACTAATTTAAAAATCAGTATTTAAAATGCCCCAAATATATTTCTTTTGACTTGAGACTAAATACTTGGAACTATTTGTGCTACACAGTAGGGAAGCTGAGATAATAATTATACTTTGTTCTGTACACCTACTTTTCCTGCAACAAAACTTAACTCTGTGTTCAATTAGAAGCCAGACTTTTTTATAACTTTTGAGAAAGTATTACACAGTTAAAAATCAGGAATGGTGGTATGTAAAACACTGATAAATAAATGTTAACAACTGTCTATCCTCTTCAAAGACAGAATTCTATACAGTTTCTGAGTAAGCAAACACTACATACCCGCAGAAAACACTGTAAACAATATAAACCATTATGAAATGTATTTACAATACTCTGAATGGCTTTAAACAAAAGCTGTCAGACTTCAAATATCCAGGCTTTCCTCATACAGACTCCCCTGCATTTGTATCTGTTGAATATTTAAATTTAAATGCAAGGCTTCAGCATAACATTTACACTTCTACTTTAACACATTTATAGAAACACGTTCTCCACCCATCTTTGCTCAGAGATGATTTTTCCATCCTTGCTCAGAGCAATTGTAAGATGTAGCTGGCAAGTTCTCTCCAGGCCCTGCAGAAGGCGGGGGCTGTGAACCTGGGACTGCCACACCAGCACGGAGCCCTCCCAGCACCTGGGAAGAAATGTCTGTGCATCCACTGCAGGATGCAGGGAGGCCAGGAAAGGTGCTGGGATGTGACGCCTTCCTAGCCCAGCCAAATCTCAGCTAGACAGGGGATGCACAGGCCTCTTTGAACACATACATTTGTAACTCTTCTGCATTGCATTTGGGCTCATCTTACAGAGGATGACTGGAAGTGAACTGTAAGGATACAGCACACTGGGAAACACATCTCTGCACCTTCAGGAACAGCCACTGCTTAGCACAACCATTACCAGCCATACACCATCGATTTTGGTTTGGTGCTTGAGTCCTTCTATGTGATTTCCTCTGCTCCATATTTTGTAAAGAAATATGGGGTCTTACCACCGAAAACCATGTCTCTTCCTCCTCACTGATTTTGATCCTTCCTTTGCATCCAAGAAAGTCAGAACAGATCCTTTTCATGCAATGGGGTGCTCCTTCCACCATTTCAGTAAGCATTCCAGGTTTGTTCCAGGAAATAAAACACAGGTCTAAAGTGGGAATAACTCAGCTTAACCTATTATCAGAACATTTGCAGAAAACTGATTGCCATCCAGTTGAATGGATGATACCATAAACCTCCTTGGGGAATGTCTCCTTTCAACTAGCAACAGATAACTATGTTATTGCTCACATTTTGGTCAATAGAAGTACAGTGTGAGTTTCCAAGCCAAGATCCATTCATTGCAGTATTCTCTCTCACGCCTCATGAATGTACACCATTGCTTGCCAATGTCCAGTATTTATGCTTTAAAACTTTGTCCCTTCCCTTTTATGGACCAGTATAGCATTATACTGATGCGTTAGACAAACTAATTGCATGAGTTGGTCACATTTTTAAGGAACAAATCCTACTGAATTCACTAGATCATGGCGAGATGTAGCCTGGAATGCACATTAAGGTATTAATGGAGTGTGTATGCTTGATATAAAGTTTTCATGCTGAGCTGCACTGGCGTTAATCTAGTTTGATTCCAAAGCCTAATGTAAATTCTTAGACAGATATTATATTTTAGCTGAGAAACGAATGCTGACAGTTTACTGCGAGATGACAAATGAATGCTGACATTTTATTCTTACATGTTTATAAATCAGTTTAAAGGTTAAGAGTCATTAATGCGGGCAATCTGAAGAATCCATACACGTAAACAAAATATTCATTTTGGATAACTATATATGTCCAATGTCATTCACAGACGATAAAAGTCAGATTAAAGAATGAGGGGAAAAATGCAAATTTATCAGTATTAGTTTATCTTTTAACTGGAAACTGAATTACCTGATTGATAGGCCTTCTGATCAAACCCACAATATACTTGTATATGCTTGTATTTTTTTTGTCATTTACTTTAAAAATAAAATATCTACATGATTATTTGTAAAGAATAAATATTAACCCCCCCCTTCCCACATGACCCACACTGATTAGAAGTGTTTGCCTGTAACTGAACCAATCTTGAAGTCACTATGGAAAAAGGCTAATCAATATGGTCTGTGCTAGGACACATCATGGGAATAATTTACACTCTTATTTTTATTCCAAATGTTCCTCATATTACCAGACCTAAGAAATAGTCAGGGCTTCCTCATATATTTCCAAGAAAAGGTCTAAACAGTGCTTGGAGAAGACAGCAAATTCCAGTGGCAGTTCTCAATGGCTGATGAGGGTTACCTCCAGATGTGAAAGCAACCACAGAAAGTAAAAATTAGTTATGGATTTTACTGAAACTCTGGTGGAGACAGACAGTCTAAATGAGCATAGTTTATGCACCATGTTAGAAACAACTGTGGAGGATACAACCACCTTCCTCATCATATTCTGACATTACTTAAGTAATGTAAAGGGGTTTCTCTGTAAAGGAGAATTGAGGTCAATACCAACTATTAAAAATTTGAAGTAAAATTGGCTTTGTGAAATACAGGGCCAAAATCCTGGAATGATTTCTGGACATGAAGATACAATGTACATCAATGCACTTGCCTCAGTACAGCTTTTCCTGGGTAGATCACCTACACAGCACACTTTGTCACATACAGTCTAAGATCCCAATTGTTTTCCAGATGTTTATGAGATTTTCCTGATACAAATAAGGTATTTCATATCTTTTGTTATGCTTGAGCTAATGAATGAGACTTACAGATCTAAAACACATGATCAGAACAATTTGACTTAAACAATTCTTATGTTCTGTATTTAACTTCTGAATAAGGAACGGCAGCACACAATTACTTGGAAGTTATAGTTGCGTTTCCTAAATTATTAAACCATATTTCAAACACACACAGTGTACCCATAAAATAGGTATAGTCAAGGAAAGCTGAGAGCAGAACTTTGGATATTGTTTGAATGACTGGTCAATTAATTTTGCCTTTATTTCTCAACATTCTTGGATCACCTTCTTAATCAAATTACTCAAAACTTATTTTATGAAAACTTTCTGCTCTTTAATTGTTTTATTAATAACTCTCTAGGTAAATAAATACTACTCAAACCCAGAAATCTATTTTATGTAAGTAGGTCACAGGCTGCTCGGTGTTTGCCAGCAAAGTATTTCCTGAGCTCACTAGTGCAAGACCAGCTTCCCTTCTTCAGAGGTAAGTTAGAAAATGGAGACTGCAGTTCAGGTCTAGAAAATGTTCAAACTGAACACTGTTACAGAAAAACTGTATGTTCCACCCTAAAACATTCAGAGGTCTGACAACAACAACAAAAAAATTGAGAGCATTGCTAAATTGAAATTCACTTTCAAATTCAAGACAGTCCTCACTGCTTTCTTCACAGCTCATCTATACTCCTGCTCAAGATGCCAGCTGGCATTCAGATTGTTGTTAGGAAAAGTTTAGGGGATGAGCTATTGAGAGATAGTCAATCTTGCTAAGTAAGGCCTTTCATTTCACCTCTACAAGAACATATTGCTTTTTCTTAAGCAATCACATGCGAGCAATTCAAATGTAATCCTTTTCCTGAACCTCAACAATGAAGTATATATCCTACTCTATGCAGAGCTGCACTTTGCCTGACCACTACATAAGCACCTGCCAAACATAATAAACACTTGCAGTGCAGGTATATCATTACATTTGCCTGCCACGATGGCTTGATTAAATTGACCTCTTGTTATTCAAAAGGCTGAACAGACACCTGGAATAGCATGGTGGTATGGCACACTTGTGCTTTTTATATTGAAAATATTTCAACCTTCTGAAAATTGTTACATAGAAGATAGAACTGTCATCTATACATGTTTGAAGTTTGTGTGTTGGTTTTTAATGATTATCTTTAAATACTCTGCACTGAAATAAAACCAAAATATCATTTATGAAAGATAAATAACTTTTATGCTTCATGTTTAAACTAGATTATTTGCTTAGGAAGAAAACATTCACCACCACTAAATTTGAAAAATAGCAATACTTTGCATTCTCATAATACTTTATGCCTGAGGAATAACCTTTTTTTAAACATGTCCACTGCTCAGGATCTGAACTGCTCATGGCTCATCAGTGATTATATCCCCTAAAGCCAAGCTTCTCTATTTTCTATGTCCCATATCTACATCTGCACAGCACATCATGCAGTTAAACTGCCCTATTGAATCTGAACTTAAATTTCCTGAATGAACTGCTTTTGTGAGGACACAGTGAATGGGCCTTAGGAAACCTTTGTTATGTCTCAGAGTTGTGCAGAAAGGGACCATTATTCTTGTGACTTCCCACAATTTACAGGGACATCACCTAGAAATTTCCCAATTGTGCATTACTTCTTAGGCCTTCTTCTAAACAGAAGCTAGGATAAGTGTCACATGTCACTTCTGCCTCAACAGGAAGCATCACCGATGCTTCTGAAAAGACGGCTCTTAAGAGGCAAAAGAATGTTTCCAACAGTGCCAACAGAGAACTGGAGACTAGCAGCTGACAAAAATTATATATAAATGTTCACATACCTGTTAAACTAGAAAGCAGTTCCATACTTCTCTAGAGCACAACTTTTACTGAGAAGAGCACAATTATGGATGTATAAAAACTGGTTCGTCCACCCTTCAGACTAGGAAGGCAATGGTCTTGAAACTTGAGGAAGCCTTTACTGTATCTTTGGAACTGAGGCAGCAGTTGCCATCAGACAACATATAAAGAGCCACATCTTACATGGTCTGAGGGGGATTTAAACTGTTGGAGTCACAGCCTCTGTTGATGCAGTGACGGGAGATGTCACTTTTCCATATCTGCTCTCTGCTTAAGAGTCCATTAGATGGAGAGGACATAATCAGCTGGGGAAACAGGCCTGAGCAGACACTGACATATGTTTCTGCAGATGTACATTGCTTCCCAAACAGTGAATTTTTAAGATGCACCATAAAAGTGCTGTCATGTATGTTAGTACTAGTGTCAAGTCCCACAGACACACACACTGTCCACTTGCTGTGGATAACCCTGCAGCTCCACTGGCAACAGCCCAAGGAAAAAACAAATCTTATGAAGATCAAACACTGGTCATGCTCTTCCTACACTCAACTCAAGAAAGTCATCCTCTTGGTAGAAGACATGAACTGTTGTCTGGATGGGAGTTTCAGCTAGAATATACATTTCAGAGAAGGAAGGAGTGAGAGAGTGATGGAACTCCTTTAATGGTAGTAATTCTTTAAGTAATTGGCCTTTCAACACGTTGCAGATTATTTATTCCAAAAAATAGATGTATATATCATGGTAGCTGGGCTTGACCCAAAATGCATGTAAAACCAAGCTCTTTAATTGTTTTTAAATTAACTTAATTAAGTTCTTATAAAGATGGTGATATCAGGTATGATTTAGACAAGCTAACTGCAGTTTCTGGGACATATCCTGTTCTCAGTGGCATCAGAAAAAATTTGGAGTAACTCCAGTTATAATTTAGCATAAATTACTTGCTTTCTTCTGGTGGAATTGAAAGAAGAATCTAGTCTGATAAATGATAAATGAAGAACAGCATGACTACTTACTGCATCTATTTTCAGTGAAAAATTACTAGATCAATATTCATTCATTTGTAATATAAATTTGGATGGACAGATCTTTACTGTACTCCTAGTGATTTGTGTGGTGGATACGCTGGTTTTGGTTTTGCCACATTCTTATTAGGTGAGCACAACTCTGGAATAATTGTTTCAAAGTAAATTTATATATGTTAAAAATAGAATTTGCTTTTTGATGAGCAAGTGGTACAAAAAAAGGCAAACCAATTCATTGATAAGGGTCTGAATTAATATCAACAAAGCACTTGGAGAAAAATCACTTCATCCTCACTGAGCATTCAGAGACAAAACTGCTCTTCTCCCAAAAAGCATTTCTATATTTTGTCAGATGGGGCTTGGGATATGGTGACAAAGATGGACTGAGGTCCTAGTCTGAATTTAAATTCAAACTTTTCCAAGTTTAGCAATGTTCAGATCTGAAAGTTTTGATCACCTCACTGCAAATTACTTTGTATTTTTCTTACATACACATTTTCAGCCAAGCTGAAACTGGGCACTGGAGGGATACAGCGCAGAGATGACTATCTGATTTAGAAGATGGACTTAAATCCTGTTTCACTGGGACTTCTCCCATTTGTTACAGTTAACACAGGAACTCAAGTGAGGTTGGAGGTAACCTTAGAGCCAGGTGATCATGGTAACATCTTGTGAATCTTGCTTTTACTTTTCTAGGGATTTGTTATTATTCTCTGTTTCCTCAGAGGTTGGGTGTAATAGGCTACAAGGTCTGACTGAGGTAACTGGGAAATCAAAAATAAGTGAATAGGGAAAGTGAAAAGGAGAAAAGGGGAAAAGAAAAATGGGAAGAAAAAGATGATGTTACCAAGAACATTGGAGGAGGGAGAGTGAAAATGGACTTGATGGCTTACTGGGAGACAGGGTGATACACCTTATAGGAAACTATAGACTTTAACTCTGGATCCCACTATTTTTAAACATGTACATTTTTTCATTCCATGGCAATTTTGAAGGCTCTGAAACAATTACTACACACATAGCCTGTAGGCCTGATGCTGCTTTCAGTTATGCTGCTGATAGCCCAGAAAGTCTTGCTAATCACTGACTAAACTGTTCTGGATTTTCATTATTGTAACTGACAACATAGTTGGGGTGAACAATGTACAGACAGCCTATGAAGATGCCCAAGAGCAGGAACACATGCAAAGTAAAAGTGAAATGTTGGCAATTTGATAAGGTGATAGACAAAGTCCAACTGAAGTTCATAGAACCATAGAATGGTTTGGGTTGGGAGGGACCTTTAAAGATCATCTAGTCCAATCGACCTGCCATAGGCAGGGACACCTTCCACTAGATCAGGTTGCTCAAAGTCCCATCCAACCTGACGTTGAACACTTCCAAGAATGGGGCATCCACAACTTCTCTGGGCAACCTGTCTTACCACCCTCATTGTAAAAAATTTTCTTCCTTACGTCCAATCTAAATCTACTCTTTCAATTTAAACCGTTGTCCCTTGTCCTGTCACTAGAGGCCTTGGTAAAACATCTCTATTATAAGCCCTCTTTAAGTATCAAAAGGCTGCAATAAGATGTCCCTGGAGCCTTCTCTTCTCCAGGCTGAACAAGACCAACTCTCTCATCCTGTTTTCATAGGAGAGGTGTTCCAGTCCTCCGACCAATTTTTTGGCCCTCCTCTGGACCCACTCTAAGAGGTTCATGCCTTTCTTGTACTGGGGACCACAGAAGTGGATGTAATATTCCAGGTAGGGGTCTCATGAAAGCAGAGAGGGATAGTCACCTCCCTCAACCTGCTGGCCATGCTCCTTTTTATGCAGCCTGGGATACATCTGACTTTCTGGGCTACAAGTGCACATTGCCAAATCATTGCATTGAATGCGATGAGGGCTGTGAAGCACAAGAAGCAGGGCTTCTGCAGGTCTATCAGCAGCAAAGACTAGGAAAAATGTGTGACAGCTGCTAAATAGGGCAGGTGACAATGAACCCGGTAATGAAGGATATGAAAAGGGCAGAGGTAGTCAATTCCTTCTTTGTCTCCATCTTTACTGGTAAGCCAGGAATCACAGGCCCCTGAAACCAGAGGGAAAGTCTGAAGCAAGGAACACTCACCTTTGGTGAACAAAGATCAGGTCAGGGAACACTGAAGCAAACTGGACGTATCTAAGTCCATGCGACTAACAGGATGCACCCACAGGTGCTGAGCTTCAAGAAGGCATGAAGGAAGATCCAGGGAACTACAGGTCAGAGAGCCTCACCTCGATCCCTGGGGAAGGTGATGTAGGAGATAATCCCGAGAACCATTTCCAAACACATAAAGTACAAGAAGGTGACCAGAAGTAGTCAGCATGGATTTATCAAGACAAAATCATGCTTGACCTGATAGGCTTCTATAGTGGAATGAATAGGGGAAAGCAGTGAATGCTGTTTATCTTGACTTTAGCACAGCTTTTGACACTGTCTCTTTAACATCCTCATAGATATACTGACAGATTATGGGCTAGATAAATGGACAGGAAAGTAGATTGAAAACTGGCTGAATTGCTGGGCTGAAAAGGCTGTGATCAGCAGCATGAAGCCCAGCTGCAGGTCAGTAGCTACTGGTGTAGTCCAGGGTTAAATACTGGAGCCCATACTGTTTACCATCTTCATTAATGACCTGGATGCTGGGACAGCATGCACCTTCAACGAGTTTGCAGATGATACAAAACTGAGAGGAGTGGTTGACAGACCAGATGGCTGTGCTACCTTTCAGAGTGACCTGAACAGGCTGGAGAAATGGACCAAGATGAATCTCACGGAGTTCAGCAAAGGGAAGTGTGAAGTCCTGCCCCTGGGGAGGAACAATCCCAGGCACTGGAACAAGTTGCCTAGAGAGGCTTTGGAGTCTCAGTCCTGAGAGATATTCAAAACCCAGCTGGACACAGTCCTAAGCAAGCTGTCATAGCAGACCATGCTTGAGCAGGGGTGGGGTTGGACTGGGTGATTTCCAGAGGTGCCCGCCAGTCTCAGCCATTCTGTGACATTTGCTGGGACATGGCTCTACCCCTCTATAATTCTGAGTAGCTAGTGGCTCCTACTCTACAGTGAGTGGTATCACATACAAAAGAAGCTGTTTGTATAGTATATAAATGCAGCAGAACCTGTATAAAGGTCATGAAGACATATTCTCTTTTATCTACTTGTAGACACTGCAACTGGAGTGAGTGATTCCATAATTCATTTCAATGGGAGTTTTGTTAGCATTATATGTAGGTTCCAAATGCCTGACCTGCATTTTTATGGGTGATTTGTTAGCAGCAGTGGGTAATCCTGCAGAGAGAAGAGGTTTTGATACTCAGCAGAGTACTAACTTTACCTCATCTCCATTTCTAAGAGAATTTTAGATAGCAGGGTAATTCATGTTTTCAGAATGCTGCATTTTGCATCAAACTGTTTACTGTAATGAAACAAGCAATTTATTTTTATCTGAGCCTGCATCACATCTCTCATTTCACTGCTGATTCTGAACATGAGTAGAAGGTGCTTGAACTCTGCTTCTCCACACCAATGATGCATCCACAACGGGATCTTCCACAGCTCAGAGTAATGGTTCATAAGTGTCAATGGACAAAGTTTTACAACATTTCATTTTTTCTTTTTAATCTTATCTGGTGATAAGAAAGGTTTGGAATTCATTGCTAGAGAAGAAAACCGGTATTTTTATCACCTAAGAATGAATTCTACTTTAACCTTCCTGGTTATTGGTATTAATTGTGTTTGCCATTATCTTAAAGCAAATGCAAAAAATAGTATTATCATTTAACCATACTATGTGATTGGAAAGTATACACAGGAGTTTCATACCAAGAAGGATATCTGCAAGCTGAATACTTTATCTAAATATTATTTCTGTTTTGTGAATGTTATTATCAAATCTAATATAACACACATAAACTATGATATATTTTGATGTTGGAGGAAAAAGGAACACAGAATGTTATTGGTGAGGAAGTTTCCTGCAGAGCAGAGACAGTTTCTTCTGTGAAGTGGCTGTCACAAAGTGACACTGAATCCCTCTAACACAGTAAAGTTCAAATAGGTGAAATCATGTCAACATTTCTTACATAACATTTAGTTCTACAAATTACATGAAAGCTTTGAATGTATTTTAGTGATACTACAGATTTCAGTAACATTATAGTATGTTAACATATTAAAAACTCCTGCAAACACTGCCAACTTTCTTTTCTACCTAATATAAAAATTACCAAGAAAAGACACTTCTCATAAAAGGGATTTCTGAAATAATTTGCAAAAGCATACCACATGTCAAGTTTTCTAACACTGAAGATAAGCCTCAGTTGCTGATAGACCAACATTTTCCCAATGTCTGCTTAATATAAAAAGACAGAAACCACCATGAGGACAGAATCCCCAAATCCCTTCCCCACATGTTATAACCCTAAAGTCCCTCTTGTCTCTTTCTCTCTTTGTGGTCCAATGACTGTCCCTCTGTTTTGCAGAGTAACACAGGTGGGAGGAGAGAAGTAGTAAATGCTGACTCCACCCCTGTATCTCCATCCCTGTGACTGCCCTCGCAATAAGGCTTGGGAGTGTCCTGTCAGCCCTAAGAGCTGGCTAGGAGCACAATGAATCCAGCCCCCACTTCACGGATGAATACTAGGTTATTATATAAACAGTGAGCATTAAGATTATCAATAGTGTCATTCAAAATGTGTGTCCATGGAGTTCTCCCACGAGGAAATCTTTCTAAGCAAAAGCAGACAAGTGACCAAGGCTCTGGGTATGGTGCCTAGCACTTAGAGAGGAGTGAGTTTCAAGGCACAGGGACAGATATAAGAGCCCTAACAAAGGTACTTAACTGGAGGAGATGAGGACCAACTGAGTGTATGTAAGCCCCTTTTTTGAGAGTAGTGTGCCTCTGTGTCTCCAGTGGTAGCAGATTGCACCTTTTAAAGCATGAACAGATGTCCAGGCTGAGGGGCAGAGATCTGAAAGAGGAAGATGTAGAAGATGGGACAAGCCGTTGGTATATCCATTTTCCCTCAGTAGTTCTTATGCTAAGCTGTGCTTCTTCCCTTGTAGGTATCCCTTCTCCTTCAACAAGACCCAGACACTGAGAACCAAACTGTGCTTATACAATAACAAAAAGAGAAATCTCTCACTGATATTTTTCTATATGTATTTGAGGCATAATTTGAAAAGCAACAAGGAAAAAAACCTACTATTTTGAAAACCTCCTAAAAACATAAATACTGCTCTTACTTTTGCACCTCCCAGTAGGTATCTCTGTGCCTTTTAGATGCTTAATCCTTTAAAATGAATCTTGTGTTTCTTATAAATCAAATGAGCAAGTTAGCTTGGGGGAGCAAGCTGTGCAGTGTCAATTGGCCAGCAATAAATGTTCAATATACTTGTGAATATACTTGGAAAGCTTGTGCCTCTTCCACCCAGCACTGCTCTGATAGAGAACAACCCTGTTTCTGCTGGCAGCTAAGAGGGCTAATGAACAGCTGCCAGAGCAGCTGCCCAGGCCCAGGTAGGTCCTTGGCAGGGGACCTTATTCTCCTGGCTGAGCCACAAGAGACCTGCCAGACTAAGGATGTGGGAAATGAGGTGTGGCAAGTGCATGCAGGGTAACCCTCATCACACGTGGCTGCATCCCAGCACCCTGCACCCAGCACCCTGCACCTTGCCTCTGCTGTGTACACTGCTCTGTTGTGAGCTGTGCTTTTGGTTTTAAGGGAGTGGAAGGGGAAGGAGTTTTAGATTAATCTTCCCTAAATTACATCTGCAGAGTTTCCTTCCTTTGGTCTAGAAAAAAGTTCAAAGATTATCCATCTAAACCAAATTTTTCTTACTTGCGCTTTTTGTTGAAAGATATCATTTGAGGGGGTTCCTTTTCTATTCTGCTTTGAAAACTTGTGGCAGTAAACCAACATGTTCCCTTCCCTTTGCATACTTACCCTAATACAGAAACTTCAATCACAGGCTGAGATGGCTTCTTTCTAAAACAATTTTCTTCCTTGATCAGTCTTTGAACCTACAGGTCTTTTTATTAGATTCCATAAACGTATCTCTTGGGGGTAGTTTCATCAGAATTAGCACGAGATCAAAAATGTCAAAGCATCAAAGCGGCAGTCTGTTCTCCCTCAAGCCAAACAGCAACATAATCAGCCCACTGGTATTTTCCCCGTATCTCCTAAGACTCAAGTTGCAATGGGTTTAACAAGGCTTCCTCAAAAAAGGGAAAGCAAACTAATTGAAGGTGAATTCTCCCAAGTGACTAAATAAACCAGCCATGCAGGGACACTATTTTAGGGCTACAGAGACTTGAAGCCATATTACCATTTCACATTTCAGCGTCTCCATTTACCACCCTTGAAGCTCATGCTTCAAACAGGACTGGGAGTGGCAGTAGATTGAGCACTGTGGTTTCTACAGTCAGCTCTGTATCAGTCAGTCACAACTACAGGACAGAACTTCTGACACACAGAAGTTTCTCTTATTAAAGCAAGGAAATCATTACTGAATGTGAAAAGTTGAACAGAAAACTGTTTTGATAACAGATGGGCTTTCAAAACAGTAGCAATGCTGGTGGTCCTTAAAAGTTATTATATTTACATATAGCTATCCTGCAAGATCATATGAACCTGGCTTCACAGTTTCAGTAAGAACATCTAGAACTGGGAAAGCTGATATGAAAACTACTTCTGAAGGTGTTTCCAGCTCTATCCGGTTCTATTCATCACACTTGTGGCTCTTCCTGTTCAGCACCCTATCCAAAACTTTCAAAGGAACAACTGCTATTCATAGCCATATGCAGCTGCAGACAAAACTGAGTGGTATGTGAACTATTGTTTTTATTATTAATTGTGCTGTGAAAGGTTCCTGCCAAGCTGAGGTGTTTAAGGGAGTTGAGTGAATGCTGCAGGACTGGTGCTCTCTGTGGGCTCACTCATGTACTGTCCCACAGATGAGTTGTCAGCAGCTGCCTCTTACCACCTGGCTGGTGGAGATTACCACTCTCTCCAATACACCAGCTCAGGTGGCTCCTTTCACCTGCCTCCACCCTGAATCAGGCACCTTGATTCAGGATGGATTAAACAGTTTAACAACAAAGAACTCAACAGAAAACAAAACAAGACAATTACAAAACCAACTAAGCTGGCAGGTGGAAAAAATGAGTGTATGAGCAATTGAGTTGGTAGGTAGGAACAAATACCTTGGCCTGGGACCTGTGCAAAGTAGCTGAGAGCAGAAACAAGAGAGAGCAATTTTGCCAGGAGCACATTTAAATTTGGAAGTGAATGAATGTATTGTCACCCTCCACCAAAAGGTGCCAGTTACCTCTGCAATGAGGATTAAATGGTCTGGCTATTACTTCTGCAACAAAGAATTTGTCTAATCACCTCATTTAGCTGCATGATGTAACTTCTTAATCTAGTTTAGATTCTTTCCCTCTTTTGGACATGCTCATCTCTCTGTGTATGTTTTATACATAACATATGTGTGTGTGTCTGTGTATATAGGAAGAAAAATATGTAGAAGGTGAAACTGTCAGAATTATGGTTTCCCATTCACCCCTGCACAAAAGATCATCTCACGCTTCCAGTCACAATTCATTCATCTTGTGCCTCCGTATTATGAGGAAGCTTTAATTATGTGAGTGCAGAATTCCTGCCCATCTCCCTGCCCCATGCTCTGTTTCACTCCACACACAAGTGCCACCAGTATTATTTTAGTTCATTTTGCTGTGGCTCTAAGGGGTCTCAAAGGGATCTGGATTCAAAGCACTGTCAGCAACCCATGTGAAAGACTTCAGAGAACAGGACCAGGCATGCTTTCAGGCTAACACAGCTGAAGCTTGGGTATCTGGCTTATCTCTAATTTACAATAGGGTCACACACAGCTGTTCTGTGTGGTGTCTGTCCTGACGGTTCCTGGCAGCAGTGCCCTGGCTGTGAAAGTGACCTGGAAGGTGGGAAGAGTTATGGTTCTCTTCCTTATTGTCAGCCTTGGGGAAAAGGAGACCACCAGAAACCAGAATCTTTGCACTGGCAATATTCAGTATTTGGGAGTGATCTTCCAAGGCTTTTGTCTCATCAGTATTTTAGCCTCTCTCAACAGGTCTCCTGGGACGTGCAGTGTTTTTGTAGTGCTGATGTCTTGTAACTGCTGCCTTCTGCAGCCATCAGCATACCCATACCACACTCTCTGAATTAACAAAGTGCTGATTCCCTTTTTCCTTATCTTCTTTGCCCCTCAATGAGATTATCCCACACCGCCCTTCCTCCATTGCACTCACCACCGAATTTTAAGCCAGGTTTTCCAGGCTGTTCAGAGCTCCACCTCAGCCCACCCTTTTAGAGTGGATTCTGTTTCATAGCTTATGTACATTCAGAGAAATCAATTGGCCCACCTCCACCTCACCTTGATGGTCGTTCTGGCTTTGATTACATTTTTTAATTTCTACATCAGGTTTTGTTGTTATTTTTTTCCTTCTGCATTTCTCAGTGCTGTAGCATTTATTGTACAAAGGAACAATCACCTTATACATCCTCTCACGTTGTGTTTGGGATGTGACTACTACATTCCTGTGGACAGTGTCAGACAATGAACGTAGTCAATAGTTATCTGGTAGAAATGGCAGACTGGGAAAGTTAGCAGTGTGGATCCACAGCAAATATCAATGACGTAGTTTTAAGATTATTTGTAGCAATAAGAAAATGTCACCAGAACCCTAACATTATTACAAATAATTCAAGACAAACAGACATCAGCTTGTAGCAATACCTTTTACTGCTTGCATTTGGTGTGTTCACCTGGTTTATGGTTACAGTGAAAAAAATGACCATCATGTAAAAAATTCAGATGGCGACGTGAGAGACCACATTGTGTGAAAATTGTAAAATGAATGGGGACTCACCACAGCCTTTCTGAGTCTGAATCTTAGGATACAGACAAATAAATGAGGCAGAGAGGGATGTGGTCACATTAATTCTGAGCACTGCATGTGGATGGGATGTTTTGTGAATAAGGAAATCTTCCTTAAAAAGCCAAAAAGTTGAACAGAAAACCTGCCAGGCAACATAGGGAGTCAGGCAGGAATCAGCTCCTCTAAATGTTAGGCCTTCATGTGGAGCGACTTTATTTTTGTATCATAAAACCATGAAATATTTTAATGCCTTTTGTTGAGCTATTCATCTCCACTTGAAAGCCCCAAAGATTTATTCACTGACTCCAGATGACAGGGATTAGCTGATCCAAAATATTTAACCAAGGTGCTCTGCTTCCTGCTGGGTTCCAGGTGTCAAAGACTCACTAGGAATAGACTCTCTTTGCATGGGTCATTTGATAAATAATTAATAAACTACGAAAACCCAAAAGCAGAACTAGGAAGAGTCAGAACTTCAAGAGAAGTTTTCAGCAATAGACAGTTTACCTGATCGATTATCACCTTGAACAAATGCACAGATATAATCTCAAGAGAATACAAATAATCACTTGTTCAGAAAACAAGTTTAAGTAGTTTATTCCTGTAAACAATACTTTTGACTTAAACATAGATGTGCTTAAAGTCCCCATCTGGGATTGGGCCAGTATCGTGCAAACTGGTTTAAGAGACAGGAGAGAGATTTCTTGTCTGGCCAGAGTGCGTATGTTCTTATTTCAAATGAGCAAATTAAAAAATGGGTGCAATAAAGTGAAAAAAATGGAAAATAGCATGTAAAATTATGCAAAAACATGGTTCCTGAGCCCGGCTATGTGAGCAACTATTTTCATTAAATGCTTTCTAATTTAACAAATGTATAAGAAAGCAAATCTATATTTGCTACGCACTTATCTAGTAAAAAGTTTTACTTTCAGAGCATGTGATGGTATAACTTTGGGGTTTAGCACGTGTCAGTGTTGCTAGGTGCTCCAGTGAAGTGATTAAAATGTGTAAAACATGTATAAAATTGAGTAACTCTGTACCCACAGATGAACAGGTTGTGCTTGTTCTGAACTTGTAAAAATGGGACCAGTCAACCAAATAGGTGATTTATAAAGAGAAAACGCTACCAGGTATATTCTGTTGTGTGAAAGCAATTGGACTAGCCACTGGGAAGAATATAATGCAGCATGTCAGGCTTTAATTTACCTCTGGAATATATCAGGTACCCTCAGCATTTCCAGATCAGAAATGTTTTGTGATAAGGCTTTTCCCTTTTGGCACCGCTTTTCAGGTAGGTATTCCCTTTAACCCTGATATTCTCCTTTACTTTCTCATGGTCTAAACACACCCCTAGAGCTCAGCAATTGTAAATTACAGTGCCTGTGGCTTTCTGACCCACTTCACCTAGAAGTTTTTGTCTATGCATGTAGATCTTTCAGAACTAGCTTATTTCAATCCAGATGTAATCACTTAGTTCTTTAAACCAGTTTCGTATGATGGATAATCTTCAAACCAATGTTTGCCACCAAGAAGTTCAAAATGTACCATCTTTCTCAAATATTGTGGAGTCTTAGATGTATTGGTGTGGTATTTTCTAATAAATGTTTAATTGATAATCATGAATGCCTGTTTTATTTGCCCTGTGTTTGCAGTGCTTTTTACCCTTCACAAGTCTTGTTACCCAAAGTATTTGCTACAGGACCAATATTGGCCCTACTGTAATGTAAACACCTGCTGTCTTTGTTGAGAGTGAGAATTAACACAATTTTAAGCACTCTTGTTCTGTATTTAAAGGCCAGCTAACCACTAGAGTTGTTAGTAGTTTTTGAAGTGTTTATTATTTTTGCTACTGGATCACACGTACCTACACTTACAAATAAAAAAAGGACAAATTCAGCTCCAAAGTACACAGGGATGGCATTGCTAAAAGTCAGAGGTGTTGCATACTCTTACGCTGGACTCCAGCTGGCTGCTTAGCTGAAATACCATCTTTTTATGTATTTTGTTCTGGGTTGTTTCTTTGGCTGATATAGGAACTAGATTAAATACAACTGTTTATGTGACTATTCAGGTCGTGGTTTTGCTTTCAGATTTGTAGGATGAAAAATGCATCAATAGGTCACTTTTATAATATCAATTTTTTTATGAAAACAGGGTACAGGAGACTAAACAATTGCAAGTAAAGGGTATTAATTGTGCATTAGTTCAGATTTTAATATCACAGAAATTATTGAATAGTATTTCTATATTGAATTAGTGGAGCAACCACTGTTCTATTTAAATGAATGCTACTGTTTTTCATATAGGACCACCGAACACATAAAGAATCATACCAGAGGTGTTATGATGCAGATTGTTCCACTGCTTTTGACATATGGAGGTACTGTCAGGGAAGTATGTCTTCCTTAGCTCCAACAAAGAGAACAGCCTTCCTGGTTTCAGACCTTGACATTTTAAGTTTTAGTTCACTAGGCTGTCTTAGACTTAGTTGTACTAGTGACCTGTCAGCAAGGACTACCTCAAAGTGGAGGCATCCTTTGTGCTCATTTTCTCTTTGAACACTCTGCTTTCATTGAAGAGGGGGCAATGTTAACCTGTTCCTAAGAGCTTCTTTACAGCTTGTGAGATTTAAATCCTCCTTGAAAAACAAAATAAAACAGATTTAAAGAAATTACTGCCAAACTTCTCCAATGATCTGGAATTTTATTCCATCCATATACATGCATAGTAACAACATTTGTTGAGAAATTATTTCTATCAGAAGTAGAACATTATCTTTGTGATCACCAGTTGCAGTATTGCTACTCTTATATTTAAATATATCTTATATATGAATTAGATTCATAATTGCAGCATTGAGTTTAGGGTTTTGTTTTAGACTGTGCCTTTCAAAAGATAAAACTGATTGATATGACCTCATTACTTACAATACTGCTTCCAGTAATTTTGTTCATTCTTTATAAAGTATTGCATTTAACAGCAAAGGTTTAAAAATTGAGACAGAGATGCATCAGCGAAAGAAAATACAAGTACTATACAAGAAAAAAATTGCCATCTTCATTTAACGTACGTTTCAGATTAAGAAAGTGGACAGAAACATACTGCTACATACAAATGCAAAGCCTAATGACTAAGGTACTGTATCTGCTAAAATATAAAGTGCAAACCGAGCCCAATTGTTCAAAAAAATTGAAATTTTAAGGCGAACTTTACAGCATAGTTGAAACTTCTTTGCAAGTTATATTTTAGCATATACATATATCTGCAACAGCATATAAGAAAAAAAAAATCAGGATACACAAGTGCTTTTGAAGCTATTTCTAAAATGCTTTTCTGTATTGTTTGCGACTATTTTCTTTAAAATCTACTATACAGTGCAAACCATATGTGCTACACAATAACTATACAATAACATTACAAATGACTTTAATATAAAGTTTTTAAATAAAAAATAACATAACTACAGCTATGAATACTGCTGGTAAAATAAATTAATATTTTTGAAAATGGCACCAATAATACACTTTACTAATGGACTGTAATGGAATTACACCTTCAAGTCTTCAACTCAGCAATAGTGAAATCTCCTGATTGTCCAGATGTAATTCAAACAGCTTTCTTTAGACTGTATGGAACAATATGCTAAACACAGGTACCAAAGGTGACCGATTGTTTCATTTGACATGTTCTGCTGCATGTGACGAGCAATAAAACTTCTTATGAGTTATAAAGTTTGAAAGATTGTTGAACTGGATGTCACACAGTCGGCAATACTTTCCACTGGTTGGGGCCTGGGTGGAACCATTCACGCCTTTAGCTATACTAGACAACTGTTCCTCTGCTGTAGGAATTGCTGGAGAGACATTTTCATTTGCAGTTAAGGGATTCTCAGAGATCCAAGAAGGAGACTTGTGCCCATCTTCATGTGGAGGATTCTGGGAAATGTTCTCTTGCTGTGGGTTTGCGGCAGGTCTTTCCTCCTGTTTTAGTCCCCCATTAACTATTACCATGCCTCGGTTTTTCGGCAATAGCGGAAGAGACTCTTTCTTCTGCACAGCACACCCATTCGAAGGCGTCTGGCCTTTAGGAGATTCACTTTCTGTATTTGTGCTTTGATCTAAATCAGTATTATGAATGACGAGAGAACCAGAAATGTAATCACTTGGCTTTATTCCATAATATGGAGAAAGCTGATCTGCTCCTTTAGCTTTCTTTATTGCTCCAGGGTAAAGGCATTGTGGAAGAAACAAATGTTTGTTTTCTTCTTTTGTAGCAATAAGTTGGGCAGCTTCACTAAAGACTTTTAGTCCTTGAAGTGTTGCTAAGTGTGTGGAAAATAAGTTTCCATTAGGAGAGGACTGTTTCGAGTTTCCATTTTTCTCACATTTGATTATGCTTCTTTCATAACTGACATCTGGGCTGTTTCTTTCACTTTCTGGGTTTTGAAACACCTTACTGTCGAGTTGTCCCAGGTCATTACGCTGATGGGCAGTGACAGGGCAAAAATTCTGCTTGTGAGCCAGGTAGTTCTCTACCTTGTTAAAACTGATCTTGCATACTGTGCATTCATGGTAGTCCAGCAGCCTTTTGGGAGAAGTGGATGTCCTCTCTGATGGGGGTAAGCATTTTTTACTGAGATCTATGGGCACATCCATCTCCAAGCAAGACACAGTGGAGTGGGGAGTATCACACTTTGAAACTGGAACGCATTTGTTAATAGACAGTGATGTTTCCAGATGCTTCGAGACTATTCCTGGAAAGATATCACATCGTGGATGGTAGCATTCTCCAAGGCCCTCTGTTGACTCTTGAGTAGAGGTACAAGGATTGCCAAGATTAGCCACTTCTAGAAATCGCTGTTGAACTAGTGGTGGCCTTTGCTCTTGCTCTGGTAGGCACATCTCATACATCTTCCTTCGCTTCCGGGTACGCATTGTTCTCTGCATGGCAGGCACTTTGTTGGAAGCGGATCTCTTCAGTGGGGGATCGTGGCGAGTGGCACAGTAATACTGCTTGTGAACCATGTACGTTTCATGTCTGCTGAAAGTAATATTACAAGCTTCACACGTGGTCTTGTTAGGATCACTCTCCCCTTCTACTAAAGGAGCATTGGGATTCTTCACGTCAGAAGGTTTGCCATTTATCTTCTCATCGCCGTTGCTTGCAGTTGACAATTTCTTAGACTGCGCTGTAAAGTCTTTTTCATGACTTTTATTGTTTGGCCCGATCAAATCTAAAACATTGGAAGAGTTTATGCAAGATGTCTGCAGAAGTTGATTCTCTGGATCTGATGTGTGAGGAGCTGCATTCAGGATGTTTATAGAGCTTTGACCATTACTGGGACTTACAGCTTCTGGCATTTTTTCTGGAACACTGGAAAAATCTGGTGACTTTGCCATCTGCTGCCATCGGCTGCTACAGTAATGCTTTTTGTGTACCAAGTAGTTGTCCAAATTATTGAATGTTATGTTACACTCAAAACATGTAGCCCCTTTGGGCATCAAAGGACTGTAAATTACAGGAGGATAATTGTTACTTCCATGCCTCAGTCTTCGATGGACCAATTCAGACATTTTCGCTAATATCTCTGAAGCCTGAGGAACCACAGTGATGTCTTGGGGAAAGGCAAACTGCGAAAGAAAAGGTCCCATTGGGAAAGAAGGACCAATATTAGGCTGAACTGGCGATGAAGCAAGCCTTGGACTGGATGGTTCAGATTTTATTTTAGTGTATGAAAAACTCTGCTTATTTGTGGCAGGCTGGGTTTCTGGCCTCTGGTTTGGAAGGAAAAGTGGAGCCTTTTTTTCACATTTATCAAGCTCCGTATCAGAACTTGCATCTTTAGTCTGCATGGTCTTTTGGCTCTGGGGAACATCATTTCTGCTCAACAGGTCCGTTGCTGGCTGTAAACCTTCTTCGTTTCCACTTGGAGAGTGTTCAATGTCACTTTCTCTCTGAATTTTGTTGCCAGAGACATGTAACTCTTGGTGCTGCAGTAGCTCCCTCTGAGTTTGGAAGCCAAAATGGCAGTGATTGCATCTAAAGGCAGCTTGAGTAAGATGTGAGAACAGGTGCTGATGAAAGTTAATCACTGAGTCTGCAGTGTAAGTACAAACTGTGCATTTCAGACTAGCACCAGGCGGGAGAAATTCTTCCATTTTCACTCCTACAGAAAAGACAAGTAAAATACAAAATAAGGTGACCATTATGCCCTTCATGAAGTATACTGAAAAATCAGTTGCACAGAAGGTACAATCACAGTGAGAACAACTAATTTTCTTCTGATGGGATGGTATTAGTCACCCCGAAAATACTTGAATTGTTTCAGAACTTCTTTCCTTGAACTGCTAGAGAATATTCCAAGACTTCTGCTCTGCTTTGGAGAGCCTTAGTATCTGCATACATTCAGCAAAGATGAAGGGAAAAGAAGAACAAGGGAAAGGATAAAAATAGACTGGTCTTACTCTAAATGAAAAGGTCTTAGAAATTACAGTTTTAACTAAAGGAGACATAATGTTCCCCATACACAATCACTGGAAATTTTGAATGCACAGAAAGCACATCAAGGTGAAGAGGCTCAAGATTATGATGTGGCTTGAGGTATAGCCCTCAAGCTCAAAGTGCCTGAAAGCCACAGACAGAGCAGAAGTAGCATTTTGAGCATTACTGATGCTCAGCTCTTTGCCTGCATGAGTTTGCTGTAGTGTGGGAACAGGATACAGATCTATCTTCATCAGAAAGCACTGATAAGTTGCGTTCATCATGAAAAGAGGAGGAAGAGTAAGACACAGCTTCACCAACATTTTATCTTCCATATGTAACGGCCGTAGGCAACTATTGCTGTAATACAACTCCTTTTCCTCATGAAATCACTACAGCTTTTCCTATCAAGAACAGTACATTAAAAGCCATCTTACTGCTGAAACAAAAAAACCCATGTTTCATGGTATTTTGAAACTGAAAATGCTTTAAAAAGAAGTAAGACCAAATTTCTCTACTGCAACAACACAGATTCTGATTACCTGTTAGACAATAAAAACTGAAAAAATATTGGTAGGGATGATATTCAGAATTTAAAATGGGTATTTGTTCTGTCTACACAGACACACACACATATACCACGTCTTGGTCAGGTAAACTAGGATTGTGGTAGTTGGACAATATAAAGCTGTAAGAATATTGTGGCTCAATCTGTGGGAAGTCATTCTCTTGTACCTGGAGGTCCTCACTTCTCCCCCAGCATCGTTAACTCCCACGGTTGTAAGCAACATTTGAATCTGACCTAGTCTTGGCCTTAGAAGTCAGAAGGGAGCCGAGGAGACACACAGCACTTTAATGAGCGCTTGTTCCCTGTCAGCCACTTTTTCACCTGGAGGTCTATGAAGCTTTAGCTCCTCCACCGCCACGAGATGGTGTTTCATACACTTCCACATCATGGGATACAGACACAGTGGAGTGGCTCTATGGACTTTGCATTTCAGTTGGGGTTCCATACTCTAGTGGCGTGGGTCTGCTGCAGCCTCCAGCGGGAACGGTAACTGAAGTTGAAGCAAACACAGCACTAGCTTACAGGGCATTTGGCAAAGGAATGATTTGTTTCTACTGCAGAAGCTGTTATAACTTGTGATAATCTGCATAGAAAAATAGACAGGATCTGAAAGAGAGCAAGAATGATTAAACTGACTGGTTTATGACTAAAAAGAAGCGGAAGGCCTGAGTTTTAGCCTCTGATCTAAGAAATACCTGAAGATTCTTACTGGAAATTCAGCAGGATTTCAGACCTATATCTTTCAAGGAACATAGACGCTTATCTCTAGATTGCAATAAGACATGGTCACTCAGAGCTCATGGCTGAAAACCCTCTTGACACTTAAGTCAATGGTATGTCACTAAATGCAAAGAGCTGAAGCAACACTTTTATACAATGGCTAAGATTTCAGAATTTTCCCCTGCTTGGGAAGAAATTAATTTGTTATCTTCCAAGAATACCTGTTTTTAATTACCAGGCTGTAAGACACGCTGGGCTGCATTCACCTGCTCTTGTTGAAGCTGTTCCTACTGTTCTGCTGGTTCACTGAACAGTGAAATATTTGCTAGGCAAGAGACAGAAAATGGCAATAGCCTGATATTCAAAGTTAAGGTCTGGAAGCACAAAAGATCTAACCTCTAAATGAATGGCTAAGTGTTGTCTGTGTTGTCTACACAAGTGTTGTCTACAATTTCTCAGCACTCTTCTAGTTCTGTTCTGTCTGAGGTACTCTTCCAAGGCAACATGATGCCTTCTAGATTTGTAACTGCCTGCCCAAGTATCAGGGGTACATTTTTCACTTCACCCAGTCCACAGAGTAGATTCCCACTCCCCCAGGAGTTTTTACACTGCAGCCAAATAAGGCTTTCTTCTGTGAATAAAGCACACATTAGTGTCCGTTAGACTCTGCTCATTTAACAGGAGGATCATGAACTTCTGTAGGGCCCTTCCCTTTTTCCAGACACAGCTCTGTATGCTAGACAGCCAACACACCCATAACCTGACACTGCAGTCTTTCTTATTTGTAGGTTTTCTCTGCTGCTGAGAACTCAAATGCAGAATGTTCTGCAAACTCGTAACTTGTGCTTCCAGCCCTAAATCAAAACAAATTCAAACAGCAGACTCAAAGGACCTTCAGGGAGGGAGATAAAATTCTTGCTGAGTTCCAGATTTTTAATCTCAGGAATTCTGTAATCCCACTTTCTGTGTATCTGGTATTATAACTTTAATAACGTGGACAAAGAAAATACTATCCCCACTTTATATTTGTAAGGAGGGAAAAGAATATTGTTATGAAATAAGTGTCCTGGGAAAAGCACAGAGGTCTGGACCCTGGTCCTTAAGGCCTCCTGCCTAAGAAGCCTACTCTTGGACCCCAAGATCTTATTTCAGAAGGACTTGCTCTCTGGTGGTGTGTATTTATCCACTGAGCATCAAACAGGGTAGGTAGAGATTGTAGTCTAGCAGACTCATGTTCGGTGGACAGAATCCTTGAAGCAACTGACTCTCTCAGAAACCAAGCAGCAGCAGTCCATCTGTGTCTGGATTCCCGAGTACTCCTTCACCAGTAAAGAAATCCTTCCTGAATGCATGTATACACACATTAAGAGAGAGACAGCATTCAAATGAGGATTAGTAGATAAATGACACTGGTTACCTGGGAGAGGTGCTTGGTGTAGAACACAGGTCAGATACTGTTGACATTTTGGCAGTATCTACACCCAGTATTTGCATATATTTGGAAAGACATTGATCCACCGAGTGTCCATAGAGAATAATTTTTCAAATAGCTAAATCTAGAAGATGATACAGGAAAATACATGGTACTTACCACTGTGAGAATTTAGGTGCATTTCCAGAGCTCTTGCATTAGAAAAACTTTTGGTGCACTGTGGAAAGGGGCAAACACTGGATATCTGCTGAGCACTATCGTCGTTCTCCTCTGACAGCTGAGGCCCCTCTCTTTGCCTCCCACTGCAGTAATACATGAGGTGGGCCTGCAGGTTCCTCTCGCTTCGATACCAAATGCCACAGGATTTGCAAGGGAATATGTCCTCTACAAGCAAATATAACCAGGTGCAAGTTAGCCAGGGTGCATTCAGTGCCAACCAATTAATACAGCTGGATTAATTCCCTTTACTTCCCCATTAAACACATGCTTATTTAATAAAATACTCAAAACAGAGCCACAGGTTTATTAAAATGTCACTTGCAGGTGAGAGACTGAATGTGGGAATTGTTTCTTTCGAAAGGAGATTTTAAAAATAGTTACTAAAAAAAAAGCTAGAAGTTTTTGGCATGTAATTATTTTAAAAATGAAATTAAATTAATCATTTGTTGTGAATATGCAGTACTAATTCAAGAACTAAGCTGTATTTCCAATACATCACTACTCAATAGGTGACATCTTTCAACTGTGTTTTTTCCCACGTGCACAAGTCTTTTCAGCATTGGGCCTTGGAATTTTTGAGTGCTAATTGTAGATCATTCTGAAAAATGTGTATTTTCAGAATGCTTATGCAGTTATTACCGTAAAATTCTGTTGCTCTGATATCCATTCCTGGATATCTGATATACATTTCCTTAAGATCCTACAGTGTTGAATGTAATATTATACTAAGCAGCATGTTTATTTCCTGGGTTCCTGTTGTTATTAACATTAGAAGTTAAAATTTGTAATGTACTTTTGTCCTCTTGTTTTTGGTAAATTATTACTTTTCCACTTTTCGCTTTGCAAAAGGGATATTTGCTAAGAATAATGCAATTTTTCATTGTCTTCTATTCCAAAGTGTCAGCACCCTCTCTGAGGGGAAGACAATGCAGAGGTTGCACAGAGTGCTTCCCAGCAGCAGAGGGAGTAGATATTTTGATCATGTACCAAAGGCTACATATTTTACTCATGTGAAGAGTAAAAATGAATACTGTGTATTTACACAAAGCAGATAGATATTTGGTTGTTAATATCCTGTCAGAAGGATACCTATGCAGTGCATGTTGTGTATCTGTCTAAGAAGAACAAAACACCTGTTTGATCTTTCTGAAAACTGAACTTGTCATCCTATCAGTAAGAACAAGGAAGGAATCCCAGCCTTTTAGGGTACATCTACACTAATAAATTAAACAGCGACAGGGTCCAGACTAGAGCACTGGAACTTCTTCCTTGTATTGTTAAATCACGAGAATGGTCCCTTCCACCCTTTTGGCTTAAGCCAGTTAACACCTTCCCCATTCCTGCATCCAGTTCAGGAGTTACCACGTGCTTAGGAACATTCCCTGCAGCTAGTTTGGACACTTCCCACCTGTTTTTGAAACTAAGAGAGGATAAAATTATGAGTCCAGCCAGACTGTGCCAGCTGACCTCAGGATCAGAAAATGGGCAATTGCAGTCAACATCTTGGTCAACATCAAAAATCCCACTGACTTCAGAATGCAAAAAGCTGCTAGTGATGGTAATTAACTTAGTCTTGAAGAATGGTTGGCTGCTCTGAAAATATGGCATGTGTGGCTGATGATGTGATTCATTATCATTCATGACAATTTATGTTTATTTCCAAATATTGATGTGTATAGGACAACTGCTCTGTTCCAATTCCTTTGGGTGAATAAAGTCAAAGACTCCGACCCACTGAAATGGATGAGTCTTTTATTTGTTAAATATCTACAAATGCAGCCAAAATTTACATTGCTTAGTTTGCTTGCTTCTCTGACTGCATTGCTAATGCTTGTCTACTTTTCTGCTTGCATAAAAAAAAAAATATTTTCACCACTACCAGTTTCTATTTTTCCCTTTGCCACTGAATAATTGTGCATGAATTCAAGACACAAACATTTAATGGAGCAGTTAGTATTCTAGTATATAACACTCTTAAAACATTACTGATACAGCTTGCATCATTTGAAATGTTCATCTCATGTGAGAGCTGACATTTCAGCATTTGTTTTTGGCTTCAAATGGTTTAAAAAATTGAACCATAGAGGTTTCCACAGAAGAGAAAGTCCAAAAGTAGTAACAGGAAATTCTGATATAGGCAACATGTCCTATTTGAATTCATTTGACTGTACTCCATCACAGAACTGAACTTTCTGATTATCTTAATGAATTTGACTTCCAGCCATCTTTATTTCCTATGGGCTAGATGGCCTGGACACTGTAGCTCCAGTTATGCATGGTGAATATGTGACTCCCATTACATACCATGCAGAGGAAATGCATCTGAGGAGTTTTGCATGGTGAGAGGATGGAATTCCAGGAAGAACAGTGTATAGGGATGGGATATGATGAAAATAGATAAAGGCTACTTGAAGTTAATGTTTTAATTCTTTAAAAGCAAAATATTTCAATTTGTTTCAATGGATAGTTTCCAAATATTTCAGTGGATCAATTCAGGAAATGCAACATTCAAGTTCAAGCTGAATAAGCCAAAGGTGATATTCTTATTTTGATTTTTCAAATAGAAAATATTAGGAAACATTAACACACACACACACACTTAATTTTCTAGGAACTGATTTTTTTTTTTTTCAGAGATCTAGCAAAAGAATGGTTAAGAGATGTCTCACTACAAATCTAGAGGTGCATTCAGCATATTACTGAACTCACATTTATCTCAAGACTTTACTGAAGAAAGTGAATTTCACCAACTCAACAACGAAATGTGGAAACAGCCCTGTCTGGTCAGAGGCAGAGTCAGAACTGGGGTGGAAAGTTCTGGACAGTGAAACTTCCTACTTTAGCAGCCCCCTGAGTTGAGAGTATGCAGGTTACTCCAAGTTGTTGCTAAGCCTGTATAGCAAGAGGTGATGCACTGTAAACTTAGACTCCTCTTAGCAGCAGAAGTAGCAATGATCAGCTTTCCAGGGCTCTGCAAAAGGCAGTGCTGGCAGCAAAGGTGTTTCCAAAAATTTGATGCTGTAGAAATCTGACTACTTTGCCAAGCCCAGAGTTGGCCTGGTGTAGAGTTGTACAAAAATGCATCCTCAGCTGAAACAAGTTGTGAATGAGTCTTTGCCCTTTAGGCTAGGTAACTCCCTTGCTGATGGCTCCCTAGCAGCTGTTGGCTATAAACATTGGTCTGCCCTAACTATGGTAACTTGGTGGTCCACTTTAGGGGCTTCTGACATCTTCTTTTGGAAAGGTCCTATACAGTGCTAATTGCTGGTTCTCTGAACAGGTATGTGAGCTCACAGGAGCCCCACTGCTGGGGCAAAAATGAATGCACTTAGCTAAAGGGCTTAAGGTTGCTGCCAACTCACTCTCTGGAAGAGAGGACTTGGATGACTTGGACATTTTAAGGTTTGCCTTTTAAAACAAGCTAACAATAAATGTGTAGCTTATGAAGATTGTTTACCTAGAAAATAAAGAAAAAAAAAAAAAGAAAACATGGAATAAAATGTGTTACCACAAATATTTTAACTAGTGCTGTCTGAAGAGCTTGAAGATGGTGTAACTGTTCAAGACACAGTGTTACTTGGTGTGAGCCTGAGTGGCAGATCATGTGCTTGCATGTCCGTTCACACCTGAAATATTGTGCTCAGTACTTCACTATATCTAATTGCAATACTTACAAACCACAGGAAGCATGGGGAAGTGCTCCAACATGGGGTCTAAATGGACAGGCTTACAAAGTGCTAAGAGCTAAGGATGTGCAATATGTTTAAGCGATAACTGGTGAGGATCCTGGTAGCAACTAACATATTTGAAGAATACTTAAGAGAGGAGGATGAGGAATAAGGCTGTATAAAGGTAAAATGCAAGAAAAAGCTAAAGAAATTAAATTTAATTCAAGCTGAACTTGAGTCACTTCAGGAACTGACTTATCATGTACTCATGCTCCTCCTAAGGACAGCACTTAATTATGTGCTGTAGTTTGTCCATGATAGGGTCTATTGATGTCCTGAGGATGTAAAAAAACTGTTGGATAGCCACGTTGAGTGGAGATACCACAATAAATCAGGGCTGCTATAAGGTATGATCTCCACTGCATTTTGAAACAGCCACTGAAGAGATGTGTTCTTTCCTTCCACTGAGTATCATGAATTATTACTAGAAGCTGCAGCTGTAAGCAATGAGCTTACCTGAGCAGCAGGGGCTGGAGTTTGTGAGCTAACAGGCCTACCTTATCTTCTTTTTAAAGTTTCTGATCCTATTGCCTCTGGGAGCAGATCACAGAACCTCCACACGAGGGCAGGTCAGATACTTTGGGTGAGGCTCTTGCAGAACCCACCTGCCAAACCGCCCTTCTTCCTCCTTTTATGTCTGCGAGTTCATCTGAGATGATGGGGGAACAAAAGCAGGCTTTGAACTGTGGGTTTTAAGTCATGTGGTTTATGTGGTCCTGAATTCACTATCGCTGCATTAGCACTTCATATGTGCCTTAAAGTACTGCTGTTTTAAAAAAACACCAGAGAATAGTATTCATCACTTACTGTTCACAATAGCCGTAGGCAAAATAGATGCCATTGCAGCTTGTTGAGGGAGCAATTGTATTGAGTCCAGCAGGCGCGCAGGATACATCCCTTCTGTGAGAGTCATCTGACTGGCTGCTTGCAGCCTTGAGTCAAAATCTACAACAAAGGCAATCAGCTCTTCACCCTCTGAGATGGCCTTGGTTGTGGTACACCAAAGCTGCCCTCCTACAGGAAACGTAAAAGCAGAAAGATTTAAATGACTATATCAGATTCCAGAACTCAAAACATCAGTGCCGTATCTTCACACTCTTTTTTAAAATTTCCATGGCTTGTTCAAGGTAAAGAGGCAAATAATTTTTACTTTCACTGTCTTCTTTCTATCAATATAGGAATTCTCAATGTATAAGGATAACAATTTGGGAATACTTTTCCTAACTATTTGCAGCATGAATATTCATTTTAATTTTTCATTTTGTTTCCTAAAAGGCCAGCATTATGAAAATCAATATATAGCTGAAAATGTTTTATATGGCACTTTTCTCATCATTACTTTTCACCAAATTTCCTGTATTTTTTTTCATAAATCCAAGTTTGTTTTATTTTGAATACCAAATCACAGCACAATAAAACCAAACAGCTGCAAGAAAGAAATCAGATTTCCTCTTAAGGGCGTTCTTACCCTCCCTTATGTTTGCCACCCTCTTTCTCTAAAAAATCTTCCCTTATGTAATATTCTTTGTAACATGACTGCTTTATCTCTGCTTACACTGACTGAACTTCCTGAAAAGAAGATATGCCAAAGATCTGTTTCATAAAGGCTTATTCAAATAAAGGTTTGTTTAAAAGGGGGGGAGGTGGAAGAACTTTCATCAAACAGTAAGATACACTATAGCTCTGTGCTGCAAATGTCACGTGTAGTGCATTAAAAAGAAAATTAACTATGCGAGTACATCTACTAATGTATTTGAATGCGATAGTGAATGCTCATTTATTTAACATGTTTAGACAGGCAAAGCACTTATATTGTGTTATCTACACTCTCAGGCCTAGATACATATCCAATACAGTTATGCCTGAAATAATGTTGCATACTTTATATGTTATAAAGCTTTTTTTCCTCAGGTTTTGTATATATAGAAAAAGCTATATGTTGTATTCATTAGGCAAGCAAAAACTGTACTCGTTTTGATAAGTAATATTGCTGTGTTTATCTTTCGGCATAACTGCCTTTTCAACTGCACTTCATTTTTTTCCCCTCAAAGAGATTATAGTTTTAAAACAACTTGTTGCAAAAATCTGGTAGAGGAGATAACAACAGTGTATGATATGCCACAGCTAAATGGAAGAATTAGGACATTGTTTTAGAGAAATCTTGGACAATTAATTAAACCAGTCTATTAGCTTTCAAAGATGAGCAAACAAAACAGCATCAGTGACAATGTGTTTTAGTGGAAAAATAAAGCTAAGCTTCCAGACCTCAAAGTGGTGTAAAAGTTTCAAAGCAGAAAAGTGTCTTTGTATTCACCCTTCGGTAATACAGCACTTGAAGGTGGCTGCAAAGTTTACAAAAAATTTACTGTGATGGGACCAAAGTATACTAAGGTTTACTACCCTCCAAAATTACAGCATTAAATGGTGCAAATCTGAGTAATTTCCTCTAGAGAATAAGGAGATGAAATGTGAAGATAGTGCCATAAATGTCTACAAATGCAGAATCCTAATGTCCAAGCAGGAATTCAAACATTTGAAGAGCACGGTCTGACTTATAGCCTGATATAAGTCAGGAGTAAATATACAGTAGCCTTCAGAGTTAAACTGGTATAAAACCTGTTCAAGAGAGAACCAGGCAAAATTCCTAAAGTCTACTTAATTAGTCTCATAGATAAAAATACATGATACACATGCTGCAATTTGAGAACCTGAAACTGAGTACTCTCACTGCAAACACCACACAGTTCATTTTCTGGGAGGAACAGGGCTTCCATTATCAACATACACTTTACATTATTTATATACAGAAGGTATAATAATCAACCAACATGTTCTAGTACATTTTAATACAGAATAAGAGATCTTCCTAGACTGTATTATTCACTGAATTTCTTATTAAAATAAAAATGAGTCACTGCAGAAGAACCACTTTTTCTATCCCAGCAAACATCTTGACATGCTGTACCCTTGGGGGAAAAAAAAAAAAGTGTAGTTGATTACTGGGTCTCCAGCTGCAATCAGTCTGGATCAGCTAAACGGCTGACTCAGTCTCCTGGTGTTAGAGCTCCTCAGGGTGTTGACTCCTGTCCAGCAGCAGATTAAACTCGGACAGCTGAAGTGAGCAGTGACCTCGGCTGCCTGCTCCACCCAGCTCCTGGAGGCTGTCACACCTACGGCAGGCACAGCTGAGTGGGATGTGTGACAGCTTTGGAAGAACAACAATCTCTAGCTTGGCTTATTAAAGGAAATCAGAACTGCAGAAGTTTTATCCACTCCTGCATTTGAATACAAACCTTCAGCCCAACAGGATTCAGATCCAAAAATTACATCGTTGTTTTCTTTCATCCCACTGTATAGAAAATGAAGCATTTAAGTGATCATGACATATATGTCCATGTTTTCATCAGTACATGATACTGTGTCAAGTTAAATCCCCAGATGAACTCCCAAACGATGCATTCTCCCAGCTACAGGACACGGTATGGTCCCCTCTTGTCCTATGCTTGACTGCACAAGGTAAGGCAATACCTGCTGTTTTGAAAGATGCAAACAACTTTATTCGCCTTAATGCAGTGAATGCAAATATGCTGGCCTTCACACACAGTGGGAAACAGAGGAAGAGAAGTCTTCTTGAACCTTCTACTGCACAGTCAGGGAAATGGCGTGCAGAGAACCTGGCAGAGGCTTCTAAATTTAACAGAAAGTTCCAATCATGACTACCGTATGAATTATTATGCTGTCTAGACACCCTTGCCAGGGATGAGGGCTTCCTTACAGGTGGTGGTTATAAAACAGGAAAAAAGCTCTTGCTTCCCACAAACATTTCCACAAGCTAAGACACAACTGACATATACACAGTAATTTCTCAGGAGCGCAACATCTTTTCATAAAGCAAAGGGCAGTGTTAATGACCGATTTTCAAAAGGATAAGGAAATCTTTGTCAAGTACTGGTGGCAATGGAGAAGTAGATAGGAAGATGTTTGCCTGAAATACTTGCAAAGACATGAAGATTTCATACGGAAACGTAAAGGTCTGTTACTTATATGAGATGAAGTTCCGATTAAGATGGATAGAAATTTTTTAACCAACTGTTATTTTTGTCAAAAAAAGCATACAGGGATGAACTCGTTCTAACAAAGCTTTACCAGGCCAAGTTTCTCAGTCCTAAAACATACGCAGTCATCAGGAGAAAAGGAAGAACGTCCAGTTAAGCTCTAATAGGGATGAGTGACTGACAGCGCCTCAGAAATGAAGTCGTGGTTATATTATTTGGTTAGAAGGCAAGACAATGGTAGACTGGTAAATTTGGCCCTCTTCTCACCTGTAATGAGTATACTGGTCATACATTTATACTGAAAAGGGTCTTACTGGTTTTACATGGTGGGGTAAGAAACGTCTTACTCTTGTTCTAGTGCAGAAGGGAAGTTTTTGAAATACCAGAAGGCTTTGCGACATTGGAAAGCTGTTTTCTCTACAAATCTAGTTCTGACCCTCTGAAATTGAAAATAAGCTTCTTGAGCCTGCAATATATTGTTTTATATCTATGGTTAAACCAAAGAAATTTATGTGACACATGTATTACATACGTGTCAAGTAGAAGAAAATAACACTATCCGTAAACACTATGTATTTATTTGAACGCTTCTTCTAGTTCTCATTGAAAGGAATTAGAAATGCTCATTTAATCATGGAAAGTTGGGAAAGTTAAAGAATATTATGTTGTGCAAACTAGAGCAAAAAATTACATTCCAACTGCATTGGCATGAGTTCCTTATCAAATGACATCAGGCACTGAAGCAGCTATCTGATACCTTCAGAGTTTCCACCAAATGGGAAGGCTATTTCAGGATTCTCTTCTTTGTCTGCATCTTTCACTGCAAATATTTCTGCTGCTTGAAAAAAAGCCCCAACACCCTTAAATAAAAAAAAAACCAAAACAAAACCACCACAACCAACAAACCAACTTTCTATGCAAAGGAAAAAGTAAGGTCCTGATGTTCCTGAAAAACTGTGGACTTACTGTTCTTTGTAATGTTTATGATCAAGATTCTTGTGCAAACAGATCTGGTTCCTAACAGGAAGCTTATAAATCATACTCATAATTGCTGTCAAAACTGCAGTGGAGTGTACTGCAAGTTTTGATAATAAAGAATAGAGTCACAGTTCAAACTTGATTACATTTTGGAAATTCATGCTGCTCTTACAAGAATCAGTGGTCTTAAATATCTTCTTCTCCTGCCAAATTCTTCACTTGCACTTTTTATTATTTATGAAATCAGTGTCTGCACAATGTCATGCAGACCTCTGCTGATAAACTCTAATTAAGATTAAGACAAGCCTTTTGGAAAGGATCCCATCATTAGCAAACATGATAAACACAAAAATACTCCCTACTTGTCAACCAGGAGCAATTCAGCAACCTAACAGTATTATCTGTTGCTAGGCTACAGAGCTGACAAAGCTTCAATTATATTGTATGGCCATACCTATAGAATACTGTATAAGCAAAATGTATCTAATATAAAAGCATTTAACTTCATCCATGCTATCTGTAATTCATGGCTTCTTTCAATGGAAAAAATCAGGTTAATAATTACATAGCATGCTGGAAAAATCTTAGCGATGTGTCATGTTTGCACAATTTTTTCTAATTTATCTCTATGATTGATAGACATTTGCTTTGTACAAATAATAAAATGCAAGCAATGGGATGCTGTAAACCACAAGCGCAACTACATCTGGGCTCATCAAGATATGGAACCACACTTAGTATAAAAAATATATAGCAAATTGAACCAATTAAATCATATTTAGATGCAGTAATACTCTATCTTCTGTATTCAGAATAAGGAGCACTGTAGTGATAGATATGCATGCTAATATAAAACTTTATTTTATGTAGGGCAGACAACTAAAATACAAGAGAAACTTGCCTTTTTTTTTTTTTTTTTTTTAAATAGCCATTCATTTTTTCCTTCTACATTTGGATTTTTTTTTTAAACAAAGTGACCTCTATTATCCTATTTGGAATCAGCAATTTGCTCTGAAGATATAACCAAAGCGATGGTCCTTTACCCATTTTGACTCTCAGAACCCTACAACACTTCCAGGGTAGACAGAGACACCAGCACAGTGAGCCTTTTGATGGTGGGCTTCTTTTTTTTCTGCTTATTTTTTACAGACCTTAAGGAGTGATCATTTGGGATCTGTGGGTCACGGTCTGAAAAAAAATATATTTATATTGCCCTGTTAACTCCACTGGGAGAAAAGAGCTTCAAAATGAATGGAACCATAAAGCCTTTTGATTCATACCACTGCTCTTAGGAAAAGTGACTTAAGAAAGCAAGTAGCTAAAAACAATGTTTCCACTGAGTACAGCTGTTTCATGGGAGGAAGTGCAGCTGTTTTTTTCACAGATTAAGCATAATGACAATATAAACATATATTCAAAGGCAATCCTAGTTTTCTCATCTTTAGTATCAGTTGGTTTTCCTTGCTGAACCATTTAAGTGTATTTTTTTGACCCAAAAATGGCATACATCATAAAAGTTTAAGAAATCAATGGCAATTTCTATTAAAACCAATTTTCAGTGCCAGTTAATTCAGAAGTACTACTTCTGTGTAGTAAAATTTGGACTTACTGGAGCTGATTGTGTTGCTGCAACAACATAATAGCCCATTTCCTGTACACACATCTTTTTGCAGGAAGGGTCAAAAGACTATCAGAATTTATTTAAACAACTGAATGTTAGTCTTAGCAACTTCCAGGCACCATCAACTGAATTAAACCTTCCTCTTCCAATTGGAGAAACATTCCAATTTGTAAAAAATGATGCTTTTTAGTAATGGTAATGGGGGTTGGAGTTAATTTATTATCTTCCCTCCTTTGTTGCACAGGTTAAGCATTTAAGGAGAATTTGCACATCACAATAGGATGGTATCTTCATATTTGGGTTCCTCCTGCTTCTCACCCATGGGGTTGTGACGACTCAGCATAATGAATGCTATTTCAGTGCGGCACAAGTTGCTGGGCAGATCTCTAATTTTTGACATGAACAAAGTACATATATCTATACGTAGACACATTGTTTAATAAAAAATTATAATTAATTCAAATCCAATACTGTTGAAATTTTTGACAGTAGAGTGGTACAAGGAACAGAACTTATAAATTATGTGTGCCCCTTCTTTGAAAAATGCTTTGGAGGTTTCTTTGTGCATTGGCAAATACAGTAGGAATATGAGGTATTGTGTGGATCCTCCTGCACAGCACCTGATAAAAGAATAAAGAGCTGTGACATATTCTTAAAACAATAGAGGAATTAAAGAGAAACAATGGGCCAGCTGCTTCATTAATACAATCAAAAGAGAGCCCAGCACAGAGGAGTCCAGATAATTAAGCACTACTCTTTTAGACCTTTTTTCTATAATAAAATTGCTAAAAATTTATTAACTACTTCATAGTTCTTAGATAGATCTATGTACTTGTTTATTTAGGTTGATTAATGCCTTTTCAGTATTCTACAACATGCCAACTCATGGTTCATACAAGTTTTTGAATAAAATAATGTAAGAATAAGTGATACGGATCTGTGGTATATACAGCAATAAATCAAAAGCATTTTGTGAACAGTCTTTCCAGTTGCTAAATAATTCTTTGCATTTTTCACATGCGTACACAAAATATATACTTTGCACAGCATTTTTGCTATTCACGTATTTTAATGCTGGGGTTCCAACCATGTCTGTGAAGTGTCTCAAAAATGACCCCTGCAAATTCAGACTTCCCAAACTCTCACAAAAAATAGTTTTAGTGCTACATTAAGATTAATGAGATGATTTCCTAGCATCTTCTATCATTTTTCCTTGTTTACTGATCAAAGGAGATTGCCAAAAGATACTTGACCTTTAATTTTAACTAAACCACTGCCTATTATAAGCCTGCAGTGTATTGACTGCAAAAAATGTAAAATCTGTTGTACTCTATAGACCAATACAGTGGACAAACCAGTTCTGTTGCTACTTTTACTACTACCTTTATGTTCAGCATAAAATATGGAGCCTGCTTAATTTCTAACTCACTGAACAAACTGCAAAATAAAGGAATTGCAATGATATTTTTCAGAAAAAAACCAGACGGCTTTAAAATCCCTGCATTTTGAGATACAAAATGTCTGACAATAAACAGGGAAGAAAAATACTCCTTCAGAATATAGCTCTTACTCCTGCACCTGAGCCTACCAGAGCTTTGGGCCTGACTTCAGCTTAGTCATATGCTGACAGGTGACTGGTTTTATCTGAATGGACGATTTTATAGTTAAAACTGTCAGGTATTATAGAGCTGATAAACAGAAAAATACTAAAGGAACTTGCCAGTCCTAGAGGAGTGACCTTCCAAACCTGGCACCTCTGTGTCAGTATAAGGGGCAGGTCTTTCCCTTGCTGCAGTACAACTGCTAACATCACGATATGTATTGCAGCAGCTCTTGAAATAATACTGCAAAAAGCTTGATCAGCTGAGCCCCAAATGAAGCACACTGTTTCTGAAGAGCAAGGAGTATAACAAACACTAAGATTTGATCTCTTATTTTTTCTACTGTTGTCTGCCTGCTTTTTGTTAGTTTGAGGATTTCTATGTGTTTCCTCCAATTAAATGTCTGCATGTAACACTCAACAGAGTTCTGTTAGGTAAAGAGGCAAAATAGATTAGTGCTCTGAAAATATTCACAGGAAAATAATGTGGTAATTTTATTTGCCATTTTCCCCCCTGATAGAGCTGTCACAGCTTATTTACCACAGGGGGAGACAGTTAAACCCATATCCTTAGAAGTTCTATGCATTTAAGAGGCTTATATATCTCTTCTGGGACCCTCGTTCAAATCCTGGGCTAATCAGAGTGAATACATATCTTTCTATTAGATGGCTCTAAAAGTCTTAGGTGATATCAGTTCCTGGTGGACGACAGTCCACAGTGTAAAACTATTAAATGTTTGGCACAAATGGCGATATTTATGGAATGAAGCTGAAAACTGTAATATCCTCCCACATCACAAGAAGTTAAGTCTGCTGCTCAGAGGTTGAAATTAAAGCCTGCCACAAATGCTAAACCTGTTATATTTCCTTAATTCAGCATAAACTCGAACAAAGAATTTGAAGGGGTTCCTTCACTAGTTTAGCAATTTCTTCTGTTTTTTTCTTTTCTTTCCAAATTCCTCTGTTTTGAATTGAAGTGCTACACCTTTTCTACATTTGAATTGGGCCTCACTTGAGTGTTATTTCAGAATTTACTAATCCTTCAGAAAGGAAATGATAAACAGCTTGAAAAAGAACGATAAACCCTTGCTGACATCGCCCACATTGCACTCCCATCACCACTGCAAAGGAGCTAGGACTTATTGTCGCAGCAAACTCATCTCCCCTTTTACTTTTTGCAGGATCAGTGAATGGGCATTGTCCAAAGAGCTTCCCAGGAGACATTCCCAGGTGACCCCCACTGCTTCCCCCAGCTTTTGTGGATGCACCAGGCTTCAGAGAGAGAAAATGGACCGCTGAAACCAACTACTCTGAAGCAGGGCTTTGGATACACACATTCCTACAATCCCCGCTTCCCTACCAGCACAGCTGTAAGGTGACCTTTTTGGAGCCTTACAAACACAATCATGCCTGTGGATTGTCTTTTCAGAGTTATTTTGTGAGACTGGAATCCATGAAAAAAGGAGGTGATTAAATGAGACAATAGATATGCTTTAATGGCACCTCTTTCTTACAGAGAAAGCAGAGTATGCTACATCTTATCAATGGATTTTCTGCTGTCTTGCACCTGCTGTTGTAGGGCTCATTTCTTGCCCCTGGGCAAATGTAGAGTGAATGGCGAAGGTACCTGAACGGGAGGAAGGATTATATAGAGGGAGCTGGATGGATAGGTTGTATTTGTAAAGGAAATAAACACATTAAATAGAAGGACAAATAGGGAAGTTATAGAATGGCAAAACCAAAGTAAGAAATAAATATTGGCTATGAGACCTGTTGTTTATTCAATACAGGGGCCCCGCTCCAGAAGCGGCTCAAGGCTGTGTGTGAAAGAAAAGCCATCTTTTATAATGAACAGGAGCTGGAACATTTAGCTGTGTGCACTGTAGCCCCAAGAAAACAGTTGCTATTGTTGATAGTTATCTTGGACCTTTCCTCATGTTAATGTTCGGCTCATAGGAACTAGTTTACCTCAGCTATAACGACCATGGAAGCAAAGTAACACTTCTCGATTCAAAACAAATCTTGTTCCCACTTAAGCCATTAGAACATTTTACACTGGCTTTGGTGGAAACAAGACTGTGACAAATCAGTGGCTCTCTTACTAAACAAACAACTAAGTGAAAGGCATTAAAAGTAGATTTCATGTTTGACGTGTTCTAAAATGTGAATGTCATAGAAGCTACAATAAGCATCTAATCCAGTCTTTTCTATTTAAAAAGTACCTCATTTTAAAAAAAAATGCCATCACACACACAAAACCCACACCAAACCCCCAGATTTCCTCCGGATGTGTTAAACCCCAGGTATTACAGTTCCGCCTTTTGAAATAGAAGCTAGAAGTAAAAAGGAAAACTTATGATGACAAAAGCATTTCCACCTTCCAAGCTATAGACAATGTCCAAAGTAAACAAACATTGTAAACCACTGCCAGTCTACTGTTTAGTTCATCTAGTAGGAGAGAACAGCAGAAAGCAAATCCTGTGATCACCACAGCAAAACTGAGCTACCTCTGGCCACAACTGAAATAAAAAAAGATTATGAATGAGTAAATAGTTAAGAATAAAATGGATTAGCAATTAAAGAGGATTCTGTACTGATGATTTCTTCCTAAACAGGCTTAATAAGAAATACCAGTTTACTGAGCATCTTACAGGTGCATAGGAGCTGCCATTCTGCCTGCCTGGTCAGCATGATTTCTAAATGGCCAGGAAAGAAGTGACTGGATACCCAAAGGCAAGCTGTCAAAATTCAGGCTGCAGCTGATAAACTGATTACAAAGCTGCTTAAGACTTTGCTTGTAAACAAAAGCATTTATCAACTAATAATTTGCAATAAACTGATGTAACTCCCAGCTGAGCCCCAAACTGTAATTGTCTTTACCATCTGCCTATTAAAATACCATTCTTCATCACCAAGCAGGAGCAGAAGGGAGAGAATTTCCAACAACTACATAACTTGCATGCTTATAAATAATCTGTGAGCATTTCACACGTTCATTATGATTGCCAGGTTTTGTATACTTCATTTTCTCTTTCTGAGAAGCAAAGAAGTGCTGTAAAGTGGCAGAAAAGAAATTAATAAATACCGCCTGGTGCAAGAAAAAATTATGTAAGTTCATCATACTCTGCAGTTTCTTAATTTTTTTCTCTTTTTGCTACTCCATAGGAATATCATGATGGAAGCCCCCTCAAGCACAACTTTGCAGATTAAACTCTCAATTTCTTTTCAACTTGTCAGCTTTCATTACCTTTCTTTCTTACGCATTCACTTCTTACAGCTGCTTCAATGGGAAGCCAGTTAAAGCATGCTGGCTCCCCAGGGGGGAATCTGCCAGGGTCTGAGGGATTCTGCAGACTCCATGGACCTCTACAGGGTCACCCTTAAGAGCATTTTGCCTATCTTGTTGAGAGGCTTTCTGAAAATTAAGTGAATGTATATGCTTTTATTTTCTAGCTATTGACAGTCTTAGTCCTGAGAAAGGTGGTAGAGTTTAGACGAAGTTCAAAATTAACCAATTCAGAATGCTCTAAAGCTGATACACCCCGAAGGAAGAATCACTTTGTTAAATGCCCAAAATATTCAAGTATGAGGGGAAGAAAACGGGAGAATTGAGACCGTGCAGAGAACGACAGCCCCTCAAGATGTGCATTAAAAATTGAATTTAACAGAGAACTGTACTATGATTTAGTGCAATGCGCTCGACCAAATATTTCTGCAATCTGCACTCTCAGCCACCCACTGTTCTAAATGCAAGGCTGTGACCAGAGACTTACAATTAGTTTACCTCTTCAGAAATATCTATACAAAATGCACAGATGCTTTAAATGCAACTTGATTTCTCATTGATTCTCCAGATTCAGATTTAAATGATCTATTTAGCTGAAGTGAGGCTTTTCATGTGTATGGAAAACATTTTAGGTCATCACTGGGAGGAAAATGGGGATCTAAAAGAAAAAGGGTAAGATTCCTCCTGTTAATTGATTGTTGACCTGTTAATTGTATTGAAATGCAAGAAATTAGATGATCCTGTCACCCATGCTTACAGAAGCAGTCTCATTTTCTTCGGTGATAATCTTTCTCTATCTCATAGTGCCTTTGTCTGACCCTTTTGTTAGTACTAGTGTTGCCTGCAAAACACCACCCCATTCCCAAGAACTGAAAAAAAGAAATCAAGCCTCAAGACAGTTTGGGACCTATGGACTTAATTGTTTAAGATATACTCCACTCAAGTTAATTATGCATGCAAACTAAGGATATTTTACATGTATATAATTATGCATACTCATAAATATGCTGGCTGAACTGGGTCTCTGTACCCCAGTTTGTATCCACAGTACTGGGACTGGATCGAAACAGGGGTGAAATAGAGGGAAAAGTGAACAACAGCATGCATGGATGCAGAAAACACATGCATTAAATTTTTATTAATGTTGTAAAGAAAACTTGTTAAACTTGCTAAGACATGGTGATAACAGGCACCTTTCAAACCTCTATAGTTAAAACTCATCATATAAATTACCCAAGAATTACAAACTTCAAATAATTTGGTAGGGTGAAATCTTTAACATGATAATGCTGAGTTATAAAGTTAGAACAGTCACAGTTTTAAAAACTTATGTAACAGGGTGTTTTTTTTTTTTTTTAATGGTCATAAATAAAATATTGGAAGACCCTAAACTGGAATTTATGATTTGTGGATGCCACACAAAAGGCAATGCCATTGACATTTGCCATTGAAGTATTACTTGTAATATCCAGAACCTTATTTTGTATTTCTTAAGTTCCTTTAAAAAATTCACAATTATTTATGCAAATAGATCCAATCAAGTGATTGATACAGTAGGAGCTTTATGAGAATAGATCAGATTTCATACCACAGAAACACTTCCAAATACACACACCACACAATCCACGCTGTCCCTTTGCACGTATGGTATGTGAATTGAAGCGCACAGCCCAAGTCACCCGCAATGACCTCACGGGATTAACTAACTGAGGACTCAATTCTGTGCCATTTTTTGTGATTTTCTTCATGCCCGGTGAGTCAAACTGGAAACAGCACCAAGGGCGAAACTCCCACTCCAGTACTGAAGCCCGGGGCGGAGCAGCCGTCCCAAGACCGCGCCGCTCCCCTCAGCCCCCGGCGCCCTTCTGGAGCCTTCCCCGCGCCCCGCCCCGCCCCGCCCCGTCCCGCAGCGCCCCTGGCGGCCGCGCCCCGGCAGAGCCCGCCCCGCCGCCAGCGCCGCCCCGCCGCCAGCAGATGGCGCTGCCGCCCTGCCGCCGCGCCGCCGGGCCGGGGCAGGGGCGGGGGGCCGGTGCCGTTATTTATTTAATTTTACACAACACTGCACATCACACCACCGGGGCTGATAAAGCCGGGAGGTGTCAGGAAGTTTGATTAAACCTTTTCCACGCGACCCCCTCGTGCCCGCCACTTTCCCGACATTCGCCCCGCGCTTTTCCTGTCACGACAAAAGGAGGTGCTCCCGCGACGGAGAGTGAGGGGGAGCGACGGTGACGGAGCACGGCACTGCCCCGGCCACGCAGAGGCGATGCCCCCCTCATGGGGGACGTGCCCCCCCCCTTACGGGGGACCTGACCCCCTCGCGGAAGACCTGCACCCCCTCACGGGGGACGCCGAGCCAAGCGCCCACTGATGGTAACGAAGGAAATTTAAATAAACTGCCGGATTGATGTGCAAAACAAACAATATTTTTTAAAATTTTGTCAGCTCATTTAAGGAGGTATCTAGGGAATATTTACCTTCTCCTGAATATCATACCTCTGTGCTCTTACAAAAGCATAAAAGCTCAATAGGGATTACTCTGCTTGCTGATCCGGTGATCAGCACCCCTGGCAAACCACATAGCCCCGTGGCCTGTTTGGTTCATTCTAGTTAGGCAAAAACTTTCTGAAAAATGAAACCACGCTGTAAATAGCGTATCTGCACAAATGCATTTGTTGCCACAACTGCTGCTGGACAGACTATGGTGAATGCTGAAACCCTCAGAAAAGTGAATTTTGGAGCACACCTGGGCTGTGACGTGCAGGTATTAGACTCTGTGTCAGCATAACCCCCCTCCTTCTGCTTAAATAATTTTCCTGCAAAACCGGATAGTGCAAAGATGCAGCTAAGACTGGAAATTATCCAACACCAGCCACTTCATAATATTTCTGTTGCTGAGCAAAGCCAGCATTCCAGCCCGCATGACTCCCACTGAAACACGTGGGAATCGTGATGTTAAAAGTTTGTGGAAACCTTTGAACACTTATCTCTGTCTCGTGAGAGTAATGAAGAAATTTGATGTCAAGCATGCACTGATCCCTGAAGAACTATCTGGCTTTTGGAGGAGCAGGGATTACACACCGAGGTGAAATTCTGCTAGCCCTGCAGTGCTGGCATGAACCCGTGTCCCGGCTGGCCCCTTCTTAGAACTGCACAAAATCTTAAGAGGAATGGTATGAGGCTACTCTAAGTAAAGGGGTCACAGAGATTAAAGAAAAGTTCTATTAAATGTTTGGGATGCTCCTGGGAATAGAAGATTTTTACCAAGCAGAATGGAAGAACTGGCAGCAATTACCTATCAAGCCTCCCAGACTGCTTGGAAATCTACCCTGCTGTTAAGGCTGTTCTCATGATCCGCCCCCTGCCCCAACCGCCCCATCCCTACACTTCACTGACCAGTCCTACTGGACACTAAATGTTCTCTACTACCTCTCTTCCTTTTAACCAGGACAAAGTATAATGAACAACTCAGAATCTCTCTGGGGTATGGAAACGGAGTGCAATCTGGCACCATGGAAAAACGCAGTTCATCATTGCCTAACCTACGTATAACTCAGACCAAAACACAGCCTCTTGAATGCTAGCCAGTTTACAAGCAGTGAACCTCACCGTATCCACAACCTGCTGGAGATGCTTCACTGTCTCATATCTTTTTGTTTTGCTAAAAGTTAGCACTCACGTGGACAAGCATCTGCATCTACAACTCAGAATCGCTAAAATGCTCCATTACTCTTTCCCTTAACATGTACCTTCTTGGTCCTGAGAAGACGATCCTATACTATCCTATCTCAAAAAATGTGTCCTCATACTTTTTATTAAGACACCGGAAAAATCAATGCTCTCTATGCCCTGGAAGTGGAAATGGGATTTAGTGTCTATCTTCATAATGGAAAATATTGCCCATGTGTAGAAGAAACAGTTTAGACCTATTTCCCCAGTCCTGGGAGATACTGCTTGACGTAACAGTATAAAATGCCTTTCAGTATAGCTTCTTATTGTATGCTTAAGTCTTTTTAGCTAGGGGGTTCTCATTTGGTATCTTCTTCCTGATTAATTCTCTTTTCTCATTTTCTTTCCTCTCTGCTTTCAGCCCCGTACTCCACTCCACATTCTCAGTTTTCATTAAATACAAACTGATAAAATATTAACTGATTATTGTTAATCTATATGCCAGTCAGGTAATATACACTGTAGCATATGTATACACGTGCAAGTATCTGACTTACTGGCCATTAAAAGATTTCTCTCAAGTCTTCACTGTGATCAGTCTGCTGGGATGATATTCAGCTAAACAGATAGTTATTTTTAAAGTTGAAGAGTTTGTTGCACAGGTACACTGCAGCTGGTCTGGATACATTACTTAATGGCACTACCAGAGAGACAGCAAACTATGCATGAGATACTGTGCCTTGCATCCTTCAGTTATCAATTCAGGGAAGTTCTACACAAGTCATCTCTCTGAATCTGAATTAACATTTTATCTCATTGCTCATTTACCTATGCATGCTATTATTAGCTGAATTAACTGCGCAGACAGCTGAAGAGTGAATAATGCTTGAGAAATGGAAATAGCAAGCTGTAGTTGTAACTTTTTTTAAAAAAAAAGCTTTATTTGGCTGGTTTTGACAGGTCATTCAGGATTACTCAGCTTCTTGACCTAAAGTCCCCTATGTATAATTGCATGCCTTTTAAATGTTAGCTCAGATACCTATATAATCTATATCTAATACATACATCCAGTTTTCTGGAAATGGAAGTGTGCCAAGATATTACGATATCTGAGTAGGAATTTGAAAAAAAAGAGTTGGCAATACCAGAAGGAAGTTCTAGCATGAACAACCTTTTGAGAAATGCATAAGTCATTGCAGGAGAAAAAGACATAAAATGGATAAACAACCCCTTTTTGTGGAAAGCAAACACAGCATTTTGAGGGGAAGACAAAAGAGACTAGAAAATAGAAGTATGAAGGATTTAACAGGTAAGAATGAGAGGCTTAAATATACTATGTGATGATAAAAGGATCAAGTGAGGATTTAAGAGGGCATAGCTAGGCATATTTTAAGTGAGCTAAACAATCTTCTCACTAGACTTTTGCAGATGCTAGAAAGGTTTGAGGAGAATTTCAGGCAGCAGTCACTGGGCAAAAATGAAGAAAGCTACTACTGATCTTGCTCTGACTTCTGATGTGCTCTTATTCACTTATCTGGGAGAATTTCAAATGGGTCCGCTGGTGGGCATACTTGCACCTGCAGAGCAGCTCTCTACCCTTCTGCTATGGGCAATGGCAAAGAGCCACTCAGAGCTGCCTCTCAAAGCACATTTGTAAAAGTTAATTAATATAAGGGATATGAAAGCTATTACCTGAAAAAAATACCAAGTTGCTTTCCGATTCTTTCATTATTAATTAATATTAATAATTAAATATCCTTGGTTTACATATTCAAGACACCTCCAGACAGGTTCCTGCCCCAAGGAGTTTGCCATGGAAAGGTCAGATTTCAAAAACATTTATTTATAATAACAAGCACTTAAATCCGCAAGTAGCCATCAACTATTTACACGAATAACACTGTTTTGTGTCAGTCTTGTGTGTAGACTTTGGCCTCCAAACTGACAGGAGATGACAAAGAAAGAGCAGGAGACAAATGACAGAAATGACCTGGGTAATGGCAATAAAAATGGATAAACAGCAATGTGTGGGGTAGATTAAACAATATGCCTGCTAGTGGGTACAGATCCCATTAATTCCTTTGTGAGTACATGTAGAGACCTTAGCTACAGCACTTTTAATTTTTAATGGATTGATCTATATATCTGAGAGAGTGAAGTCCAGGAAGAGGCTAGGGGTAGCGGATAATTCTCGAAGGCCAGCTGAAAGGTATGATTTCCGACGAGGGATTTGAAGGAGGAGTTGCAAATACTCTCATCCACATAGATTCTCTACTTTTTCCCCAATGCAAATCATTATATTTCCTGCCCCAATTTTTTATCAAAATCACTTCCAACTTACTGCAGTCTGTCACAATAATATTTTCATATGAGTAGTGTTGTAACCTAATTCCTTCATTTGAATAATACATTCATTTTTAATTACTGCAACTTGATCTCAGATTATTCAAATAACTGTTTCATTTTTTATGCTTACCCTGACCCCAGTGTATTTATAGGCTTTTATCCTTACCTGATACCAGTGTAATGTAATTATAGATTGTATTTTAATCATCTACTATATCCTAGTGAGTTTGTTTAAATCACTCCAATCCGGAGTCTTTTATTTCTATGCCTTTTAAAATTCTACAATGGCATTCTCATTGCATAAAAGCAATATTTTTGTAGTTTACTACAATGAATGAACATTTTGCATGCATTGCTGGCCATGTTTCTAATTTAAATTTTAAAAAGTTGCTATAGAGAACTCTATGTAAAATGAAATCCTGACTTGTAAACAGGCATGGGACAGCTCATCACTTTAAACCTTTGTTCATAGCTCCTATTTGCTCTCTAACATAACTTTACAAGAAGCACAGCAGAAAAATAAATCAAATTCTTTTTTATTCTACCAAAATAAAAGTATACCTTGTACTAAGAACTGACAAAATATTTATCTTTTCTGCTCACAGCTGCCAAATGTTTGCAAGTTATTTTACCTGTATTAGAAAGAATTTCACATTGTATCCGGAAGATAAATAGTTTGGGTGGCCCACATTACCATTAATACTGGCTACATTCTGATTGCCAGGGCTACTAATTCTCTTTAAGAAGGATTTAACTCTTGGAAGTGTTGCATGTTCTGAGATGGTTCTGTTTTGCTTAATGATAATTTTAAAAGCAATACATGTTTTTTCCACTCCTTAGTGCTGATTCAGGAGTTCCCCTTTACCTATATTTTGCATTGCTTCAGGAGTCGGATGTAGAATGGAGTCAGAAATCAGATACGTGAAGCTCTTCATGTTTGCACATCTGCCGAATTACCAGTATCTTTCTGGTCATCAAATCGATTTGTACTGAGATAATTGCCATTGCTCTACTCAAACTATGCTGTCTTTTAGAGAAGCCTTTTTTTTTTTTTTTTTGTGATGACATCTAGCAGTAAACAGTAACAGACCTCAGATCATCTTTACAATGTGCCCTCAGTTGCAGTGTATGCATTTTTCTACAGAATGATATAATGCCTAAAGATACTTCCACATTAAATCTTCAGCCCAGCAGTGTGGTGCAAACTATGATACTGTTCCCAAAGTTGAGTCTGCATCTACAGAAGATAGTGTAAGTGGAAAAATAATCAAGAGAACAACAAAATTATCAAAGCTTTTAATAAATCTGCTGGTTTGTGGCCACTTACTGCTGTGTCAAGTAATTCTCTTCTGTTCCTTTTTATTCCCCATGTGAGTCCATCCCCCCTCCATTTCCTCTCTGAAATGTCGCTTTCAAATATGATCCCTCCTAGCTTCTAGGAAATAAGGGTCCAAGAGGCACAGAAACATGATCCAGACTGATGTCTGTTGAGAGGCCAGGTAAGAAATAGGAATTAGCTGCTTAAAAGTATAAATAAAGTGTCCTTTTTTACTCCCACCTCCTTTAACAGATGATGTCTTCTCAGTAACACTTAAGAACTGCCCAGTGTGTCACTGGTGACAGAGGAATTCTGACTAGTACCTTGAATCTCATGAACAGAAATACTGTCCTATAAAAAAAAAAAAAAAAAGAAAGTAAATAAGAACAGGGACTATGGGTTTATTGAATATAATCACTGATTAAAATGAATTATTCTGCTTTTCCAAGATCCAGACAGAGGAGCATGTTTCCCTCTGGGATTTCTACTACCATTTCGTCTAATATTCATTTTGCCTATAATAATACAAGCTTCATTAAAGGAGTAAAACAGCAATTGTCTCCTTGAGATCAAAGGACAATCTGTTAAATAAAAGCAGCTGGATCTCTAGAATGAAATAGTAGGAAAAGTTTGCACTGAATTTTATGGTGAATCAAAATGTAAATTGTAATTTCACAAGGAAGAAACAGAGCACAAAATTAACTTTGTAAAGACATGGAAAGTGGATATGTTGATCTTAAAAATGTGCACAGATACTGAATACTTACCTATCAGTGGCATTTTTAACTATAACACTTTCAATAGCTGAAAATCGATGCCTCACTAAGAGTATTGGTCTTAAAGAATTACCATTAAACAAGGAACATTGCTTATCAGATAAATTATCTGATTGACCTAGCTCGTATTTAACTGATCCTGTATTTGCAAATTAAATATAGTGAAAAAATCCATCTGTCATCAACAATCATTCTGCAAATCTTGTGGCAGAACAGTACATTTTAAAAAATCTGCTACATAACACCTAATATTATTCCTAAAGCTATTTTTCACTAAGATTTGGTACTGCAAAATGGAATAGCACCTCTCTTGCCTAGTTTCTGCACTGGTTTGTCTGGATGTTATAACAAAATCAGTGCACCTACGGTTAACCGTTGAGGCAAGGGATGGAGACATGCAGCACAACAAAGATGCAAGGGATATTGATGGATCAGTAACTGCGGTAACACCTGTGAAAGGTCAGGCTGGACTTAGGACCTCTAAATGTGAAAAGGTGCTGGACATCAGCCCATCTGAAGTGCACGTATACCAAAGTACACAGCATGGGTAACAAACAGGAGGAGATTGAAGCAATGATGAAACAGGAAAATTATGATGTAGTGGCTATCACAGAAACACGGTGGGATGTCTCCCATGACTGGAGTGTGCCATTTGATGGTTACAAACTCTTTAGAAGGGATAGACAAGGAAGGAGAGGTGGTGAGGTGGCGCTATATGTTAGGGACTATTATGATTGCTTTGAGTGCAAGTGTAGTGAAGATGGGGTGGAGTGTCTCTGTGTCAGAATCAGGGGGAAGGCCAATAGGGCAGATGTTCTAGTAGGAGTCTACTATAGGCCACCCAACCAGGACAGAAAGGTGGATGAAATATTCCATAGGCACTTAGGAGATATCTCACGATCGCTTGCCCTTGTTCTTGTGGGAGACTTCAACTTCCCAGACATCTGCTGGAAATACAACACAGCAGAGTGGGACCAGTCCCGGAGATTCCTGGAATGTGTGGAAGATAACTTCCTGACACAGCTGGTGAGTGAACCAACCAGAGAAGGTGCCATGCTGGACCTCTTCTTTGTGAACAGAGAAGGACTGGTGGATGATGTGGTGGTTGGAGGCTGACTAGGGCACAGTGATCATGAAATAATAGGGTTCTCTATTCTTAGAGAGGCCAGGGGAGGCAGCAACAGAACTGCCATCTTGGACTTCCAAAGGGCTGACTTTGACTTGTTGAGGCAACTGCTTGACAGGATCCCTGGGGAGATGGTCCTGAAGGGTATAGGGGTCCAGGAAGGCTGGACAGTCTTTAAGAAGGAAGTCTTAATGGCTCAGGAGCAGGCGGTCCCCAGGTGCTGTAAGAAAAGCCAGCAACAAAGAAGACCACCCTGGCTGAACAGGGAGCTTTGGCTGCAACTCAGGGAGAAAAGGAGAGTTTATGGCCTTTGGAAGAAGGGGCTAGCCACCCACAATGATTACAAAGATGCTGTGAGGCTATGCAGGGTGGAAATCAGGAGGTCTAAAGCCCAGCTAGAAATTAATCTGGCTTCAGCAATCAAAGATAACAAGAAATGTTTCTATAAGTATGTCAACAGCAAAAGAAAGACCAGGGAGAACCTCCATCCCCTGCTAGACATGGGAGGAAACATAGTAACAAGTGATGAGGTAAAGGCTGAGGTGATTAATACCTTCTTTGCCTCTGTCTTTAATAAGAGGACTAGTTGTACTGAGGGAATCCAGACTCCTCAGCCAGAAGACAGAGACTGGGAGAACGACCCCCCTGCAATCCAGGAGGAGACAGTCAGTGACCTACTGCATCACACAGACATACACAAGTCTATGGGACCGGATGGGATACACCCGAGGGTGCTGAAGGAGCTGGCTGGGGTGCTCACCAAGCCGCTTTCCATCATTTACCAGCAGTCCTGGCTGACCGGGGAGGTCCCAACAGATTGGAAATTGGCCAATGTGACGCCCATATATAAGAAGGGTCGGAAGGATGATCCGGGAAATTATAGGCCTGTCAGCTTGACTTTGGTGACCGGGAAGCTGATGGAGCAGCTCATCCTGAGTACCATCACACAACACATGCAGGACAACCAGATGATCAGGCCCAGTCAGCATAGGTTTATGAAAGGCAGGTCCTGCTTGACAAACCTGATCTCCTTCTACGACAGGGTGACCTGCTCATTGGATGAGGGAAAGGCTGTGGATGTTGTCTACCCTGACTTTAATAAGGCCTTTGACACTGTTTCCCACAGCATTCTCCTGGTGAAACTGGCTGCTCGTGGCTTGGATGGGCACACGCTTTGGTGGGTAAAAAACTGGCTGGATGGCCGGGCCCAAAGAGTTGTGGTGAATGGAGTCAAATCTAGTTGGCGGCCGGTCACGAGTGGTGTCCCCCAGGGCTCGGTTTTGGGGCCACTCCTGTTTAACATCTTTATTGATGATCTAGATGAGGGGATCGAGTGCACCCTCAGTAAGTTTGCAGATGACCCCAAGTTGGGTGGGAGTGTTGATCTGCTCGAGGGTAGGGAGGCTCTGCAGAGAGATCTGGACAGGTTGGAGCGATGGGCTAAGGCCAACTGTAGGAGTTTCAATAAGGCCAAATGCCAAGTGCTGCACTTGGGCCACAACAACCCCCAGCAGCGCTACAGGCTTGGGGAGGAGTGGCTGGAGAGCTGCCAGTCAGAGAGGGACCTGAGGGTGTTGATTGACAGCCGGCTGAACGCGAGCCAGCAGTGTGCCCAGGTGGTCAAGAAGGCCAATGGCATCCTGGCTTGTATCAGAAATAGCGTGGCCAGCAGGGACAGGGAAGTGATCTTACCCCTGTACTCGGCACTGGTGAGGCCGCACCTCAATCCCTGTGTTCAGCTTTGGGCCTCTCACTACAAAAAGGACATTGAATTACTTGAGCGTGTCCAGAGAAGGGCAACGAAGCTGGTGAAGGGTCTGGAGCACATGTCGTACGAGGAGCAGCTGAGGGAACTGGGGTTGTTTAGTCTGGAGAAGAGGAGGCTGAGGGGAGACCTCATCGCCCTCTACAGCTACCTGAAAGGAGGTTGCGGAGAGCTGGGGATGAGTCTCTTTAATGAAGTAATAAGTGATAGGACAAGAGGTAATGGCCTCAAGTTGTGCCAGGGAAGGTTTAGACTGGATATTAGGAAGTATTTCTTTACAGAACGGGTTGTTAGGTGTTGGAATGGGCTGCCCAGGGAGGTGGTGGAGTCCCCATCCCTGGAGGAGTTTGCATCACGTCGACATAGCGCTTAGGGATATGGTGTATTTGGGAAATGTCAGTGTTAGGTTAATGGTTGGACTGGATGATCTACAAGGTCTTTTCCAACCTTGATGATTCTGTGATTATGGAGGTTATCACTGAAGAAAATACTTAAGAGAAACAGATATGCTAAAAATCTAAACTTCTCTGAAAAACAAAAAAGCTCCTGAAGAAGGGTCTTGGCCAAACCAAGCAAGAATCAGGGATGCAAACTCCTGCCTAGTGTATCATTCCCACAGGATATGGGGCAGCCCTGAAAGCGGACAGTGCCGACCAGTAGACTGGGTCAGCTGTGGGTAGTGAATTAGCCCTTCATGCATGTCGGTGTGTTCTAACATCACCCTCAGTTTCCCTAGAGAAAAATGGTGGTAAAAGTAGCATTGGGAACCATTATTCTTGCAGATTTTGTTTCCCTCTGCAAAAGGCACAGGCTAGAGTAGTGAAGTTCAATTTCGATCTGCCACTGCTAAAGTAACCGAGTCTCTAAGTTATTTCAATCCTCTTATTGAACTGTGTCCCCTCACTAATCAAGAAAAAAAAATAATAGGAACTATTCTGAGGAAGAAAAACTCAGAAGAAATAAAATCTCCCTGAACATATCTTAATTCTAAGGACTTCTGAAAGGCTTTGTTTATAATAATTAGAAAAAAGATTTCTGGAACCATTTTTGCTCAACATTGTTTACCCAATTTGCAAATGACACTGAAATGTGTTCAACAATCACAGATCATGGGTCTGGACTACTAGCTTAAAAAAGACAGTAGTGGTTGGGTTATCTGGTGCCTTCATACACCTGACAGTGAGTGAAAATTTAGGGGAATAATCTGCTAACCTCAATCAGCATACCATATAGACTCCACAAGTGTAATTTATAGCTTAATGCATCCACAAAGCATTGTGAAATGCATTGATGACTTTGAATGGGAAGGGTTAAATCATTATTACTATTATCTCATTAAAAACCCAGCATTTATATCTCCACTAGACCAGTCAAATAAATGTCTGGTTTTGCTATACCACTGTAATCCCTGATAAACCGGTGGAAATAATGGCTGGACATCTGTAGGCAAGATTACATGTTTTGATTTCAAATGGAAAATAACTGACAAACTCCCACTTTACAAACTCTGTGAAATCCACCTAGTTGGACCCTTTGATACCCTTCCTTCTGTATTTAAAATGCAAAACACAAGTTCAAAAAAGTAAAGAAGTGTGAAAGAAATCAATACTGGTGCCTCAGCAGTACTTTGGTAAAAATGTATGTCAAAGAAAAAAATTAAAAATCTTATTCATCACCAACTAAAAAGGAAATACAATGCCACTAAATATAAGTAAATATTTAACAGAAATTTCTTGTTTAGCAAGATTTCACATTCTAGGATTTTCTTTATGTGATTTCTTTCAGAGGGAAAACATGAATACTAGATGCCTCTTTTGACACCTGCGATTCATATTTGCCTCTGGCACAAATAATAGTGGGGAACTTGATAATATAATTTTTTCACAACTTATTTCAGTTTAAATGAACTAAAATACTTCTGCTGTCATTAAAGTGTCTTCTATTTTAAAATTAGTTATTTCTTATGAACAATGTGAGTTTTGCACTGTGGTAAAAAACAGGCACAGCACAGCATACCTTGTGACAACAGGAGTCACTGCTAGGAGACAGGGAATTCAGCTTTCATAAACCTTTCCATATTGCTCCAACTTTCTACAGATTCAGCTCTCCTTTCAGCAGGTTTTTGCACTGTCTGTGGTGCAGTAGGGTCTATGCTGGCCAGCTACAATATCATTTGAAAAAGAACAACTATTTACTAGTAAATACACCAGAAACACTAAATTATGCCATTAGATAGCCAGTAGAAGTTAATGATTTTGCTTTATGACTGATTCTTGCTAGAGTGGAGTGAGTGATCCAGAGGCAGTGGTCTTTATTTCCATTTTATCAAGACCTTAAATTATGTAGTCCTTATCTCCCTATTTTGTAGTTAACACATCCCTTGACTTTAGTGAAACAGCATTTGTTCCAACCCATACCAATAGGTTCAGACGATCGGTACAGAATGCCACTCAAACGTTCTTGGATAGGAATATCATCCCTAATAATCAAACTTGATACACATACTGGTTCTTTGGCATGTCTATCATCATGGCCATCTGTTAGGGTGGAATTGTGCCTGCTAAAAAGGAGATATGCCAGTTTTAACATGATATAGGTGCCATCAAAATGCAAGTGACGAAGGAAAGGCTCTAGAATATGGCAGTGATCAGTCTTTCAGTGATCAGGCAGAAAGATCCTCTCGGTAGCAACCTAACTGTTATGAATATTATATTGATATCTATGATAATTAGAACCTTTGGTTGGCTTTTCTATCTCTGTCCACCCCATATGGGTGCCTGTCTTCATGCTACAGCATTAGTGCTTGGTGTTCTGCACTTGCTGAAGGAAACATACATCTTTCTCATTTACCATCAAAGCCTAATCACATTAAATAGCCTAATTTGAAGGCCAAATGACAGTAAGATGAAAATTGTCCTTACACCTTTCAAAATCTGAAGTGACACTGATATTGTTAAGAATAAATACTTTTAAGAATGAAACACAGTCCTATTTAGTATCCTTACTTACAAATGTCTTTAAAGGTTCTCCTTTACTACTGGTTCTGGTAAAAACTGTGTCTCAGAAGCACTCCTACTGTCTGATATTGTTGATTCTCTTACAGTCTTTGTGCTACTGCATCATCTTTAGAAACATAAAAAATACCCTGCTGGAACAGAGGGTGGTCTATCTAGTTTAGACTCTGTCTCTAGAATGGCAACAGGTAATGTTATTTAGTAAGAATATGAGAACTTGGTTTCCTTCTGCAGTTCATTCCCTAAGAGTTTCCAAGCATGTGCATGGATTACATCCTCTTAGTACCATTTACAGATCTGTTGTCCATGAATTGGTCCAATCTCTCTCTGAACCCGCTGATACTGTCTGCTTTCACAGGCTCCTGTGGCATCAAGTTCACAGAGTTAACTCCCTGCTGTGATAATCTGTTTTAAATTGTTCTTCTCCCAGTTTCCTGTAGCACTGCAGGATTTGAGGAATAACAGTTCTTCATTCACTTTATCCACCAGCTTCAAGATTTTGTAAGCCTGTATCGTATTTCACCCTCAGCATTTTTTCACCAAATGGAGAAATCTCAGATTTTTTGTCTATTGTCATAAGATAGCTGCTTCCTTGATCGCTCCAGTTGCCCTTCTTCAGCTGCAATCAGAGCTGCACACAGTACTCAAGATGTGGGTGCACTGAGCTTTCATATATGGCAAACTGAAAGCCTCTCTCTTGTTCTAAAAACTGTATAGGCTTTTGTGATCTGTAGCAAAAGATCTTTAAATGTGTTTAAATTAGAAATCTAGTTTTATACAATTGAATGGTTGCCTTTGGGGCTCAGATAAAGCTGTATATTGTCACTGTAATAGAGCTGTTTGATACTTCCGACTTTCAGAATATACAAAGGGACATAGCATGTCACACCTGGGACAATGTAGCTATGCATTAAGCCATATGATCATACTAATGGTGAACAGCTCCACAATATGAGCATACACATAATTTATATTAGACAGCTACTATATATACAGTTTCAGACATGCTAAGAACTCTTCAGTTAACCATATATCCAATGCACATTTTCTGTACTTGAGAAGCTATTTGAGCACGCTCAGTGATTTTCTAGATAACCATAGAAGACTGGAGAATGAATGTTTAATACTGTTTTGCTCACCAAAGTTTTCTGCAAGAAATTCTGCACACAACTTCCATTTGAACAACCTGCTAGTCTACTAGCAGAATTTCTGTGTCAGTCAAAATAAACCTCTGAGAATGCTTCTGACTGCATAAAGTGTCAGCCCTTCTATAGGCCTGAACCTGCAGCCAACAGAGTAGTAAGAAACCTCTGGTCCTGATTTGTTTCTTAATCTGGTGCCAGCTCCTGCTGACACATCTGCTCATTCTTTTTCAGCTCCCTAAGTTACTGGATAGATGATCTCTTTGCAACAGGTGACCCCCTTTCAGCCAGTGTAGCAGCTGGAGCACATGCGTGTGGATTAATGGCACCTGAAACATGCCAGACTCTCAATATCACAGATGATTGTTCTTATCCCAGCTTGGCTTTCCAAGATGATACCACCGTGCCAGTGCTCAGAGGAGAAGACCTGCTGTCTCTTCTATTTTGCTTGGCTACAACTTTGTAGAAGGGAAGAATATATTACCAATAAAATTATGTTCTCTTTTAAGCATTACACCATCCTTGGTAAGATATTTGAGTTTCAAGGTTAATAGCTTATTTTCTTTTTCCAGGGCTCTCTGAATCTTAACGCTTCTGTCTCCACTACAGGCTTGACCATCTGATTTGCTAGACATGATGGTAATTCAGGACCTCTCTTTGTTAGACAGAATAAGTGATAAATGCAACAAAGTTTACTAAATGCAGGCTTAGTGTATTAGGTAAACTGGAAGCAAGTACAGCTGTGTATATTAGACCTTTTGGAGGTAAGTCTTTTGGCACCGTTTTCACCAGTACTCTGGATTGGTAATAACTGCAAGTTTCTGGCATAATCCCTAAAATTTTTTTCATAGAAACAATCAATCAAAGTTTATAAATTGTATGATACATTTTCAGTATCTGCTATCTGTGGCAAATATTGCAAATTCTGAACATAGCTATTTCCTCTTCCTTGTCATACCTGTAAAATTCCAACTGTCCGTACCATATCTAGTGTAGGAAAAATAGGATGAAGAAAAATATGAGCTCCTTTTCTGACTAAATGAATCTATTTGAAGCCTTGAATTTGCAAGGAAAGACAGTATTTATTGGTGCACAAACCTGCTTTTGCAAAGAATCAAATTCCTAGGGAGAAAAAAAGATATATACTCTCTGTAGCCATGGGAAAAGTAACAAATTCATGTTGCCAAAAGGCACATCAAAGAATGGGAAAATGCATTGTTTTACTAATAGACATACATATCAACAGTCTACAAAGCTGTTTTTGTCAAACTAATCTGTCATTATCCAAGAAATTATTGATGGAAACTTTAGCTATGCTCTATGTAACCACAACAAAGACTGACAGTTGCACAGCTTCAGGAAGAAAAATTACATCAAAAGGTCTTCTCTCACCTAGGTGTAAATATCATGACATCAAGTCAAAATGACTGTCCACTGGAACTAACACACCATAGAAATGAGTGTGATAGATAGCTGGGTAGATTGTCAGAGACCTGAAGGAAAAGGCATTGGTGTTCATAATGGTGATTTTCTGTGCTTACTGTGTCCAAACTAAGTTGAGATTTTACCTTAAAAATCAAGTGACATCAGCATTAGGAGATATTTACCTTTATGTGTGAAAAATATATCAAGCTGAGCAGTGCTAGGTAGCAGGAAAAGAAGAGCAAGAGGAATCTTTTTTCTTCTGTTCAGAGTTTGGCTTGCTGAATGCCATATCACAGGCTGTTAAAGGAAGACCCTTCACTCCCAGAACTGGTGAAAATCAAGTCTGCAGAATAGGGCCTAAGTGGTCTTTTATTATAAAGATGTCTATTCTTTTTTTCCCATAAATAGAAAATATACAATTGCACAATAAAAGATTTGACCACTACATTACATTTTCAGTCATAAATACAACTTTCACAACCTTTGTTTTTTATAGGATGGGAGCCCTGTTTTTATTAGAGTTGACATCAGGGTAAACTTAGAAAGTATAATGGAAGAATGTGTGAATCATTTTGAATATATTAAAATTCCATATATATATATTTATATTTATATGTGTGTGTGCATTACACACACACACGTCTGTGTGCATATATTTTCCATTTATAGATAAACATGTATACACACAGGAATACATAGTTCATGAGACTCATCGAGGCCAGAAAAGGAAATAGAAGTGATTTTAACCTTTAACATAAAGAGTATAACCCTAAGCTACCAATCATTCTACTCTGAATTATATCAGCATAAAATAGAACACAATAAGCTGCCAAGTGCATTAACTATGGATTTTAGATTGGAATTTGAAGAGGGTGAGAGAAGAAATTTTATTGTGCTTGCTCCATGATTTTAATTAATAAAAAGAATGAAATAGATGACAAACTCAGTCTCCAAATAACAATGGCCATTCAATGCTTATTTACATGGCTGTGGTGGATCTCTACTTTATATTCATATAAACAGGTAATAATGTCTTTGTTTTCTTGTTAGAGGTCTGCTACACAATCTGAGTATCAGATGGACTCATTTCAAAGTTGAAAATACAATCTTGTTTCATATACTTGGTGCTTACTTGAAATTTGATGTTACTAGCTTTGTTTAAAAATCAATTGTACAAGTTGCAATGTAACAAAATACATATAGCTAGAGCCTAGTCTTCATAGCAGCTCCTATTGTTTTGCATGAAAAATGCATTGACTATAGTATTATGAGAGTAAATGTGCTGTATGCTGAAAAATTCTGTCACTTTCTATTAGCTGTAAATTATCGACTAGTATAAACCCTAATTTCATTTGTCACATTCTGTTGCATTGCTGCTCTTCCTTGTTCCCATTCTGTCATTCTGGCAGGCCCACTCTGCCCCAGGTATCACGGCATCGCCATCTGCACCCGACATCTGTCTCTCTATTGATCACACGGGTTTAGCACTTGATCAAACAGAGCACGACAGAATACATCTCTTTTTGCAGTACTGCCAATGCCAACTGCTGCATGAAATCTATTACAAAAGCATTCTTTTACCTAGTTTCTGAAACTGCAAAGAGGTTTCTCTTATTTTAAAAGATTCTTAGGTTGTTTTTTTCTTTAACTTTCCATCATTTATTGCAGAGAAAAGGGAAAAACAATAGGCTGCCAAAAAAGAGAAATGAAGCTTTTTTATCCCAGAGTATGTGAACTAAGAAACTAGACTACCCAAATTGAGATTATTTATTGAAAGAAATTATTACATTAATTCACAGTTTGTTAGTAAATATGCATTTTTCATTTTGCTGGGAAATTATGGTACAAAACAGTCTACACCAGAAGGTGCTAAACAAACACCTCAGAGATTCAAATGTGGTGTCTGGGAGAGCCTTCTCTGTCTCTGGTTTAGATGGTTGACTCTAGCAAGTGACTTGGGGACCTAAGAAACGTATATAATAACTCCATTGCTCAGTGAGAAAAAATTAGTCCATCTGAGGACTGATCTGGCATGCTGACCTGGAGGACAGACAACAGGAAATTCTTGGCACTGAAGCATGTCTGAAATCATATCTTCTGTAAATGAAATACCTGTAACCAGGTCTGGGCACCAGGTGCCTCTAGTCTTTTGTGAGCAGGAGCAAGGAATTATTTTCTGAGCATGAGCACTTAAATAAGCATTATTGATGCTTTAAAACACTAAGAAGGTGTGCACTACAATTTGCATAGGTATTCTGTTAGAGTGATATGAGACCGTAGAATAATCCAAGATGGTCACCTCACAGGCTTTAATACAGCTACACCACTTATACAACCTGAGCATTTGGCTTCTTTCAGGGATGAACTGAAAAAAACCCAACCCTGCAGTAGTAGGCTAACAGTATTTTTTCACAAAACAATCTGTGACCGATTCTGACACTGAAGGGAAATAAGATTACTTTGAACTTCATAAATTTAAGATTTTTCATCAGTAAAATCACCAACACTGCATAGGTGATATTATGGATTGATTGTCTCGAGAAAGCTCTATCCTGGTATCATGCAGTTAACAAGCTGCAATGCAACTCTGCATCCTTGCAGAATAATTACAAATTATTTTTAAGAAAAATGGTGAAATTCCAAAAGTATATCTACTTTCCAAGGTCTTAGATATATCTATGGCAAGCAAGGTGTTCTCAGTACTTAACAATTTTAACTATGTTATTCCCATTGATTTTATGAAAAGTTCTCTTACAAAAGTACTTGAGAGGGTACTACTAGCCATAAGAAATGATGCATATAAGGCTAAGAAATTAAATTATGGGCTACCAGGAGTCAGAAGGACAATATATCTGCTTCTCAGACACAGCATTATGGATTAACAGCACCTATGTATTTTATGATAATGTCTTCATGCTTTCCACAGATGGATACCATATTTCTATCAGTTGTAATGTATTTTAAATTCACTGGGTAAACAAAAAAGACATGCACTTTCTGAAAACAAATGTTGACTTTCTATTTACAAGCTATTCAATAACCCAATAGCCACATGCTGTTTTCCTTATTTATGCTACCTTTTCAAATTATGCTGAAAAAAAAATTGTTATGAGCAATCAGATTACTCCCCCCCCCCCCCCCCCCCCAAAAGCGTGAACGTTAAAAGACTCTTTTCCTTGTTTCAACTGATAGTATTAGTTACAACACAGGAATTAGACCGGGATCTAGCAATGTATTATTCATTAGATTTTTTTGTAGCCAAATACATTAGAGTATATAGTTATACCAACAAATTAATATTTTAGAGCTAATTGAAATTGTTCTTCCTATAAAGATTAAGCTTCTTCCCACCCTACACACTTCAGTCATTAAAATAACACTTTTAATGCCTTGTCTAAATGATGTCTCACATTAATGCAAAGCTATATTAAAGCACTCAAATGACCAGTTCTTTTGTAATGCATTCTATATGATCAGACACTGGGTCAAATCTGGGCAGTGTGTATGAAGTGGTATCAAGTGGAAGCTAATTAAAATATATTCTCTATAGAACTTTACAGAAAAAAGAGAACAGTAATCATCAGAAGGTAGAGTCTGAAAATGGCATTTCTGAAAGGCTTGCAATGTGATTTATTCTATTTGCATGAGGATACTTTTTGGAATAAAGGCTTAAGAAGATGGCACGAATACTTCAATTACAAAGTACCTTACTTCATTCCTGACAGTCTCAGTGATAACCTGATAATGGTTTGTTCAAAACATAATTTTAGAGCATTTAGGTTGTTTACAGAAACAGAATTTAGATAACTTTCTTAAAATCAACTTAATAAACCCCAACAAAATATTAATGAAATAAATGAAGCCAAATCTTTTAAACTTTTCAGTCTTATAATAGTTTTAACTCACAAAATTATGTACATGACAGAATAGCAATTGAATCTGAATGAAGACAAATCCCATTTTCTTTACGAAAGTAAGTTCACCTCCCACATTGATCAGATCCATCTCTTTCCTTACCCAAATCCATGAAATCCATTAAAGTACATTTAAATTTTTTATTAATTTTTTAATCCAAGTTTTACAACATAAAAGTTGAATCTTCTTAAGATAACTTAACCGGTGTTTTCTTCATTGTACTCTTACTGATTCAGGGAAGGGGAAATAAATATGGCAAAGGATAAGATTCTGTTGATATCTCCACATTACCCCAGAGGAAAGACTTTCATGAGATGCTGCCATTTCGTGCTCAAATGTAGGTAGATTGGGGGGAGGGTGGCTATAGTCAAGCTTGCAGAGTTAGCAAGGGGCAATCAGACTGCATTTGTTCAAGCTTTGGTCATTTTGTCAGATAAGGCATCAATCCCCCTTATCCACTGACTTATCTCTTTAAAAAAAAATAAATATGAATTTCAGGGATGTGGGTGTTAAGAAGATGGATGAAGCATTTTCTAGGGATAAGATGTGGAGGGTTAGAAAGATCTTTTGTCTGATTCACTGCAGTAATTCTTACAGAAAAAAAAAAAAAGGTGAACTTTTTAGTCCCATACAGTGTGCTGAATTTAATATCTCTATATAGATACAGTGATGTAAGCATAAACATTGATTTTATTTCTTTTTCCTCAAAATAACTTCATGATACTAACTGGTAATCTATAGAATAACCTTTTCTTTCTCATAAATCTGGTTGTGATAGACCTCTCCTTTGTCAGTACGTAACATAATGGTGAGTGCGCATTTTTTACAAGGCCTGTGGGACACTTTCTTATTTCCTATAGCCCTTCTACTCATTTGCTATTATTCGTGGGATTATTCTGATGTGGGCCAAATTATAAATCTTCCAAAAATGGGTCTGTTTGTTTGTGCTCGCACTCCTGTGCTACAACTCTGGTGTTTCATGCAGAAAATGTGTCTTCATTGAAGTAAAAGACTTCACCCTAACTTAAGCAAACATAGCCATATTCATTTTAATTTTAACAGGTGACAGTTTAACTACTGTAACGGAGAAAGTGGCACCTGTGTTTTAGTGGGAGTCATGGCAGGCTGAGCAGCCGGTACTGGCCTCCAGCCTGCCACAGCCATGCTGGAACAGAGTTTCACCTTTCTGTCCCTACATCTATGTCAGCTTCAGTGACTGCACTGTAGACTTAAGTCAAGAAGGAAAAGGTAAAATTTAGTTTTTCTGGATTTCCTTTCAGTTGGAAAAAAATTTCCTGAAATGATGCCATTTGGCTATATTAATAATAGATAATAGTGCCCTTAATCGCAAGTCCTGCCCTTTGCCTCCCAACTCTCAGGGGAGGTTTCCTCCTCCCTTTCTCCTCTGCAGCACCAACCAGACCCTTACACACTGGTGTAACATGCTTTGGTAGCTACCTAACTGCATAATCCCACATCTAGAGAAGGATTGTGTATGTCCCTGAGTCTGCCTATCCCACCACTGAGGTCATAAATCATATCATAGCCTTTGCTGGTTTAAAGAAGGGCCTTACTAGCTAAGACCAGAACCTGATCTTAACATCTATGTAGAAAAAAAAAAGCAAATCAAAATGAAACAAAAGCCAAACAAGAAGACCAACCCACAATAAAGAGGATTGATGAATCTCTACAATAGATATACAGCTCAAAGGATGTCTGCAACACAGTATTGTTGATAAGCTGGCAAACTATACCCTTCTCAGGAATCTCAGGTGCCATTACTCTAAAGGTTCAAATGCCGGGGATCAGGTGAGGATGCAAGGAGGAGTTTTATGCTATCTCTGCTTACAGCGAAGTCATGCTTTATTGTCTCCTGTGAGAATCCCACTCTGCTTGTCATATGCCAATAAGAGATTCCTTCTCACCTGAGATCTAAAGGCATGGCAAGAAGTACTGAAAACATGGGGGAAAGTAACAGGAGAAGTGAGATGAGAGTAACAAAATAATGGCATAGAAGAGAGTAACAAAATAAGGGCATTTCCACTGATTTTGACACCTGAAGGAAGTGTTCTGGTTATCAAGTCTGGCATCTTTCCTGCTGCATATCTTAGAGTTTGCTCAGTAATTCTGGGAACTGCTTGTGCTTCACAAATTGTGGTCAGATTTTTCTTTTTGAAGAAAAGTGCTATCTCCACTAAGAGAATCAAAGCAACAGATAATATATCACAATTAAACTGTTCCAAGGAGTAATTAATCTCAGTGTTTAAAAAGTGCATTTATTTCCAGTTCGAGCTCTTTTTGCTCAGTCTTTGGATACTGCTGTATCCTTACTGCTAGGACAGAGAGCAATTAGGAAAAGAGAAGGAGAAGATAGCAGTAGATATAGGAACAAAAACAAATGCTATTTGGAAAATATTAATATAAACTGGTAATTTTTGAAATTCAGATAAAAGGCTAGATTTTTAGATGTTCTCCAGTAAAAATATTTAACAATATTATTGTTTTCATTTCAAAATGATCCAATACAGCCCTCAGGAGGATCCTGTTTACATTGAAATAACAATGTTAATCCCATAAGAAAACTTCAGATTAGCGGAAGCATCAGAGACCGCTTAGCCTGTCTCTCTCTGGCCCAGCGACACGTAGAAAATGTCACATGGAGCCAGGACTGCAAAGATGCATTTACTTCTTGCAGTTCTGTAAAGTATGTTTGGGAATTACACTTGTTAGTTTTCATTTCCCCGTGAACTTCCAAGTGAAAATACCATTTTAAAATAAATTATCTAAATTCACCAGTAACACCTGTTTAGTTAGTCAGATGCTCAAGGTCCAAAATGTAGATGACCTTGTGAGATTGTGAACATAAAGGAAAAATATAAAGGATCACAAATGGTAACCATGTTTACAGTAAGCTTTTGTGCAAATACATGTTTACATATAGATATATAAATCCAGCAAGAAACACATAATTTCTATACACATACCTTTGCTGTCATTCAGATACTGTTATAGTCCTTCCAAATATCAAAATTAACAAGAATTGAAAGGAAAGGAGACTGTCAATAACAGCATACAATTTAAAATTGAAAAATATGCTACGGAAAATGCTGGGATTTGAGCTACTAATCTTCAGATTAACCCCTATGGCTCACTCGGGAGATGGTTCTATGAAATACAAACAGCTATTACATCAGCTTTTACAAGTGCAGATGAAGCTCATGGTGGTCAAACTAAAAGCAACACACTTCAGAAACATGTAGGGATTTTTTCCTGAGGATGCAGGACAGCAGATAAAATATCAACGTTCTGTGCACAGCTTTAAAGATTAACAAATCTTCTGTTTTTTTACATGTAGCTTCAGATCATGACAGACAAGACAAGCTCTTTATTTTTTGAATTCATCCTCCAACACTAAAAGCAGTACCTATCTCTTTGGGTTACAATTATACATAAAAAATTAAAATTAACAAATTAAATATATAAGTAATGTGCATTATTTATACAAATTTGTTATGATCACTGTAGTTACTGGTGGCCATAATTTATTAATATTTATTAAAATATAAGATGACCATTAGTTAACAAGTTCTACAAGAGACAGGTTAGCTGGTCTTGAGAGTTGTAGTTATTATATAAATAGAATTAGGTACTGTCATTTTTTTTCTTTTAAAATTCACTGCCTTTTAATTCCAAAATTCCAAGGTAGACTAGGTAATAAACAAATTAGCTGATTATCAATAAATTACAAGTATTCTATCAATTTTAATGTATACATTTTACAGTCATTGGCTTTTATTATGGAATTAATATAGTATGAAAATTCCATAAATGCAATTACTTGTTGCTTCATTTGTGGATTAGATCATCACTGGAGAGATAAAATTACAGACCAAATTCTAAATTCAAGTGCTCTGGAATAAATCTGGAGTAACTGAATAGCTTGAGTACATCTGAGCATAGAAAATCAAAGTAGTATATTGGTTCTGCGTATATGCAAAATGAAGGCTATAACTATGCTGATCCCATAAGTAGTACCTTATAGCAAGTGACAAATGCGGGTACTCTTCATTGCTAAGCAGTCTGTTTCCCACCCCTCACAGTATGCACGTGTTGGCACACTCACTCCAAAGCAGTGTTTTTCATGACTGTGAGCATGGCTATGAAGCAAACACCAAAAATAGGTGCAGAAATAAGAATATGCAAAGATTGCTTCTGTAAAGCACGAGGAAAAAAGTAAGTGCAATATGTAGGAGTAAAATTCATACCGAAGAACAGAAAGCACGATCTATCCCGTGTTATTCAGAACAGCAGAAAAATGGGATGGAAAATATCTTAAATGGAAGAAGTGTATACAGCTGGGGCAGTTTGTATTTTTGACAAGATAAAAATTTCCTTTCCTGTATTTATTCAATCTGGATATAGTCTGGATAACTTTAGTAACTTAATTAGTAATTTGTTTAAAAAAAAATCTGTTTTTTAGAAACTTTTTTTGTATAGATACTTTACATACAACAATGTAGTTATTATTTGGCATTAAGAACACACATTCCCGAAAGGATTAAATCAGAATTATTGATTAAAAATATGGAGGTGGAGTGGGAAAAGGAATTCTTGGGAACAATATTTCTACATATGGTATTAGATTTAAAAAAAAAGTACTTTCTTGCAAACAACTCTTATTTAGCAATTTAGGGAGAAAAAAAGGAGACTGGATGAGTAACACCCTACTTTCAGAAGTCAGATCTCCTTGGCCCTCAGCCCATTACCAGGAACTTAATCCCACAACCTCTGACACGAGTGATTTAAGCATCCATATTTTCTTGAATGGCATGGAGTAATGTAAGACTAACTAACTTGTTAAAATGGAAATTAAGGCTTATGTCATGCAGTCTTGCACAGTGGTCTTTGTTTGCTTTTCTAATGAATACCTATTAGATCAGAACATGCCCTTTTTGGCTGACCTTGCCCTGTTGGGTTACACAGGTGTGTAAAAGATAGCCACTAGCACACCCAGGATTAGGGATGCTTACTGAAACTCCTGATTACTTGGTTGAATCACATGGAAAAGCAGTCAGTATTTTTTCTGATTAAAGCATCAGGAAATTCCACTTCAGTGGTGTGTAAAATTTTTATAAACTCTGCTCTGAAACAACATTATCATTATGGTAGTCAGACTGTAAAAGATTGGCTTAAATGTGCTCATCTGTATTTCTCATCTTTTTTCTTCCCTTCTAAATATCTTCATATAATTGTCTTTCTCATTCTATATTTTTAACTAGCTTTATGCATTACAAATATGCCTTTGTATACACATGTAAACACCCTCCAACCCCCACAGAATCTTTTCTATGTGCACAAAGTACAGATTATTAATTAATATGCCCACTAGGATTTTGGCAAAATGAGTATCACTGAATTTAAAATTGTTCCTTTAAATCATACTATTAAGGTTAACGTTATACCATTAAATGAAGGAGCAAAGTTATTGTGATTTTCAGAGCAAGTTTTAAAAGTATTTAGTATACTGCATGTTTACAAGGGAACAGAAAAAGGCAGCCTGGCTTTGGAATATGAATGTAATCTCTACACAGACCCAACTGTTTCTTGTTTATGACAAAGGAGTAAATAATCCATTGATCTGGCAGCAGGGCACCTGCCTTACCAACCGATTCTGTATCAGTGGTCCCTGAACCCTCATTATTTTTCCTCAATTAAAGTTCATAGTCTCCTAAAGTCTGTGCTGAGCAGATGTACAACTGTTCTTGACTGCTGAACACAGAAGAATCACAAATTTAGAAAACTACTGCCATTTCATAAACCCTAGAAGTGCATCATTTGTTGTGGCGAAGAAACATTATAAACAATATGTCTCTTTTATAGGCTGCTAAGCCAGCACACTACAGAAAAGAATATTGAAGTTCAAAAACTGTCACATAAGCAGTGCATTATGAATACTGTAATGTGCTTTTTTATGATTCAAATAATGGTTACTGAAATGAAAAAATAAAGCCCTCTGAGGGGTATAATGTAAAAAATGTGACTTATATTTACCTAGAATTAGACAAAATTGATGTATGAACAAAATCAAACTGGAATCAATGATCTGCAGAGAAATTCAAAATATAATAACTGATAAATCACCGAAAGCAGAATTAAAGTTATGTTTGCTGTATTATCGCTTTGGTTCTTTGTAATTGCTTCTTTTGCAGAAATAGGGAAGTCAGGAGAAATAATCAGAAGGGCAATACTACTTGCAATTATAATGCAGCAAGACTCTATCTGCAAAAATTAACTGAAGGATACACATTTCACAAGAAGCAGCCTTTTAACTGTGGGTGTATGCTCAAATATTGTAACATATGAAAGGAGACTGCATTACATACATATTCCCTACAGTGTGTTGTGTTGTACGCTAGAAAGAAAATCATCTCTCAATAAGGCATAGGGAGATGCTCATTTCCAGCACCAAGCAGCTTAAGAAGCAAACGAAACTCACATTTTGGGGGTACAAAGTTAAAGTGCATACACAGCATTTGTCAGTCTGTCTCCAGCATGATTCCAGCATAGCTCTGTTACCACAGTAAGTGCTGGACTGAGTGCAGCAGATTGCGAGTCTTTAGGTCAGAGTATGTGCTTGAAGCATCAATAGCCACACCTGTCATTTTAGTTTTTCTGGGAAGAATATGTTATTGTTAACATTGCAACATGCCTTAGCCACAATCTGACTTTGAGGCTGGGCACTGAATTTGGAAATAAGTCAGTTAAAACATTACCATTGATGATGAGGTGAGGGTGTTCCCTGTATTGCCTGATGGAGATATTGCCATTAGGATGATGCATATAAACCCGTTCGTACTTGGAGCTGTGCTTACTGGACTAGGTTCTCTTGTGAGACTGCAACCCAGTGTTTGTAAAACAAAAAATGCAGAAAAGGGAACTGAGAAGGGAGGGAATTATTAAGGAACTCATCGCTCAGCCAGAATAACAGAAGAGATTACTGGCTGCAATTTGATGTTATTAGTAGGGGACATTTTCTCCTTTCAGCTTTCACAACTGTTTACTACTTCCAGCTTATTTTCACAAATATTTTGCAAATGTTACTTAATCTAATGAAATCTCTACCCTGTAGCTCACTTAAAACTACTCATGCTGAACTGATATTCAGTCATTATAGTGTTTGATGAGGATGTAAGCACCTTTGCACAAAAGGTAATGTTGATATTTTAAGGCATGCAGAAATCAACAAAGGTAACTACTGCTGTATACTGGGAGATCAGTTCTCTGTGAAAAGGGCTTTTCTTGAATTTAATGCCAACTGGACATCACACATTTGAACGCAAAGCTTCACACGTTTTATTTCACAGAATAAATGGCAAAATTGCCAGGCAGTTTCAGTCTTGTACTAGAAAGAATACAAGTATCCATGCAATATGAATTTTTTGTTTATACAGTACAGGATGTTCTTCTGCATAGCAGAATATGGGATATTCAGTGAGTGATAGTGTAACTTGCAAACAAATATGTGTTAATAAATTATTTGTGAAACATAAAAGACCAGGCTAAAACATAAGTACTTTCTTGCTATAAATAGATTTGTGTACACACATGACATCCACGTGAACTATACAGACTATACAGAACATTTCACTCCAGAAGTATAGATGCACAGTTATGAAGTTCAGGAGACAGCTAGTATTTATTAGATATCTGAATCTGAAGACTTTCTTGATGCATTAGTATCAAGTAGGATTCTAATGGGAAACAGGATCAAACACCACAAAAATTATTAAGCTATGACACTGGTGCAGTGTTACAGTATCTGCAAGATAACTCTCATGACTCACCCTGCCTGTCTCTCTAAAAGCTGCTCGGTCCCACAGCATTTCTCCATCCTCACCCACCTCCTGCAAGGAGGGGTGATGACACCTACACATCCTCTTGGCTGGAAGCAGGCCATGCTTCCCTTGCCTCTGCAAAACTGCTGGCGGCAGCTCCCCAGCAGTGCTGCTGCAAACAGGGCTGCTGGCTCCTGGGAGGCAACCGGGGACCAGCAAGCGGCTGTGCTGGAGTCGGACCTGCTATCACTGACTCATGCGAGGGGGGGTTTCCCCAGTATTACCGACTCATGTGAGAGGAGGGGGTCTCCCCAGTATCACCAACTCATGTGAGAAAACTGGGGGTCTCAGTACCACAAGCTCTGCTCTGCTGTGGAGCCTTTACCAGATGGTGAAATCCACAGGGACAGGTTTCAGCTTTCCACCAAAATTGGATAAGCTAGAAAGCAATGAACTCATCAGAAGAAAAATAAAATCCAGTGCACTTGTTTCAAGGAAAAAAACCCCCTTTTGCTGACTTCCTGTCTGAAAACATTACTGATATCATACGCTGTGGTACCTAGACAATTTTGGAGGCACAGGGGTGGTGGAGGATCAAAAGTTGGACACATCCGCGTGGCTCTCAGGCTCCGCAGGAGTGGGTGCTGCCACACCCAGTTTTGCTGAATTATTCATGTCTGTGCTAGTAGAAAGGCAAAAGCTGACACTTCCTGAATTTAGGGAATAGAGACAATGAATGAAAAATAAATTTTATAGCTTTTCTGCAACCTTTTCTACCTCTCCCCAGGAAGCGTACAAAAGAATTAATTCTTTTGCGTATCAGTCCTTACACCTGCAGATGTGGAAAGAGGCCATTACTCTTGCAGAGCGTCACTTAGCTGTTCCTGGAAAGTGGCAAGCCCTAACAACATGCTCCAAAAAGCTCTCAGACACTTAAGTATTAACACAGGCTTTCTCTCCTCTGTCTTCTTGCTCCAAATATAAACTATATTTGATGCACCAGTCCTCTGTGGAACTGGCCTAAGATCTCCATGCTAACAGTCCTTCTTTAAACATTTTGAAATATTAACACATTAAATACTACACCCAGTCCTTTCAGAGCAATGCCTCTATAAACAGCTTTCACTGTTTCAGATTTTCTCATCATCTGCAGTATCCTTTACTTTGAATTGTCCTGCAGTATCTGTGGGCTGGAAATATGTTGCATTTTAAACAATCCCAAAATGTCACCGTAGTGGCCAGCAATACCCTCTCTTGAAGCTTCACTGTTTCACAAACCTTTGGGCTGACTTTTCGCTGCATGTGTAACAAGGCAGCAATAGATGTTGTAAAAGAAATAGACTTTATTTCTAAATCTATTTAAACATAGTTGTAATTTTTAAGACTATTTCTTTCAGTATGTACAAAAATTTAGTATAGTGGTGTATCAGTTTAAATTTATCAAGTAGCTTTGACACTGAAAAGACTCAGTTTTTCAACATGCCAACTTCAGCTTTAGCTTTATCTGACACAAATTATTATTAAGGTTAATAAGTTAAAAAAATATTTAGATGCAAGTTCTCAAGGATCTTGCCTCATTTTGGTGTATAGTGGAAGAAACTAATGGAGGCTAGGTTCTACCCTGAAAATTACAGAAATGGTGGGGAATACTGACTTATAGGTGTTACATACTTCCTACACTGGTCTGGCACTGGAAAACTTGCTTTCAAATCCTGTCCTAAATTTGAGCGATGGCAGGTCAGGTATGGTTCTTGATGAGGTGCAGAGTTTGCTCTGATTACCTCAGTAATTACTTTCTAATATTATTAAACTTTTTACATGAAGTAATTTCTCTTCTGATTGATCCACAAAGATCAGGTCAAAGGCCATCTAATTATAAAAAGTTGGAGATCCATCTTCCTCATTTGAAAATACCTCTTGGTCAAGAGCTGAAGCAAAGTTCATAATCACATTTGCAACTCTCAGACCATTCTAAATCACTTAAAAGCAAAATATAGCTAAATAATTTATTTGCTGATAAAATAGCAGAAAGAAATCCTTCTCTCCTTACTGCAAAACTAAACGATGTTCCAGTTTTTATAGGCCTTGGTTATAAATATAAGATAGCGTGAGCATATAAACGATTTCAGTTATGCTTTAATAGTGCTTAATAAATCAAGATTGCATATTAAAGAATACATTGACATTCTAAACCTTAGCATAATATTTAATTAAGCAAACTACTACTTTGATCTCCATATTTCTGAGCTGGGTCCAATGTCTTTTCTACCACCAGTGAAACCGTCACAGACCTGAACTGTTTAGTCTCTTTCCCCAAAATGTGTAGTATATGTAGTGAGCAAAACACATTGGAAATAAATAATAGTGGACAAATTCAGGTTAAATGATTTATGGATCACGTTTTTCTTCTACCTTGCAATGCTGCTTGGCTAAAGAACGTGTTGCAGATGTATTGAGGGCTACTGGACAGGCAGAGCCAGCCAGGCTGCCATTGGACTACTTTGGAACACATGAATTCGATCTACATGAACTGCTTTCCTTTAAAACAAGGAATACTTTATTCTTGTTGTACACTAAAAAATCACCTTTCTAAATGGATTATTAATACTGATGCACCAAAATGCAGCTGTGTGTAGCACTTGGGCCCAACTGACAACAGCATTAGTGTAAGTGGATGAACTTTAGTTAACCCTACAGGATAAGGGAGTATCTCAGCTATAAGAATAAAGGAGTAACTTCAGCATAACAAGCTGTTAATCACTGTTAAAGCTGGATGAGCCAATGAAGAAAGGGATATTCTCTACCTACCCTATAACTGGGGGCATCCCTTGGGGACAGACCCCCAGGGACCCCCCCAGCCCAGTACCAGGGCTATGCAGAGTACAGCTGCACCACTTGGCTTCTGGACCCTGTTGTCTCCTCTGTGGAACAAGGAAATCACGTAATTTGTAAAATTGCATATATCTGTGATTAAAAGTGTTTTGTTATCCAGGTCCATTTAGCCTCCAGTCATTTGGTCTTGAACTGCCACACTATATGGGTAAGTCAGACCTCTCAGAGTCACCTGTTTACCTTATGTGTATTTAACCAAGCACCAAAATATACTGTGTTTTCAGTAATCTATTTCAGTAACTGAAATTAATATGAAAATAGACAGGTAAGACATACAAAACCAAAACTACTACATTTTAAGAGAAATATATTTTAAGAGAAAGCCTCAATAGATTTTTTTAAAATCAGTTTGTGACTGGGCAATGATAATGTATGATGTGAGGTACAAGGATTTGTAAGAAATCACTTTCTTTTCACTAACATTACCACACTAATATATTTAACATAGACATTTACATGCTTTGCATTTTAAGTGCCTCTGAAATTCAAGCACCAAGCCTGCACATTTCAGCAGCACCATCAGATGTAATGAGTTATGGTACTATCGGCATGTTGATAAGCTATAGCCCAAAGAAGAACAAGAAGGAAGTATAAAAAATATGGCCAGAGGATGGGATAAAATTATCAGCGAGTGTGTTTTCCTGTTTGGTTTTAATCTACATTTAATTAAATTCTTATCTTCTGTGTACTTATGGTCGCATTTGAATGGCGAGACTGCATTCATTATGAATGGTAAAACTTAACTCAGAGAACATTTCATGTGGCTTCTTTAAAAAAAAAGGAAAAGGAAAAATACTGTCTTTATTCTTTACACTTAGGTCTTTTTAAAGAAGGGTTAAGTTACTTTGGGCTGAAATGGTGTTCTGTACTTAACCTTTAGGTTAACTATTTCTAAAGTTGCTCTTTAATCAATCAATTTAAAAAATATATATAATATGGAAATATTAATATCGAAATTTTGGTTCAATGAAGTCAGCAATAGGGGAGTAATGAAGCACACTAAAGAAGTGTTTTCTTCATTCTTAAAAACAGACAGTGATAACAGAAAGTTTCTACTAGTAACAAAACGTGTGCATTAGACTGCATCCAGAATTACTCATAGCCATCAATTTCTTTCAATTTCTTTGAAATTAATAAGATATTAAAAAAAATTAACAATTATTTTTGAGAGTCTTAGTTTGTATTATTGTTTTTTTCTATTTTCCAGATCACTGGGCTGACCATGCAGTCCTCCTTGGGCAAAACTCAGCTTTAATCTCATGTAATAAGAAGGGCAGAATTGGGTACTTTGTTTTACTTATTACTTTCAAAGGTATTTTGGGGGGCAGAGGACAAGTGAGATTGGAAATGACACTACCAGCACAAAAATAATATCTAGGCTAAATTATTAAAAGATATAACAAAGTGAAACAAAATAGAAAGCCTCCTGCCTTATCAGTCAGTACAGCAACTACTACACCATATATATTTTTAAAACATTCCATTTAGCTATCGTTTTCCAAGAGATGCTATCTTGCAATGCAAAATCATATGACACTGTGTCAGAAATATCCCTGTGACTTTTATATTGCATACATTTATTTTCTTTCTTTGAAGGGCCTATCCCCAAGACGCTTTAAGGACATCTGAGAGGTACAATGCATTCATGCAAACCCAAGCCCTACCAAAATGAAACCTCCTCAAATTAAACATATTCCTGCGGTACTGAATACTCATTTTCCTGAGCTAACCTCCACAAAAGCCCTTGAAAACCAATTGGCTTTGAAGTGTGGGTTGATAATTAACAAATATGGGGAGCTACTGCAGGTAGAACATTTCAGGGTCAAAAGTCCTACTAGGAAAATGAAAACATTGGCACCAGAAAGTAATTGTTTTCTTGCTCATTTGGCTATTGATTTTCAGCTCCTTCTTTCCCCAGAAGTTTGGATTTTATATACCTTCCCTTCATTCTTTCCCCATTCTTCAAGTAGTATACTACTGATAATACATAAAGGAAAAGGGGAAAGGCAGGAAGGAAAGGAAAAGCATGGGAGAAATGAAACATTCAAAGGTACAGCTTACATCCATTTTTCTAGCTAAAAAAACCCACCAGAAAATAATATTTTTAAGTAGAATTTTTATTGCTGAAATGCAAACTTTCTCTCTTTCTTTTCTTCCACTGCAAAATTAAGCAGTATCTGCAATTTTTTAAAAGTATAACCTGTATGAATTATGTTCAATGTCTTTTTAGAGCCCATTGGATCTAAGCTGTGCTATTAATGGTGAGTTTTGCTTGATAAAAGGCTAACTGAGCTCTGAATCAGCCGACAGCTCTGTAGCCTTACACTGCAGCTCCATGTACAACATATTGCCATGCTGTAATTTTTCAGGTTTAGAAACAGGAATAACTCTAGCAAAGTCCTCATCCAAAAGAAAATGTTGTAATCATTTCCCTAGGCAAACATAATAAAGCAAAATAAAAAGCTCCCTCACGCCAGCATCTGCCATTAAGCTTTAATAAAGGTTCTGAGATTGATAACTGAGTCACGTATCTTCTGTCATCATTGCTGGGAGAAAAGTAATTGTCATTTCTTCCCCTTGTATCCAACCATGTATCGATGTTACCAGAATTTGTCTTTTTTAAGTATTTGCCAGCTAATTCGCAACTAAACCACAGTTTAAGCTGAAGTAAATCACTTCACTGCATCTGTCAGATCAGTTTTGAGAGACAACACAGTCCTGGCTTAATCCTTTAAACACTGAGATATGTAACTATGGCACTGAAACAAGGGAAGGTGGTTGTCCTAGCTTTCCTGTTCTTACTCAGATTTGAGGTAAACTGAATCACTCTCTCAAATGCCTGTCTCCGCACCAGGATTATCAACAGAGTCGGGCTGACACTGATCCCCATTTAGGTGTCTTGGATACATGTCTAAAATTAGGGGGAATCTGGGCTGCAGAGCGTGGCACAGTTGCCATTCAGGAGAGATCACACAAGACTTTTTCCCCACTGTCTCTTCAGATGGCATTGCAGAGAAAAGGTGGAGCAGGCTGAGACACATAGCAAAAAAAAGTACATGGAAAATACCCTTCCTTAGAAGAAACTGTCAATTAATACTCTTGGATTTAGGAATCATATTAGTATGGTCACTTTCCTATGCTTTTCATGTAACTTCCAAGGAGCTCTTGCGGGATGGTGTGAGAGCTCTGGGAAGATGTGCTGCCAAGACCTGCTAAAAACTTCATTTGCAGCACTTTGACTGTAAATCTATTTTATTGCTATTAGCCATGTTAGAATAAAAATACCAAGTCAGCTTGAAAAAAAAAAGGTATATATAGCCAGCTAATCAATTGCATAACTTTTCTAAAAATGTCTTCAGCATGATGACATTAGGCAACTGTGAACCTGTTAGCTTCCAGCTCTGCTGTCAGCTCTATGATATAACGAATGCCAGCATGGTGTTCCAGTCAGCTACTGCCACCTGTGCCGCTTTGGAAAAAGAAGTCTCTTTTTTTGGCAGCCATCAGATGTCATACCCAGTGCCCACTGGCAAGAACGATGACTTTTCACCATGGTCTCCTTTGCTTAAGAAAGTCTTAAAAAGAGGCTGAATGGAGAGGGGAGATAAAAGAGCTGCAGTGTGGGAGTATAGGACCCTGGGTGGAGCAAGCACAGTGGCAACACTGGGCATGAGGGTGCTCAGGGCAAAGGTTGATTCAGAGAAAACTCCGACTATCTTACTGCTCACAGAGGACTGTGATCCTGGCTCTGTGTGGGTCTCCAGTAAATTGCACAGCGGTTCTAGGCAGAAAAGCAACCCCCATTTTGTTTCAGTTCAGTGCCTGGATGGGGTTTCCTCCCTCTTCAGCTATCTCTGTATATATTTCTATAACTGTGTATCATAACACTGTGTCCCTTGACTCACCCAGATGAAACCGCCACAGCAAACCAGGGCAGGCAGGAGGCTGTCTTCTTCTCTGACACTGCCCTGTACCACAGGAATTGCACGAGGGCAGAGATGTGGCCCAGAGGGCAGGGAAACAAGAATTACCTTATTTCTATGTTGCCTGTTTTGCTGACTAGACTTTCCCGACTGGTAGGATTCATACTTTGTCTTCTTAGCCCTAAGATGCGAGAGAAACTGCATTTACTCAACTGAGAGGGTTATCTGTTGATTTATGAAAGTCCAGTGTGATGGAATATCATCCTAATCACATAGCACAATGACCAAATATTGCTATAAATGAAGGAGAAAGAGCATTTGCTTTTTTAATGGCTACAGCAACTGGACTTTAGATTGGCAATTTTAGCAGTATTATGCTAAACTAACATGCACGCATCTACCATAAGCCTAATGCACTGATTTTAATAGGTAATGCTGGCATTAAATGCTGCTCTATATTGGGACAAGCCTGTTCTTTGTATTTATATTTTTCTAATGTGCACAAGCATTTACATGAACTGCATTTTTACTTCACAGCGGTTTTTACAGGAGTAAGAGGCATAGATTTACACTGTGTGCATTTGAGCGTACGTATAAAGAAAAAAAGAGAAATTATACTATTCTTATTGCTTGTGAACAAAACATGACTGTAACTCATGAAAAGTGAAGCTGTGAGTTATGACAAACCTGCCCTCACAAGACAACAGTGATGATAAATAAAGTATACAAATCCAGACACATACCACATTCCATAATTCCTTGCAAACTCTAAGCCTACATGTTTGTTTTGACACAAGCCTTGCCTTCTATGGCAAAAAATTCCAACTTTCTGTTGTATTAAAATAAAGTAGAAATAACTATTGTTCCATTTATTTTAAATTTTATCTAGTGTTCAAATGACTGCGAAACCGTGGCAGAAGTTGCTGTATAAAGAACACCACTCCCTTTAGACTGACATTGAGGTTGTTTTTTTCAGTTTCAAATTTCTGTGTTTCCTAGGCATTTGGGGGAGGGGGGAAATGTTCTTCAATTTATAAGGTTCAGGTTTTTTCTGTTTCCGACTCTTTCTCTCATAACACAAATGTTTTAAAATAGTCAAGCAAAACACAGTGCCACATAGCTACTGAGACTCTGAAATCAACCATTAACAGCATCCCACGATGGTCCTGTTCCTACCACTTCTCACGTTTGCTGACTTATTCAGCACTGTCATCATTTTAGCACATCTGATTATGATTCTTTCTAATAGGAATCATCAACCTGGATTCAAGCTGACAAGGTTTTGTGAGGCTCTCTTTTTCATTGCTAAGAATTCATCTTGTTCACAGATCTTTATGTTTTTAATTTAAAAAGCATTAACTAACACATTTGAATGGTTTATGTATATGCACTAAAGCATGTAAATTATTTTTGACAATTGTTAGCCTCCTGCTTAATATCTAGACCATAAATAAAAGTTGCCTTGTTTAACTTTGAACTAATTTATCTGTAAAGGACAGATCCTGCTTTTCTCTCCCATCATAAGTCTCACTGAGTTTAAATTTCTGTGTCCGCACAAGGCTTGCTCAGGTGTCAAAAATGCCAAACTGCAATGAACCATGGTGAAGGCTTAACTCTCCCACAGATGCACATCGACATGCTGGATACAGGCAAGTCATTCATATTACAAATTTTACTATGAAAAATGCTTTTCATAAAGTAAAATATAAAAGGGAAGGGGGAAAAAAAGAAAAATCTATGTCAAAAGTACATGTGAAAAGTCTATAAATTTATTTCCTTCTACTAAGCACTCACTGCACTTGCTAATGCCGAGCTTTCAACCATCTCTAGTTGATCAGGAGAGACTGAACTACACCACTGGATAACAGCCTCCCTTGGTGGTTGAGGCCATGTCATCCCCCGCCAGGCCTCCAGAAACGCGCAGTCCCTGGGCACGGAGCCATCAGCCTGTTGGCGTTCCATGCAGCACCGAGTGCTGCAGTGGATCTCACCAGCAATACAACCTGCTGCAACCAGGACAAATTCAACTTCAATACTGTATATGGGCTTCTCATACACTGCTGGTTGATGTTAAATATCTCGCTCCTTTTATTCAAAGATCTCAAAAGCCTGAGTCCAGGACATTTGAAAATCACCTGGGTTTCACAATGAAGACTGCAGCCAACAACTCCACTCCCCAGGCACACAGGACTTCCAGTAAGCAGGTTAAACCTTTCCTGGAGGCCAATCTGAGACACACACCAAACTCCCATGGGTGAAAAGGATAACTACCATCCTTCCCATGTCCTGCCACAAGCACAGGCTGAGCTGCAGTCTTCAGGATAAATATGAGGCACTGTTTACATTTTGAATTCTCTCCCCAAACAAAACCCGTATCAAAACTACACATAGCACTGCAGAAATACTAGGAATAAAATAGCAAAAATTAAGTGTGTAAGCAGATGCTAGTCATAACAGCGAGGACATTACCAGAGAGCACTTGAGAGCCACATGTGAAGGGTCTAACATTAAACTGGGGGGTCCTGCATCAAACTGCGCAAGGCAGTCGTTCCTGCCCTTCATTTTCTGCCGACGCCCCTGATCTGCACCAGTCATAGTTGTTTGTTCATGTAGTATAGCTTCTTATTTTTCACCATGTGCAGTATCATAGATCCATCTATTTAGGACATTATAAAGTGCTTGATATTTACTTTGTCCCAAATCACATGGATCATTGCAGGGGATCATGCCATAGGATGCACGAGGAAAGTCTCCCTTCTGCTACAGCAGAGATGTTGGGCACAGCAAGTAAATCAGTGGATCGTTGCATTTTCAATCAAGTGCTACTGGTTTGCTCTCTCTGCTCTCTACCCACCTCAAGAGCTGCTGACAGAAATGTCTGGGGAAGAGCTTCCTTATGTACATGAGATTCAAATGTAGCAGAAATATGGAAATCATTGCACTCTGCTTCTGCTATGCAAACCTGTGTGAAAGCCTCTTGGATCATATGTGCCCATGGAAGAGGGTTGGCAGGATCTGCCCTACAGACAGAATTAAGACTTGAAGTGAGAAATAAGTAGGTAAAACAAATTAACCCGAAAGGGCAAAAAATATCCTGTCTTGATACACATTTTCTAAAAGTCACAGTAAGGAACTGAGAGAGGTACAGAACTATGATTGCCTCTGCTGTTCCCAAGACAGAAATGTATGTCCTTAAATTTTGGGGCAGAAAAAGTAATTTTGAGAAGATGCATTATAATTTGGGTGCATTTTTGTCTGTGAGAATGGTAGTTTTGCAACAGTGGAGCGGCAAATTAACTGTTTTTCATTTGCAGTTTAAAATAGAAGGTCACACAAGGTGTAGGATGCACTGATTTATTGTTCTATATAAAGTATCAAATTATGTTATAATTTAATGTACCCTTTGAATTATGATGTCATCATACCAATAATTTATTTAATACAGCAGTAAAGGGTTCACTATTTTTTATATAAATAAATACTATTAAAATTCTGGAATTTTATTCAAAAGCATATGAAATATGTATTTTATCTTAATAATAATTGGAGCAAATTCATCCCACGCCAACAAAAAATGCTCTGATTCCTCTGAAGACATCATATTTCTAAAATTTGACATTTTAAAAAGAAAAAATCCTGAAATAGAGTTTGACAATGTTACATCCTCAAGGTGCAGTTTTCATGTCAGAGTCCCAACATCCAGCATTAAGCTGCTCTGCAAATGTCTCACATTTAAATCCTTAATCAGTATTATCTAACATTTAATGAAATACAAATAAAAATCTATAGATTGTTCAAAATTAAAAATGATAATAATACACTAAAGAACGTAAATATAAATAGTGTGGAACATGTTATGTAAGTCAAATTTCTCCTGCCCCCAGAAAAAAAATGCAATGGAATTAAATTAATACCTAATCTAAAATCTTAAAGCATTCTCTGTATGATAGAAAAATAAGCGTAAGGTTACATACATATCTCAGACTTAACATGCCAACACAAACCACTTGAATTTGTTCTTGTATTTAATGTATTCAGAGACCACTGATGTAAAATCTTAGAGCTCACATTTACTGGCATAATATGCTCCATAAATTTTGCAGATACAACAAAACTATCTGTCTGTTAGCAAAGAAACTAGACATATTTCACAGCAGTAGCAATCATTAGAATGAAATTAGACTTGTTAGTCAATAGTATTAGTGTGCAAATTGAGCAAAGGATCTCCCTTTGTGATGGAGAGAAACAAAACAAGTAAAATAAGGATGAATCACTGACATGTATTCTAGTGATGCTTTTTTTAAAATCACCTCCCTCCATCCACAATAAGTGGGTAGTGAAATCTGGTGTATTTTTAATGATCTCACAAAAAAAGTAAGGGTTAATGCCCATAGAGTTTGCTGGACTCTGTCAGGGCATGGCAGCATCCTAATCTACGCCCTCCCCTGGCATGGCTCTCTTGTGGTGGGCTCTACATGTGTCACGTTGTGAAGAAATCTCTCCTTCAAGAAGGCTATGAAAATGGCCAGGGAAAATATTGCCCAGTATAATTAGGTGAGTACAAAGATCAATGCAATCTTGCGTTGTATTGGCTTTTACACACTTTTTCCATGGAAAATAGGAAGGAATTCCTTA